>NC_141699.1:859097877-860297877 GCF_964263255.1 Lissotriton vulgaris | reverse complement strand
TACTCTCGTACGACATCCTTGGGGATGTGTACCTTCTTATCGGTTGTCCCTGGGGTGCGGGGTTGCTCGGGCACCCCTAATTCTTTGTTCTGTTTGCGTAAGTCTATCTCAGCTAATTTGCGCTCGTGTTCATATGCCAGTCTTTTTTCCTCAAGCTCCCTTTGTCTCTGTTTTTCCTCTCTTTCTTCCCGGAGACGCATATGTTCTAAGCTCAGTTTTTGTTCGGCCAACTTAAGTTCACCATCCATTTGGAGCCGGGCCATTTCTAGTTCATGTAGTCGTGTTCTTTCTCGTTCCTGGATCTCGTTTTGCGAGAGACCCGTTCTTCGCTCCTCGGGGGCCGTGGTGTCTTTTTCTACTGCTGCGGTATTTTGGTCCGGGGGTCTGACGGCCCCGGTTTCTGCCCAGGACTCCAGGGCATGCTTGAAATCATCTTTGGTACTTAGACCGGTGGTAGCGATACCTAGTTCAATGCAGAATTGTTTTAATTCACGATGGCTGTATTCTTCCAATTTCTCCATCTGAAATTTCTCGGTGGGTCCGCTTTCTTTGGTTGTCATCGTGATTTCGTCGTGGGGTGAGCTACTCTCTGTACGATTATGCGGTGATTCGGATCCCACCGCTGCCACCAATGTTAGACGGACCGGGAGGGTCGGCCGAGGATAAGGGGAGAGGTCTCCGGGGAGAGCCGCCTCCAGCGATCGTACAGACAAGTAACTTCCCCCCCACAGACGTACGCCACACAAGGTTAAGGTTCAACGATACTTTATAGGCAATTCTTCAAGTACGGTAAAATGATACAAGGAGGTCTGGACTCAGGGGTCCCCTCGATTCTGGTCTCTGGATTGGGAAAAGGGTAGCGGGACAGTCTTGTTACCAATGGATGAAATAGCTCTCAATCCTCGAGCTCGGCGTTCTAGATGGTCGGGCCGCGGCGGAGCCAGCAGGTCCCGAGGTGGATGAAGGAAGCGACGGTCCGCGGCGGAGCCAGCAGGTCCCGATGAAGATGGTAGTTACAAACGGTCCGCGGCCACGCCAGCAGGTCCCGACGACGATGAAGGTTACGAAGGTTGCGGCAGCGCCAGCAGGCAGGACGATAGTTCGCAAGGCAGGGCTACGGCAGCGCCAGTAGTCCGTCAAGGATGAGTTCTTCTCTGCGTCTCTCGACTCCAGGATACAACTGCCTTCCTGCTCTGGAGCTGCCCCAGTTATAGGGCTGATGCCCTTTGATGTCCGGACCCTCGCACTTGGAGGTCGGGAGGTCCGGGATGAGGGAGTTCAGACACCCAGCAGGGGGGTGGAGCCAGCGCCCGGGGAGGTTGGGGGCGAGCGTTACCTGGCGGGGGAGAGCCATCGACACCTCTTTCTCCCATTGACCTGCCAAGTAGTCCGCTCACCTCCTGGGTGGATTGTGGTGCCGGGATGTCGGAGGCCTGGCCAGGCCCAGGGTTAGGGTCGATCGGAGGCCACGCGGCCTCGTGGTGTAGTGTCCAAGATGGCGCCCAGGTTGGGCGTGCGGGCCAGTAGTGGATCAGGCCCACGAGGTCGATATGTTCAGAGGCAGGGGTCCCGGAGGGGACGGCAAACGTGAAGTGGTGGTGTGTGACACTTGAGGGACCGGGCTCGGGCCTGGTCGGGCAGAGGGGGAGCGGGCCCTTTATGTGGCCTGTCCAACAGAGCCCCAAAGGGCCCCCTGTCAAATAAAGCACCCCCATCAACAGATTAGGGGCACCGAAACTAGTAGCCCTAGTAAGGTAAAAACTTAAAAAACTCCTGAGTGAGCCCCCTTAAAAGTAGTTAGGGACCTCCCACAGATGGATTCTGTTGGGCACAGCCAAACCTGGGACCCAAAGGGCCAAAACCTGAACTGTCCCTCCAGTAAGCCAAAACAAGGGACCCAGCCTCCAGCTTTAGGCAGCCAGAGGTTGACCCTGAGAGCACAGTGCAACTCAGTTGAAGAAAGAAAGGCACACATGGTGGAAGATAATTGGAGGAAGCTGAGCCCTACATTAGTGGAGCCTCACTTCAATACTCCATATCCAAACCAGCCTTTTACTTTGCATAAACACACCCAAGGTAGTGATTCCCTATGGTGGAGACCCTCTAATACCCCAAGGGTGAGGAACTGCTAGTGGACCATGAGACAGGGGGTACCCATGCTACTACAGGTACTTCCTTATATGGCCACTCAGGCAATATAGGCTTATCTGGTCAAGGATAGCCTTATCTCCTTTCGTTTGGGGGGGGGGGGGGGGTTGTGTAGGAAGGTGGATACCTGACTATGGTTACCCCAGATTTTTTGCCTCGTATTTAGCTGGTTTTCGACTTAGCTGGCCTGGTTCCCTGCTAATCAGGGCCCCAGGCTATCTGCTCTCTCTGTAAAATGGGTTCCATGTACCCTAGGTGCATAACTGAATTGGCTTGGGTCACCATCTTGCCTCCAACGCGAGTGGTCGCTCCCCCCGCTTCCTCCCTCACCTGTGGTATCATAGCGCCTACATCTGCTTGCTGACTGGGCACTGTGATTGTACTTGCTAGCGCGCACTGTTGTTCATTTATTTGCATAGCGCTTTGGCTGATTGTTAACTGCTATCGCTTTCACCGTGCAGAACCTGTAATTATTGTAGCTGCGCATTGTCCGCATTGAATTGGCTGTGTTCTTATTTAAAGTGTGTCACGATCTCCACTGTCTCCGCGCACGAACTCGCATCTTTTTGGCCCTCATAGCGCTCCATTGATCCTTGTTGTTGTTGTTGGTCGGCCATTTCCCAGGTTGACCCGAGCCCTCCCTCAACCTCGCCCCCGCCTCCCTGCTGACCCTCCCACCCACGAGAGCTACAGGAGCCGCCCTCTCCCACACAGTGAGCTGTGACCATCTTGCCTCCAACGCGAGTGGTCGCTCCCCCCGCTTCCTCCCTCACCTGTGGTATCGTAGCGCCTACATCTGCTTGCTGACTGGGCACTGTGATTGTACTTGGAGAAGTGTGGCTTAGGTGTTAGAGGCGGCAGACCTGGAGCTTGAGTTCGGTCCTGGACCAGGGTTCAATTCCCCGCCTCGGCGGGTTTTGGGCTCAATAATTCCACGGACTCGATAATTCTCGCTCCGGTGCCTTCTCGACTCACGGGTTCACACTCTGCGACTCTGGGCAGTAGCTTGCTTAATCTCCACATCGGCCCCTCGCGGTGGGATGCCTGGCTTTCACCTTGTGGATACCTTGCCAGGGTTATCTCACAGGGGAATACCAGGACGGCTTCCCTAAGCAAGCGCGGAGATGCCCCAGGGTAAGTCATGCGCTATATAAGCTTCATACATTTACATTTACTTGCTAGCGCGCACTGTTGTTCATTTATTTGCATAGCGCTTTGGCTGATTGTTAACTGCTATCTCTTTCACCATGCAGAACCTGTAATTATTGTAGCTGCGCATTGTCCGCATTGAATTGGCTGTGTTCTTATTTAAAGTGTGTCACGATCTCCACTGTCTCCGCGCACGAACTCGCATCTTTTTGGCCCTCATAGTGCTCCATTAATCCTTGTTGTTGTTGTTGGTCGGCCATTTCCCAGTTTGACCCGAGCCCTCCCTCAACCTCGCCCCCGCCTCCCTGCTGACCCTCCCACCCACGAGAGCTACAGCAGCCGCCCTCTCCCACACAGTGAGCTGTGACCATCTTGCCTCCAACGCGAGTGGTCGCTCCCCCCGCTTCCTCCCTCACCTGTGGTATCGTAGCGCCTACATCTGCTTGCTGACTGGGCACTGTGATTGTACTTGCTAGCGCGCACTGTTGTTCATTTATTTGCATAGTGCTTTGGCTGATTGTTAACTGCTATCGCTTTCACCGTGCAGAACCTGTAATTATTGTAGCTGCGGATTGTCCGCATTGAATTGGCTGTGTTCTTATTTAAAGTGTGTCACGATCTCCACTGTCTCCGCGCACGAACTCACATCTTTTTGGCCCTCATAGCGCTCCATTGATCCTTGTTGTTGTTGTTGGTCGGCCATTTCCCAGGTTGACCCGAGCCCTCCCTCAACCTCGCCCCCGCCTCCCTGCTGACCCTCCCACGCTCCGCCCCCTCCACTCTCCATTTATGTCAGATGTACCAACGCGCAGCGTCCACGCGCTACGTCCACGCCGAAGGTGCGCCAAAGGTAAGCCCGTCTACGCCAGTCCGCGCCTGGACCGCGCCCAGCGCCAGACCCCCTGGTCCTCGTAATGTCCACCCCTCCCGCATTACTTATGATGCCACCACCCTCCTAGCCCTCAACTCCGGCCGTTCCCTCAACTGCGTTCAAGCCTCCCCTGGACACACCCATGGACCCTTTTCCTGCAACTCCTGCAAGTTCGACGGCACCAAGAACAACTCCTCATCTACGATCACACAACAGATATCCGACCCCAACCACCTACAATGCATCCTGCTCAACACCCGATCGGCCCACAGGCACGCCATTGACCTCTGGAATCTACTAGACACCATCTCTCCGGACGTCGCCTTCCTAACAGAAACATGGATGAACGCCACATCAGCCCCAGACATCACCATTGCCATCCCGGAAGACTATAAGATCATACGCAAGGACCGTACCGACCACACAGGAGGAGGTATCGCTATCGTCCATAAGAAATCCATCCGCATCTCAACCAGCTCAGACGTCAATCTCGCCAACTCTGAACACCTTCACTTCCAGATCCACATCGACCCCAAAACCACACTCAGAGGCACCCTCCTTTACTGGCCACCAGGACCCCGCGCACAGTTTAGTGAAGAGATCGCGGACTTCATCACTCCACACGCGCTCCCCTCCAAGGATTACATCCTTTTGGGAGACCTCAACTTTCACCTTGAAAAGAACAACGACCGCAACACCACCACCCTTTTGGACAACCTCGCCAACCTCGGACTTAAACAACTTGTCACCACCTCCACCCACATCGCAGGTCACACACTCGACCCTATCTTCACCTCCAGCAAACAGGTCTCCTTCAGCCACACCACAGCTCTCCTTTGGACTGACCACAGCTGCGTTCACTTCACCTACAACAAGCCCACCTCCAACAACCACCCCCAACCCACTCTGCAAAGAAACTGGAACAAAATCACCATCGACCAGATCTCCTCATCGCTTCTTCAAAACCCCCCAGCCCACTCCTCAAACCCAGACCAAGCAGCCACCAACCTCACCCAATGGTTATCCAACAGCGCCGACATCTTAGCACCACTGAAAAAACGACAAATCAAACTAGGCAGCAAGAAGGCCTCCTGGTTCAACGATGATCTTAAGAAATCCAAGAAACTCTGCCGCTCCCTTGAGAAGGCCTGGAAAAAAGACCCAACCACCAGCACCAAGGAAGCCTTCAAAAACGCCACCCGCATACACCACCAACTGATCCGGAATGCCAAGAAAGCCGCTCTCAAGGACCGACTAGATAACAACCCACAACAGCAAGGAACTATTCAACATCGTCAAGGAATTTACCAACCCCTCGGCCAACTCCAACGACATCACCCCCTCTCAAGCCCTCTGCGACTCCCTAGCCTCATTCTTCCACAACAAAATTGCAGACATCCACAACAGCTTCGACAACCGACCCGAAGACCAACCCACCCAACCCCCTACAGGACCCCCACCCCCCCTGAACATCCTCAATGACTGGAAGCCAATCTCCACCGAGGACACCATCCGTCTGATGAACTCTATCCACTCAGGATCCCCCACAGACCCATGCCCTCACCACATCTTTAACAAAGCAGACTCCATTATAGCACCGCACCTCCGAGACGTCATCAACTGCTCCCTCAACTCCGCAACCTTCCCGGAAAGCTGGAAACATGCCGAACTCAGCGCCCTCCTGAAGAAACCCACAGCTGACCCCACCGAACTCAAAAACTACCGCCCTATCTCACTCCTTCCATTCCCGGCCAAAGTCATCGAGAAAGCGGTCAACAACCAGCTCGCCGCATTCCTCGAAACCAACAAATCCCTCGACTCCTCACAATCCGGCTTCCGAGCCAAGCACAGCACTGAAACCGCCCTCATCGCAGCAACAGACGACATTCGAACTCTACTGGACAATGGAGACACAGTCGCCCTCATCCTCCTCGACCTCTCCGCAGCCTTCGACACGGTCTGTCATAGCACCCTTTTACAACGCCTCAGAAACGTCGGAATCCATGGAAAAGCACTGGAATGGATCACCTCGTTCCTCACCGGAAGAACCCAGAGAGTCCGCCTCCCACCATTCAAGTCAGAGGCCACTGAAGTCATCTGCGGCGTACCCCAAGGGTCCTCACTCAGCCCCACCCTCTTCAACGTATACATGAGCCCCCTCGCGGCCATCGCACGCCAACACAACCTCAACATCATCTCCTACGCCGACGACACTCAACTGATCCTATCACTCACCAAAGACCCGAACACGGCCAAAACCAACCTGCATGAAGGAATGAAAGAAGTAGCCGAATGGATGAAGCACAGCCGTCTGAAACTGAACTCAGACAAAACAGAAGTCCTCATCCTAGGCACCTCCCCCTCCGCCTGGGATGACTCTTGGTGGCCAGAGGCCCTTGGAAAAGCACCTATCCCGACGGACCACGCACGCAACCTGGGCATCATCCTGGATTCCTCACTCTCGATGAACAGACAAGTCAACGCCGTTTCTTCATCTTGCTTCAACATTCTTCGCATGCTCAAAAAAACATTTCGCTGGATCCCCACCGAAACTAGAAAAACAGTCACTCACGCTCTGGTCACGAGCCGACTGGACTACGGAAACACGCTCTACGCCGGTACCACCGCAAAAATCCAGAAAAAACTCCAACGCATCCAGAACGCTTCAGCCAGGCTCATATTAGACATACCGCGTAAAGAACACATCTCTGGCCACCTGAAAAACCTCCACTGGCTCCCCGTCAATAAGAGGATTACTTTCCGGCTCCTAACCCACACACACAAAGCACTCTACGAAATCGGACCCGAATGCCTCAACACACGACCTTCTACACCCCCTCCCGCCAGCTACGATCCTCCAACCAAGCCCTCGCCACTGTACCTCGCATCAACAAAACCACCATGGGAGGTAGATCCTTCTCCTACCTGGCAGCTAAAACCTGGAACTCACTTCCCACTCATCTTCGCCTTACTCAGAACCACCTAGCATTCAGAAAGCAACTTAAAACGTGGATATTTGACAAGTAATTCACCACCCTTCCTCAAGCGCCTTGAGACCCTCTGGGTATGTAGCGCGCTATATAAATTTATTGACTTGACTTGACTTGACCTTATCAGCCGCTGTACAGAGCACTATAGGTGCGCAGGGCATAGGTGCATCCAAGTCCTACCAGGGGCTGCAGCATATCTTTTGCCACCCCTGGCTGGCTATCCAAAATTGACACAACTGGCTGATCACTCAGCTGGGGCAAGGTGGTGTAATCACCCCTTGCTTAGATATAGTATGCCTATATCTAAACCTATCTGGACACATATAAACCTATAAGCCACTCCTATGGCAGGCCGTAACAATCCTGGAGGCAGAGTGTGTGGTTTTATGTGAGATGGTGCTCTAGCATGAGCTGAGCCTATCTGCAGCTGTCGGGACCAATTCCCTTAGCTGTTCCGGGATATTGCCATACCATATACTATTAAGTGCATTATAATCCTCGCGGTTATATGTTAACTTTGGTTTGGCTTTATCAGAACATGTCGTGTAAGGTGTCATACGATTTGGAATACTATCCCCTCGACAGTCCTGTCGACGGGGATAGCATTCCACCCCTCTAGAGGGAGACGACATGCTACTTTGCTAAAACGCGGTTGATTTTAAAAGGAGCCTCAGCACCACAAAATGGATGCTTCTTCCACAGACACGAATCTGACCTCCTGCAGCTGACCGAAACTCAGCCAAGGAGGCCTGGACAAATGGTTTCCTGTCACAGGGAGGTGTCCCACCACCCCAGACAGGAGATAGTGGATTGTAGCAGGGAGGTTTAAAAGAAACCAGACAGTGCCTGGGGAGCACAAGGCTTCCCCTTGCATAATCCGGTCAAACCGGTTCTGGGGCACACCAGCCCCAGTCCCAGTGCGACCTGGACAAAGGGAAAGGGGTGTAACCACTCCCTTCCTGGGTCCCACCCATAGGAGGGGACCTAGCAGGTAATCCAGCCCCCTAGATTGGTATAAGAATGGGAGCAGTGCCAAAGCACTCAGATTATCCTGATGAAACATAAGAAACGAAACTCTGGACCCTTCGACATCCTACTCGACGTAGAAGACTGAAGAATCTCCCTTGTGGTCAAGGAGTGACCACCCTGTGCAAACAGGCACCATCCAGCACCTCGACCCTTGCTTTGTTGCAGTTCCCGCTGGAACTCGAGCGACAGAGTTCGACAAGACAAAGCGTGCCTGCCTTCTAACAGCCCGATCCACAGTCCCTGCAGAGCTGAGACGTGTGGAGGCGACCTGAAGCGTGGGGCCCGCCATCTTGGAAAGTCCACGAGACGCTGACAGTGCAGCCCACGAGTGACCCTCGAAGCTGTACATTGGGGTTTGAGAAGCCCCAGCCCTGAGCCTCTTTTGCACTGAAGCTCACCCCTCTACACTCACCGAGTGCTGCGTGGGGCCCTTCTGCTTCTTTTGGCTCAACGCGTTGGCCCGGTCACTTGCCCGTTGGCTTGTGGCCCCTGTGCCGACGAACTACGAAATCTAACTTGTGATTCTGGTTGCTCGAGACTTGCACCCGCTCCTCTGAAAAGGAGCACCCGCTCTGACCTTCCTGGTCCGAGTGCAACGCCATCTTCGAATCCTGCGTGGGTTGCCCTTGCCAAGGTTTGTTTGCTCCAATCCTGAAGCCGACACCGCCGACAGCGAGGGCCTGTGTGGGACAGATCGTGATCCACTCCTGGACATCCACGGTGCCCCAGAGTCCACGTGGCAGCGGAGAGAAACGACCCATCAGCGACCTGAAAGCGCCCGACATTGCCTGGTTCCTTCTGGTTCCACCCTGGTCACTGCAAAGTGACCCAGACTCTGTCCCCTCTGCTTTCAGATCATCTTTAACTTCAATCCACCCTTGGATCACACCGGACACTTCTCGTCTCGACGCCTGCAGCATCTTCAGCTCCAAGCACCAGCAACCTGCGTGACAAAACCCGACACTACTTCGCACCTGTGCACCCGCTTCCTGTGGGTGAGGTAACTCAGCAACGCCGGTGTTCCCACACTGGTACACACCTCTAGTGTATGTGTCTTAAGTTTTGTCCTTCTAGGTTGAGCGGAAGTATTCTTAAAAAGTAACTTTATAACTTTTACGCACCATTCACTTTGCATTGGTGCATGCCTGCGCTTTAAGCGCTGCACCCGAATCCCGCTGGCTTTTCCCGACTTCAGCATTGCTAGTCCCGACTGCTCCCAGCGATTCCCTAGGCCCTAGGCCTAACCACTGTTTGATTGGTATCTCTTATACCACTTTCTTAATATATGGTTTGAGTGTCCACCCGCCCTCATCCATAATTGTGCAACTTTCATATGTTTAACTGTGCTTTTGTTTAAACGCTTGTGCCTCTGCACTCAGAAAGAGTACAGAGGATTATTCTAGTAATAAATAAATATATTTTTATAATATATACTTGTGTGGTGTCCTTTTATTTGATATTACAGGATTGTTATTGGTAAAACAGCTTGCTTAACACGACCTCTAGAGTTAAGCCTTTAAGGCTGCTTAGTCCATGCTACCATTAGGATAGCTTGTCTATAAGGTTGACTTACAACCAGACACCATAAGGGATTGTTTAGACTGATACAAGGTGGTTCCAGAATTGGAAACATCATATATCATGCCAACTTCTCACAGAATGCATTAGATACTTTGGCTTTTCAATGCTTTCACAATGTAAATGCACAATTACAGAATCCACCTTTGCAACAGAGACATTAAAAACTAAAGCAGTCCGTCTGAGCGGCAAGTTATGTTGGGCGCAGTTAGGCTTCAGTCCAGCTTTTCATGCTACAAAGGTCGATGAAACGAGAGCAGCTCAATATGGCGTGTTCATAAAATTTGACCTATGTCCTGTTTGTAGCTGAAACGTGTAAATAAGCGCTATACAGAACAAGTTTGTAACTGCTATACAGCACAAGTTATCGATTTCTTGTCATTTCAGTCCAGCCCCAGCCTTGGCCGGGTAGTGTGGGTAGGTTTAACGCTACCAAGGTGTAGTTTTATCATGGTCGAAGCAGGTGCCCTCTACACCCAACAACAGCCAGTCCCCACCACTGTTGCTAAAACCAGGCATTGGCAGATCATGTGGCGCATTTCTGTTGGGCGTCGGTCCCAAACGAAACCAATCCTTGGCCTCTGTCTGGATTTGGTCTGCGACCAAAACTCAGGACCAATGCAATGAGCTTGCGGAATTCTTCCACAATAAAGTCTTGAAAATCTACTCCAACTTCCCAACAGTAGCCACAACCCCTGATGCGACTGACCTACCCCCCTCCAGACCTCCCCTTTCCCCAGACCAGCCAACTCTTGAGCACTTTCCTCCTCTGGACCTTGACACCCTTGGCAAAGTGGCACGCCAAGTTAAGTCGGGCTCCCCACGCGACCCAGCTCCACCGGAAGTCCTGATGCAGGCATGCCAAGCCACCCTGCCTGTAATCTTGGAGCTTCTAAACTCCTCCATATCCGCATGCACAGTCCCCTCAGCTTGGAAGCAAGCCATGGTGCGGGCGCTGTTGAAAAAACCCAACCTGGACCCCGACGATCACTCCAGTTACCGCCCCATCTCACTCCTCCCATGGGCAAGCAAGGTGCTGGAGAAATATATAAATGCCCAGCTGGTCCAGTTCCTAGAGAACTACTCTCTATTACATACGTCCCAGACAGGCTTCAGACCGAAGCATGGCACTGAAACCGCCTTGTTAGCGGTCACCGAAGAGTCTCGAAGGGTACTGGATCAGGGAGGATCAGTGGCAGTGATCCTCCTTGATCTAAGTGCTGCCTTCGATACGGTCAGCTATGCCACCTTGCTGAACCGTCTCTATGACATCGGAGTATCAGGTGACGCATTAAGGTGGTTCGACTCTTTCCTGTCCGATAGATCTTTTCAGATCTTCGACGGTGACACAGTGTCATCCAGCAAACCACTTAGCTGCGGAGTACCGCAGGGCTCCTCCCTGAGCCCTGCGCTATTTAATGTATATATGAGACCGCTGGCTGGGGAGAGGCGTGGCTTGGGCGCCGATGGCGATGGTCGCCTGAGAGCTCGGCTCCGGGACTGAGCCCGGGATTATCCTGTTAATCGGAGGCCGCGGGGCACCCTAGCCCCCGCAAATCGTCGCTCGGCCCAACTGGACCCCACTGAGACGCCCGGCGCGGCCTGGACGAGGGGTGATCTGCCCGAAACACGAAGTTTGAGGTCCCGGGGAGAGCGACCCAATATGGCGTCCGGACCCCTTTGTCCCCTTGGACGGGGCCATTAGCCTGGATGAACGCTGGTCATAACGTGCCCTCCGCTCTTGTGTTTTCCAGGAGAGTGAGAAGCTGGACTCTGCCCTGCTGAGACCCTGACATTGAGGAATGCGCCCGGGCGATCGGAAGCTCCTACCATAGTAAACCCCGGCACGCGGACGCCTGGAGGTCCCGGCGGTGGTGACGACCCCCGACGCGGCGCTTGGCTGCATCCCCCGATCGTCCCGATCCCATGGGAAGCATAACCCCCTGGTGCCACAAAGTCTCTGGAGGTGTGGGTGGCCCTCGTTCCGGATCCTCGTCAACCAGACGGACCTGCCCGGCCTGGCGCCGAGTGTCTCCGCCTCCTCCTCAGCGCTCTCAGACGACACGGTGGTGGCGCGAGCCGAACCTGTGGAGATCCACCTGGCCCTGGAGAAGAGGATCACCGGCCTTTATCCCGAGGGCCACCATTCGGGAGAGTTATAGTCGGCGCCCGCACTCGGTGGCACCTTTATCTGAGCCCACACTGTGCGCTTCCCGCGATATGGGGAAGCCGAGAGGGGCCAAGGGGCCCACCCCGGCCGCCTCTGACTCGGAGACCCCAGACAAGGAGGGCAGCGGCAACCCGGGGGACACTGGTGGCGCACCGCTGCAGCAACAGTTTGATCGCGTCCTGGAAGCGATTGCGACCACACGCTCGGCCCTTCAGCAGGACATTGCCCAGGTGGCGACGAGTCTGGGCCTCCTCAGGGCGGATCATGGCAAGCTATCGGACAGGGTCAAAGAAGTAGAAGGCTCGGTGAAAACCTTGGAGCCGGCGCAGCGAACCCTGGCCGCGGCAATGAAAGATGCTCTAACCCGGATTTCTGCCCTGGAACAGCGAGCGGAGGATGCGGAAGGCCGTAACAGGCGCAACAACATCCGAGTGGTAGGCCTTCCGGAGAGGATCGAGGATGGCGACATGGTGGCCTACTTGGAGGCCTGGCTCCGAGACACGGTAGCCCCGGAGGGCCTATCCTCTTTCTACACCCTTGAACGGGCTCATAGAGTCCCAGCACGGCCACCGCAACTGGGCCGGGCGCCGCGCCCGGTGGTGGCGCGCCTCCTACATTTTCGCGACAGGGACCTCATCCTCAATGCCGCTAGACATAATGGCCCTTTCAAGGTGGAGAACAGCCAGGTGAACATCTTCCCGGACTACACCTATGAAACCCAACGTAGGCGGTACTCATTCTTGGCGATCAAGCGCGAGCTCCGGAGCGAGGGCATTCAATACTCGCTCCTATTTCCTGCAAGGCTCCGCGTCATTGTAGATGACAAGACTCAGTTTTTTGATACCCCGGAGGATGCCTGTAACTGGCTTGAACTTTATAGAGCTGGGAAAGATGGCTTCGCCTCCACATCTCAGACAACTGCGGAGCCGGGACAGCGACGGCGGTCCACGAGGGTGCGGAGTCGCCGGGGCCGTTCAGGCGGCCCTACTACTGCAGAGACATCGACGGAGCGGAAAGGTGTATTGGAGGTGTTGTCTGCCCTGTCTGGGTCACGAGAGGATGCCATCGCAGAAGAAGAGAACCCTGGTGACGAGGGGGCATCGACGGACTCGGAGAACTCGGTGACAGATAGTACCGGCACACCGGTGATTACACCAAAATCGGTTGAGGACCTTCTTGATGGACAGGGTTGACGGGGTGAGCTGTATCCTTTTGGGTGGGGGCCCGTAGCGGGGGTGGAGGGAGCCGATGGTTCAACATGATCACAGGAGAAGCGGGGGGTGGGGTGCCCTGCCTTTGCCCCGAGGGTTTCCGTTACTGTTTAGGGCTTGCTTTAGTCCTGGCAGCTAGGGCATCGAGGGCCCACTGCCACCGCCCAGCCCGCACCTGGCCCTTAAGGCCTTCCTACGGTGGCGACTGTAGGATTAGTTTGGGACGAGGGGGTTTCTTGAGGGCATGGTTTGGATGGGAACTAGATGGAGTTATTTGGGTCCTGTTCTGGGGAGGGTGGGCAGGGGTTTGGGTAACGTAAGATTTGTTGAGTTTTGGTTGGGGGATATGGCCGCCATCAGTGTTGGGGGGATTGTTGTTTGCCTATTGTTGAGACCCAGATGGGGAGACTTTGCACGCACAGTATGGGACAATGGCTGACGTTGCTAATGTGAAGTGTATTACTTGGAACGTGCGGGGGCTTCATACCATGTCTAGGCGGCACAAAGTCCACGCTTATTTAGTGCGTAGGGGAATACAAATGGCGCTACTGCAGGAGACCCATCTGAACAAGGCGGAAGGGGCGGCGCTACAGCGTAGATGGAGGGGACAGGTCTTCTACACGTCGTACTCAGCGTATGCCAGGGGGGCGCTAATCTGGATCCGGGCTGGGGTTCCCTTCCAGGTCACAAACTCAGTGGTAGATCCCGAGGGGCGTTACGTGGCCATCTCTGGTACTCTGGGGGGGAGGGACCTGAACGTTTGCTGTGTTTACGCACCTAACATGGACCAGATTGCCTTCCTTTCTAGGTTATCGGGCTCACTAGCCCACTTTTTCACGGGGCCCCTCCTGCTCGGTGGGGACTTCAATTCAGTGGTGGATGTGGAGACCGATCGCTCGCACCCGCCCCTCCCTGATTCTCCGGTCCGCCGCGTGGCCAAGGGCCGTAGAGACTGGCAGACACGGTGGGGTTTGACGGATATTTGGAGAGCGCAACACCCCGACACTAGAGATTACTCCTATTTTTCGGGCCTTCACGAGTTGCACGTTCGGCTGGACGGGTTTCTTGGCTCGACTGAACTGGTTTCAGCGGCCATCCGTTCCGAATACTTGACTAGGACCATCTCGGACCATAACCCCCTCCTGCTGGCCCTTCGCTGGTTTCCGGGGGCGCCGGCGGTGCCCACCTGGAAGTTACGCCCTGAGATACTCGAGGACATTGTCTTCAGAGCGGACTTAGGTGATAAGATCGAGGAGTATTTCGCGTCCAACGGGGGCTCTGCGAGCTCGAGAGCGCTGGAATGGGACGCTTTTAAGGTGGTGGTGAGGGGTTATTGCATCACCAAGAAGGTAGGTATGAGGCGGGTTATCCTCGATGACTTGGAGGTGGCCGATCGGAAGCTTCGGGAGTTGGAACTCCGCCGCCCCGGGCACCCTGAACTCCAGGGACGCACGGCGGAGGCGAAGGAGGCGGTGGCGGCTGAGGTCGAGCGGCTGCGCTGCTTCGACTACAAGGCCTATACGGTTCGGTCCCTTGCAGAAGGGGATAAATCGAGTGCATTGCTGGCATGGCTGGCTAACCCTACGCGCCAGACCTCACTGACGACATCCATGCGTATGGCGAATGGGACCATGGTGCACACTCAACCGGAGATTCTAGGCTGCTACCGGCACTACTACGATCAGTTGTATCGCAGTCGTGCTGCCAAAGACCCCGACCTTCCTGAGGACTATTTGGGACCCCTAGAGCTCCCGGTGGTGGAGCCTGATGTGGCGAAAGCCCTAGGTTCCGATATCGAACTGGGGGAGATCCGCAGCGCCATCAAAAGGATGGCGCGGAACAAGACCCCAGGACTAGACGGTCTTCCTGTGGAATTTTATGCGACCTATGCCGACCTTCTGGCTCCGAGACTGGTGATTGTTTATAGAGAGGCGAAGAGGCTTGGCCGACTGCCTGGCTCGATGCGTGAGGCCCTGGTGGTTCCCCTCCTCAAGCCGGGGCGAGACTCAACCGATCCGGCATCCTACCGGCCCTTATCGATGCTGACGGTCGATTATAAGATTCTGAGCAGCATCCTGGCCTCGAGACTAGTTGGCCACATGGCCTCCCTAGTGCATGAGGACCAGGCCGGGTTCATCCCCAAGCGCAATACAACAATGAACATCCGTAGGTTGTTCCGCTTGCTGGGTGAGCCGCTAATGGATGCTCCGTGCCCAGTGGTCCTGTCGGTGGACTTAGAGAAGGCGTTTGATAGCCTGGAATGGGACTACCTACACACGGTGTTGCGACGGTTTGGCCTCGGTGAGGGCTTCATCAGATGGACCGCGGTCTTGTACGCCTCCGTGTCGGCCAGGGTTCGGGCGGGCCCATTAATTTCCTCACAGTACCCAGTAGAGAGGGGCACGAGACAGGGCTGTTCGTTATCCCCACTTCTCTTTGCGCTGGCGGTGGAGCCCCTCGCAGTGCTACTCCGGTCGGGGGCGCATTACAGTGGTTTCTGGACCCCTTCGGGCCCGCACCATGTTTCGTTATATGCCGACGACCTATTACTCTTCCTTGAGGACCCAGTCGAGGCCCTACATGGAGCTAAGACGGCGCTCACGGCGTTCGGGGCGGTCTCGGGCCTACAGGTAAATTGGACCAAGACATGCCTCTTCCCGGTCCGTAGAGGCACCCCTAGTCCAGTCCTCAATGGAGGACTTAGATGGGAACCTGACTGTTTCAGATATCTGGGGGTGTACATTTATCATGATCCATCTGACCTCCTGGACGGAAACATCGCCAGATGCAGTCGAGCTCTACGGGGGAATATGGACTTCTGGGCTACACTGCCGCTTTCGTTGGCGGGGCGGGTCGCCCTCCTCAAAATGGTGGCTCTCCCCCGACTGCTATACTATTTCCGGGCGCTGCCAGTTTGGATCCCGCCAGCCACGTTTAGGCTCCTACGGTCGACGATGACCGGATTCCTTTGGGGCTCGAGCCGCCGTAGAGTGGCCCTTAAGACCCTGATGAGGCCGAAAGCCGAGGGTGGACTTGCGGTGCCGGATTTCGAGAAATACTATCTGGCGGCGCAGCTCCAGACCTTCACCCAGGAGGTTGCCAGGGAATTCCGAGGCCCGGAGGACAGGAGAGGTACAGGGATGGCCAGGCATGTCCTATCTTTCATAGCTCTACGCCAACGTTTGACCCTACAGGACCTGACGTTGGAGGAAAAGACCATTCGCCTGTGTTGGAACCGGGCTCACGCCAGGGGCCAACTCCGAATACCGTATGCGCCGGAAATACCATTGGGGATGCTGACGGCGTTGCCCCATGGCGGGGATTGGTCACGATTGGCGGACTGGGAGGACGCGGGGTTGCAGTTGGTGGGGGATCTTTATGAGGCCGGGGTACTCTTGCCTTTCCAGGAGCTCATTGACCGCTTCGAGATTCCCCCAGGGGACTTCCTGTTGCACTCGGCCCTGGTCCGGGCGATCCAGGCGCATTGGAAAGGCGGACAGGAGGAACCTCCTACGTCTCCGGTGTGCCAATACGTCATGATGTCTGCGGGCACGGTGAAGGCGGTCACCTGCCTCTACGGTAGATTGATCAATGAAGGGTTGACCCCCCTTACGACCCTCAAGGCCCGTTGGGAGGCAGACATAGGCAAGGAAATCCCGGAAGCGACCTGGTCTCAGCTCGTGCGGCGAGCTTGGAAGGGGACGCGTCACGCCCGTTTTCAGTTGGTCCACTATTATGTACTCCATCGGGCATACCTGACCCCGGCGAAAATCCAACAATATTTCGCTACGAGCTCGGCAGCCTGCCCCAGATGCCCGGCGCCAGAGGCAGACCTCCTCCATATGTTGTGGGCCTGCCCGGGTCTATCCTCCTACTGGGTGGAGGTGGAGAAGACCCTGACGGAGGTGACGGGGAGACCCCTATCGGTTGATGCGGCGGTGGGTCTGTTGCATTGGTTTCCACATACCCCCAAAAACAAAATTTCCAGTAAATTTATTGATTTAGGGCTTCTCTTGGCCAAACGAGAGGTGACCAGGAACTGGAAGGCACGAGCTGGTCCGACCGGGGGCAGATGGCATAGCGAACTATTGAAGTGGGCGGCGGGGGAAAGCACGCTGAGATATCAACTGGCTGGGAGACAACGTAACGAACGAGCACAGGAGACAGCGCTGGAATGGGAGACACTAGTGCAGGCCCTCAGAGACTATTGCGCCCCCAGCGACTCTGATAGTGAGATAGCAGCGCGCCCTGAGTCCCGATAGGCGATGGTGTTTTCTGTTACTGATACGCTCATCTTGGGTCCTCTCACGAATCCTATTGCGGTTGCTACCATACACTGATGGCGGGGTTGGGTGGGGGAGGGATTTCTTTGCAAGTTAGTGTTTTGTGGGTGGGACTTTCTTTTGGGTTTGGGGGCTTGTTTAGAAAAGCAGATGACGGACAGTGGATTATCCGGACCAGCCTTTCGCTCCTGCTGAACCCCCACTGGATTTTATTGCCCGACTTTTGAACTGTGGGCTGGATGATAATGTATAAAAACGTGCTGCGGGGGGTGGACGGGATGCAGTCGATTGATTTCAGTGTATTTTTGATGCTGGTCATATTTGTAACAGTTTCCTGATTCCTGCAATAAAAATATATTTAAAAAAAAAAAAAAAAAAAAATGAGACCGCTGGCTGGGGTCGTCGAACCGTAAGGCATTAAAATCGTGTCGTACGCCGACGACACTCAGCTAGTGGTTTCATTGGCCCAAGAGAACAACAGGCAATCCCCGGTAGGTCTGCTGAAATGCTTAGAGGACGTCAAGGAGTGGATGACCAACTCCTCCCTCAAATTGAACGGAGAAAAAACAGAGCTCATGCTTCTTGGCCCAGCCTCGCCAGTGCCTTTCACTTCCTTGTGGCCTCGCGGTTTGGGCTCTCCCCCCACCCCTAAGGAAAATGTAAAGAGCCTAGGAGTGTGGCTGGACAAAAAGCTCTCCTTCTCCACCCAGGCCACCAAGTTGTCCGCCACATGCTTCGGCCTACTCAGAACCTTGAGGAAGGTCCTCCCGCTTTTACCTCTGGAAGCCAAAAAGGTGGCAGTACAAGGCCTCATCCAGTCCCGCCTGGACTCAAATAATGCCCTATACGTAGGGGCCCCTGAGATGACTCTCCGGAAGCTGCAGGTGGTACAAAACTGCGCAGCACGTACCCTGCTACAGATTCCGCGAACCCAGTCAGCCAGACCTGGACTAAAAAGTCTGCACTGGCTACCAGTGAGGCAGAGAGTGGCATTTAAGGCGCTATGCATTGCGCATCGGGCCTTCTGGAAGACAGGCCCAGCAATCAATGACAACCTGGTCATCCCCTACCACCCTAACAGGAACCTCCGGTCCGCGGAGGCTTTCTTGGCAGTTGTTCCTAGAGTAAAGAGAGCCAGGACCGGGGTAGGTTGTTCTCCTTGAACACCGCTAAGCTTTGGAATGCTCTCCCCCTCCCACTTCGGTCCAACCCAGATCTGCTCTCGTTCCGTAAAAAGCTTAAAACACTACTGTTTGCCAAATCCTCCGAGTTCTAACTCCTCTGCTCCGTCACATCTCTGCTTCAACTCAGCGCTTGGACGCCCGTGGGCAGCAACCGCGCTTAACAAATTTATTTACAATTATTTACAATTGCTTCTCACAGGCCGGTGGGTTGGGACTGTGTCAGACAGAGGTGCAGTCCTGAGGCTGATCTTCAGAGTTTGAGTAAAATGTAGCACTTCGAAGCACCCAACATGAAGCACTAAGAGCTGCACAATAAGGAAGTTACTCCTAGGGACGGTGTACACCGTGGATGGAGTTTGTGAGGTCCCTTTAAGGGCGTCTTGGGTCCGGCAGTAGTAACATTAATTAACGGACTAGACTTAAAACCCACAAAGTGCTGTATTCTGTAACGATTCACAGGTTCATACATAGAACAGTTCCTGATAGGATTAAGGAATCCATCAGGTGATGGGCCTTAGGGGACCACGGTTGTACCTCAAACACTTTAGTGGTGTTTAGCCGCTGGGTGAGACTACCTCTTGAAGGGCTCATAACATTTGAGCATGACCAATGTACTTCTATTTCTTGTACAGCGAATAAGAAATCGATTCGTTTTAAGCTGTGTGCCAGGATGCGCAGCTTCAGCACTGTGAATTTAAGTGCTTAAAAATTGCGCTGTATGGGGCCTGGTACAGGGAGTCCGGGGCGTTAGGAGAGGCTACGGCATGGGGTGCAAGAAAGAACAATAAAGCCTCGTTAACAAGTAAATGGTCTATGAAAAGACCTGTGAAGTACTCTGGTGCGGCTGTGTGTGTGTTTGCCAGGGAAGAAATTTCCAGCAGCAGGAAGGGGGCCTGGCGAGAACTCTGGATTCGAGCGTGGCAACATTTTCTAGTATTTTACAGTTTCTAAATATAATTACAGACAAAGGAAATATAGATTTCCGTCTGTATTTATATGTAAAAATCTGTAAAAACTGAAAACCGGGAGCCCTATTTATAATTGGCCTGAATGTTTGGGGACAGTAGGGCTCTTTTACTGCATTATGAAGAGGAGTCACTAGCATTCGCCTCTTGGCTGCCACACACATGCCAGGAGGTTTTTCTGTAGGTCCACAAAACTTTCTTCTAATTGTAGGGGAGGGCCAAAAATATATCATAAATATAGGACGATATTTAACATAGTTCAAATCAAACAAATGGAGGGAGAAAGAAGCAGAGGTTCATTCAGCTCCCAAGCGATATTTGTAATCAATCAAAGAAGGGGAGAATGAACTAGGTAGGTCTCAATACCAGAGTCTCAGGGTTAGTGTTTCATAAATCCTCAACCACACATTCACAATCTGCGGTGTACCTAATCTCCGCTTAGCGGGGTTTGATGGATAGGGTCATCATAGGGTCTGTCACTTGAGTACCCCATTCTCCAAGTGAAATCCAACCTCAACCAGGAGGGAGATTGTCTGGATGTCGACAGTGATTGGTGAATTTGAATTACCTCCTATTCTGTAGGAAAATCTTTATTAGGGGAAAACTAGGATAGGAATAAGACTAAAAATGAACCGGTGTTAAGTGGATGAGCCACTGAGCCACTACACTTAGTGAACAGCTCGATATGTTTCGGCCTGGCACAGCCCTTGCAGGTCGATGGCCTTCTACAGGACCAGAGATGTCAAAGCCTTACACTTTGGGGCTATCCAGGGATAATACATGGGTGAACTCACTCATCCGTCTTCGTCAGAGAGCAAACTTTGCTCGAGACAGAATGTAGTAATAGGCACTGTCTTATGGTCTATAACTTAAGCAAATATTTCAATTTCACCGTGGTATGGAGGATTATAGGACAAACTTTATGGCTTGGCTCAGAACCATAGGACACACAATTGATGGACGGAATGCAGAACAAATCAAAACATTCACCCCCAGTCAAGAGATCTGGGTTAAATCCATCATTCTTTTGCTCACCATGCCACCCCAGTTTAGACCTGGCGATATGCAAATTAGTATTGACTCTGTGCCTCATGGGAACAGTCCAGCCCGAACTGCCAAGCCAGGTCCTCCCTGGACCGGAAACAAGCATCCTAGGACTGGTTTTGGGGTTTCACCCTTCTTCAGACAGGATAGCTTGGTTCCAGTGGCACAGTGAGCCCAGGACCCACGTCTGGGCATACCTGCGGCACTTACGTGCGAGAAAGCAAAAGACACATAATTGATGGACGGAATGCAGAACAAATCAAAACATTCACCCCCAGTCAATGGTTCTCTTTGCATTTGTCACCCGAGTGGGACAGGCATGCCCAGACGTGGGTCCCTTGCTCTCCATGCCACTGGAGTCAAGCTATCCTGGTTGATGAGGGCTGAAAGCCCGAATCGGTCCTAGGATGCTTGTTGACAGTCCGGGGAAGCCCTGGCCTGGCAGTTCGGGCTGGACTGTACCCATCGGACCCAGGATCTGATAGAGAATACTAGCTGCAGATTCCTTAACGTAGAATTATCCCCAGGCGTGACACTGGATCCGGAAAATGTTCTTTGCCACAGCATCTCTGCGTTGGGGGGGTGGTACCACGTGACTCCGCCCTGACGTCATCCATGGGCGTGACGTCAGCAAGGTCACATACGCCCCACCCCGGCGTGCCAACGTCAGTTTTTTATCTTTTCGCATTGCAACGCGGATACGGATCGTGTCCTGGCCTGTTTTCAGGCCTCCTTTTCACTCTTTGCTTCGAGGGACAGTGTGCGAATGCCTTCGGGCTTCAAGATGTGTACTGATTGTGCAGGTCAGATGTCGGCGACTGACCCTCATCTGATATGTATGTGGTGTTTGGGCGAGCACCATGACTCTACGGACTGCGAGGCTTGTCAGCACCTCAACCCGATGTTCCGGCGGGAGTGCCGGATGAAATTGCTGTCGGCCCACTTGTCCAGGTCTGTGTCGTCCCAGCGTCCGTCCTTTACCTCGGAGGCTAGGAACCGCCGATTCTGCCTGCGGCATCGCCCTACACCATGGCCCCAAGGGCGTTGCTCGCCAGCTGGTAGGTCCAGTAGCTTGTCTCCGAGGTCTTGTCCTCGTTCAGCGGAAGGGGCGGGTTCCCCTCCGGGCGTGAACCCCGACAGTCTACAACCTACCTGCCGTTTCCCGGCGTTGGGGCGACTAGGGCCCACGCTGCGGTGCGACTATGCTGCGGCTCTGCAGGCGTCTTTGGCCCCTCCTCCACCTCCTGAGACATCCGCGGATCCCTTGCCTCGCCCTGGGCGATCCGGGGAGTCGCCGGGAGCTTCGGCCCCGGTGCCGAATGTTTCGGCTTCAGGTTGTAGGAGGGTGGTGTCGTCGAGGGGTAGTCTTTTGGGGCTCCACTCTTCGACCTGTGGCATCCCTGCCACGCTGCAAATCTCTACGGGGCTCCCTCTGGTGTCGCAGGAGGTCGCTGGGACTCAGGGCTTGTCCCCGAGTCCCCCTCGGCCCTCTGGGAAGGTAGCTGCCTCACCAGAGGCCTAGCAGGCGCCGTTTCGGTGCAGAAGACTTTCCTCCCAGGCCCTGGCAGTGCTGCAGGTAGAGGCCAGGGCCAGGGGTGCTTTCCCGAGTCCCTCTCGGCCCTCTACGCGGGCGGCTGCCCTGAATGAGGTCGAGCCGGTGCCTTTTCGGCGCAGTTCCTTAGCCGAACCGGCTCCGACCCCGCCCCATTCTCCTAGGGAGCACGTGGTGGTGGAGGTCGACTCAGCACCGCCGATGCCTACTCCGGCGCCTGTGGCAGACTCCACGGCGCCGTGCCGGCGTCGGGTCCTTGATTCATCTCCTGAGGCACCTTCCTCTCTGGAGGTTTTTCATCTGTTGGTCTCTTCCTCTCTGGAGACGGGAGGCCGCCTTGTTACCTTTTCACCGGTGTCTTCCAGGGAGGGCTTCTCACCGTCCCGCGGTCTAAATCCTCGGACCCTCTTTTCCGCAGCTCGGGTTTGGTTCCTCCACCGGCTTCTCCGCCTTCCCCAGGGGCCCCTCAGGTCCCCCATTTGTCCGGGGATCCCCCACCATTCCTGGGCTGACCACTTTCCCCTATAGCTGGACTTGGGGACGGACGGCTCAGTTTGCAGCCGTCACCCACTGAGGAATTGCTTTCTCCCCCGCGGCACCCTACGAAGGCCAGTGTTTCCTTTGTTCGGTCTATTTCCACGGCCGCTGGCATTTTGCAGATGGGTGAACTTGTCACCCCATTCCCTACTGATAACCTCTTGGAAGTCCTCCACCAGGGCTCTGGTGGACGGGAGCTGTTCCTTCCTTTTGAAGCGTCGCTCCACAATTCTCTTCTGAGGGCTTGGGGGCGTCCTGCCACGGGTGATCCGGTGCCTCAGCTGCTCCTGCATCGCCACGGCCTGCTCCGCACGACCCTGTCTGCCTTTCCTTCCACCCTTCTACTCAAGGCTCTCTTCTGCGGACTGCCTTTCCGTCCTTGCCTGTGGGGTTGTTTCCTCCATCTCGGGAGGTCTGGTGGTTGGATTCATGGGGGCGTAACATCTTCGCTTCATCCAGTGCTGCCTTGCGGGTGCTAAACACTGTGTGTGTGTTGGCTAGGGCTACTTCCAGTCTGTGGGATTCTGTGGAGTCCCTTCTTTCTCATGTACCCCATGAGGGTGCCCGTGCTGATCTACGGCACCATGTGTTAGATGGTAGGGAGTTGGCCGCGTTTATTCTCCGTGCGGCCTTGGATGTTGCCGATGCTGTCGGCCGTGCCAAGGCCACTTCTGTGGCTCTCCGTCGTCATGCTTGGCTGCTGAATGCTGTTTTCCTGAGAATATTAGAGAGCGTCTAGTTGACCTGCCCTATGATGGGGTCCTTTTGTTTAACACTCATGCGGACTCCACCATTCAGCGTCTCCTTGCGGGGCTCCGTCCTCCTCCCCCTCCGTAGACTGGCTTGTTGATCATCCGGGGCTTGATGGGAGATGTTATCCCAGCTGCTCCTGGGCTCTGGTGTTTTGAGCGGCCCATTTATATGTTTTGTGTGGTTTGACTTGCCTTTGGGGTCTCTTGGTTGGTCCCTCTCTTCTGTTGGCTGCTGGTTCAGCCCTTTTGGCAAGTGTGTATTTTTTGGCTGATTGCTAAGCCGTCTGTGGTTCCTACCGCAGGTCTTATGTTCCTGTCCTCTGACGCAAGATTTTTCCCTAAGAGTAGTTCCCATGTTTTCTTTGGGACATATCCCTTAAGTGGGGTACTTGTAGCTATTGTATAGCTCTGTCCTACGCTGGGGGGTGTGGACTCCCCTTGTGGGCTCCTCTCCTTTCTGGCATCGCGGTATACCGCTGATGCGGTTCTTTGTTCTTGTCGGGCTGTAGCTTGCACTGCTCCAAGGTCTGTCGTTTCAGTATCTGCTGCATCGCTGGACCAGTTTTGGCATGCGGTTTGCGGAATTGTGTCGTGGTGTCCGTCCTTTTTGTCCGGCGTTTGGGCCTGGTAGTCTGTCTGGTGTTCCAGGGGGGACAGGTTTCCTGGTATTTTCCTGGGAATTGGTGGACGGCTTTGTCCGTCCTACGGTTTTCTCTTTCACTTCTCTTTTGAATGGTTCCATTTTTCGTGGGTCGGTTTACGTCCGGAACGATCTCCCTTTTGGGGTTGTTCTGGATTTCCCTTGCCCTTGCCTTCGTCTTGCGCTCGGCTTGGTCCGGGCTCTCTGCTTCAAAGTACTTGCCAGCTGCCGACTGCGCCCCCCTGCTCTTTCTGGTCCACGGCCGGGCAGCCTTGGAGTGGGCCCTTGTGCTCCTGCCTCTTGTTCTGCTTGAGCTTTGCGAGACTACGTCTTTCTTCTCACGCATGCCTTTCTTGACTGTGGAGCTGTTTCTGTCTTGTTAGCTGACTCGAGGCTGTGGCCTGTTCAGCTGTCCCCTTCACTGTGTGTGTTGTCCTGTGGAAGGCTTTGTCTCTATTTCTAACTCTTCTCCTTGGAGTCTTGGGGTGATTCTTTCTTCCTCGGTTCTCCTCTGCCGTTGTCTGTCCTTCCGGGGATTTCTGGCAGATGTTCCTGGTACCTTGGCTGGGCGTGGGAGTGTCCTGGCCTCCCCTTGCCTCGCCCATGCTTCCTTCGGCTTGGTGGGAGGGCTGAGCCGCCCTTCTTACCCCTTTACACATTCCCTGCTGTGGCCCTGTGTTCTTCCTACTAGGAGGCTCTCTCGCAGGCCCTCCTCTCTTCTGGGTATGGCTAGGGTATCTATTCTACATAAAGGAATATGTGGCTAGTAGTCTCTATCAGATGTACGAGTTACTTACTTTCAGTAACAATGTATCTGGTAGAGACTATTCTAGCCACAGATTCCTTCACGGCCTGCCCTTCCTCCCCGTTCTGCGAGAACCTTCAGCTTGGACTTCTGCCCTCGCCTGTCTACGGGTGCTTGTCTTCTACGAGTTCCCTCTTTTACTTCCTCCCTAGTGGGATGCTTTGTTCTGTTTGTTTGATCCACTCCTTCCTTTCTGGTGGTTGGTTGATGAGTTCATGGGTACTTATGCATCCCTACACCCTGGTCTTCCAGTGTGAGGCCTACTCATGCTCTCTCCCTCTTCATTGCTTAATATTTCTGACTCCTCTGCAGTCCTCTGAGTTGAGGTCTTTTGGCTGTGCCTCTGCCTTTAGCTCCTACAGGGGATGCGCCTCTCCTTGCTGGTTTTGGCTTGCGGTAAATTATTGTTACTCTTCTGTTCTGGCCTTGTTGTCCTTCCCTGTTTATGGTCTGTGGTTGCAGGCTTCTTCGTCTGCTGTAGCATTTTTCACATGCTTTTCTGTCCCCAGGCCGGATGGAGTATTTGCTTGCAGGGTTGCTTAGTAGTAGCTGTGCTCTGCTCTTCCCTTCTATGACTATTAGGTGCCACAGTGCCTGGCACTCTTCCGAATGGTGCTGTTCCTCACCATTTGCTTTTCCTTTCTGTTTATCTGATTTTTTCGCACACTTTTCCTATATTCTCACAGTTTTTGTTTATTATGGCTCCGCGTTGTGGCGCGGAAAAGTTCTCCGGAGAAAACTGACGTTGGCGCTGGGTTGAGGCTTATGTGACCTTGCTGATGTCACGCCCGCGAACGATTTCAGGGCGGAGTCACGTGCTCCCGCCCCCCGGCGCGCAGAGATGCGGTTGCAAAGAAAATTTTCCGGATCCAGTCTTTTGCCTGGGGATAATTCTACGTTAAAGAATCTGCGGCTAGAATCGTCTCTACCAGATACATCGTTACCGAAGATAACTCCTACGTCAAGACTGATTTGCATGTGGCTGGGTTCAAACTGGAATGGCATGGTGAGCAAAAAAATGATGGATTTAGGCCCAGATCTCTGTACTGGGGTGAATGTATGATATTGTTGTGCATTCTGTCCATCAATTGTTCTTTTTGCATTTGTCGCCCTGAGTGGGACGAGTATGCCCAGACGTGGATCCCTTGCTCTCCATGCTACTGGAGTCAAGCTATCCTGGCTGATGAGGGCTGAAAGCCCAAAACCGGTCCTAGGATGCATGTTTCCAATCTGGGGAGGACCTGGCCTGGCAGTTCGGGGTGGACTGTTCCCATTGGGTGCAGGGTCAAGACGGATTTGCATATGGCTGGGTCCGAACTGGAATGTCATGGTGAGCAAAAAAACGATGGATTTAGGCCCAGATCTCTGTACTGGGGTGAATGTATGACATTGTTCTGCATTCTGTCCATGTGGAAGGGGAGTGCCTCTCACCTCGACCGGGCGGCGCCCGAGCAGGGACTCCATACACGCTAACCCTCCTGCGTCCCTGACGACCAGGACTTCTCCTTTCTTTTTCCCCCTGCAGGAAACCAACAGACCAGCAGGGTCGTGCACTGACCCGGAAACGGCTCCCTGCGACCCTAGAGGACCCGGAAGTCCGGAACCGTAAGTGACCTCCTGTGTACCCGGAAGTCCCGCCCCCAAGAGCAGCCCGAGACACAGAAAAGACGGACACAACAGGAGGGAAGTCTCTCAAGCAGCGGACTCGTGGCAGGAGACAGCGCGTAGTGAACCGGAGGCGAAAAGCGGAAGGAGCGTGAGAAGCGAAGAGGAGGAAGCTGAGGACGTCTGGACTGAGGAGTGCTGGAGTCCTCAGGAGGTGGCTGGAGAGCGGCCGTGACTCACTGGAGAGTTGCGGCGGGGCACGTGAGTACACTGTCACCTTTTCTCCGTGCCCCTCTGTAGATAGTTGTAAATATCTGTAAAATAGTAGAATCGCACTGATATAGCACTGAAGCATTGTATTATAGTTAGTAGTGTCATTTCACCTCACTTTGTACCATAGAGCCCATCACCCCTCACCCGCCTCGACACTTTCTCCCCCCCCCTTCTCGTGCTTTCCCATTCCTTTGATTCCATCCTTACCGTCCCCGCCCTCACGTTCTGCTATATTCCATCACGACCCGGGTGTTGGTGTTGGTACTCCAACAGTCCATGCCTAAGGACTAACTGCCCTATCTCTCACTTCCCTCCGAGGCTACACCGGATCCACCTGGTGACCAGAGGACGCCCGAAGACCTCCTAACCAGCGGCCGTTCAAGAGGGTTCAACAACGACCAGTCTCTTAATCCCTTTTACTATCCGGATCAAAACTTTGAATAAAAACAGCTACCATAGCGAAATACATACGGCCTCCACGCCTGTTATTCCGGTCCGCACCTAACCCCAGTCCACAGTCCATCAATTGTTCTTTTTGCATTTGTCACCCGAGGGGGACGGGTATGCCCAGACGTGGGTCCCTTGCTCTCCATGCCACTTAGTCAAGCTATCCTGTCTGATGAGGGTGAAAGCCCTAAACCGGCCCTAGGATACTTGTTTCCAGTCCAGGGAGGACCTGGCTTGGCAGTTCGGGCTGGACTGTTCCCATTGAGCGCAGGTTCAAGACTGATTTGCATATGGCTGGGTCCAAACTGGAATGGCATGGTGAGTAAAAAAACTATGGATTTAGGCCAAGATCTCTGTACTCGGGTGAATGTATGACATTGTTCTGCATTCTGTCCATCTATTGTTCTTTTTTGCATTTGGCTCAGAACCATCCCACGCAGTACTGCTGCTTGTTTCTCTCCATCCAAATGATTCCATGCTTGGTGCAATTGAAATATCTGCTTAAGTTATATTCCAAAGTCGGAAACATATAGCCACGTTCCGTCTCAAGAAAAGTGTGCTCTCTGACTAAGATGGGTGAGTGAGTCCGTCCATGTATATAACCTCTGATAGCCCTAAAGTGTAAGACCTCCACATCTCTGGCCCTGACAAAGGCCATAGAGCCACACAGGCTATTCCAGGCCAATGTCGACCCGATTACTAGGTGTGGTGGATCAGTGACTCATCCACGTAACACTGTTTTGTTTTTAGTCTTATCCCTATCCTATTTATTTCCCCCAATAAAGATTTTCCTACAGGATGGCAAGTAAGTTTAACTCACCAACTACTGTTGACATCCAGACAGTCTCCCTCCTGGTGGAGGTTATGATGTCACTTAGAACGGGACACTCAAGTGACAAATCCTATGATGACACTATCGACGAACCACACTAAGCAGAGATTATATACACCGCATATTGTGAACATGTGGTTGAGGGTTTTTGAGACGCTATCTCTGAGACTCTGGTAGTGAGACCTACATGGTCCTTTCTCCCCCTTCTTTTGATTGATGATAATAAACGTAAACACAGGTTTTAGCACTACATAGCTTTTTCATTTTTTTTATTCCCTAATTGAAATAGGGTTTTCAATTTTTAACATGAACCAACCAAAAAACAACAAAAACTATGTAGGTAGAAGCGTAATGTACAAGAGATCATCTCATGTATACATAACAGTAATCATTGCTGACAACTTCTATGCTTAGCACTCTGATGCAATATTCAGCATATAGACTTAAAGATACATTGCTATCACTATTGTATGCTCAAACAACACAGTCAAAGCAAAAAAATAAGCATTGGCTTAGCCAATAGGTCTCGCTTTTGGGACCTTATAAGTATTTAGTTATGCAGCATAATATCCTTGGTGCATCAACATTAACTGTTGGATGGTTAAACACTTATAAGTTCCCAAAGGCGAGACCTATTGGCTATGCCAATGCTTGTTGCTCTTTCTTAGCCCAACAGCAGCAAATAGGAAGCAAGAAATGGTGGCACAAGGTATCAATCAGGTGATGTCACGAAGGAGGTAAAAGGGTACATGATGTCACTTCCGCTACCGCTGACCTTCTGCTCAAATGACATACAGAAGAGCTCCTGCTGAAGTGTTCTGTTACATTCCACTAACGTACAGCTGGCATTTAGAGTAGCCCAGTCGTTGCCAGAGAGAAACTGCTGTGAGTCAATTAAGTGAAAAACAAACAACTGAGTTTGCTAACAGTCCAGAGGACAGTATCACAGAGGAGTGGACATGGCTTAAGTCAATTCTCATCTCCTGCTTTAAATCAGTCGGCAAACACCCTTGGAGAATATCAAGGCCAGATCTGAAAGGTTGATTTTAGACGTACTGATCGCATTACGACATAAAGATCTCTGTGGCACAATTAAAACAGTCGGGTCACTTTAAAAGGCTGACTCAACAGACCCCACAGAGACAAACAAAGCTCTATATCCAGTCAACATGCACCACCTTGTAGGGACAGTGGGTCGAAAAGATTGTTTACAGACGGCAATTTTGTGAGCAGATGGGCATCACTTACTCTGTCACAACTCAGTATCACGTCAAATACGTCAAATGTGTGTTTGCGTGTAGATGAGAACAATATGTTAGAAGGGCTCGTTAAGATCGGGCACGAGAACATGTTTTCAAAACTATTTATTACAAAATCCCTTGAGAAAAATTGGGCAGAAAGTTTCAAACTATGAGATATTACATGGCTTTTCAAAAGCAATACTTTAGCTCAATTAACCCCTCCCCTGCTGGTGACAGAACCACTCCGTCATCAGCCGCGGTCGCGCTGTGCTGATGACGGAACGGTTTTGTCACGGCCCGCTCGGAACGCCTGCGCGGTGCGGATTCCGCGCCTGCGCTGAACGTTCCATTGAGCGGGCGGGGCCGTGACGGAACAGCTCCGTCATGAGCACAGCGCAACCGCGGCTGGTGACGGAGCGGTTCCGTCACCAGCATGCGCGCGGCCGCCCCCGCCCCCTTAGCACTGCAGCGGAATAGCCGCCGCAGTGAAGGGGTTAGTACATCCCGATCAATCAAAAGAGAGAGAGAAACAGTTCAAAGAAAGAGTGTCTATAAACGGTCAAAACGGCTCTTTACATATCTGGAACCTGACAATGGAAGATAGCGCAGAGTACGGCGTGGAATTATACAACAAGGAATGCGCGTGAGAGAGAGGGGGAGCATGAGGTGAGCCCGGGAGTGGTGCGTGCGCGCACAGTCTTCTAATTTTCAAGCACTGCACTCGTGCTTGTGACGCTCCCCTGCTCGCTCCCGCAAGGTGGATGCCACCACAAGCATGAGTGTGCCATAAAAGTACAAACATATCTATTAAAATATACAAACACTTAAAATATATTCCATCGAAAATCGTTCACATGAAGCACAATGTTATGGAATAGACATAATCACAGTACTACGTTAAAACCTTTCATATTTTGATAGGTCATCCATTTCAGAAAAAGGCGCAGTCTCTAAATGGCATACAGTTTTCTTATTTTTAGGTCCCCCGGAATGGAGCTAACAACTGCACAGCAAATTGGATACATTTCTAATTGCTGTAAAAATTGCAACCCTACCTTATAATACCTAAAATTTCACTCCCGTAAAATTGGAGTCAAAAAGTGCACTCTTGAGTAACTATACAGCTTACAAAATAACATAATATGTGCCGTAGACTGGGATGCTATATTGCATAAGGCCAGCAAAGCATGAGCCAGGCTGAGGAATAGCTGTTAAAAAGTGCACAGTGCATAGTTTAAAATGAATAAGAGAAAATCCATATTCAGCTGTAACTATCTAGATAAGATCCCAAATATGATGTAGTTAATAATCAGGGGTGTAGCTTCAGGGGTGTATTTGGGGAGTTACACCCCCAATAAATGTATTTTCTGGTTAATAGTAGGGTACAGGTGCTTTCAGTTGGGTATAATGAGGTGTCTGGATGATTTCACTTGGAATTTTTAAATTAACACAGACAAAAACTCACAATATGTCCCTCTCTGCTTTAAATAACTTTCATAAACTTGGTTATTTGGCGTTGGTGCGGGTGGAGGGGGCACTTTCTTCGTCCTTTTATATTAGATGGGGCTCGCAGCAGGGCTGCCCCCTGTCCCCATACTTATTTGCGCTAGCTATGGAGCCTCTGGCTGCATGGGTGCACATTGAAGCTCAGATCCGGGGATTTGAATGGGTGCAGGGTCTGTCTGATAGGCTTGCTTTATATGCAGACAATGTTCTTTTCTTTCCCCTAGCTATGGATAGGACGGGGCCACGCCTATTGAGCATTCTGCACATTTTTGGGGAAACCTCAGGACTCTATATGAACCCCAGAAGTAAACACTATGAGTTCTAGGGGATTGAACGGTAGTCGGATCATGGGCTTCCTCGGTCCAGCTGGCGGCGGGTTGGCTGAAATACCTTGGTGTGTTTCTATCAGATATACCTGCAGTTTCCTCGAAACACAATCTGGTCCCAGTGTGGGAACTGACTCGAGAAGATCTTCAGTCCTGCCTGGTCCCGTATGCCTCTGTCCCTATATGGCAGATTGGCGATTTTTAAGATGGTGGCGCTTCCCCGGCTCCTCTACCAAGCACAGAATCATCCATACCAGATCCCACCCCAATGGTTTAGACAAGTGAACGCAGCACTGTGACAGTTCCTGTGGGAGGGGGGAAAGGTGTGGATGGCCTTGCGCACATGTTTCCTGTCCACCTTCTGCAGGGGGCTGGCGTCCTCAGATGTCCTCTCGTATTATCAAGCTTCACACTTACTGGTTCTTAACAAGTGGTGGTACGGTGACAGGGGAGACCCGGCATACGCAGTTGAGCAGCAACTCATGGGGTGTCATTCCCTGCATACAATATTATATTCGGTGCGGCTGCGGGGGTCGCTGCCTTCGGCCACACGGGTGGTGTTTCTGATTTGGAGGCAGGCTCTACGCCGAATGGGGTGGTGGAACACTTTGACCCGTGAGACCACACCCCTCTGGGACAACGGGCGTCTGCCTAAGCTAGCGGCCCTACAGGGTTTCCGAGGTTGCGACGCGAAAGGTATCTCGGTCCTTGGCGATGTCATGAAGGGCCGGACGCTCAAATCTTTTCAAGACCTGCAGAAAGAATACTTGATGCCGCAATCCCAGTTTTACCGGTACCTACAATTTAGACATGCCCTGTCCCCTAGCTTAGAGGGCCTGGAGTCACTGCCGGAATTCAGCCCATTAGAGGCGAAGGTCTTCATGGGTGACCTAACTGACCGGAAAATCTCTCAAATCTATCAATCCCTGATCACTCACTGCTCCCCCATGCTACAGAGGCTTTGGAGGGCTTAGGAGGAGGATGTGGGCACACTGGAGGAGGAGGATTGGACTGAGGCCTTAGCAGCCCCGCGGGGGGTGGCCATAGCGATGCGCCTTCGCCTTGTGCAGTTCAAGTATTTACACAGGGTCTTTTTTACCAGAGTGCGCTTGTGGAAGGTAGGGCTGATCGCCTCCTCTGTGTGCCTTCGCTGTAATCGGGAGGAGGATACATTTATTCACACTGGAGCTGTCCGTCTCTTGGTGGCTTTTGGAGTGGGATATATTCCTGTCTTTCGGAAGTTCTGGGGTGGGAGCTCTCCTGCACGCCGCAGCTGGCCTTACTGCATGTTATGGAGGAGGTAGGGGGTAGCATCTATAAGCAACACATCGTGCAATTGGGCTTTTCACTGGCGAAAAGGGAAATTGCCAGGGCATGGAAGGCACCAAGGGCCCCATCGGTGGCCGCATGGAAGAATGGGCTGGACTTCTGCATGGGGCTAGAACAACCAATTTTTGTTGCTAGGGGGTGCCCGCGCAAACACTACAAGATTTGGAAACGGTGGGCAGATTATCGGGGTCTGTTGTTGGACCCGCCACCGGTGGTAGAGGTCCATTTGTCGGGATAATACCTACACTTACTTTTAGACTGTGGGGGCATGTTGCGGGAGTGCTCGGAGGGGCTCACCTTTCCGTATCTCTAAGTGGTGGACAGGTCTATGTGGAACTGGCGCGATCAGGGGGGAGGGGGAGGTGGGAGGTGTTGTTAATATGTGTTTGGATTTTAATTGCAAAAGTCAAAGTCATTATAACTGTATAGTTAAATTAAGCAGTTGTCTCTGGGGTGCAGAGCCCTGCAATATATGTGCAACTTGACAAATAAAATTTGTTTAAAAAAAAAAAACTTGGTTATTTTACCAAAATACTGTGTTTTATCTCACTCAGCACCTCTACCAATCCGCATTCATCTCCCTTTTCACAGCCCTCCTAGCCCCTCTCATGTGACTTGCTTGTCGTATATTTAATTTTAACATTATTTACCAGTCGGAAAATCTCAAGCTCACACCCCCCTATCTTACCGACCAAACTACACCCCTGTTAATTACTTAAAATGTGTAATCACAGTATCCATATCTAAAGCACACACCCCTCTTACGTCCTGTCTGTAGCTAAAAACACAGATCTTTAACTAGGACTTTAGACTTGGAATCAATGGTTTAAGGAGAAGAGAAAAGCTTACCTTCTGTAGGTCTGAAAAAGCATGTTTAACATATGATAGCCAGGGCATCTAATCCTATTTTAACTTAATCCTCCAATATCAGGAGAGAAAATTTAGCTTCAAGTGTATTCCAAATCTTTAACCACAGTAATAAGGGGGCAACACAGAGTAGATCTTCAATCTAGGATAATCCCAATTCTGAATTTGCAGTGTAATTCGAGGTACTTTGTGAGATGGACAACAATCTGCGCAATAATTTATTTTCTAGAATTTGTAATGTCCCGGGATTAAAACAACCCCATGCTCCTGCCCCATAGGAGGCAATTGAAGACTTTTGCTTTTATTAATATCAATAATTTCCTTATTAGGCTTCTGAGCTAGCTTTTCTGAAAAAGTGGTTTCAACTATCCCTGAAAAAGTTTGTGCTCTCTGATTTAAAAGGTCTCCCTACTTTGAGTGGAATTAAGAAGAATACCTAGGTAATTAACATTTTTAACCTTGGTAATCGGTGACCCATCTAGCACATCGTTTTTTGTCCTTGTGGTCTAGGGATCACATATCATTAAAAAAGATTTTTGTGCCGGGGCGTGGTCTAGCAGCCGATGGAGTAGGACGTGCACAACAGGAGCTCCTGGCTGCTGCCAGTAATTTAAGCTTATATCAGCAGCCAAAAAGCAGTGGGAGAAGCCCCGGAGGAATTTCCTGAGCGGTGGTGACGCCTGGACGACAGAGCTGTAGGTTGCAGACCCTTCCTTCCAGTCAGACACGGCGCGAACGGACCCGGCGGTGAGGCTCTCTGATCCGCGGGAAGCTGGGCGCCATCTTGAGCCTCTGACAGTCGGGTGTGAGTGGACGAGCCTGTCTCTCTACCCCTTTGACATGAGCGCGCCTGCCAGTGGAGGTGCAGGAGCTGCCGCGCTCTACAGGCCTCCCAGGTGAGATCCTGCCCGAGCCCGATAGCTGATGGTGGTGAGAGCGACTCCAGCGGAGAGGCGCATGGCCCGCGGGACGTTGGGTGTCATTTAAAGGACTGCAGCTGCTGCAAGTCGGGTGCAGGCGGAACGTGTATGCCATTCTACCCCCTCGGCCTGGAGGACATTGATGGCCCACCAGAGTAGCTGAGAGGTGACAGCGGAGGCTGCGGCAGGCGGCGTCCATTCCTGAAAGGCTGCCTGAGCTTGAACCTGCATGCGGGGGGGGGGTGCCATGACCAGTGGAGTCCTGTTCGCCATTGTGCCCCTGGTGCCCGCCGGGGCATTGCAGTGGCTGCTTCTACCTGATACACTGCGCCCTCTGACTGGCGGTAAGTGCAGGGCTGCTGGCGGAGGCGAGAGGGAGCAGCTGACTACGAGGGGCCCGGACAGTGGCCCTAAGAGACACCAGGCTACTAGAGCGCCCTTGCTGACGGATTCTTGGCGCCATTTTAAGGCGGACGGCTGCCTGGGCCTTGGAGCGCTGAGACCTCTCTGCTGTCCTCCACCTTCTGCCTGGCGGGAGGTGGTGAGCTGTTGACGGGGGCGAGAGGGGGCTACTGGACGCGCAACGCCCTGAGATCGGCCCCGGGAGGTGCCCAGCTTGCTGCGAAGGTGCCTTGGTTTGCGGGATCCTGGCTCTATTTTGCTACCTGTGGCCGTCAGGGTCCAGAAGCAGCAAGACATTGTAGATGCCCAGCGCTCTCGGTCTGGGGCCATGGAGCGCGCTGCAGGTGACGGTGAGAGGGCAGTGCGGAGACCGTGGGGCCTTGAGGACAACCCCCTGCCTGCTGCCGCCCTGTTTGAGGACTATCTGAAGACTCCCACTGCACGGCCTAGAAGCTGAATCTGATTGGTGGAGCGGGCGCACGGACTGCGACGGTGACCCTGGTAGGAGTGTGGGGGCAGAGCTGGCGGGAGGGAGCCCAGAGACTATGAAGGTGTGAACGTCATATTGGCTTCTGTTACATAGGGGGGCACGGGCGCTGACATTGACTTGGCCCATCTCCCTAGCGCTTACTTGTTTTTTGTTTTTTTTTTTTTAATTTTTTTTTTTTTTAAATTTTTGCAAACCTTTATTGTGCATAATCAGAAGAACAAATACGGGCTACAACCGTCAGGCCGGCCACGAAACATCATCAGCACAAGTGTAGGCAATACGGTCCCCCCAGCATCTGCAATGGGACTAGCAAGCATTGAACTTTGCATCAGAGATAGTCATATCGCCGGGGGAGAGGAGGAGTGAAGGTTAATTTTTAAAATTTTTCAAGCGTTTTCACCAAAAGATACAGTGAAGAAAAAATAATAAAAGGATTCGAGTCCGCACAGTGTCTCCACGCTACGGGCAGGCGACGTTACATTCTGAAAACATCAACGAAGGTTAAACGCCAGGTATATCGTGGCGGTGCAAAACAGTGGCGGCAATTTACTAATAGTCATGCACCCCAAACATCGTCGCTCCAACCCTACCAACCCCAACCCAATCCCGGAAACGAACCAGAGTCTAAAGCACAGAAATAGAAAGAAAAGGCCCATAGAACCAAGAGTACAGCAAATCACCCCACCCACCCTGCAACATTGTGGAGGCTACGGCCTGCCCCCCCCCCACAGAGTGCCTGTCGCCCCAGAAAACCCGAAATATAGGCGAGAAAGAATAAGGAAGAAATGAAAAGAGAGAAAAAAAAAAAAAAGACATTAATACCTTTAATATAGGGAACTAGAGAGAGAAAATCAATCAACATTCCCAGAAAGAAAATGGCGGGGAGGAGCCACTCGATACTAAACACCCGTATATCCCGGCCCTCCCGAGATCCACAGTTGAAACATCAGCCTTCAGTAAAGTATAGTACATTATCCAGCAGTCCTACAATGGGAGTGAGGAAAAACATCGTACGATATGCGCCCATCATAAACGCTAATCAGATCCAACCCCATCCCCTACAGCCAGCAAAATCAGTCCGCAGTGAGAGAGCAGCTTAGCCCTGGCCCGAGCGCGGGCGAAGGTTCACGCCAACTACATCAGGAGAGCCCCTCCCCCCGTGCACCTCAGGATAGAATGGCTGCCTGTGAGAAGAAGCAGGATCCCAAAATGGCCGCCGGCCATCAATACAAGGTCCTTTGTCCTCCATGAGTAGGTCCGTCAGGGCATCAATAAAGTACAGATTCGGCGGGAGGAGAAGTGAGGGCCCCCAGTCGGTAGTCAACAAACAGGATAAGAGTTGCTCAGCAGAGTCTCCCAGTGAACTCGGCGGTGCAGGCAACATGAAGCCAGTCCCAGGGGGAAGGGGAAACAATGTAGCAGTCACGGAACCAAGGGGCTGCCAGTCGCCGGCTCCGGTTGATACATCCACAAGGCTAACTTCAGAGCAGGCACCGGGAAACATTGTATCATCGTAGGGAGGCAAGGGCAAACATTCACGCAGCTGGGGGCAAGCGCTACGTTCGCGTGCCACTGTAGACATCATGGCTTCCAGCTGGTCACCCAGTGCTTGGAAGCCAACAACTATCTCCGAACGGAGATCACGGAGGGCAGTCAGGATAATGCCGTAAGAGAGTGCAGGTTGGCGTTTTCGTAGGGCGGGTGCCAGCGCTGGTTCTCGCAGGCCGGTGTACCGCTCCGGCAGGGCTCGGCTGTCTATAGGCAGGGGTGTGGTAGCTCTCCCCAGCCGAGGAAGAACAAAGGGAATCATGGCGCCAGCAACACAGTTGCGGATCTGGAAGGGCGCAATAGTAGCGAGTATCGCTAAGGAGCTCCGAGACTCCCAGCGGCAAAGTCAGAGCAGGCACACCTCCCACAAGACGTCTCTCACCCGGTTAAGCTGCGGAAAGAGAGCAATCGTCCACGCTGATGTGGGTCGCCAGTCCCCTTGCATCGCTCACCTTCCCTGCGGAGCGTAGAAACATCACCGACGGGTTCCTCAAAGGCGGCCGTTCCGATACAAACGTGGTCCGCGAGGAGCTTCAGCAGCAGTGCGGTGGCGATTGCCGCGGATGGGATGGCGCCTCCGCTGAGTCATCCGCGCTGTCCAACCGAGCCGACCCCATACAAGCATCCAGGCGCCGCCGACGAGCGGCCATGTAGGCGGGGGGCTGGGGCAGGAGATCTAAAACCAGTTTCTTCAACACCCGATAGTGCTGGAAAGTCGAAAGAGGAACGGTGCACACAGCTCGTCCTCGCACGCATTTCGCCGCCGGATTCAGCCAGGGAGAGTATCAGGATATTGTTGCGGAGCTCAAGGGCCGGCGGAGCCGGACGACTACACGTCCGCTCCGGTCGCCATCTTGGCTCCTCCCGCTTACTTGTTTTTTGTTGTTTTTTTTACTGCCTCACTTGTGGGCCTTGCGACGGGGGTGGGGGGCTGAGGTGGATTGCGGGGGCCCTGCTCGACGGTTTCCCGCCTGACTGCCGCTGAAGGGTGGCCCTAAGGGGACACAACATTGGACCTGGGCTTACTGGCTTGGTGGGCCTACTTGGAACAACAGCGGGCCTCTACGACTTTGCAGCCCGGACCCCAGGGCCCACGCGGCACCCTTCATTGGCCCCTTGACCGGAGCGCGGGTGACCGGCCATCTTGGCCCGAGTGTGTTTGAAGTGGAGAATTGTGACCCTTGGGGGGCTCCCGGGGTTGGTACAGAGACATTACTGTAACGCAGACTTTTGCTGAGGTACTAAGCCTGGGTCAGGACTTGTTGCGCGGATTCCTGCTCGCCTCCTGGGATCTTGGCGGAGCGGGTGGAAGACGCCCTGCTATGCAGGTGACGTAGACCTGTTGAATGCGCCCCCTCTCTCACTGTGGCATTGCACCTGGGCTGTGTTTCCCTGCAGGAGTGGAGTGGTCTGCCCTTGCTCTGATCATTGCGTTTTTTGTCTACACGAGACACCTCGCCCCGGTGGGGGACCGGGCGCCGGACACTGAAGACGCAGTGACACTACCTGGTGCTCCCTGCATTTTAAGCTTGATAGACTCCCCGGGCACCGCACACCACTGCGAGCACTGGTGTGAATTATAGCCGCCCCAGGGCATCAGCACACCGAGGGGTACCTCTCCTTTCGCGATGACGTGCTCCAAAGGGAGTAAGGATGCTCAGGGGGCGATCCCCAAAGATAACACTGTCACAGCAATGTGGAGCAGGGCGCGGGTGTCCTCCCCGGCCGATGTGGACCCGCCGCCTGAAGGGGATTAGCCGCCGGTGACACAGGCGTTCATGGCCTCCTTTATGGCTGAGTTAAAGACAGAGATCGGCTGCCTGAGTTCTGAGGTGCACTCCTGTGTCGGAGAACTCTGAAAAGAGGTGACGGATCTGGGCGAACAGGTGGACGGACTGGAAAGGACGGTCGACGCCTGCACGGAAGATCAGGAGCAATTATGGCAGCGCTTGGCCACCCTGGAGGTACAGCACATAGAACTGCAAATTAAGCAGGAGGACCTGGATAACCGGAGCTGCCGGAACAACCTCCGAATCCAGGGGGTTCCTCTTGGAGCAGAGGGAAAGGACATCCTGACATATGTGACTCAACTCTTGCACGAGGTGTGGGGTGACGACGATGCCTCTCCACCGATCCTGGACCGGGCCCATCGGGTGTCTGGACCTGCGGGGAGGCCGGGAGTGCTGCCGGACATCCACACCAGAGTTCACTTCTTTACCGAAAAAGAAGCCATTCTTAAGGTGGCGGGCAGTAAGCAGGACCTCACATATGGCCTTGGCTCCTAACACTCTGAGGAGACGGCGTGCCTTCAAGCCAGTAACGGACCAGCTGTGTACTCTGGACGTTTCTTATCAATGGGGACACCCGTTTGCTCTAATTTTTGAGTGGGAATCCAAGCGCAGGGTGCTGCGGTTCTAAAGAGAAACGGCTTAACTACTCCAGCGCCCGACTACTCTGCCTGCTAGCCCCACCCGTCCCCAGCCTCTGACACAGGTACCTGCCAAACCATCAGGGTCCACTGTGCAACGCCGACGCCGCTCTTCTCCTCTAGACGAGCGATCATCCTCGCAGACCAAAAAGGACATTATAGAGCATATTAGGTCCCTGGAAGGGGACACAGGAGGAGCCACTCAGCGTTCCCCAACCCCTTGACAACGACACCATGCTCCCCTGACAGATTGAGCTGCGTGTTCCAGGACTCACCCCTCTCTCCGCTGGGGTGGAGAACTGGGTTAATGCCCACACATTGCTATGGCCACCTGAATGCAGCGTAGGTGGTTCCGGAGCTACCTGCCGAGCTACCTGCCTGGATAAATCTGAACGCAGCTGCAGACTTACCCCATCTGCAGTTGTGAGAGTTACATCTCTGGGACTATCCAAACCTTGGGGTGTAGGATGTCCCATCCCTGGAACAGGACACTGTGGCCCGATTGGCCATTGTTGGTTTATTCTCTGTTTTCTCTTTCTCTTCTTTTCATTCCCACTTTTCTACTCTATCTTCTCTTGACTACTAGTTATGGGTGCAGCGTGACTCCCGAGCGGTTTGACATAGGCCTCTCTGCGCGTTTACCCCTACCCTGAGCTTGCTTCAACAGTGGCAGGAAGGACTAACTTGGGTTTAGACATGACTGGGACCCTCCCGAGACCCTTAAAAGTAATATTGCTTAACGTTAAGGGTCTCAATTCTCCTAATAAGCGGCGGCAAACATGGCGATATCTTCTCCAATACAATCCTGATATTATCTTTCTCCAAGAAACTCACCTCCTTAAAGCTGATGTACCTCACATGGCGCACCCTAAATATCCCCTCCAATTCTGGGCTGCAGCGGACACCAAAACAGCGGAAGTGGCGATTTTGGGCAGAAGTGGCATTAGGCGGGGGAGGCTAAACCTTTCCGGAGCGCAGACGGACGCTTCAAAAGGACGAGTGTTGGGATTGAGAGGCACCTATTCACACTGTGTAATGTGTATGCGCCCAACCAGATGCAGTACCCTTACCTCCGGACGCTCCTACTGGAGCACGTCCCGCAGGATGACCCCTCGGTGGATCTGGGGGGGGTTTAACTTGGTGTGGGACCCTGGGGTAGATCACAGCGAAGCTTCCTTGAATGAGGCGGGGGCCGGGGCCCTCAAGTCTGCGGAAGCAGATTACAGATCTTGGCCTCCTAGATACGTGGCGATATCAATCTCCGGGGATGCGGGATTATTCGTATTACTCTCATGTCCACCGTTCATACTAGCGCATCGACTACCTGTTTGTATCCCATGCCCTGGTGCGGGACATGCTGGCGGCGTCGATGTCGGCCATATCGCTCTCTGACCATGCACATGTCGAGCCGCTCCTGCAGGACCTGGCCGCCTGCCCCACCCGTATCCCGCGGTGGCGCTTGCCGCCGGGTATCCTCCAGGTCCCAGCCGACATGGATAGCATTTGTGCCGCCATTCACTCTTACTTTGCAAGTAATGATATCCCGGAAACGCCTTTACCCGTGGTGTGGGATGCCTTCAAGGCCACGATACGCAGGCACATCACCTCTCTCTCGATTGCGCGGGTGCGGGAGGTTCGGCATCTTGTAGACACTCTCTCAAAGAACATTAAATTGGCTGAAAAACAGGATCAGGAGCAACCCTCACATACATTCCGGTGGCGGCTGGCAAACCTCCGGGGACAGCTCCGCCTCTTGCGCACTAATAAAGCGGAAACCTCCCTACTAGCACTGAAGCAGAGGTACTTCAAAGGGGAAGATAAGGGGGGCAGTTTACTGGCGAAACGTTTGAGAGAGCGGGCGGCCACGGCTCATATAGCTAATATACAGTTACCGAATGGAACGAGGGTGACCACTGAGCGGGCTAAATGCGAAGCTTTCCGGGCATACTATGCTGCCCTCTACACGGTGGAGGCACAGTCGCCGGATCTCATAACAGAAGTGCTGGATACATGCGCCTGGACCCCGATACACCCCTACCATGCTAGAACACTGGAAGGCCCTCTCTCTGCTGATGAATTAATGGCAGCCCTAAAAGATCTCCCACTGGAAAGACGCCGGGCCCAGACGGCCTACCCCTATCCTTTTATCGCATGTTTCAAGCGCAACTTCAGCCTTATCTCTTAAGGCTGTAAAATTCCTTCTCCGACACGGAAGGGAGAACATCCTCTATGGGTATGGCAGAGATAGCACTTATCCCTAAGATGGGGAAGGACCCCATGCTCTGTGCCTCCTGCCGTCCCATAGCACTGTTAAATTCAGACTTGAAAATGTATACCAAAGTGCTTGCAAAACGTTTAGATCCCCACATGCCTAGTCTGGTGGATCCAGACCAAGTTGGCTTCATCCGCAATCGCCATGGGGCAGATAATGTACGACGAATCGCGCTTTTGATGGGGAAAGCACACCACTGGAATACCCCGGCCTGCCTCCTATCACTTGACGCGGAGAAGGCATTCGACCGGGTGGACTGGGCCTTCCTCCGGGCGGTGCTGCAGAGAGTTGGGCTAGGGAAGAACATGGTGTCCATGATCATGGCACCATACCATGCCCCACAGGTGAGGATTAGAGTAAATGGGCAACTAACAGAACCTTTCCCTATACATCGGGGTATCCGACAGGGTTGTCCCCTGTCCCCTCTGTTATTCGCCCTAGTGGTGGAACCTCTGGCGGAGCTAATCTGGCAGGAAACAGATATAAATGGCATCTCTCTTGGGGGCCGGCAGAACAAGGTGGCGCTCTTTGCAGACGACCTCATCTTCACGCTCTCACGCCCTCTGGAGTCTCTCCCAGCCCTACACTATTTGTTGCCGACCTTTGAGCGGGCCTCCGGTCTCAAAATTAATCATGACAAATCCTAGGCGCTCAATCTTACGATTCCACAGGAGGAGATACCACTTCTGGAGACTCTCGCCCCTTATCAATGGGCCACTGGTCACGTTCGGTATCTGGGTCTTCAGCTCACTCCCTCCCTGGACACGTGGTCCCAGGTGAATTGGAGAGAATGTAGGAGGGCTGTTCTCAAGGAACTGAGGGGATGAAAACCCTTGGTGATGTTGTGGCTGGGCAGACTTAATGCCATTAAGATGTCTGTACTCCTCAAAATCTTATATTTTATTCCAATGCCTTCCCACTCCTATTCCTCAGCAGCAGATACAAGGCCTTCAACGCAAACTTACCACATTCATATGGGGAGGGCGTAGACCGCGGTTTTCTCACAAGATTCTCATGCTACCGCGGGACAGAGGGGAACTGGCCTGTCCCGATCTCATGGATTATTACTGGGCTTCCCATCTCCTCTTTGCGACGGAATGGACAACAACTGAGAGTGAAAAGGTCTGGATACACATGGATAGAATGGTAACTGGGCGTACCATTTGGGACCTCGCATGGTTCCACCGAGCGGCGTGCTCCCGAAGTGCCTATATGGCGTGCCCACCAAAACGGTCTTGGATATCTGGGACAGGGTGGCGGTGCTCAGAGGCCTCACAACATTCCCCTCCCTACACACACCCATTGAAGGGAATCCATTATTCCCTCCGGCATATCGCACGCTAGCTTTTACCAAGTGGGCGCAAGGGGGATGCAGAGTGATTGGCGATCTATATGAGGGAGGCACTCTCAAATCGTTCGCTCAGTTTAGTCTTCCAGTGGAAGCAGGACTGCAGTACGCGCAGCTGCGGCATTGGGTCTCCTCGACAAAGATGCATCAGGCAGCTACCCGCCCATTCACTCCCTTTGAGCGGCTGCTCCGCTCCTTTGATGAATCAAAGGGCCTGGTATCTCGGATCTATCAGATTCTGCAACATCCCCTGAAAACGCCTTCCCACCCACCCACCCATACCACCATCAGTGGCAGTTGACGTCCGCCACAGAAATCACACCTCCACAGTGGAGTCGCTTATGGCGAGATATCCCCAAGGTCTATCGCAGCATCCCACAGCAAGAGAATGCTTATAAAGTCATTACGCAATGGTACTATACACCCACATGATTACACAAGATCGTCCCTGCGGCTTCTCCCCTGTGTTGGAGGTGTTCTACTGTGTCTGGAGATTTCATACATATTTGGTGGGCCTGCCCGCTATTGACCCTGTTTTGGAAGGAGGTCCTCAGCCATATAAAGGGGGTGTTGGGATTCCCCCTGCCTGAAGCCACAAGCACGATTCTTTTGGGCATTACACCTGCCAACCTGAAGGCACTCACCCGCAGTGATTGGATTCTATCACTTCAAATGCTCGGAGCTGCCAAGCAGCTCATAGAGCTATACTGGAAGAAAGCAGAAGCCCCTCCGAATACTGCTTTGTATGTGCGCTTATGGCATGTTCTAACTATGGAACTCTTTACAGTGCGGCTGCAAGCGTGAGACACTCGTTTTAAAGCTGTCTGGCAACCTCTGATTAAATACCCTTGCGCGATAGAGCGTGCGCGTTACATGCCCACTTAGCTTAGAGCGCTGCGACTCTTTGAAGATGCTATACTCCTGCCTGCTCCTGGCAGATTGCTCCCACAAGCAGACTACATAGCAGCGTAATCCCCCCTGCAAGGGGCTGTAACGCTGTATTCCCTCCACCTGCCCGCACATGCCACTCCTTTTCTTCTGACTCCTACCTCCTTCTTTTCTCGCCTATCTACTCTTCCTCTGACGCCTCTTGATCTTTGTTTGTTTTTTTGGGGCCTCCTGCCCCTGAATCCAAGTTCTGGTTCCTCAGAGGTTGTGTCCATCCCTGCTTCATTTCGAGATAGCACAATCTAATGCATACGCGGCTGGCCCCACAGGGGTTGTAGGCGACATGCTGTGTTAATCCTTGCTCCTTGCCTTTCTGTGTAACAAATGAACCGTTTGCAAACGCGGTCGGCCCTGTATAGGGTTGTAGGCTTAATGCTGTGTACATTTAGACCTGTGCCCTGTTCCCCCTTAGCTTTATTTTTATTTTTCCCCTAAAGTTGAAAATAAAAAACAATTTGAACAAAAAAGATTTTTGTGATTAACTTTCAAACAACGATTATTCCTAACATTTTAAAAAGAGCTTACTAAAATTTGAAGGCCATTTGCCGTACGTGCAATAAGTATTAGTTCATTATCTAGACCATTTATGTAAAATAAAAATAAACAAGCATTTACAATGCATTAGGGTTTGCATTTGCGAGACTTCGTGCTATTGGAGTTGTAAACATAAAAGCGGCTCCATGCTGAAACATAAAGCACAGCGCCCGTGTTGTAAATATGAAAGCGGACGCCGTGCTGAAACATAAAGTGTGGCACCTGTGTACATATATTTTATGCACATGGCATCTGTGAAGCGGGCTCTATGGTGATAAAAAGTAATCATGAAATCTGGACCTGTGCTAAAACATGAAGTACAACACCTGTGTTGTAAACATGAAAGCGGGTACTGTGCTGAAAGAAAGCGCAGCGGGTATCTACATAAAAGTAATGCGCATGGCGGCCTGTGAAGCAGGCAACGTGGTGATAAAATATATCACTAGCAGGGAATGAAAGAAGTAGTTTTTAAAGGAACACATAAACACCTACAATGTAAGTAAACTGTAGTTGGCTGGTGCTCCTCAGCATAAAACAGAAGTGATGTTTTTGGAGTGCCAAAGCATATGGTGCCAGGAAAGAAGAGCAACACAGGAGTTTACCAATGGCAAGCAGAAAATGGGAATACACTTCGTATAGTGATTACAGCAGGTCTTGCAGATAGCGCATGTGTGCTGCCTATGCTCGACCTTACAAATCATGTGGCAGCTTTGTAGATAATACCTGTTTGTCTCAAGGAATGCAACCTTTGTGCTATAATCATACAGAATGATTTATCTATGTATTTCCTATGAAATAGTGTTATCTGAGTGCTTACGCCCATTTTGCACACAGGTCTTTCACTGTATTGATTTGCTTCATGCTTTCATATGGTTTAAAAGAGCACATTTAGCACAGATTTATAGGTTAAATTTGTCACATTGCAATAGTGGTCTCTTTCATGTTGGTTATCACCGTGCTGACAGCAGTACCAACCATCATAAAAAAATTACAATCCCTGTGCCACTACATCTGCTGCACTATTCATAGCTATACCTGTGAGCCCGACTCCTTTCACTTACCTGCAATTCTGAAGACGAGTCCGCCTTCCAATGACCGGAGCCTAGATTGCACCTGTAGGAAAAGAAACGGGATACTTGTTATTCCTCTTATTGTACCCACATGCTGCGTGTTGAAGCAGAAGGACGGAGATTCAACCGGACAGAAACCAGGAAGAAAATCGACAGGACACCGGAAGAGAAAAGGAGGATAAAGAAAGGAAAGGACCACACCGGAAGAGAAGACACACCCACCACTCGCCTGGAACAGTTAGAGGACACGGCCGAGATCCCGCCAGCCAGACAGACCGATCCTGACATAGCGGAGAAACCCTGGAAATTGCAGAGATCAAAGAAGCTCCAGAGAGATGGAGTGAGGAATGGTGGAGCCCGCCTAAGAAAGCTGAAGTGCAGTTGCCACTCAGGATAGTTGCGGCAGATCAGGTAAGTCATTTTGGGATGGGTGGCTAGTATCTAGGAGGGAAGGGCACAGTGGCGGATGGGAGCACAGATCCTTTTAAAAGAACCCCCCTTTCCATATCAAATCTTTAAAAAAAAATAGCACATTGATTTAATGAAAGATGCCCCTTATGGGAAAACGTAGCAACAGTGTGAAGAACACCGAAAGTGGAGATTATTCATATTTTATTTGAGAATTAACTGAGGAAACGTGGAAAGTAGAGATTAATTATATTTTATTTTGAGGATTACCTTAATCTCCGTCAAGTGAGAAAAACCTGAGCGATACAAGAAAGAAAACGAAAGAAATTATAAATCTTACTCACAGGTGATTGTGATCGTCCCTTGGGCTACTCAAGAATATAGGAAAAGGAGCAGATCTGACTACCTGAGCCACTCCTATTCTGACCGGGTTTTTCTTGTTTATTTCTTTACAAAACTCTCTGTTGTGGTAAGCTGTGTCAAAAAAACATTAGTTTTTTTTAAAAGACCCCTCACACACCAACCACGTAAGGGGAGTGGGCATGGGGGTGCATGGTGTTATCTCCAACAGTCCTTCTCGGTTCTGATTGCACGCGCATTTCTTTGTTTTCTCTGTTATTCTCTTGGAATGCTTACCTGAGATTTGATAAGTGGCACCATTGAAAGATTTCATTTTATTTTGCATTTTTAAATGTTGTGTTTTGTCTTTATCTCTTCACAGGTTTTTTAATTAAGTGTCCGTAAGTATACCGACAGCTTCGAGCACTACCACACACCTTAGTGCGTCTGTAGGTTAATCATATACACGTGGTGTGATTTTTGCCACTCACACTTCATTCACCCGGTCCTGACGAAGGCCCATTCAAACTTTTTTTCCTGGGCTGAAACATGTGTGACCAGTACTTGACAACCTAGGAGCAAATCTCTCCACTGGTTGCGCCATTTGTTTTTAACTATATCCGGGGCCGTCATTAATAAATATAACAGGCAAGGATATCCCACACTATCTCACATAAATACACCACACCCGCTCCGCTGTAATCAGGCGTTGTAGCACAACCGGGGGGCATTCGGCCACCTGATTGGGACCCCAATGATGAAGCATGACACCAACTAGGTTGGTGTGTGAGGGGTCTTATAAGAAAACCTAATGGTTTTTTGATACCGCTTACCGCAGCAGTGAGTTTTGTAAGTTTTTCTTACAGTGGGTTCGTCCACATTGTTTAACTAGTTCGAAGACTTGGGATAGGGATGCACCCCAATACTTCCTCCCTAATTTCCTTGGTTTACATTTATTTATTCAAATTTTCATCCCTCTAAGACCCTCCCACAGTTTGCAAAGATGTGGTGATGGGTAGATAAAAACCCCTAAAAAGAGGAAGAATATATATACATACCACTCCTTTATGTCTTCTTCTGTTAGCCTCTGGGAGGTGCCAGTGGAGGGAAGATGACTCTATAAGAGAAGAAGGAAAAGAAAAGGAGACCTTAACAGACTGGAAGAGTTGTGCTGGGGCTTGAAGATTTAAATGTTACTTCTTTGGAGTAATTCCAATCAATCGCATTAGTTTGTGCAAAATGTATTTATTGGCACATCAAGTGAACAGCCAACACGTGTTTCACCCCTAAATGGCCAGCAGGCCTGGGGCTTCTTCAGGGCAGTATTAATATGATTTTATAGTCCCGGCTCTTGGCGTGGTCAGGATGTATAACAGCTTGATCTATTAGTCACAGCGTAATGCCTGGTCTATCCAGCTCCAGGTCGGGTAGCTTGTCCCGACCCGGAGCTGGATAGACCAGGCATTACGCCGTGACTAATAGATCAAACTGTTATACATCCTGACCACGCCAAGAGCCGGGACTATAAAATCATATTAATACTGCCCTGAAGAAGCCCAAGGCCTGCATGCCATTTAGGGGTGAAATACGTTTTGACTGTTCACTTGATGTGCCAATAAATACGTTTTGCACAAAATAATGCGATTGATTGGAATTACTCCAAAGAAGTAACATTGAAATCTTCAAGCCCCAGCACAACTCTTATATTCTATGTCAGGACCGGAGGCTTCAGATTATGCTATATCTTCCTTCGCTTTATTAAAATAAAGACTCCACAGCAGCTTAGGAAAAGATATATAATAGTAACAAAAATGCTTTCAGACATAAAGCATAGATGGAACGTTCAACAAATCAAACAACAACTCCCGAGAGTCTCTTTGTATACCGACAGTCCATAGTCCTTCCACACTGTCCATCACCGCTATAAATCCGGTCTTCTCTTCCTCTTCCTTCTCTTTCTTCGCTGCTCCCGCAGCCAGATAAGTGCTTTTCATGTTTTTTCCTTCAATGTTTACTTGATTGTATTGTGTGTACGATCGTTGGGGGACTCATTGCATGGTTTATTCCCTTACAGAGTCCCCGGTCGCGGGAACGCTCTATCGTTCCTACGCGATCTTCTTTCCCACTTGTGTACGGTGCGTAAGTAGGCCGCCGGGGGGCACCCTGACATCTCGCCGGCCCTCCGACGCGCCTCCGCAGTAGCAGAGGCCGCGCCGTGGAGTCTGCTTGCGCAGGAGCCAGCCCTCGCGTACCCCTCTGACACCTGGTGCTCCGGGTCTGTACATCCCTACTCCTGACGCCCCGTTGGGGTCTGTATTGCGGCTCCGACCGCGTGAAACACCTCCGGGTGAACTTTGTGCACCTTTTTGGATAAGAAGTGTGGCTTAGCGCGCTTGAAGGGTGCGGAGACCCGGTCCCGGCGAGGAGGGTCGACGCGCTGGGGGATCGGTGCAACCCACCTGCCAGTCCAGTTGGCACAAAAAAGTGATCGCAGCCGGTTGGCCTGCCCATATCCGAGATTTATCTCGCTTGCCGCCCTACAGGGTGCCCGGTTTTACCCCTGTACTTCGTGATGGAAGGGGAATACGAGGAGGAACCCTACTCCTACCTGCAAGACGACGAGTTCTACCAGGCGGTGGACAATTCCATTTACCGCTGCGTGACGGAGGTGGTAGGCCCTATGGAGGATCGCCTCTCCGCCCGCATCGTGGAAGAGTGCGCGAAGCTGGCATCGGCGCACGTGCCTCCGAGCCCCGACCTCCCGGGGACGTCCGGCGGGTTGCCACCCGCCCCGAAGAGGCCTTGTAAGGAAGGGCCGTCGTCGGAGGCCCAAGGAGTGGACAGGGGCGCCTTTGAGCGCCTTCGGGACGCCTTCCTGGCAAAAGCGACAGCGGTGCCCCCTACCCCCTTGGCGGATCCTGGGGCCTCGGGAGACGTGTCGACAGCCCCCGCTTCCCCCGTGTACGACTCTCCAGACACCGACAACGACGGGGAGTCGACCCGATCTTGGCTTCCGGCGTCCTCTGCCAAGGAGATGCCGAAGGATGAGTCGGGCATGCTGGATCCGGACGAGATCGTCCACCCCCGCTCCGCGGCTTGGACGCCAGGAGAGACGGTGGCTAAATTCGTGGCGGGCAGGCTGCGCAAACCCTTGGAGAAGGAGGCGCCGGGTTGCCTGCATGGGGAGTGCCCTAGGCCAACCCTGGACGGCAAGGTGGCCATGACGCCGGAACTGGATCCCAAGATGGCCACCTTCCTGGCAAAGTTTATGAAGGATCCCAGGAAAGGCATCGATCGCTCCTGGCGGGCCTGCCAGGATAAGCTGCTGGATGCGGTTGGACCTGCCACAAAGATCCTCGATATGGCGGAGGAGGCGAAGGCGAATGGCACCGTCATTTCCCCTGAGGTGCTTTCGAATTGGGCCCAGAGGGTGATAGTGTTCCTGGGCAACGCCAACTGCGCGCTTTCTATGGAGAGGCGGCGCTCACTCCTGATCAAATTGGACCCGAAATTGGGAGACCTGGCCTCGTCGGAGGCGGGTGTGGTGGCCCAAGGAGGCCTTTTTGGCGAACCCTTCATCAGGGAACTGGGCAAGTTCGTGAACACGTTCACGTCGCTGGATAAGGCCCAATCCAGCATGAAGCGGGTGTTCCACCAGCGTTTCTCCGGAGGGGCCGGTCGCGGTAGGGGCCGCGCGATCGGCCGTGGCCAGCAGACCACCAATAAGGGACAAGGCTCCGGAAGAGGACAATACCAGACCTCTGCCAACTATAACAACTTCTACCCCACAAGAGGGCAGCGCTTCGGCGGCAGAGGGTTCAGAAAGAACTCCGGTCAAGGAAATGCCCCCGGTAAGTGTACTTTGTTTGGATCAAGTTCCAATTGGGGGGAGGCTGGCAACCTTTTACGGGGAGTGGGAATTGCTCACTGCCGACGCTTGGGTATTGCAAACTGTACGTGGTTTCCACATAGAGTTCTACGACCAGCCCGCGCAAGCGGTGCCCCCGCGCCCTATGGTCTTTTCGGAGTCCGACGCGCGGTTGATAGACGGGGAGGTCTCGGACTTGCTCCGCAAAGGGGCCATCCGCCTATCAACGCGCCACCCGCACGGGTTCCTCAGCAACGTCTTCTTGGTGGACAAGACCGATGGGGGCAAGAGACCTGTGATCAATCTCGGGGAATTCAATGGGTGGTTGGTCTACCGACATTTCAAGATGGAGGGTATACACCTCCTTCGAGACGTACTTCTTCCCCGGGACTGGATGGTGAGACTGGATCTCAAGGATGCCTATTTAGTCGTCCCCATCCATCCCCAGCATCGTCGTTTTCTTCAGTTTCTGTGGAACGGCAGGGTGTTCGAGTTCACCGCGCTGCCGTTCGGTCTATCATCGGCCCCGTGGTGCTTCACGAAAGTTCTCCATCCGGTAGTGGAGTTCCTCAGAAGTCAGGGGGTCAGAATGTTGGTGTACTTAGACGACATCCTCCTCATGGGGCAGTGCCCGGAGGTGTTGGCGGGCCAGCTTCGGCAGGCCGTAAACCTTCTCCAGCGGCTGGGGTTAGTGATCAACGGCTCCAAGTCGGTTTTGGTTCCTACTCAGGAGATCACCTTCTTGGGTTTCGTGGTAGACTCGGTGCAGGCGGTCTTGAGCCTGCCGGGTCGGAAGGTCGCGAAGATTCGACACCTGCTTCGGCAGACGATCGCAAAAGATCGCACTTCCTTGCGCCATATAGCCAAGGTGGTAGGCCTCCTGTCGTCCTCCATCCAAGCGATTTTCCCGGGGCCCCTGCATTACAGGGCGCTTCAATGCCTGAAAGCGCAGCACTTGCGTCGTGGGATGAGTTACGATCAGTGGGTTCCCCTCACGAACGAAGTGAAGGAGGGAATGTCCTGGTGGCTGTCTCACATGGAGGCATGGAATGATCGGGCGATCTTCGGTTCGGCTCCGGACCTGGTCATAGAGTCCGACGCCAGCAGGTCGGGCTGGGGCGCCCGGTGCGGGGATTTTTCCACCGGCGGCGCCTGGTCTTCAGACGAACAACGGTTGCATATCAATTGTTTGGAGCTCCTGGCGGGCTCCTTCGCAGTCCGTTGTTGGACCAAGGATTCGGTCAAGGCCTGTGTCCTTTTACGGATGTACAACATTTCGGCGGTTCGCTATGTGAACCATTTAGGGGGTCCACGGTCCCGCGCTCTAGCGGACTTGGCAAAGGACTTCTGGGACTATTGCCTGTCGCGTCACATTGCGGTGACGGCGGAATACCTACCGGGCCAGTCCAACCAAGTGGCGGATTGGCACTCCCGGCACCTCAGGGACGCCAGCCAGTGGAAGCTGGATCCGGAGGTCTTCCGGTGGGTCCAAACTCTCTGGGGTCCCTTTTCAGTGGACCTGTTTGCGTCCCGTCTCGACCACCAGCTGCCGCGTTTTTTCAGCTGGAGGCCGGACCCTCTGGCGGAGGCCACGGACGCTTTTCTGCAGGATTGGAGTCGGGAACGGCCGTTTGCGTTTCCCCCGTTCTCCATGATAATGCGAGCGGCAGCCCAACTACGCCGCCAGGGAGCGTAGTTGGTGTTGGTTACACCGCTCTGGAGGTCTCAAGTGTGGTTTCCGGTTCTTCTGGAACTTTCTTGGGATTTTCCAATCCTACTCCCCCTGTTTCCTCTGCTCCTGGCAAATCCGGATCGGGAACCGCATCCTCTCATCACGCAGGGCTCTCTCCGCCTCGTGGCATGGAGGCTCTCAGGAGACGCTGGTCGCTCCCAGGCCTTTCGGGGTCTGCTGAGCACTTGCTCTCCAAAGCATGGGCCGATAGTACGACGAAGCGCTACAGATCCGCTTGGCTTAAGTGGATGCGTTGGTGTCTTCGAAGGGATTTGGATCCCTTGGTCGCAGGCCTCGTTCCCGTGCTGAATTTCCTAGCTCACTTAGCCGATAAAGGCTTGGCCTATAGGACGATCAATGCTATTCGATCGGCGATTTCGGCAGGCCACGATAACATCGATGGTCACCCGGTAGGGGAACATCCTTTCGTTTGTCGGCTTCTGCGGGCTATTCGCCTCGCGTTGCCCCCTGAGCCCAGGTACTCCGTCCTTTGGGACGTCAATTTGGTTCTGAACTTGTTCTTGTCCTGGCCGGCCAACTCTTATCTGTCTCTTAAGGAGCTGTCGGCGAAGTTGGCCATGTTGCTATGTTTGGTTTCTTGCAGGCGCGTCTCTGATGTGCGCGCGCTGGATGTCTCTGCACGCATTTTTTCCCCGGATGGGGTTACCTTTACCGTGGGCCGACGCACTAAGACGTCGTCGCGATCCATTTCCTATCCAGCTTTTCTTGACACTCCTAAGTTGTGTGTTGTGCAATGCCTCAAAGCATATGAAGATATGACCTTGGAGTTGCGCCCTCCGGGCGAGCGTCAATTGCTGATTGCCCTGCGAAAGCCACACAAAGCTGTCTCCTCTCCCACTATTGCTCGGTGGGTGCGGTGGGTCATGCAGGAAGCGGGCATCAATACTTCTCTCTTTGGAGCACACTCCGCCAGGGGGGCCATGGCCTCTAAGGTGGGTGCTCGCTTGGAGGACCTAATGCGAGCGGCGGATTGGTCCTCGGATTCCACCTTTAAGAGGTTTTATTTTAAGCCGGTGGTGGATTTGGCCCAGTTGGTGGTAAGTAAGCTTTGAACTAGCATAATCTGAAGCCTCCGGTCCTGACATAGAATCGAAATTTGCCTAACTTACGTAACGGTAAGTTTCAATTCTATTAAGGACACGGAGGCGAGGATTATCCCACCCAGGCTACAGTGGTGTCTCTACCCACCCGTATGGCAGTAAGTAAAGCATTTTCCTTTACATTGTCGGTACTGTACTAGTCAGTGAATGCTCCTCGCCTTATTGTTGCATTTCTGGGCTACCTCGCTGATGCTGTTCTTTTTTCGACAGGCTGCGAGGGCGCTAAACAGGATCAATGAGGTTCAAGCGTGATCTGCGCGAAGAAAGAGGAGGAAGAGGAAGAGAAGACCGGATTTATAGCGGTGATGGACAGTGTGGAAGGACTATGGACTGTCGTTATACAAAGAGACTCTCAGGAGTTGTTGTTTGATTTGTTGAACGTTGAATTTTTGTTACTATTATATATCTTTTCCTAAGCTGCTGTGGAGTCTTTATGTTAATAAAGCGAAGGAAGATATAGCATAATCCTCGCCTCCGTGTCCTTAATAGAATTGAAACTTACCGTTACGTAAGTTAGGCAAATTTCGATTCTCTACTCAAACAAGGGGGTGAGGGGTGTCCCCCTGCTGAGGGCGGAAGCGTAAACAGATTGGAAGCTCATTAAACTGGCTAGTAAGGGTTTGTGATCTTGTTACCCCTTCAACCTGTGCGACCTTAACAGACTGATATAAAATTTCTGTTTACCATACATTCAGTAAACCTTCATCATTAAGAAATACATTCAGCCTTCACATTTGTTTATCTCGCTTGCCCTCCCACAGTGCCCCAGCACACATATTGCACGAAGATCTTATCAATGTCAGCGTGCACTTTGGTGCTGCATGTCTCGTTCACGCATCATTGTTTTGTCGTCCGCAGTCCCTACTAGGTGCTGCGTAGCTCTGATACATGAAAATTCTGCAGCACCCTAGAGTGCAGCACACTCTGAGCGCTTCCCTACACATTGCTTACCAGCACTTTCAAGTGCTGCACGAGGTCCTCACAAAATAACTCTCTGTAGAGTGGCACAAGTGTTACATTTGAAACTGTCAGTATGGAAATCGCAAGCAGCGATGATGCTAAAATACTTTACAATAGGGGGCGTGGCTTGGCCGGCAACAATGGCGGTCGTGCCATAGGCTCGCTCCGTCCAGCCCACAAATATCCTGCCAGAATGTCCTGCCTCGAGCGCCTAAAATTTCCGACTGGCTACCGGAGGCGCTGAAGTATTGTCTGGTGATCCTCCGAAATCACTGGGGGACTGCGGAGTGTGGCGGCGCGGTCTACGGGGGAGGGGCGGCCTGGAGAGTGACGTGCAGGTGGCGCCGGGGCCTCGCGTGGCGCGCCTTGCCAGAGGCGTGGATCCTGAGGCCTGCGCTGAGACGCTGGTGTGGAGGTGCGGCACGGCGCTTCGCCCGTTCACAGCTGGGGGCGGCCCGCATTACGGAGGTGCGCCTGGCTACAGATTGTCCCGCCGGGTGCTGCTGCGGGCCCCAGGACAAGCGGGTCTGCAGTGGCTGACAGGGAGACACCTCGTCCCGGGCCGGTGGCCCTGTAGGAGGCGGTGGCCATTTCCTTTGTCCCGGGCCGGAGTCCCGATAACTGCACCATAAAGGGGACCTCCTCCTCCCCGCTGCCAGTACTACTGGGGAGTTGAGCAGCGCTACAAAGAGACACTCAGTGAGGCTGCTGGCCGGCTGGGTCGGCGTGCACAGACCCGGAGATCGGGGGATAGGCGGCGGCTGCCGCACATACCCTACATTGAACCGCAGTGGGTCCCCTTCTCTGGCAGTGGGGGCGTCCCTCTCCCTCTATCTGGAGGCGGTGTGGAGGGACATGAAGTGACGCCGCCTGGGGACCCCCAGAGGAGTTAGTAGCGGGGGCGGTTGACAGAGCCATCTTGCCTGGTTTGGGTGCCACGGACACTGTGGCAGTGGTGAGTCTGATCCATCCTGGTGTTGGGCTGGGGGCGTCCCCTCCCCCCCCCCACTTCTGGACATACATCTGTGAGGTGGTGGTGGCCCTGATCTGACGTGCTCGGCGGCCCTGTCGGTCCGCGGTGGTGTGGATGTGGTGGCGGTGGCACTGTGGTGCGGCGATGTTTGTGACCTGGCCCTGGTGAAGTCCCTTGGATGGTGATGACCCCATAGCGGCGTCAAGGAGGGCCGCAGGTGTGAGTCGGCGGTCAGTGCGGGCCGCGGAGCAGGGGGTCGGGCGGTACCTCCTGGTGGTAAGATAGAGCTGCCCTCCACGTGGCCCGAATATCTGGAGACAGTGGCGGCCTACCTGAGGCCCACAACAGGGACTCTGCTGTTCCTGGAGGCGCCCGCTTGTCCCCGGTGCAGTGGTGTGCGATTGCCCCTGGGATTGATCCTCCCTTCATCAGTCAGGACGGGATACCGCGAGATGACCCGCGACAAGGGAGGAAGTGGTAGTGCCAAGCAGGGCACTTTGGACAAATTTACTGGTGCTGGGGCTACTGGCGGGTCTGCGGGCTCGCAGAGTCAAATGCCTGATAATGCGGCGCTCATGGCGGCTATCACTCAATCCCGAGACTTCCTTGACGCCAAGATCGGATCTGTCGGGTCCGACGTTACCCTGCTGCGACAAGACCTGCGGAATGCTGTGGAGCGCATTACTGAAACAGAGACTCGCATGTCGGAGGTGGAAGACGATGTCAAGGTCCTGAAGAAGAAAGTGGCGGCCATGGAAAAGGTACAAAAGGGCCTGGCCCTATGGGTCGAAGATGCAGAAGGGCGTGCTGGGCGGAACAATCTACGCTTTGTAGGATTTCCGGAGGGATGCGAGGGGGACAACATGGAGCGCTTCCTGACCCTGTGGCTGGAGGGATGGCTCCCACCTGATGAACTCTCCTGTTGTTTTGTCATTGAACGGGCCCACCGCGCCCTCATGCAGATGCCCCCCATTGGCACTCGCCCGAGACCAATTATAGCTAAATTTCTTAACTATATGGATCGAGACACCGTCCTGCGACAGGCCAGGGCTCAGTCCTTCATCACCCACGATAATGCCTCTATACTTATCTTTCCGGACTACACTCGCATGGTGCAGCAACAGTGACAGTCCTTCCTGGCAGCCAAAGCGCGCCTTCGAGATCTTAAGCTTCAATATGCGCTGCTGTACCCCACCAGGCTGAGGGTCATTTATCGGTCCGGCACGGTATTCTTTGATTCCCCGGAAGAAGTTTTTAAATAGACTGATGAAACTGTGCGGCTACGTCCCCATACGCCACCGAGCATTGACTCCGAATCCTCTTCCAGCGAAGCGGCTCGTGGGGGCCTCAGGCCAAAGGGGTGGAAATAGGAGGTCCCGCTCCTGACGTCGATCCAGGTCCGGCTCTGTCCTCCGTCAGAAGGGCGCGTCACCAGAGAAGTGACTTTGTGACATTATTGTTTAGGCATTCAGTTGGGCCTATTTGATCTGGGCTGGATCCCGCTCACGTAGTCGTGGACGGGATGAGGGGTGGTCTTTTCCCCCCCAAAAGTTATGGGTGTTTCATTGGGGATCCATTGGAGGGGATAGTGTTTGTCCCCCCTTTGGGGACTGGATCTTGCTCTGACCGCGACAGGTACCTCCACGTTTGGGAGGTATGGGGTGGTGGGGGGGGGGGTAGGGGGAGTTCGAGGGGGTGGGGTGTTAGGGGGTTTGTTTGATATTGTATGGATGCTCTATGTTCGACATAATTCAGGTGCGCAGAGCTGTGGAGGCACTGGTGGGAGGGACGGGTACTCGTTAGTATGTCTGACACCGGGGGTGGAGGGCGGATAGCCCCAGGTTCCCTGCGCGTAGTTAGCTGGAATGTGCGCGGGGCGCTCAATAAAGTGAAGAGAGGGGCCTTTCTACAGTTTGCTAAGAGAGCTGGGGCTGATATACTATTGCTCCATGAAATACACTTACCTGGTACTAAGGCTCTTTGTTTACAGCGGTATGGATTTAATCAAGTCTATCATTCTGGGTTTACAAGGGGCTCACGGGGTTCTGCAATTTTGATACATCGTAGGGTCTCCTACACACACGAGAAGATATGGACTGACACCCAAGGTAGATATGTAGTTATACAGGGCACAATTTGGGGGGACCGGTTTATGATTAGCAGTGTATATGCTCCGCTGCCACTACAGTGGTCTTCGGTGGAACGACTACTGACGCTGTGGGGATCCATGCCAGATACTATATCCATAGTGGGTGAGGACTGGAATGACGTGATGGAGCCCGAGCTTGATAGGTGGAGAAGCGGGGGGATTCCCTCGGAGAGGGGACCATCTACCAAACTTCGATCCTTGGTAATGGGGCTTGATTGGGTAGTTGTGTGGCGCCACCTGCATGGACCTCGTAGGGAGTACACCTATTTTTCCGTAGAGCATGAGTCCTTCTCTAGGTTGGACTATATCTTTGTCCCCAGGGGACTTGCATACAGGGTATTGTCGGCTGATATATTGCCTAGGGCCCTGCCCGATCATTCGGCTGTAGCGCTCACGCTCCAGCTGGGCCCAGGGCGGCAGCCGCTTCGGTGGCGTATGTTGGGGTGGCGCCTACAAGGTGAGCAGTACAGGGCACATTTAACCAGAGTCATAGCTGACTGCTTTGTGACTAATGCGGGGTCCGTGGACTCTCCTGCGGTTCTTTGGGAGGCCCTGAAACCGACGTTGCGGGGTGTGGATATCTCCCCTGCGTGCGTGGCGGCAAGGAGGGAGCGGCAGAGAGACTTGGTACGCCGAGAGGCGGACATTGTGGAGTTAGATCGTAGAGGCCGGGAAGCCGATGGAGGTTTGGCGAGGAGACAATTATTTATACAATACTCTGGTATGGGGTTTGCCTGGTTCAGTTCGCACATCCGATTCTTGTCCTTGTCCTCTTAGAAAACTAGTCAATATTATAGGCAACTCAGGCCTAGGTGCTCTACAAGGTGTGTGACACCTACCCACCAAAATGTCAATATGTCCTCGGATTCAACTGAACCCTAGTCACCAACTTGATTACTTTACACCTGAGCACACATTATCATTATTTCTATGATCCAGTGTATCATTGTATTGCTCTTCAAATAGTACCGCAGTGTCTCTATAGTCTATTGTCCAAAGTTCATAATTTCTCAAAAAAGGATGCAGTAGTCCAATCACAGTCTTCTTTCGATGAATGCTTTTAATTTCAAATACACATTGAGTAGCACCACAGCAGCCAACGCGCGTTTCGCCCACAGGGCTTTTTCAAGGCTTTATTGATTTTCTTGTGAGCTCATATTTTAGTAACTCAGGAAAGGAACCCGTCCTTCTTTTACGTTAGTATTAGCCCGGTCAATGGCGGCCGCAATTTCAAGCAGAAATAGGTAGTGACGCCTTGGAAAGTTCCTTAAAGGTATCTTGTGGCAAAAGCAATGTTAGGTTTTTTGGCGTCGAATTTTCATGTCCCTCCAGGCAGTAACTATTCCAATTTATTTCTCCTTGTTTATATTTACGGGTCATGATAAGTCCCTACTCCTTCACGCACTCTCTCGTGGTGCGCTCCGGCAAGTACCCTCGTGGGTGTCTCTGTTTACTCTAAACTGCTTAGAGTAAACAGAGGCACCCACGAGGGTACTTGCCGGAGCGCACCACGAGAGAGTACTCCCTTATGTGCCCCATGGAACCCTCTAGTAGCTTCTAAGAACACTCGTATAACAAAGCTGATGCTGAATTTCTAATAGCAATTTATATAGTAATCCTTTTGTACAGATTACTAGGTGCTGGGTTAAAGTTTTTTTTTTAATGCATAGTTTTTTTATTAGCATTTTCATAATCTTATTGAGAAAACACAATTTTTTTCAACAAAGAAAATCACTTGTAATCCTACCTTTCCATGCCCTCTGGCTCTAACAAAATCACATTGCAATGTCTGAGTACTAAATAATGTTGAATGTTCCCCAAGACACGAAAAAATAGAAATTTGAGTATAACCATTTCCTGGAGTTCAGTAGAAGTCAACCTACAATATCCTTCTTGTCCATGCAGTCCCTGCATTCTCAGCGACACATGCATCTAAGGGGATAACTCGTCCTGGGGATCCAGCAGTTCATTGAGCTTCGCTGCCCAGGCCTACAGGTCATCCGCAAGTTTATTGTCCCTACACGTTTTGAGCATTTGATACTCTTCAGAATTCGCCCATTTGGCCATATTTCTCAGCCAATCAGTTAGTTTCGGTGCAAGTGGGGACAACCACCATATGACTATTCTGCTCTTGGGCACCACAAGTTTCAGTAGAGGAAACCATCTGCTTAATTCTTCTTTTTCTTAATGGGGATCCCCCAGCAGACACTGTTCTACATCTCTAGGAATGGAGACAAGAGCTGTTTCAAAACACGTGCAGGAAATCCGCTCCCTACCCCATGCAGCTGGGGCACATGAAGGAGCGATCCGGATATATAGCATTGAGCTTACTAGGGATAAGATAATCCTGATGCACCACATTATTGAAATAGTTTAAACCACGCATTGGTGGGCATGGACTTCACCCCCTCATGGATTCCCACACAGTTTTTTGCAGAGAGTGGCACCTCCAAGACCTGCTGCCATTTGTCTTGCACTGATAGCTCAGCCAGAGGATTATCCTTCCTCAGAGCAGTGTATACGTGTGAGATCAATCTCCTACCGTCTGCCATAGCCAACAGTGTTTCCAAGGTATAGGACATCTGTGGGACCACCATAAAAGACTGCTATATCCTGTGTGCATTCAATGCTATTTGTGCGAGGTATAAGAATTACCCGTTCTGAGTTGAAACATGTCAATGAAGTCAGCAAGGGTAATCTTGAAGAAAAAGAAAATGTTTCCTTTCACTTCCAACTGTCGCCATTTCTTCAGTTTACCATTATGTTTAACATGACTTGTGGTGCTGGTTTGTTTATACACCTGTTGCTTGGAATTACTAATAGCAGAATGTTCTCGCCATGGCAGGTTTTAATGGGATCTTAACTGAAGAAGTGGTGACAGTTGGAAGTAAAAGGAAACTTTTTCTTTTTCTTCAAGATCACAACCCCGCAAGAGTCTCCCATTTCCTTGAAGGGATGCCCAAGATCTATTTGAGAATCCTGTCACAGGCCTGAAGAGACCCCCCGAAATTAGAGTGGGATTGAAAACGCGTTGGCTCTTTTATTACCATCAGGGGAAGAATTTAAATAAGAATATATAGCAACTTAGGGAAATATATGTATATAATGCTGTAACCCTTTGTTACCCGAAATGTTTTTTACCCCCGTTGAGTGGTAACCTCAGTGTTTCTTAAAAATTTGATCTGTGGGTTACCTGTTTATTCTGTTTTTGGACTGGAAACTATTTCAAGTTATTGTTATTTGTTATTTGTCACTATGTCTTAATTTTGTTTTGGCTTGATGTAATGTGAACGTTATGTGTACCTGACTTCTGACTTGAAGGTTCCGTAAAATTAATTGATTAAAAATGAATAATTAAGTGTAATAGACCAACTGATTTGTGAATTTGGTCTGAGCCTGCCTAAAAGTTAGCAGCCTGCAAATGGTCAGCTAGATGTTTTGACTTTTTAGCATTTACTGGCCCAATCTAGCTGTGTGGTATAAAGCCCACCCCTTGCTTTACTTACTTTCTAAAAGTGTCATTTTCAGTATTGTGATTAAAAAAATCTGAATTTACGATTAAAGAGGGCTTTTAATTGCAGTTCTTCAGACACAAAACCCGACCTGTCTACCTGCTCCCAATTGGAAGTTACAGCGCATTAAATGTAATACAAGGTATCTCTAATGTTATCCTATGGGAGAGGCAAGCCTTGCAGTAGTGAAAAACGAATTTTTGAGTTTTTCACAACCAGGATATGTAAAACGTGAAAGTAAATGTACTTTTTAAAACACTGCATCTTGCGCACTCGGCTGTTCAGGGTCTACCATAGGAGTGACATATCTGTTTTGAAAAGGAAGGTTTTGGTCAGGCAAAAGGCTTAATTTGCCAGGTTGAAATGACTGTTTAAAACTGCACACACCGGCTGCAATGGCAAGCCTGAAACATGTTTAAAAGGCTACTTAAGTGAGTGGCACAATCAGTGCTCCAGCCCCACTAGTAACATTTTGGGGCAGATGTACAACGATTTTTTGTGGTCACAAACAGGAATTTGTCCCGTTTGCGACCGCAAAAAAGGGCAGCCCCATGTAGAAACCATTTTTTGTGAGTCACTAACCTGTTCCCAATGGGGTGGCAAATTGTGACAGCCCCATGAATATTAATGAGGCATGCAACTTGCGACACCATTGGGAATCTCAAACAGTGTCTGAGACACTGTTGTATATACATTTTTGCAAGTCGCAAATTGCAAGTCGAAATTTGATGCAATTTATGACTCGCAAAAATGAATGCTAGTACATCTGGCCCTAAATCTATTGTCTCTGGGCACACGCAGTGTCACTTTGCTAGGGACATTCAAGTACATTAAATAGGCCAATTGAGTGTAAGCCAATTACACCATGTTTTAAAGAGAGAACACAAGCACTTTAGCACTGGTTAGTAGTGGTAAAGTGCGCAGTCCTAAAGCCAGCAAAAACTACGCCAGCAAAACAGGAGGGTTGAATGCAAAAGGTTAGGAGAAAACCATGCCAGTGATGTGAGGTCTAAGAGTGAAACTGTGAAAAATGTAATTGTAGGGCGCATTGTTTTTGTAAAAGCGAATGCCAGCTGCCACCAAGCCACTTTCGCGGTGCAACATTAAATAGGAAAATAATAAATATAGTGCTTCATGTTGGTGTTCAAACTTTTTCTAAGGATACCATTATTGTGACTATAGGTTAGTGGGTTAATGTACCTAGTGTAGTGTTAACATACCACTTGGTTTTCAAAGCATAGTTAATGTTAACTGATGAGCAGTTAGATGCTCACATTTGCAATTGAACGGCATTCTCTGCCTTCTCACCCACTGGGCTGTTTAAAACAGGAATGCCAATAAGGCAAGAAGCAAAAACAACAGTTGATGGACAGAATGCAGAACAATGTCATACATTCACCCCAGTACAGAGATCTGGGCCTAAATTCATCGTTTTTTTGCACTCCACACCACCCCAGTTCACCCCATATGCAACTCAGCCTTGACCCTGTGCCTCTTGGGAACAGTCAAACCCGAACTGCCAAGCCATGTCTTTCCTGGACCGGAATCAAGCATCCTAGGACCGGTTTCTGGTTATCAGCTGTCTTCAGCCAGGATAGCTTGACTCCAGTGGTGTGGAAAGCATGGGACTCACGTCGGAGCATACCCATCCCACTCGGGGTGACAAATGCAAAAACAACAGTTGATGGACAGAATGCAGAACAATGTCATACATTCACCCCAGTACAGAGATCTGGGTCTAAATCCATCGTTTTTTTGCACTCCACACCACTCCAGTTCAGACATGGCCATATGCAAATCAGCCTTGACCCTGTGCCTCATGGGAACAGTCCAGCCCGAACTGCCAAGCCATGTCTTTCCTGGACCGGAATCAAGCATCCTAGGACCGTCCATCACTACCCCCTTTTGTACCGCTTTTTTTGCCATAAGTATGGCAGGGTTTGCTCAGACGTGAGTCCCTTGCTCACTTTGGCACTGGATTCAAGCAAGCCTGGCTGAAGATGGCTGTAATGCCAGAAACCGGTCCTAGGAAGCTTGTTTCCGGTCCAGGGAATGCATGGCTTGGCAGTTCGGGCTGGACTGTTCCCATGAGGCACAGGGTCAGACTGATTTGCATATGGCCATGTCTGAACTGGGATGGTAGAGTGGGCTTTAGAACGGTGATGGATTAAACCCAGATCTGTTGACTGGGTGTGAGTGTTTGATTGGTTCAGATGCTCCGTCCTTCACCACCCCCTTTTGTACCGCTTTTTTCGCCATAAGTGTGGCAGGGTATGCTCAGACGTGAGTCCCTTGCTCACTTTGCCACTGGATTCAAGCAAGCCTGGCTGAAGACGGCTCTAATGCCAGAAACCGGTCCTAGGAAGCTTGTTTCCGGTCCAGGGAAGGCATGGCTTGGCAGTTCGGGCTGGACTGTTCCCATGAGAGCATTAAGGGATTTGCTAGCCCCCACGAAAATAATTGTATCAAGAATTATTCAAAACAGCACAAACAAAGCAAATCTTCAGCTTGTGCAGGTATTTTATTTAAACCTGTTGAAATTTTTTTATCAAATTTGTGTTTTCATGGAAGAGAAAGGTACTTATGAACCACATTTATACATATTTACAACATTTAAACGACAAACATATATACAAATGTTACACAATCTTCTTTTACCAAAGCTACGTATTCACAAATATTTACTCTTTGTGAAATATTTCTCTGCCTTTATGAAATATTTCTCACTTTTGATTACCAGAAATGAAAACAAAAGAAAGCAACCCATTCATTACAAGGGAAAAAGTCAAAAACAATTGGTAATGCGATCAACAATAAATTTCTAATTTCTTTCTTTGAGTGCCGACGCGTTTCGAATCTGAAGATGAATGACAGATTCTCATCAGGGCTCTTTCATTGAGGGTAATCTTGATCTATGGGCAACGCGGTCCCGCGGGTCCAATATGTGTAACGGAGCTAATAGCTTCTAGGGTCCTGTTTCTGTAACTGTAGACCTCTATTGCTGTTTGTAACATGGAGGTTTCTTTTTGATTGGGAATTCTGAGGTTGTAGGAGATATCCTCCGTACTCACACGGTGGTTCCACACTCCTGTGCTGTTTTCTTTCGCTGCACAGAGAGTTTTACTCTTCGCGGGCCTCGTGTTTCTCCACTATATTTATGTAGCCGATTAGGACCTTCGTTCGGTGTCCTTTCTCGGTAGAAAAGGCAGCGTTTCAAATCGCGCTGTGCGTCTTCCTCTCAGTCTGAATTCCTATCGTTCTGAACCATCCTCCAGGGTATTGGAGGATGGTTCAGAACGATAGGAATTCAGACTGAGAGGAAGACGCACAGCGCGATTTGAAACGCTGCCTTTTCTACCGAGAAAGGACACCGAACGAAGGTCCTAATCGGCTACATAAATATAGTAGAGAAACACGAGGCCCGCGAAGAGTAAAACTCTCTGTGCAGCGAAAGAAAACAGCACAGGAGTGTGGAACCACCTTGTGAGTACGGAGGATATCTCCTACAACCTCAGAATTCCCAATCAAAAAGAAACCTCCATGTTACAAACAGCAATAGAGGTCTACAGTTACACAAACAGGACCCTAGAAGCTATTAGCTCCGTTACACATATTGGACCCGCGGGACCGCGTTGCCCATAGATCAAGATTACCCTCAATGAAAGAGCCCTGATGAGAATATGTCATTCATCTTCAGATTCGAAACGCGTCGGCACTCAAAGAAAGAAATTAGAAATTTATTGTTGATCGCATTACCAATTGTTTTTGGCTTTTTCCCTTGTAATGAATGGGTTGCTTTCTTTTGTTTTCATTTCTGGTAATCAAAAGTGAGAAATATTTCATAAAGGCAGAGAAATATTTCACAAAGAGTAAATATTTGTGAATACGTAGCTTTGGTAAAAGAAGATTGTGTAACATTTGTATATATGTTTGTCGTTTAAATGTTGTAAATATGTATAAATGTGGTTCATAAGTACTTTTCTCTTCCATGAAAACACAAATTTGATAAAAAAATTTCAACAGGTTTAAATAAAATACCTGCACAAGCTGAAGATTTGCTTTGTTTGTGCTGTTTTGAATAATTCTTGATACAATTATTTTCGTGGGGGCTAGCAAATTCCTTAATGCTCACATTTAACTGGTCCAGCTTCCCCTGCATCCCAGGACCACACTCCCTTTCTCTACAAAGGACTGTTCCCATGAGGCACAGGGTCAGACTGATTTGGATATGGCCATGTCTGAACTGGGGTGGCAGAGTAGGCTAAAGAACGGTGATGGATTAAAACCAGATCTGTTGACTGGGTGTGAGTGTTTGATTGGTTCAGATGCTCCGTCAATTACCACCCCCTTTTGTACCGTGTATATGGAAAGAAAGCAGAACGTCAGAAACTACATTTTATTTTGCATTTAACAAGTCAGCCAAGTTGCACTGTGACATATGATACAGTTGAGCATTTCTGGCTTTTCAGCCTACATCGTGGTGCGTGTTGTGGGCTTGTAGTTTTACTTTTTACTCTTCAAATATGGGCTCAAAAACTCCACATTCTACGTTTTGTTGGCTAAAATGCTGGAATTGGCATAAGGTGTTATACATGGCACAGTACCACTCAACAGCCATGTTGTAATTAATACTTTGCAAAATAGTCTAGTTCATTTCAAAGACTGTTTGTTTCACTGTAAAACTATAAGTAAACTCTGCTCATTTATTTTGTGAGGGGTCATGCTTTCATTCTTACTGTGCATTAACTCATGCATTGGCAATACCAATTATTTTGTCTTTTGAATGGAGACAAGTTTTATACTATACGTCACAACATAAAAATAAATATAAACAACGAAACAATACAGAAAGCAGCAGCAAAGCTTTCCCTACCACAATGTATAGGTGAAGTACAGGTGACAGGAACAGGAGAAATATCACATCATTTTCTCACACATACAAGGTGGCTACAACACAGAAAGCTAATGCGCTTGAGATGGACTGAGGGGAGTTAAAGGCCTGTTGTATGCTCTCCCTGTAAACAGAGAACATCTACGCAATACAAACACCTTGAAAAAACTAAAAACCTCTTATGGAATTAACATACATTAATGTACTCATATAGGATGATAAACCATCACCTACTTGTGTGGTATGCAGTTGAGCAGCAAACCCTGTTTATATTCCCAGATGTCATGATTCAGCAATTGAATTTTGTCCCTAAATGGGGAGGCACCTCCCTTAGAACTTAGGTATCTCATTTCTAATTTTGTACAAAAACCTCTTTCATAGGGCATTTTATGAAAGTCCTTTCAATAGATATATCCCTTGAGCAGAACAGTGGGACATTCCCACCTTCAGTGGACAGATACAACTTAGGCAGAATCAGCACAAGCTTTTTAATTACAAGACAAAAATTGGGCAGCAACTGTGCAGGCTTGGCTTCCTCACAGCATAGGTGCAGCATGGCACATACAAAAGCAAGCGTCCCACTCTCACAGAGGCAGCAAGTGCAATCTTTCATTCCCAGCAAAACAGATCCACCAGGGCAGACAAACTTTCATCACTCACAGAAAATGTACAGTAAGTCATAACTGAGATGTAGATTACAGGTGTATCTCTGCAGCGAGTGTTTATCTTCTATGAAAGGAATGTACGCACAACTTATGAAACTCAAATATTTAATGTTTACACATTATTTACTTCCATCCTCAATGGCTTAGGATGAGCTGGCAGGGTTCTTTGCCATGTTGTTTCAGATGCAGGTTACTTAGTGGGTCTCTCTTTCACGATTTCTGGGACTGTCCAGTGATTGCAGTCTACTGGGAAACAATATTATCAATCGTGACAAAGATCCTGAGGAGAATTATTGACCGATCTTCATTGATGGTCCTACTTGGGATATTGGAACACATTAGGGGAACACAACGCGGTGAGTGCACCTTAGTCGGTGTTGGCACCATGACTGCCAAAAGGGACATAGCCAAACATTGGGCATCTGGGACAACACCACCTTTAATAAGAATGGCTATGAGCATTGGACAATGGTGCAAAAATAGAGGCTGTCACACTTAAAGCTATGGGCGGCCCCTGTAAAGACAAGAGCATGTGGGGCCTTAGAGTGGTACCTTTTTGGAATTCCACAAGATACAAATGAAAAAGAGTCTGATTTCATGGCCAATATGTGTACCTACACCCCAACGAGTATTAACAAATCTGGTGTACTCTATGTACATGCTTGTAACTTTCTTTTAAATCAGCACAATATTTGCCATACAATACGTTTTCAGAAGGACTAGAAACATGGCTATTAGGCTTCATGACCGTGATCATCTTCACTTATTTTGTACTTTAAACCCGTAGGCACCTAAACACTTTATAATTACCTAAATAGGTAAGTCTTCAAAATTTCTCTGAGAGGCAATAGATTTTCTGTTGTATGGCATTAATAAGTTAGGAACCCCAAAGGTGCCACTCGTAAAACCTGAAGGCTTTCCTTCATTGAGGACTTTTCAGTTGTTTTCTGAGGAGTCTCCATTTATGTTTTACTGGTTGTCAGAGCCCTGTTTTAGCATAGATATTGTGATGCATAATTGAAATATAATGGGCAAGTCATTATTGATATATCCAATGTATTAGTCCTGTGATTCATCTACTTTAATTTATCCCTTTCTTTGAACATTTTCATGCTAATTTATTTTAATCTGACTTAAAAATGGTCTTTAGAGTGGTTTCATTAGAACCCTTCTCAAGAAAAAGCTGCAGCGTTCAAATGATAAGCCATTTGACTGTCTTTCTAAAGTAGAGAATCCTGTTTTGGAACTTGCTTTCTTTTGAGATTGTGCGATTTTAGACAGCCTTTAATATTATTTCTATCTAGCTGTAGCCAGTACATGCTAGCTTCAATTGTGCACAGTGTGCGCCCCTTCTCTTGTAGGTGAACATCATGGTGCATAATTGTTTCTCTTTCATTGATTCCTAGGTCCTAGCTGATGGCACATTGCTCAATTGCCTTACCTCCCTAAGGAAAGATAACACAGGCTACGACCTCAAACAACTGTTCATAGGTTCTGAAGGAACCTTGGGAGTCATCACCGCTGTGTCGATATTGTGCCCACGAAAACCAGCCTCTGTGAAGGTAGCATTTTTAGGTAATTTAATTCTGCTTCACCATCTTTATTTTAGGAAATTACCTGGGAGTAAGTTGTATTTTTTCCTGACTATCATCTTAAGTTTAGTTTATTGACTCACATGGATGTAAAAGAAGCATGCGTATAGGAAGCTCACTGTTTTGCTCCATCCTTTCTTTGAGAAGGTAGTTGTATCTGTATGTGTGAGACCCACAGTAAGGGCCCTGGTACAACTCTCGTAGCCAAAGATTTGCATGGCAGTGAGCATTTGACCTTCAATAGACTACCATGGCTTTGAGTGCAATATCTACTCTCCTTCTAACACATGGTTCAGAGCGGGAACCCCTCTCTCCAGCTTCTTACGTTTGCAAATGTTAGAAATGGGTTTTCTGGTTTGCTGGGGTATGTACCTAAGCCAGGCAGGATCCACCACTCTAATGAAGATCAGGGGATTACACATCTAAAATAACCCCTGCTCACCCCCTTGGTAGCTTGGCATGAGCAGTCAGGCTTATCTCAAGGGCAGTGTGTAAAGCATATGCATATAACAAACAGTAATGCAGTGAAAACACTACAAAAGAACACCACATCAGTTTTTGAAACTGTATAAAACAAGACCAAAACAATAAAAATCCAACATACAGTAATCCACAATACCAATAAAGCAAAAATAGACTTTATATACATTTCCTTGAAGTTGCTAGCTCCATGGGGGGCTATCACAGCTTGTGAACAAACAAATCCAACAGTTCCGGCCAGTCGCGGCGTTGCAGGCCAGCTATGGTGTCAGGGAGACCCATAAAACAGTACCTTTGGAGATGCAGGGTGTCAGACCTTGTGGTGAGCTCTGGAGGAACGCGTCGGCAGGCATCCGTTCAGGAAAGTGGTGAAGGAGTCGTTGGACCCGTGAAGTCACATATTTTGCAGGTCAGATTTCTTGAGTTTGAAGTCAGGAGCGCCAGCGTAGGGCTATGGTGTGAACAACATTGGTGTGACGTGTAGTGCCCGCAGGCCATGATGCAGGCAGCAGCTCGGTGACGGCGGTCCAACGGCTTCGGTGAGACCAGGGCTGCGGTGCAAAGTGGGGGGGCGGTGCTCGTTACGGTGCTGACCCATCATGATGCAGGCAACGTCGTTGTCATTGCTGAAGCGATGTCATTGATAAGCCCAAGTCTGTGGTGCGAGGCGGGGAAATGCTGCGTGCGGTTCCTTGTAGGTTGCATTGTAAGCAGCGGTGTTGGTTGACGGACTTGAGTCGATGGCACCAGCATCGGTGGGCCAAGACTGCGGTGTGGAATGGGGCGGTGCTTTGTGCAACTTACGAGCTGTGCCCCCCAAACACTGCTGTGCAAGCAGCAGCTTAGATGTCAGCTTTGAGCACAGTCATCGGTGAGACCGGGGCTACGGTGCGAAGAGGAACGGTGCTCCGGTTCTCCGCGAGCTGGGTCCACAGGTCACAGTGATGGTAGCGGTGTCCGTGATGACGGAGCAGCTTCGTCTGGGGATACCAGGCAGCGGTGTGAAGCGAGGCAGTGCAAAGTGCAGTGTCCACAGGTCACGGTGCAAGCAGCGGCTCGGTGGCAGGGGCTGCGTTGGTGAGACTAGTATTGCAGTGTAAAGTGCGGCGGTCGCCTCTGCGGTGCCTTCAGGTCACAGAGACGGCAGCAGCATCTTTGATGGTGTCAGCGTACCTTTTCCCTCTGTGGCAACTGAAACAAGTTCCAGAAGCGGGTACCAAGAAGAGGTTAAAGTCTTTGATTTCCCTGAGACTTACAACAGGAGGCAAGCTCTACATTAAGCCCTTGGAGATACTTAAAATGCAGAAAGAATATTCCAGTCCTTTCCCTTCCCAAGACAGGAGCAGCAACTGAGGGCCAAATCCAGCAAAGCAAACAGCAAAGTGACAGTCTCTCCTCACAGCTCTTCCACCCTTCGTTCTGGCAGGTTCCTTAGTCCAGCGGTAATCTAAAGTTCTGGGATCAGGACCCCAGTATTTATACCACGTTTCCCTTTGAAGTTGGTACAAACAAAGTTCCTCTGGCAGACATAAACCAGTTCAGCCCGGCTCAGGCCAGGTTGACCACAGAAAGTGGAGACAGCTTTGTGAGAGACAGCCACAGTCCATTCAGGTGCAAGCAACAACTCCTCCCACTAATCTAAATGCAGCTAGGACTATTCAGCCTGGCTACGCGTCACTCAGAAAGGCAAGGCACTCCTCAACCCCCCCTTGTGTCTGTGTAGTGTGAATGCATAACCCTGCTCCAGCCCCTCTGAACCCAGACTGAATACTCAAAAGGCAGAGGCACACAGGAAATGCCCACTTTCTAAAACTAGGAAAATAGAGAGTGGTTTGGATGTGCGTTAATGATTGATGCATTAATAAATAACCACTTTAAATTCTGAAGTGTTTATGGTGCTTTTATTCCACCTTTTCTTATTTCATTTCAATACAAACATGGTCGACATTTGATTCATGTCATAAAGAAAGATACTACACAATACAATTCAACACAAAAATAATAACGACATATTGGACATTTCACCAAAACATCAGAGACCATTCGTGTCTCCATTCAGCGAGGAGGTTACCTACCTCAAAGGCTCGGGCCTGGTATCCCGGCTGCATGCCCCCTCTCCTGTGTGGCTGCGTCGCCCCACTTCATCCCTCTAGATTGGCAAAGACAGGCAGGGTGGGGCCGGCCATAAACAGGGCACCATCAACCAATTTACCACATCTGCTGGGGGTGCCACGAGCAGAGACTGGAGTTGCTCAGCTCCTGATAATGCGGTCTTCCTTGCAGCGATGAATAGTGCCCAGGACACGCTGAATGCAAAGATCGGCGCAGTAGGGTCCGAAGTCTCCTTTTTGTGCCAGGACCTCCGCAAGGCAGTTGACTGAATCACTGAGGCGGGAACGAGGGTCTCGACGGTGGAGGATACTGTTACCTCAACAAAAAGGATACTACTGGTCTAACACAAGAGGTAATAAACGGCAAAATCAGAATCTGTAACTACTTAACCTGTGCTAATCTGGAAAGGATTCCCATCAGCCCACCAAATGGCAGAACTTCATCATCTGGGATTTGGAAAGACCAGTATTTGATAGCACAGCTCACCTTGTAGAATCGAGAGCTGTCCTAAAACAAACCACCAGTGATGGATCAAGCCATGATTGTAGGAAATGTGGTGCTGAAAAACAGTTTTTGCAGTGATACTAGATGTAAAGAAAATCAAAAATGCAGTTTAAAATTGCCTACCATGATAACAAAGATAACTTTATTAGGTGCTTATCACAGTATCAAGACTAAAAACAGAGTGTAGATAGTTTGTCAAAATAACTATCATCAGTTGGTTAAACAAGTCTACATGTTTCAGCCATTCTAGGTGACAATAAACCTCTGGCTTTCTTCTGGACCGGAGACTACACTACTTCAAAAACAGCAAACAAACTGTGTAGTGAAAAAATTAATGAAGTTAATAGTAGTGATACATCCTACCATACTTTATGTTTCCATTGTGTAGGATGAATATCCACAAAAATCCTAGATTCTTTTCCATTATTTCATGGGAGTAATCCTCACCTCTCCTGGCAACTGCTCAGGTGATGAGGCCCGCTCTGTCCGTCTGTACCTCAGGCTAATCCTAAGCCGAAGGGGAGGTGGATACTGTTACCTCCCCTCAAAAGAAAGTAAACAAGCTCACAGTGGTGTCACAGGAACTGGCATCTAGGGTGAAAGATGCGGAGGGCTGTGCCCGACGGAACAATCTACTATTCAGGGCTGCAGAGGGGTTTCCATGACCGGCTTCATTGCTAAGTGGCTCACGGATCTCCTACCGAACGATCTCCTCTCCTCAGCCTTCGTCGTGGAGTGCGCACACAGAGCCCCGACACAGAAGATCCCTTTGTGCGCGGCCCCCAAGCCTGTCATTGCAAAGATCCTGAATTATGCCGACTGTGACGCTATTCTATGGTTTTCCAGGACGCATAAAGACAGTTTTAGACATGAATCCCGATCTATCATGGTATTTCCGGATTACACCGCCTGGTCCAACAACAATGCCAATCCTTCATGGCTGAGAAGCGCAGACTCAGAGAATTGAATGTGCAATATATGCTGCTATATCCAGCCAGGATGCGTGTAATCTATAATTCCAAGTCATTTTTCTTCGACACCCCTGATGCTGTCTTTATCTGGACCAATGAACGCCCACAACTCAGGTCAAACTCTCCATCCGCTAAAGACTCAGACTCCTCTTGTGGCTCCCGAAGTCAACGGCCGCGACGCAATAAGTCCCAAAAGCGGCAAGGTTCGGGATCGGACAGGATGTCAGCAAGCCCGGAGCGACCGCCCTAAATGTTTCGGGGCCCTACCGGCGAACAAACAGCAAGTTATTGGGCACTGTAATTGTATTCAAATTATATTTGTATTGTTTCTCTGGGCTGGCATGGTAGCTAGGTCATGGACTGCTAAGCTAGGGACTTCTTGCACCCCATGTTAATAGTGTTATAGGGTGGTAAGGGTACCTTTGGTGCGGAAGCTGGTGGTCCCCCGTTGGGGGTCTCCCGTTCTATGCACCGCAACTGATGATCCTTGTTTTTGGCAGTGTGGGTGGGGGCTGGGGAGGGTCTTTTTGAGGAAAGTATTTTTATTGTGTTAATGTGTTTCAGTTACATGCAGACAGATCTTTACGATGGAGATCTCCTCGATCTATTCATTTCTATCTTAGAACTTAATGTTACCCAGTGATGTGACTCCCCTTGGTGACCTAACAGTGGTCTCATGAAATGTTCGGGGTCTATTAAATAAAGGGAAACAGGGTGCAGTTTTACGTCAGGCGAAGAGGTACGGGCGGATATCTTGCTTTTACAAGTGACCCATTTATTGAGTACAAAAGTCCCTTGCCTTGCCCGGTTTGGCTTTTATCATGTTTATCATGCAGGGTTTACTACAGTTCCAGGGGTTTGTCTGTTCTTATTCACCGCAGGGTTCACTTTCAACATACAGCACATAGGACAGATCCAGGGGGCCGTTTTCTCTTTGTCATGGGACCGAGGTATGGGGAACAGGTTACCTTCGTCAGTTTTTATGCTCCACCCCCATTAGGGATTACATTTATCGATAAACTCTTGGGTGTATGGGAAATATTCCTACAGGCCTGACCCTTCTAGGGGGCAACTTGAACGACACTATGGGGTCCTTAAACCGACAACGCAACCTAGACAGTCCACAATCATCGGGCCCAACTAAACTATATACGTTAGCTTCGACCTTGGTATGGGCTGACATATGGTGCGAATTTCACCCCACAGAGCGTAATTACACATATCTATAGGCCGTCCATGGATCACAGTCCCGACTAGATTTTTTTGTCCCTCAGGTATTTCTACATAGATTCTCACAGGTAATACACCAACCCCGTGGACTCTCAGACCATTCCCCGGTCACCATGCCATTTCATACATGCTCCCACAAGCCCCCATTCCGTTGGTGGATGTCTCCTTGGCATCTTCGCAGCCCTGCTTATCAAGACATCCTCACTACGGCGATCACTGCCTATTTAGCAGACAATTGTCCCTCTGCCCCTTCTTGTAGTATCCTTTGGGAGGCCCTTAAGCCGACCATCCCCTGCACCGAAATCAGCTACCGCAGCAAAGGGAAACACGCACACCGAGAGCAGCTTGAGGTCCTGGAGGCTTGTCAGATGACCCTATCTTCCCAACTCAGCTCAAACCCTAGCCCCATTCTTCTTCGTAATCTGATACTTGCACAGCAGGAGCTGTGTCAGTACCTACTAAGTGAAGCCAAAGAGATCTGGGAGGCGTCACAACATCAGATATATCAGTGGGGTGATAAATCCAGCAAAATGCTCCACAGATTGTGCCAAGCAGATAGCTCCCGGCTGTTGCACCCGCTATTCGGGGTCCAGATGGATCCCTGTACACGACACCGGAGGGTGTTTCTGGAGGGTTTGTGAGGCACTTCACATCCCTGTATGCCTGAAAAGAGCAGATCTCAGCGGAACTCATTGCGGAGTTCCTGGTGGACATTCTGCCTAGACAGCTTCCTGACTCTCTCTGGGAACAATTAGAGACTCCAATCACGTTGGATGAATTGACTGGGGCCCTCAATGCGCTGCACCCTGACCGTGCCCCGGGCCCCAATGGGTTCCCTATGGAATTCCTCCGACTGCACATGCACCTCCTTGGGCCTCATTTATTGGCGACCATCACGCTCTTTCCCAATCCAGAGAAGTAGCCTACAGGGCTGCCCTCTGTCCCCATTGCTGTTCGCCCTCGCGGTCGAGCCTCTGGTGGCCAGGGTCAGAAGCGACCCGGTGCTTAGGGGGTTCGATTGGTCTCGGTCACAGTCGGATCGCAATGCGTTATATGCAGATGACGTTCTCTCTTTCATGACAGACCCTTGGTACTCAAGACCCCGTATACTGCAAATACTTAGGGTGTTTGGAGGCACCACGGGCCTCCACGCCAATCCCGCTAAATCCATCTTATTCCCAGTGTGTGGTCACCAAGGCCACGATTCATGGGCTCCACCGCTCTCCCGAGCTACAGATGGGTTGTAGAGGAGGTCGCTCCCCACGCTCCCCGCTATCGCAGTGCTGGTCTTCTACATTGCATGCTCTATTCTCAAGGCAGATTGGTATCGTAGTCCTGCGCCGGACACTGATTGCATTTAAATTGTGCCGAATTATTATCGTAGTACTGCGCAGAACTGTTTACATTGCCTGCATACAAATTGTTCAGAAAAGGGGGTGGTGATGGACAGAGTATCTGAATTAAACAGAACACTCATACCCAGTCAACAGATCAGGGCTTGATCCATCACCGTTTATTAGCTCACTGCACCATCCCAGCTCAGAACCTGGCTACATGCAAAGTAGTCTGTCCCTGGCCCAGTGCATCATGGGAACAGGGCAGACCAAACTACCAAGCCAATTCTTATACTGGGAAGGAAACAAGCTTCCAGGGACCGGTTTCTGGCATTAAAGCCGTCTTCGGCCCGGCTTGCTTGAATCCTGATGGTGCAATGAGCAAGGGACTCACATCTGAGTATACCCTTCCACGCTTATGGTGGACAAAACGATTCAGAAAAGGGGGTGGTGATGGACAGAGTATCTGAATTAAACAGAGCACTCATACCCAGTCAACAGATCAAGGCTTGATCCATCACCGTTTTTTAGCTCACTGCACCATCCCAGCGCAGAACCTGGCTACATGCAAATTAGTCTGTCCCTGGCCCAGTGCATCATGGGAACAGGGCAGACCAAACTACCAAGCCAATTCTTATACTGGGAAGGAAACAAGCTTCCAGGGACCGGTTTCTGGCATTACAGCCGTCTTCGGCCCGGCTTGCTTGAATCCTGATGGTGCAATGAGCAAGGGACTCACATCTGAGTATACCCTTCCACGCTTATGGTGGACAAAACGATTCAGAAAAGGGGGTGGTGATGGACAGAGTATCTTAATTAAACAGAACACTCATACCCAGTCAACAGATCAGGGCTTGATCCATCACCGTTTTTTAGCTCACTGCACCATCCCAGCTCAGAACCTGGCTACATGCAAATTAGTCTGTCCCTGGCCCAGTGCATCATGGGAACAGGGCAGACCAAACTACCAAGCCAATTCTTATACTGGGAAGGAAACAAGCTTCCAGGGACCGGTTTCTGGCATTACAGCCGTCTTCGGCCCAGCTTGCTTGAATTCTGATGGTGCAATGAGCAAGGGACTCACATCTGAGTATACCCTTCCACGCTTATGGTGGACAAAACGATTCAGAAAAGGGGGTGGTGATGGACAGAGTATCTGAATTAAACAGAACACTCATACCCATTCAACAGATCAGGGCTTGATCCATCACCGTTTTTTAGCTCACTGCACCATCCCAGCTTAGAACCTTGCTACATGCAAATTAGTCTGTCCCTGGCCCAGTGCATCATGAGAACAGGGCAGACCAAACTACCAAGCCAATTCTTATACTGGGAAGGAAACAAGCTTCCAGGGGCCGGTTTCTGGCATTACAGCCGTCTTCGGCCCGGCTTGCTTGAATCCTGATGGTGCAATGAGTAAGGGACTCACATCTGAGTATACCCTTCCACGCTTATGGTGGACAAAACGATTCAGAGTTGCATACAAATTGTGCCAAGTTGATATCGTAGCACTGCGCTGGACTGCTTCATTAGCTGCATTTAAACTGTGCCACATCGTAGCGCTATATCGTAGCGCTACATCGCATTGCCTGAGTGATTTGCCTGGTTTCGCTTTTGTTTCAGCCATTTTGTTGTTTGTTTGCCTCCCAGCCCGTCCCTCCACCCCGCTCCCGCCTCCCAGCTGCTCCTCCCTCCCACAGATAGCATAGGAATCGCCCTGCCTGCACTCGTGCTGTGACCATCCTGACTCCTGTAGAGGAGGTCACTCCCCACGCTCCCCGCTATCGCAGTGCTGGTCTTCTACATTGCGTGCTCTATTCTGAAGGCAGATTGGTATTGTAGCGCTGCGCCGGACACTGATTGCATTTAAATTGTGCCGAATTATTATCGTAGTACTGCGCAGAACTGTTTACATTGCCTGCATACATATTGTGCCAAATTGATATTGTAGCACTGCGCTGGACTGCTTTATTAGCTGCATTTAAACTGTGCCACATGGTAGCGCTATATCGTAGCGCTACATCGCATTGCCTGAGTGATTCGCCTGGTTTCGCTTTTGTTTCAGCCATTTTGTTGTTTGTTTGCCTCCCAGCCCGTCCCTCCACCCCACTCCCACCTCCCAGCTGCTCCTCCCTCCCACAGATGCCCTGCCTGCACTCGCGCTGTGACCATCCTGACTCCTGTAGAGGAGGTCGCTCCCCACGCTCCCCGCTATCGCAGTGCTGGTCTTCTACATTGCGTGCTCTATTCTCAAGGCAGATTGGTATCGTAGCGCTGCGCCGGACACTGATTGCATTTAAATTGTGCCGAATTATTATCGTAGTACTGCGCAGAACTGTTTACATTGCCTGCATACATATTGTGCCAAATTGTAGCTCTGCGCTGGACTCCTTCATTAGCTGCACTTAAACTGTGCCACATCGTAGCGCTATATCGTAGCGCTACATCGCATTGCCTGAGTGATTCGCCTGGTTTTGCTTTTGTTTCAGCCATTTTGTTGTTTTTTTGCCTTCCAGCCCGTCCCTCCACCCGGCTCCCGCCTCCCAGCTGCTCCTCCCTCGCCCCACCCCCCTCCACTATCCACTTATGACAGATGCTTCCGCGTGCAGCGGTTGCGCCCTATGCGCGCCGAAGGTGCGCCAAAGGTAAGCCCGTCTGCGCCCGTCCGCGCCTGGAACGCGCCCAGCGCCAGACCCCCTGGCCCACGGAAAACCCACTCCACCTGCATAACGTACGACGCCGCATCCCTCTCAGCACTTAACCCCGGCCGACTCCCAAACTGCTACCAAGCCGCCCCAGGACACACCCATGGACCCTTCACCTGCCACTCCTGCAAGTTCGACTGCATCAGGACCCACACCAAATCCACTAACTCCAAACAGAGCTCCGACACTAACCACCTAAAGTGCATCCTGCTCAACACCCGCTCGGTCCACAGACACTCCATCGAACTTTGGAACCTACTCGACACCACAGCGCCGGACATCGCCTTCCTTACGGAAACCTGGATGAACGCCTCATCAGAGCCCGACATCGCCATAGCTATCCCGGACGGCTACAAGATCATTCGAAAGGACCGCATCAACCAAACTAGAGGAGGCATAGCCATCGACCATAAGAACACCATCCGCATCACGACCAGTTCCGACGATAACCTCGCTACCGCCGAACACCTTCACTTCCAGATCCACACCGACCCCAAGACCACACTCAGGGGCACCCTCATCTACAGACCTCCAGGACCCCGCACACAATTCAGCGAAGACATCACTGACTTCATCAGCCCAGATGCCCTCCCCTCCGAAAACTACATCCTACTGGGAGACCTCAACTTCCACCTGGAAAAGAATAACGACAACAACACCACCACCCTTCTGGACAACCTGGCCAATCTCGGACTCAAACAACTTGTTGACACCCCCACCCACCTTGCCGGGCACACGCTCGACCCAATCTTCACCTCCAGCAAACACATCTCCTTCGATCACACCACAGCTCTCTAGGACGAACCACAGCTGCGTTCACTTCAACTACAAAAAGACCACGACCCACAACCCCCCACAACCTATTCCCCGAAGAAATTGGAACAAAATCACCACCGCCCAGCTCTCCTCTTCGCTTCACCTAAACCTTCCTGCCAAATCATCGGACCCAAACCAAGCAGCCACCAACCTCACACAATGGATCGCCCTCAGCGCCGATGAACTAGCACCCTTGAAAAACCATAAAATCAAGCAAGGCACCAAAAAAGCCCCCTGGTTTAATGATGACCTTAAGAAATCCAAGAAGTTCTGCCGCACCCTCGAGAAAACCTGGAGAAAAAACCCAACCACTGACAACCTGGCCACCTTCAAGAACGCCACCCGCAAACACCACCAACTGATCCGCTCCACCAAGAAATCAGCATTCAAAGATCGACTCGACAACAACGCCCAAAACAGCAAGGAACTATTCAACATCGTCAAAGAATTTACCAACCCCACCACCGGCACCAACGACATCACTCTCTCCCAAGACCTCTGCGACTCTTTATCCTCATTCTTCCACAACAAAATCGCCGACATACACAACAGCTTTGAAAACCAGTCCGAAGACCAGTTCACTCCACCCACCTCCGAACCAAAACAGCACTCTAACTACCTTTGCGCCTGGAACCCAATCACTACTGAAGACACCATCCGCCTGATGAACTCCATCACTCAGGATCGCCAACCGACCCATGCCCCCACCACATTTTCAACAAAGCAGACTCCATCATCGCACCCCATCTCCGCGATGTCATCAACTGTTCTTTCAACTCCGCTACCTTCCCGGAAATCTGGAAACATGCCGAACTCAGCGCCCTTCTGAAGAAATCCACAGCAGACCCCTCTGAACTTAAGAACTACTGCCCCATCTCGCTCCTCCCATTCCCTGCCAAAGTCATTGAGAGAGCCGTCAACAATCAGCTCGCCGCCTTCCTTGAATCCAACAAATCCCTCGACCCCTCACAGTCCGGCTTCCGAGCCAAACACAGCACTGAAACCGCCCTCATCGCAGCTACAGACGACATCCGAACGCTACTGGACAACGGTGAAACAGATGCCCTCATCCTACTTGACCTCTCCGCCGCCTTCGACACAGTCTGTCATAGCACCCTCATACAACGCCTCAGCAACGTCGGAATACAAGGAAAAGCTTTGGACTGGATCATCTCGTTCCTCACCGGAAGAACCCAGAGAGTCCGCCTCCCCCCATTCAAATCAAAGGCCACCGAAGTCATCTGCGGCGTACCACAAGGATCATCACTTAGTCCCACCCTCTTCAACATTTACATGAGTCCCCTCGCATCCATCGCGAGACAACACAACCTCAACATCATCTCCTACGCAGACGACACCCAACTGATCCTCTCCCTCACCAAAGACCCAAACACCGCCAAAACCAATCTACACGAAGGAATGAAAGAAGTAGCCGAAAGGATGAAGAACAGCCGTTTAAAACTAAACTCGGACAAAACGGAAGTCCTCATCTTAGGATCATCCCCCTCTGCCTTGGACGACTCATGGTGGCCACCGGCCCTGGGTACAGCACCCATACCTACAGATCACGCACGTAACCTGGGCTTCATCCTAGACTCCTCCCTCTCGATGACCAGACAAGTCAACGCCGTCTCATCATCATGCTTCAACATCCTACACATGCTCAAAAAATCTTCAGTTGGATCCCCACCGAAACAAGAAAGACAGTCACCCACGCACTGGTCACAAGCCGACTGGATTACGGAAATACCCTTTACGCCGGAACCACAGCCAAACTACAGAAAAAAAACTCCAACGCATCCAAAACGCCTCAGCCAGGCTCATACTGGACATTCCCTGTCAAGCTCACATTTCGGATCACCTGAAAGACCTCCACTGGCTCCCCGTCAACAAGAGAATAACGTTCCGTCTCCTCACCCACGCACACAAGGCCCTCTACGACCTTGGACCCGAATGCCTCAGCACACGACTGTCCTTCTACACACCCACCCGCCAACTACGATCGTCCAATCAAGCCCTCGCCGCAATTCCGCAGATCCATAGATCCACCATGGGGGGAAGATCCTTCTCCTACTTAGCGGCCAAAACCTGGAATTCTCTCCCCACCCACCTCCGCCTTAAACAGAACCACCTCTTCTCCAGAAAACAGCTAAAAACCTGGCTATTCGATAAGTAAAGCACCCACCCTCCCACAAGCGCCTTGAGACCCTCTGGGTGAGTAGTGCGCTATACAAATTCCTGAACTTGAACTTGAACTATCTATGTCTCCCCGTGCCCCAAGGTTTCCTGGGCGCACAATATCACGCTACTGTTAACAGGCCTTAAGAGTGAAACAGCGATATGGTCCTTTCTTCCCCTCTCCCTATACGGGCGTTCGGCCAGGTTCAAGATGGTTTCTCTGCCTCGGATCCTATACCGCTTCCAAAATGTTACATTTCCTCTCCCTCGCGCATGGTTTGCGCAAGTCAATGCCATACAAAACAAATTCCTCTGGAGCAGCAGGCAGTTCGTGTGGCACTCCGCACCTGTGCACAATCCAAGTACTGTGCCATAGAGCACTCCGTAATGTAGCAGGTCCCTCTTCTTCACTTATTATATAGTTCCACACGTTTAGAGCATTTACCGTCGGCAGGCAGAGTGGTCATACAGTCATACAGATGTGGAGGGACAAGACCAGACAGATGGGGTGGGAGGGGAAACTCACTCAGCAAACTCCCCTGTGGCAGAGTATAAACCTTTGATCAGCGACCGCCTTGGGCGGGTTCCGGGAATGGGACCTGGTGGTGATCTCGACCCTTGGGGATGTGCTACGGGGTACCACACTAAAATCATTCCAACAACTACAGGCTGACTTCGACCTCCATAAGTCACAATTCTACAAATGTCTTCAGCTTCTCCACACACTGACCCCCCAGATCCGCAATCTAGAGACTCTCCCCGAGTTCCAGCCCTTGGTGGGCTGCCTGCTAATGGGTGATCTTGGTCTACACAAGATTAGACAAATATATCAGACACTGACGACACACACACCCACCACCCCTGACAAGACCCGACTTGCCTGGCAGGCTGACATTCCAGAACTAACCGACAACGAATGGGCCAAATCGATTACCAGCCAGAGGGGTGCTGCAGTCTCAACACACTACCAGCTCATCCAGTTCAAATATCCACATAGAGTATACTACACTAGGGTGCAGCTATGGCGGATGGGTATCATCCAGTCCCCTACCTGTCTGAGATGTGGCAGGGAGGAAGGGTCATTCCTACACACAATTTGGAGCTGCACAGCTGTGCAGCCCTTTTGGAGTAGGGTTCGGTCATGTCTTAATGAAGTGCTGGCATGGGTGCTTCCACTTGACCCACAGCTTTTCTTATTACATTCTACTGATGATATTGGGGGAACCAGTATAAACAGCATTTGTTGTTCTTGGCCCTTACTATCGCCAAAAGTGATGTTGCGCAGGGGTAGAAGGCGGCATCTCCCCCGACCATAGGTAAATGGAAGACTAAGCTAGATAAATGTATGGGAGCCGAGATTGCTGTCTTTGAGGCCAGGGGCTGCCCCATGAAACATTGTAAGATTTGTACCCGGTGGGCGACATATTGAGTAATTGACCTGCCTCCCCTGTCGGAGGTGGATCCATAAGTGGCACCCCTTGATCCCTGATTTGTATCACCCTATGTTGTATCGTTATGTATTACTGCTGCTCTGCTATGATGTATATTTTGAATCCAGTATATCATGTGTCTTACTGGGGAGATCGAAAACTGTCTGGATAATGTCCGTATTGTTTTACCTGCATGTTTGGCAGGTATTGTTTATTATCATAAATGTGGTTACCGATGCAAATATTAACCTTTCCTCCATACAGGTCACCGCAGGGCTTGTGCCCCTCATAATGTAAAATAACCCAATAAAATGTGTTATTAAAAAAAAAAACATCAGGGACAAACAAATGTTACAAATAACACAGTATGAACAGAGGACAACAGACCAGTCCTTATTTGTAAGGCAGTGCATGTGATTTTTGTTTTTCAAGAATGCGACATGCCATGTACAGCTAGACCACACAATGATTACAACAAACTAAATGTCCTGTTTTTATGCAGTGTTATTCCAAGGACTAGTAGTGGCTACTGCTAGCTGGAGGGGGTTTACGCGTTTCAGAATCCTATTCAATTTCAGGGTTGTCCTCAGGACCAGGACGTGGTCAAACATAGTTATGGTAGAGGAATCCGTGTACGACTTGTAGGCGGAAAATACAGAATGAAGTCAGGATTAGAAAGGTTTTCTCGTGTGTGTAGTTTTCTTGCGCTCAACGGTGGTTAATGATTTCTTATCCAAGTGATGCTGCAAGTGTTCTAATGTGCATACTTGTGGCAAATCGATTGTCAGTAGGATGCCATGCTATAAAAACTCAGAGTTTTTTTCTTTAATGAGCCGATTCGGTCAACATATTTTCATGAACTGCAGCGGCAACATATTTGTGTGCCTTCTGTTGTTCTCAGTAAATCGGATTCCACTTCTTAGTCTGCAGGTTAGTCTCCAGCGTTTCTCACTCGCCTCGTCTTTCCGACATCACAGGAATGCGGCTCATTAAAGAAAAAATCCTGAGTTTTTATACTCAGCATGGTGTCCTACTGACGACCGATTTGCCACAAGTACGCACATTTGAACACTCGCCGCATCACTTCGAAGAGAAATCATTAACCGCCATTGAGCGCAAAAATACTACACACACGAGAAAATCTTTCAGGTACACTAATCTCCAATTTTCTATCCTTTCTCATTGGTGAGTTATGCATGTAAAATGTTACAAGGCAGCTCCCATGTGAAGCCCATGGGACAGTTAGCCTTTCAATAGTGAAAAACGCAATACACAGTATTTCACTATGATCACATATAACATACCCCCAGTACATGTCTTACCATTCACATACACTGCACCCTGCCCATGAGGGTACCTTGGGCTTACCTTATGGGTGCCTTACATGTAAGAAAAGGGAAAGTTTGGGCTGGGCAAGTGGGTGCACCTGCCAGGTCGATATGGCAGTTAAAAACTGCACCTATACACTTTAGTGGCAGGCCTGAGACCCCCTTTGAAATGTTATTGGTCTGGGTGGCATAACCAGTGCTGCAGGCCCACTAGTAGCATTTGATTCACAGGCCCGGGCACACATGTGCACATTACTAGGGACTTAGTAGTAAATCAGTTAAGCCAGTCATGGCAACACCAATCCATACACAATTTACTTGGAGAGCATATGCACTTTAGCACTGAATAGCAGTAGCAAAGTGCCCACTGTCCTAAAACCTACACAAACAAGCTTAAAAACAGGAGGCCAAAAAGTCTGGAGGTACACCTGCTGAAAAAGCCATGTCTAACAGCGAGCAATACAAAAAACACATCCTTATGGACTCAGTGGCAGTGGGAGTATGGCCCCCCATATTATTAACTTTTTTTTAGCTGTGAGCAAAACCACTTTCTTTTGCTGGACTCAGGACAACTGAAAGTGCACCTCCACTCCCTTGATTTGCATGGAGGCGAAGTTGGAAACCTTTGTTCTATTCAGATGGCTACAAGTGTACCCCTCCGCCCCTGAGTTATATGACTTTGAGCGTTGTGCTCCGTCTTTGGATTCCAATGCTGTGATTACTCCAGTATTGGAACTTTCATAGATTCACATGCTTGAACCACTCACCGTCGTCGAGATGGGAGTCTCCGGTACACAAAAATAGCAATGGAAAGCTATTAAAAACTAGAAACCAGGGTAGGCCCATTCCAGTTTTGTAACATATCCACCTCTTTTTGTAAAAGAGACCAAATAAAATCAACAACCAATCACATCATCCTCACCCTCTAGAACCCTCCTGAGAGAACCTCAGACCTTCACATTTTCTACCGCACGTTGTGCTAGGGAGTCTCCACTGAGCTCTACTCAGTTATTCTTTATTCTACTACTATTGATAGAATTCTTCAACTTTATATTTGCCAGACTACTCTACAATCTTGGTCTGTTCTCTATTCATCATGGCAGGCAAGGAGAAAAAGGGCCTTTTTAGAGCTTGTGCCACCTGCTCTAAAAAGAGGCTTTATGTGGATGACCCTCATAAGGATTGTATATACTGCTTGTACCCTGACCACAAAGCCAGGGATTGCAAGGTATGTTGTACCTTTTCAACTAAAACCTTGAGGGAGAGTGAGGGACGTCTCCTTACCTGGCTCCAGAAGCTAAAGTCCAGGAGAGAACCAGTCTTTAGCGACAACAGTGATGAGGCCTCATCTGCTTTGTCTTTTAGAAAAAGTGGGAAGATCAGACCCTACTTCTTCAGAGGAGCGGCCTCAAAAAGCCTCTTAAAAGACCTGTCATAGGTCTGACAGGCTCAGTCCAACTAAATCTCCTCACCGAGGTGAAAAGGAAAGGAAAGGACTCAAAACAGGAGAAAGTGGAGTGAGGAAGGCGTGCTCTGTTCCTCTTTCTTCCCCTCCTGAAGGAAGAAAAATTTTCAAGAAACCTTCCTCTGTTCCATTTGAGGAAAAACAGGCAAAGAAGTTACCATCGTCGACGAAGCAGTCGACGACACCGTTGACGAAGAAACCGTCATCAACATCGTCGAAGCGGAGTGACAAGGGCCTGTCTCCTCAGCTTACACTAGTTCTGACGACGGCATTGTCCCCAAGAGCTTCTCTGGCATCGACGGCCACGGTTCCGCATCCATCAACGACGGAGGCGACGACGGAGCCTTGACAGCAGTAACGACGAAGCATTCGTGCCCGATACCGTCGACTACGAAGATGACTTCGGTGACGAACTACGGCAGCGACGATTTCGATGGCTTTGGCGTCAATGATAATGACGACGGTATTGACGACAGCACTGTCGATGGCAATATATGGCATCGGAGAAAAAGTCAGGAAGCGTCAGGTAACTCCTGAACTCACTTCTCCTTGCAAGGTGATCCCCCTACTTTCTTCTTACCTCCTAGAAGAGGAAGATTCGGACTTGCAGTATATGCTGTTGGATTACAAGAGAAGGTTTTCAACTCTATCCAACTCCATCTTCGATTCTGGAGCAGGGGTCAGTTCCTACAAGGCCACCCTCAGTGCCGTCCCCCCCTCGGGTGCTGCCACCACCGCTGCAAATAGTAGAAGGTACTCCACCAACTCCGCCTTTTATCCAACACCAAGATACCTCGGTTGATGATTAGGGGGAAACTGATCTTCCAGACCCGCATAGGGAGTGGGATGATTATATTATCCCCCTCCTTCCTTCCCTTCAGCAGTTTCTGTGGATTCTCCGCCGGGGGACATAGGTGTCTTCCACAATCGGCTGGAAAGGGCGGCCAAGAAGTTTTATCTACCTTTGCCTTCGTCACCGACAGAATGTTTCTTATATGACTTTAAGGAGCCCTTTAAGAAGACAGTGCGGGCCATTCCCATTGCCAATCATGTATGGGAGGAGGGTCTTAAAGTCATGAAGACCCCGGCCACGGTGGCTAGCCCTGCTTACCTGGTGAAGCATCCGAAACAGGACTCAGTTATATCACAGGCAGCGCAATGGAAGTCGAAGAATCCAGCAGCTCCTCTCACCACGCCTCCGGTAAAGAAGGCAGACGCCTGAACAATCCAGGTAAGAGCTTTTCCTCTATGTGAGGTTTACTGGTCAAAGCGGCTAACGCTTTAGCTATTCTGGGCCGCTACAACCAGCAGATGTGGTGTGATGTATCTCCTTACCTAGACCAACTGCTAAGGACAGTAAAACCGAAGCAAAAAAGATCCTCCAAGAAGGGGAGAGGGCCTCTACGGAGATCATTGATTGTGCAATGGACATTACTACAACAGCTTTTCGATCCATAGCTGGAGCAGCGTTCCTACGTTGCCAGGGTTGGCTTCGAGCAACCTCGTTCAGACCTGAGGTCCAAAACAAGATACTGGATCTACCATTCGATTGAGAAGCTCTCTTCGGAAAGCATGTGGGTGATGCTCTCCAAGACATAAAAAAGGACACAGACACGGTAAAGTCATTGAGGTCGCTTCAATACCGCAAAGTTCCTTTTTGAGGCGCAAGGAGTAGAAGTCTTCCTTCATACAGAGGAGGATACCAACAATATAGACACTCCTCTTATACACCTGCTGCATAGTCTTTTCGTCCGCAGTACAATCAGCAACAAGGTCAATCTGCAGCCTATTCTAAATCAGCGCACAGAGGCAGAGCAGGACGTCAGGGAAAAGATTCTTCAAGAAGTCAATAGCGGCTTGCAGGCTCTGACTACTGTTCCATCTCAAAATCCATTCACCTGTAGGGGGAAGGATTTCTCTGTGTTTCCAAAATTGGCAACTAATAACAACAGATCGATGGGTGCGCAACATAGCTCAATTTGGCCATAGGTTGGAAGTTTTTCATCCTCCTCCAAACACCCCTCCTCACAGTCACATGACAAAATATCTACGTCTCCTTAGCTTAGAAGTCTAAAAAATTTTACAGAAGGGAGCAATAGAACCGGTCTTGTTATCTCAAAGAGGAAGGGGATTCTACTCCTGGTTCTTTCTGATTCGAAAGACTGTCGAAAAGTGGCGCCCCATCCTAGATCTGAACCAACAGCCAGGAATTTGGTGACGGCCTGTACAACGTTGTTCAAGGGTCTAGGTCTTACCTTCAACAGGGAAAAGTCAAACTTGCGTCCTTCCAAGAACGCCATGTTTCTAGGGGCCAAATTGGACACGTCCCGAAACAGAGCATTTCCATCACTAGAAAGACAAGCCAAGCTGATGTCAATGGCTCATCTGCTTCTAAAAAGAAGGCCCCTTTCAGTTCGCTTTTACAAGTCCCTTCTGGGATCCATTTCGTCCTACATTACTCTGATACCCCACTGCAGGCTACGAATGCGTGCTCTTCAGGATCAACTGGACTTATAAGGGCGTCAGGTCGAAGGATCTTTCGAAGACATGATCACTGTAACTTCGCCAATGAGACAAGCTGCTTCATGGTGGATTTACAAGAAGAACATTTCACGGGGTCTCTCCACTCTGGTCACCCCAGCTCCTCGGATAATTACTACATATGCATCTCTAGAGGGTTGGGGAGCGGTCTGGCAGGAACTCCACATCATTGATTGATGGCAACAGCGTCAGCGTCTTCTACACATCAATCTACTGGAGCTAAGAGTGATTTGTCAAGCCCTGCAAGCTTTTCTCCCAATTTGTCAGTTCTTATCAGAACAGACAACATCACAGCCAGGCATTACGCAACAAACAGGGCGACACGAGATCCAGTCTGTTGTCTGGGGAAGCTCAAAGTATCTGGGAATGGCTGATCCTACATAGGGTTTCGCTGAAAGCCGAGGATCTTCCAGGGAATCTCAGCAATACAGCAGACACACTAAGCAGACTAGTCAGTTTGCCATGAGTGGGAGATGGATCAGAGGACACTGGACGACATCTTCCAGCGATGGGGCACACCGTCCATATATCTATTTGCGACACCGGAGAACAAGAAAGGCCAGTGCTTTGCAAGCTCACGATACAGAACAGGGGAACCCTACACACAACAGAACCAGGGTACTGGTTAAATATAAGGACACAGTGGTTCCTGTAGGCAAATGAAGTTGACTTAAGCAATAAATGTGCACAATGGCAATAAAAAGGACTTGGTAATGTCAGAAGACAAGAAAACCTCTACACAGTTTACTCAATATAGTATATTTTATAAAAAACAGTACATTATATATACACTTCTTTTAATCAAAAGCGCAATTCTTTGTGCATTGTGTCCCCAGGTAAAAGTGACTATACAGGGTGAATGACTTTGTATGCGGTTTCCATAAGTTGTAAGAAGCAGCCATTCATATACACTTTTTCAACAGCATAAGTACACAAGGATCCAAGCTGGGTAATGGTCCGTTCTTTGTTCTTGTCAATGGCGTTTAGACCCTTCAATCAATGGGGGGTCTCCTCAGGGCTAACTGTGTAGGGACATCAAAAATAAATTAAAGAAAGCATAAGGCCCATGTACCGGCGCAAATGCGAGAAACTATTGAAAAGGATTTTTTTTTAAAAGAGAGGGGGGTTACCTGGTAGTTAATAAGCGCAGCCTTAGTGAAGGTGGTGTGCCAAGGTGAAAAGTGAAGGTAAGGACTCACGTGAGGACCCAGCCGTGTTCTTCAGTATTGGGACAAGAAAGGACAATTAGTCACTGCTCACAATTAGAGAGTATTAGATGCAGGTCGTGTGAGGCGAAGCACTAGCTTTGTAAATTAATTCAAATAGTTAGAAAATAATGAATAATATAATAATTTCCTCAGAGGGAGGCAAGGCAGGCACTTATGGATGTAAGCAGGCCGGCAGACTCTTCATTAAATTTGCTAAAGCCGTATCGATACCCTTATCCCTGTGTGGTGTTGTGTTCAATAACACTTGTCTTCCGGATGCTCTGCCCGATGGCAGCGCACTGTTAGAAGCTGCAGAAAAAGGGGGGGTAGACAGAGAATTAATCTCTGGTAGCTAAAGAGGAGGGAGGCGGGGGTTAGGGAAGGTGGGGTGTTGCGGGTACTGTTCCTTGCCTAGGGACTTACTTCTGAATGTAGAAAACGGGCAGATCTCCGTGTTGGTAACGGCAGCCACGTCAATCCGCTGCAACCTGGCCTCGCTGCTAGGCTCTGGGTACAATGACTCCGAGTGTTTGCAGCGCGCACTGTTTTATGTCACGTACTTTGCAAGCTGGCATCACCATCCAGGAATGTGTTTTCGTTGGCATGGTCAGGCACCTTTGTCTACGCTTTTCCCAATCCCTCTTTTCCCGAGGTTTCTCAGTAAGATAAAAACTGAACCCTGCATAATGATCCTCATAGCACCGTCCTGGCCTCACCAGTACTAATACACTGAGCTTCTTCTTCTGTCGGTGGAACAACAGATTCCCTTGGATCCTTTCCCATCATTGCTGACGATGTCCCAGGCCAAGTTCTGCATCCAGATCCCAAATCCCTTCAATTATCGGCATGGCTCCTGAGCACAGAGAGTTTCTCGACCTGAATTTGTCCACGGAGTGTAGAGACATCCTTTCCCAGGCTCGTGCTCAGATTACGAACAAGACATACCGAATAAAGTGGAAAAGGTTGAGCAGGGTTTGGGCATGCACCAAGTAATGCAGTCCAAAGAATCAGAGTTAGTGTTTTAAAGAGAATATTTATTTTCAATTGTTTTTTTCTCAAAGAGTTGTAGTGTTCTAGTCAGCCAACGTGTTTCGTTCTCATGAAGAGAACTTCATCAGGGCTGAAATTGATACAAAGTTACATTTTAATTTAACAAAATATTACATAGTGCATGGGAAGAAAAAACGGCTTAAAAGACACAAAATCGTGATACCAGAATAACACCATAATTACAGACACCGGAGACAGCGATCTGTCATTGCAATTAATACAAAGCTTCATACTAAGTAAAAGATAGGAGATCAATATTACAATATACCACCCGAAGACAGTGATACGTGAGGACAATTCAACGACGATATACACAACAGGAAACAACAAACTCGTGAAAATCCAGTACATACAAGCCCAATTAGTGATATGCCAGCTCAACAAGTGCTAGTGGTGGGCATGGGCTATGAGTTCTAAGATCACAAGTGGGAAATAGTGTACGGCGGGAGGGTAGCCTATGATCAAAGTTAGGGGGCACAATTGGCAGGAAAACGTAGATTAGCGCACCTTCTTACCTATTTAAGATAGGGTCGGTGCTACACACGGTAGCTTGAAAAATTTGCGTTCTACAAGCTGGTGGCGTGCGTAGTGTGGAGTAAGCAGAGGCCAAGGACAGCCTGTTCCCAATGAAGTCTGCAAAACACACAATGGTAAGGAGTAAGGTCCCATCCGGAAGATTAGTAAGTGCTGCTGCGGGGTAGGACAGATTGCAGGTGTAAATCTCACCTGTCTGCAGCACGATTGCGCCACCACAGTCTGGTGTGCAAATGCCTAGTGTGCTATGGCCCGCAGTTGCCTGAGTGGGAAGTCTGAAATTAAAAGGAGGGCGTTGCATATCAGGTAAAGGCAGAAAGCACGGGGGCAGAGCATGGATACACCCCAGATTCTCACCTTAGATATATGAGGTGACTGCTACCAGGTAGCTGGATATGGAGAGTGTACAGTATGCTTCAAGCGAAAGCAGTGTGTAAACCACTAAGTCCAGGAAAGGCCTGATACCTGTGTTGTCTGAAAGAAAGAGATGGGGAAGGTGAGCGGTTGGTCCGAAGCACGCGTAGGAAAGTTCGCATGGAGAGGGTGAACAAGCATATCATGTCTCACCTATAATTTAACACATAGAAGAACACGAAGATGAGTGTGGTGGTTACAGGTAGTAACACTGGAAACCTGCTGGAGAGAATTCAAAACAACTGCTTGATGAGCCTTGGAAAAAGAATAAGGGTGCCACTAGGGCTGTTTAAAACTTACACGGTGTGATCCCTAGTTGTGTAACCCCTCAATTTACTTTCCTATCCTTGGCCTAGTTAGACAGGCAGGCAGCTCCTTTTTTAACTGTATGTCCGCCTGTCTCTTTGTACCCAATAGAAAGGACTGGTTCCTAATGTGAATGTCTCGTTAGGTATTTTAATTTTTGCTTTTGGTGTTGCCTGTATGAACTGTTAGTATTGATTTTGAGCACTTGTACAGCACTTGTATATTATTGCACATTGCACTTGTTCTTATGTATTTTTCACTGTTTGCTGACGGTCTATTTGATGACATATTTAAATGAAACAATTGAATGTTTTTCTAAAAATATAAAAAAACCTAAAATAAAATAGACGACCCTCCAGAACTAATTGGCTGGGTGGGATCAGAAATGCTAAATAAATCTGTCTGGCCCCCTTGTTTGTTCAGTATATTATAGTGGTCCAAGCCAGTGCAGATACAGGACCCAAACCTTTGTTCTTGCCCGGAGAGTCCCCAGGCCAGGGTGGGTCCCAAGTTCTGGAAAAGTAAAATGGATAAAACACAGAGCGAAGTCAATCTGGGCGTGTGAGCGGCTTCAAGACACTGGGGGGAGAGTCAATCTTATAGGATAAATAAAGGGGGATCAAAAGTGAGTCTCAAAGAAGGAAGTGGCTATCAGGCTGGCATAAATTAAAGGCCGGCCGGTCCGGAAGTTGGGCCGAAAAATATGGGGCTACTTATGATCTGCTCCACAGAGGCACCACTTGACCGCTGGTGGCAGGGCTCACTGCGCAAGGACTTTTGACTTGTTGGAAACTAGTGTGAAGTGCCATCATACTCCCCCCCCCCCCCCCCCCCCACTTGAGCATACGTGCTGGAGTATAATACAAATTTAAAACAGTTTTGAAGAATTTCACTTTCAAATTGGCAGAAAGTAAAACTTCCCTAGATCTTATAATAGCGTTCTCTATAGGTATATTGTCTTCCCCCATTATCATAGACCATTTGGAATTATGTTTTTCTAAATCATCCGTTCTATAAGATAATTATATCTTATATGGCACCCTGGTTTTCTCCTGTCACCTGACAGCCACAACAAGTAAATTAGGTGCAACTAAGAAATTGTTCCGACATAAAAAATCCTGAATTTGAAGAAATTAAAAAAACAGAGATTTAGACAAATTATACTGTCTCACTAAATTTTCATAAGACATAAGTGGTCCGCCAGTAACAAAAAAGTCCCCTAATTGAAGAACACCTTTGCTCCTCCAACCAAGTGCAACCCTATCCCAAAAAATAGGGGGAAGACTCTTCACTGCATTCGTGGGGGTATATTGAGAAAGTCTCTCCAATAAACATAATTTACGTATTCTCTTCCATACGTTAAAAGCAGCTTCCAATTCTTTAAACCTAATCCGCTTAAAATAACTGCCATCAATTTCTTTGAAAAAATATTGTCGTGCCTCGGACCCCAATAGAATCTGAAAAATCGAAGGAGCGTCTGAGATATTAGCAAAAGTTCACCTTTCAGCCATCTCTCATTTCAGACTGACATCTTCAGGCCCTTCTCTATGGTCAGCAAGGATAATAAAACTATTCATGAGGGTCTGTTTCGAAATTTTTCCTCTGATCAAACCTCCTCCTCCACACTCGCACCTTAATGTGGTTTTGGCTCAGCCAATGAAACATCTTTTCTAACCTATCCATAATGCGGAGTTAAATTTCCTTTCGTGGAAGGTGGCTCTTCTTTTGGCGCTAATATCTGCAAGAAGGGTTAGCGAATTGCAAGCGTTCACTATTCAGAAGCCTTTTTCTTCAGTTCAAAAATTATACAGTGGTTCTTCGTACTAACCCCAAATTCATCCCTACGGTGCCTTCGGACTTTCATATGAATGAACCTCTGGTTCTTAGGACTTTTTTCCCTCAAGCTACTACACCAGCTGAGAAATCACTTCATCTGTGGACATTCAGCGTTGTGTAAAATTCTACCTCCAAAGAACTAAACACTTTCGAAAGTCACCTCAGCTCTTTGTGGCTTTTAGTGCTCCTCGTAAGGGTTTCCCCTATCTGAAAGAGACACATTAGTGATAGATTCCTTACCTTAGAATATCCCCAGGTGTCAGACTGGATCCGGAAACTTTTGCGTAGCAGTACCCTTGCGCGTCAGTAGGCGTTGTCTGCGGCTCCGCGTCCGTCGTCGGCGTTGTGGGCGCCGTGATGACGTCATCGGAGTACTTAGACACCGCCTCCGCGTGCTGACGTCAGTTCGTCTTTTTTCCGCGCCAGCCAGCGCAGATCTGGAAAAAGCAGTAACCCTAGTCAATTTTTGACTAACTTTTTGGGATCATCTTTGATCATTCCTCGAAGTCTTACGACTCCGATCGGTGCCGTAGGGATGCCTGGTTTCAAGCACTGCGAGGATTGCGACCGCACGATGTCGGTCACGGATCCTCACCACCTGTGCCTAACTTGTCTAGGCGTCGACCACGACGACAAGGCCTGCTCCGACTGCCGGGCCCTCTATTTGAAAGCCAGGCAGGAGCGGTCCCGCAGGCGACTCGAACTCCGGCAGTCGAGGGACAGGTTGCGGGGACGCAGCCACCACAGCTCCGGGAGTCGGCACCACTCCTCCGGATCGAAGTCGTCGTCAGGTAAGAAGCACAAGAAGTCGAAGAGGCGTCATCGCTCTTCTGACTCCCCCCGACGCTCGCGCGATGCTGCCGGGGGTTCGGGTGACACCGCCCACGCGGCTCCTTCGGAGTCGCGGGAGTCGCAACCCGCCCCACACCCTCCGGTCCCTGGGCGAGACGCGACGCCAGAGGAGATCGAGCCGCTTCCTCATGGCCATAAGGTCCCTTTCTCCTCCGACGGGCTCCGCGGCGGCTTCGGGCCCAGCGGACCCATCTGGGGCCCCTAGCGGGTCGGGGGCTTTGGCCCGACGCCGTCGGGTGCTTAGGCCCCGACGCCGCCGGCGCCTTCGGGCCCGGCGCCGCAAGGTCTAGCGGTCCCGCCGGCGCCTTCGGGCCCGGTGTCGCGGGACCCCACTGGACCTTCGTCGGGCTCTGGATCGTCACCGGTGGACCTTACGACCCCCCCTCCCGGCATCGGTCCGTATGGTGTTACCCCCGGCTCCGTCCTCAGGCGGCGCCGGCCCCCATGCCTCCCTCGCTCCTGTTCCGGCGCCGGAACGGCGCCGCTGGGTGCCGCTTTCGACGCCGTATGGAGATTTCCACTTCTACGAACAGGCCCCATTGATTGACAACCCTAAGTATCAGGAGATGGGTGATGAGGAGGATTGGGAGGGGTCTGAGGACCCTCTGACCAAGGAGTGCCAGTCTTATGAGGACTGGGCAGGAGACCTTGGGGAAGCCAGTGGCCTGGACACCTCTCCAGACACTGGTCTTGTCTCCCTTCCTACCGTGGCTTCGGAGGAGGGGGCAACGTATAGTGTGGTGTTGACGAGGGCTGCCAAGGCCTTGGGCCTTGAGCTCCCCGTCGCAGCCGTGAGGACTAACCTCCTCACTGAGGTCCTTAAACCGCAGTCAAGCTCGGCCGAGCCTCTGCTGCCCTTTAATGAGGCCTTGACGGACGTTCTTTTGGGCACTTGGTCCAGGCCCGCTACGGGTTCGCCCGTAGATAAGAACGTGGCCAGACGCCACCGCCCGGCCCCGGGCGACCCATGTTTCCTGTCCGCCCACCCCACCCCCGAGAGTCTGGTCATCCAGGCCTTAAATTCCCAGACCGCATTCCCGTCGGCTCCGCCGGACAGGGAATCCAAGAGGTATGAGAATTATGGAAAGAAAATATTCTCCTCCCTTAGTTTGGGACTGCGGTCTTCCAACACCACATGCCTCTTGGGCCGCTACACCCACTCTCTGTGGGAGACGGTGGCAGAAGTGCTGCCAGAGTGCCCGTTGGAGGTACGGGCCAAACTCGGCCAAGCCCTTGTGGAGGGCCGAGACGCAGCCAAATATTCTATACGTTGTGGGCTGGATACCACCGACTCGCTAGGCAGAGCGATGGCAAGGACGGTGGCGGTGAGACGCCACGCCTGGCTGAGGTCCACCAACTTTTCGGCAGATGTCCAGAACACTCTAATGGACATGCCGTTTGATGGCCGTCGCCTTTTTGGCGACAAGGCAGACCATGCGCTTGAGCGCTTTAAGGACTCCAGGGCTACGGCCAAGTCCTTGGGCCTCTCGGCCCGCTCCAGCAAATGGGTGCTTTTTGCTCCTTTCGTGGCCAAGGAAGGGGCGCCCCCACACGGGCTGCCACACGCCGCAGACTAACATCCAGCGCGGTGGCGGCCGTGGAAATCGCCGTGGAGGCGGTCGGGGACAATGGCGAGGCCAGTCCACAACTTCCCCTGCAGCATCCGCCTCTAAACCCTCCTAGTCCGTGCTTCTCGGCCCATGTGACGCCAGTGGGGGGCAGGGTTCGCCATCACCACTCTCACTGGCGCACTGTCACTTCGGACAGGTGGGTGCAGCAGATCGTCCGGAGGGGCTACTCCCTCCCCTTCGAGACAACCCCTCAAGCCATGCCACCGCAATACCACCGCGTATCGGGGGATCACTTGCGGCTTCTGCAGGAGGAAGTTTCGGCCCTCTTGGCCAAGGGGGCCATCAAGCGCGTTTCTAGGCCAGAAGTAGGACGTGGTTGCTACTCCCACTATTTTCTGGTACCCAAGAAGGGCAAAGGGGGCCTACTCCCTATCTTGGACCTGCAGAACGTCAACGGCTTCCTCCGGAAGGAGAAGTTCAAGATGCTGACTCTGGCTCAGATCTTAGCTGCCCTGGACCCAGGAGACTGGATGGTAGCGTTGGACTTGCAGGACGCCTATTTCCACATCCCCGTCCTGCCGGCCCACCGGCGTTGGTTCACGGTAGGCCACGAGCACTTTCAGTTTACTGTGCTCCCCTTCGGCCTTACGAGCGCCCCACGGGTGTTCACGAAAGTGATGGCGGTGGTCGCAGCTCATCTGCGCAGGTTAGGGGTTTCAGTCTTCCCCTACCTCGACGACTGGTTGTTGAAGGCGGGCTCGCCCCAGACAGTCGTCAGCCACCTCCAGACGACAGCGGACCTCTTGCACCCACTGGGGTTCGACATCGATGTGCCGAAGTCACACCTGTGCCCCTCTCAGAAGCTCCTTTTCATCGGAGCGGTTCTCGACTCTGCGCAATATCGGGTTTACCCACCCGAGCAGCGGGTTCGGGATATACAGGCTCTGATTCCAATCTTCCAGCCTTTATCCCGGGTTTCGGTCAGGTTGACGCTGCAGCTTCTGGGGCTGATGGCTTCCTGCATCCTTCTGGTGCATCACGCCTGGTGGCGGATGCGGGCTCTGCAGTGGGACCTGAAGTTTCAGTGGGTCCAGCATCAGGGCAACCTGTCCGACCATGTCCTGATCTCGGAGGGCTCTGCGAGACAGCTGCAGTGGTGGATCACGGACCGAGATTGGGTCAGCGGCAGATCCCTCTCCCTTCCCCAACCGGAGCACGTAGTTGTGACGGACGCGTCCCTCCAGGGCTAGGGAGGCCACATGGGAGAAGCGGAGATCAGAGGCCTCTGATCTCCGGCGGAGTCCCGGCTCCATATCAACTTTTTGGAGCTGCGGGCGATTCGTCTAGCACTGAAGGCATTCCTCCCCTCTGTCCGGGGGAGTGTAGTGCAGGTGTTCACGGACAACACCACCGCCATGTGGTACTGCAACAAACAGGGCGGGGTGGGGTCGTGGACCCTCTGCCAGGAGGCTCTGCGCCTCTGGCAATGGATGGAACATCAGGGCGTGACTCTGGTGGTTCAACACCTGGCAGGTTCTCTGAACACCAGGGCGGACAAACTCAGCCGCCGGTGCATGATGGATCACGAATGGCGTCTGAACTCGGACGTGGCGCAAGGTCTCTTTCAGCAGTGGGGAGAGCCTTGGTTAGATCTATTCGCCACCGAAAAAAACGCGCAATGTCATCAGTTCTGCGCGTTGGAATTTCCAAGGCGGCACTTGCTCGGAGACGCTTTTCGTCGCGAGTGGAGTTGCGGTCTGTTGTACGCCTTTCCGCCTATACCACTTCTGCCCAGAGTGCTGAAGAAGATCAGGCGCGACCGGGCACAAGTCATCCTTGTGGCCCCGGACTGGGCACAAAGGTACTGGTATCCCGAGCTACTCAGTATGTCAGTCGATCCCCCGGTTCGTCTGCCTCTTCAGGAGGACCATCTGTCGCAGCAGCAGGGGATGGTCCTCCACCCGAACCTGTCCAGTCTCCACCTCCATGCTTGGACATTGAGCGGCGACAGTTGAGGCCATTTGACTTGCCTCCTGAAGTTTGTAACATCATTCTGGCAGCCAGGTGTCCCGCCACAAAGTCGGTATACGCCTGTAGGTGGAACAGATTTATGGCATGGTGCACAGCAAAGGCTGTGGATCCCCTCAATGCCCCTCTTTCTGAGATTCTTCTCTTTCTTCTCTCTCTTGCCCAGCAGGGCTTTGCTCTGGGCACTATCAAGGGCTACCTTTCTTCTCTTTCAGCCTTTTTGAGGCTGCCTGATCAACCTTCTTTGTTCAAGTCCCCTATCGTTAATCGATTCCTGAAAGGCATCACGCATACGTATCCTCCTGTGCCCTTTGTGATGCCTCAGTGGGACTTGAACTTGGTTCTTACATTTCTGATGTGCGCTCCCTTTGAGCCACTCCACAACTGTCCTCTTCGCCTTCTAACTTTGAAGACTGCCTTCCTGGTAGCCATCACCTCTGCCAGGAGAGTGAGTGAGCTCCAGGCTCTATCTTGTAAACCTCCCTTCCTTTCAGTCCATCCGGACAAGGTTGTGTTACGGACAAGGCCCTCCTTCCTACCCAAGGTAGTCACAGCCTTCCACATTGGGCAATTTATCACCCTGCTCACCTTCTTTCCGCCTCTGCATCCCTCGAGAGAGGAAGAGAGGCTCCACCGTCTGGACCCAAAACGTGCACTCTCATTTTACTTGGATCGCACACGCCAGTTCCGGGTGGATGACCAACTCTTTGTTGGTTACGTGGGCGCCAAGAAAGGGAAAGCGGTGCACAAGTGGACCATCTCGCGGTGGATCATCTTGTGTATCCAGGCGTGTTACTCCTTGGCTAAGAAGGAACCCCCTGTGGGGCTGAGGGCTCATTCCACTCAAGCCACAGTGACTACAACTGCCTTGGGCCGAGGTGTGCCCTTGCAGGACATTTGCCAGGCGGCTACGTGGGCCTCACTGCACACGTTTGCACAACATTATTGCCTGGACAGTCAAGTCCGGAGGGATGGCTTCTTTGGCCGTTCCGTCCTCCAGGACTTTCTGTTGTGATTATTGGTTCGCAGACCCACCACCACAGGGTTGGTATTGCTGGGGTATCTATTCTAAGATAAGGAATCTATCACTAACGTGTCTCTTTCAGATGCACAAGTTACTACTTGTATAACGATATATCTGTAAGAGACATTAGTTAGTGATAGATTCCTTACCGACCCACCCATCCTCCCCGTTCTGCGAACCGATATCTAGGGTTAAGGTCATCCCCTTTCAGGGCCCTAGTTTCATTGCACCAGTGTTGGTTTTTGGCATAGCTCTGCGTTTCTGGCGCGGAAAAGCTGTGTCTAAGAACTGACGTCAGCACGCGGAGGCTGCGTCTAAGTACTCCAACGACGTCATCATGGCGCGCACGACGCCGACGACGGACGCGGAGCCGCAGACGACGCCTACCGACGCGCAAGGGTACTGCTACGCAAAAGTTTCCGGATCCAGTCTGACGCCTGGGGATATTCTAAGGTAAGGAATCTATCACTAACTAATGTCTCTTACAGATACATCGTTACACAAGTAGTAACTTGTGCATCTAAGCAAGGCATTGCACGTTGGATTTCCAGTTCTATCCAGTACTGTCATCAATTGGCTGGGAAACCCCTCCAAGGAAGAGTGCGTGCTCACTCTACGAGGGCAGTCTCTTCATCTACGGCCCTCTTTGTGGGGGTACCTATCCGGGATATCTGCAGAGTGGCTACCAGGAAGAGCATCCATACTTTTACCAGACATTACAACTTGGATTCTTCGATCCGCAGTGATACTGCAGTGGGCCAAGCAGTCCTGAGGAACCTGTTTCAGTAGCAGTGAGTTTTCCCTCTCATCCCTCCTTCCTTTTTCTTTCCTAAGGTCCTCGCATATTCTTTGATAAATGTATTGTTTCTCAATATATTTTCTATGTATATAAGCTTTGATGGTGCCTTTTTCTTTTTCTTACTGCTTCTTTTAACTTTCCATTGGATTAGGCTTAATATGGTCTTGATATTTTAAGAACTCTAAATTGAGGAAATGTTTTTCTTTTCTCTAATCTTTTTCTGTGCATTATTTACGGTTGTTCAACATGATAAGAACAAAAAATTTACTTGTGACTGCTAGCTACTCTGATTCAATCATGTGAATCTATGAAAGTTCCAATACTGGAGTGAGAAAACAAGTTACTTACCTCTAACTTTAGTTCTCCAGTATTGGAATCTTTCATAGATTCACATGCGACTCACCTTTCTCCCCTGGGAAAGCTCGAACTTCTACATCTTTATGGTTATCCTATGGCACTACGGCTATGAAAATCTGAAGGTCTGAGGTTCTCTCAGGAGGGTTCTAGAGGGTGAGGCTGATCTGATTGGTTGTTGGTTTTATTTGGTCTCTTTTACAAAAAGCGGTGGATATGTTACAAAACTGGAATGGGCCTAGCCTGGTTTCTAGTTTGTAATAGCTTTGCATTGCTATTTTTATGTACCAGGGACTCCCATCTCGATGATGGGGACTGGTTCGAGCATGTGAATCTATGAAAGCTTCCAATACTGAAGAACTAAAGTTACAGGTAAGTAACTTGTTTTCTTGTACCACGTTCTCTTTCTATGGTGTTACCCCTTTTACTTAGATCTGTGGTCATGAGTGTAATATTTAGTTATTTTGAATGCAGATGTTTTATGTGGAAGCTTCTCTTAAGCAATGTACCGGAGTGTTATTGGACTTGTGTTGCTGTAGGTGTGGACTCCTCTTCCCTAAGTCATCATTCCGAAGCAGTGAGGATGTATTTAATTAGATTGACATTTCTTAGGGAGAAATCTATTTGCCCTAAATTATAGATTTGATATTTAATTTGCATTCTTTCTCTTTATCCAAAGAAACTTGTTTTTTTTGCTAAGTCTTTTCAACAGTAGTGCAATCACTAGGACGCTATTCTCTTCCTGACACTCCTCACAACACTTCACCCGATACTCCCCTGCGTACACTAGTGCTTTGCCGCTCAATGGTCTGGGCACAGTTCTTGTCTTGGATGGTGAGACTGACTACAATTGTGCGTGATCTTTTTGGTCTTAAATGACTGTCAGAGAATAGCCTTCTTCCTCTGCACCTAGGATGCAGCCTTCACTAAAATTGTCCACTTTTCCTGTGAACTGTTAGGTTGTTGTTGTTTTTCAACAAAAATATACATTTATTTGAGGGAATGCAAGACCCTTTAGAGCCACTTCATGTAGGTGCTACTGCTGTGAATGTTAGCAGTTCCTTGGATACCTCTTCTCATTTTCTAGTACTGGCGTTAAATAAACATTTTAATTTTCACAAACATTTCTGAATTCAAATATACATACTTACATGCATAGAGGGGTTTTCAGTCAGCCATCTTCGTTGGTCTTCTTTTATGTCATTCACTTTTTGGTTCTGCCCACCACAGCTTGCCAAATGGGGCACTGGGTCAGCCTACTTCATCCATTGTCTCTCTTCACTGTGCACAACTATTTTTTACCTGTGCACAGCTGCATTTTGCCTGTGTACATATGCACAACCACACAAAAATGAACTGATGTTGGTGCCAGAGTAAGTGACAAAGGGGGGATGTTATTTACAAAGCACCACTCTGAATACTGAGAGTTTCCATTTCTTTTTGTAAAACGTATGTTTATTGGCATTTTTCAGTAAACATTCATTGCTTTACAATAACAGGAGCATCAGTGTTATATAGTACAGAACAACATAGTACATGAAATCAAGACGGAGGACCACATTCCGTATGCTGCTGTGTTCAATTGTGGAAGGAGGACAATTTATAATGATTAGTACAGTTTCAAACAGTTTAGGGGCTTAATGAGTCCTTTCCTCCACCATGCAGTTTCACATTCCCTAGCGTCGTGCCCTTTTGACGCTCCATCCTTCCAACCAGGAAGGTCCTCCGAAGGAAAAACAGAAACCGTAAAATGATAAACCCAAAAATCCCCCTAAGCCCTACCCCCTCCCACTAACAAGGTGTGTGGTGACGACTCTACAGATGAAGGCTGGGTGTACGTCTGGGCAGAAATGTAGGATGTTAGAACTGAAAGAGGTACATATCTCTAATAGTCGGGAGCACACTGCCAGTGGCAGGCCCTGCGTAAGGAAGGCAACCAAAGGACCCCATTTATATTGAAAGCTTTTATATTAATCGCGGAATATGTCCAGCATTCGTTCTATATAAAGGAAACAGCGGTTCCTGTGGGCTGATGCAAACGATTCAAGAAATACAAACAATGGCGATATAAAAGGTACAGTAATGTCAGAGGGCAAGAAACCCTTTACACAGAAGGTCACTATAACATGTTTTATGGTTTTATGTACATTTTCTACAATTCAAAATAAAGTAACATTTGTGCATTGTGTCCCGTGTGAAAAATGGAACCTAAATGTGAATTACAATGTGACCTATTATATACAAGGTTTCCATGAGTTCTAAGAACAACCATTCATAAATTGTTTTTATTTTGCAGCATTAGCATACAATGATACACGCTGGGTAGTGGCTTGTTCTTTGTGCTTGTCAACGGTGTTTCGACCCTTCTATTGATGGGGGTCTCCTCAGGACTAGAGATGCAGGGACATCTGGATCTGTATATGTGCAGCCTTGGTGAATGTAATGTGCCACAGTGGAGAGTGAAGAAAAAAAAATAAAGTGACTTACATGAGGACCCAGACAGGTTCTCTATGCGAGGCAAGGCGTGCACTGCTGATGTTAATGATCCAAATGCTCCTCCAATAACACGCTACTGCCGTAGCGGTGTATGTGCTCCCTGGTAATGTTCAGTATTGATATACTGTGGTGCCCGGCGAGCTTCTATCCTGCCGCATCAGTCAGCTTCATGAAGCTGAATGATGCGGCAGGATAGAAGCTGACACACGCGGCTTCCTTCCACAGATACAGCGATCGCTCCGGCATTATTACAATCCGGACACTAACCCAACTTCATATGGCACAGTTTGCGATATCCTCTGTTGCTGCACAAGCAACATACTTAACAAGCATTAGAAATGCAATAGGTCTCGCAGCATTAGAGTTAGTGCTTTTAGAATTGTTTATGGGTTTTTTTGTAAATCTTTAGCATGAGGTTGAGGGTGAGTGAGGGTGAGTGAGGGTGAGGGGTTGAGGGTGAGTGAGGGTGAGGCTGAGGTGTTGAGGGTGAGGGTGAGTGAGGGTGAGTGAGGGGTTGAGGGTGAGGGGTTGAGGGTGAGTGAGGGTGAGTGAGGGTGAGTGAGGGTGAGTGAGGGTGAGTGAGGGTGAGTGAGGGTGAGGGGGTGAGGGGTTGAGGGTGAGTGAGGGTGAGGTTTGAGGGGGAGTGTTCGAGGTTGAGGGTGAGGGGGTGAGGGGTTGAGGGTGAGTGAGGGTGAGGTGTTGAGGGTGAGTGAGGGTGAGTTTTTGAGGGTGGGTGAGGGTGAGGCTGAGGGGTTGAGGGTGAGTGAGGGTGATTGAGGGGTTGGGGTTGAGGGTGAGTGAGGGTGAGTGAGGGTGAGTGAGGGTGAGTGAGGGTGAGTGAGGGTGAGTGAGGGTGAGTGAGTGAGGGTGAGTGAGTGAGGGTGAGTGAGGGTGAGTGAGGGTGAGTGAGTGAGGGTGAGTGAGGGTGAGTGAGGGTGAGTGAGGGTGAGTGAGGGTGAGTGAGGGTGAGTGAGGGTGAGTGAGTGAGGGTGAGTGAGTGAGGGTGAGTGAGGGTGAGTGAGTGAGGGTGAGTGAGTGAGGGTGAGTGAGGGTGAGTGAGGGTGAGTGAGTGAGGGTGAGTGAGGGTGAGTGAGGGTGAGTGAGGGTGAGTGAGGGTGAGTGAGGGTGAGTGAGGGTGAGTGAGTGAGGGTGAGGGGGTGAGGGGTTGGGGGTGGGTGAGGGTGAGGGGTTGAGGGTGAGTGAGGGTGAGGTGTGCAGTTGTTTTCAGCACTTTAACAGACACCGCATCAAAAAAGGGTAGACTTTTAACAGAGAGGCTAACTGGTACCAAATTTACCTCATTTTGATGTAAACGATACGTAGATAAAACCAAGCATTCCTGTTCAAATGATTCCAAATAGTTGCCCTCCGACGCAGAAGCATGTAAGGCAGTAGATGAATGACAGGTGGGATGAACCAGAGGAGGACTCTTGAGCTGGGGTGGGGGAGAGGGTGGAACATGGGACAATGACTGTCAGAGGCTAAGCCTGAAATCTAGAGAGGAGTTGGGAAAACGTGTTTTGTGAACAAAGTGCATGGATTAGCATTTATGGCCAGAAGTAGTGATCACATAATGCTCCACTTGAACGAAAGGCTGCCCTGGTAATCGGCAGCAGCTATGGCCTATAATACACTGGCAACTCTACCTTTAAGAGCACAAGATACAAAGCATTCGCTAAGCTAATAGGTCTAACCTTGGAGACCAATTGGCTTTGTCAATGGATTTTAGCCAGGCTGAACGGCACCATGAAATGTGCAGCATGGCTAAATAAAAAAAAATACCTTGATGTGACCAGTTGCTGTGCCCGCACACTTGCATGCCTACAAAATGACGCAGATAGTTTCAGGTTTTTTTTTCCGTTGTTCTTTTTATTACTGATCCGAGCTGGATCAACAAGTTAAAAGAAAATACGTATGCAAGTGTTTTGTGATTTTTTGAAGTGCAGGTGGCGGGAGCTGGTGTGGCAACACAGAGTGCAGGTGAGGGGAAGCAATGGGGGGTGGGCAAGAGAAGCAACAAGTGACAACAAAGGAGGGCAAGGTGGGGAAGCAACATGAAGGGCCGGGTGACAAACACAGAAAGCCGTGGTGGGAAAGAGAAGCAGGGGGCAAGTAAGCAATGTGGAGTAGATGGGGGAGAAGCACACGAGCAAAAGCTCAACGGGGAGGACACAAGAGTGTGTGCAAAAACATGGAGGCGGGGCAGGGAGAAGCACACAGGTAACAGATAACTACAAAGACTGCAGAGGGATAGAGGTACATGACGGAGACAGGTGGAAAACACGTACACTCTCATGGAGTGCTCAACCAAAAAGAAAAAAATAGTGCTTGAAAAGCAATTGGGGTGGGGGCAAAAAATCCAATCAAAAGAGATGGTAAAGAGACTTGGCTTCATGAGAGGGACAAAGACACAAATGACAAGCTGGGACACAAAGACGCTGAAAAACGAGGGTGACAGGAATGCCAACAAGTGGTAACCAACGGGCAGGCTTCAATCCGATATGTATTTTCATAGCAAACCAACAATAAGTCTTTTGCAACCAGAAAGCTACGATGTCTGGCAGGCACGACCAAAAACCGGAATATGATTGGAAAAAAAATAAAATAAATAAGTCTGTAACAAATGCAATACCGGTTGCTCATTTGCAACGGGCCATGGGGAAACTGGTCGGGTTTCGACATTCAAGGTGCTTAGGAAAAGAGCAGCCAGGGAACATAGAACCATCTCAATTCTTTCGCGCTCACAAACAGGCAGAGAAACACACGCAGAACCGGAGCTTGGCCCGTCTCAGCATTTATCACACAACTGCAGCAAACGGTATCAACTTCTTGTCATAGACGGAATAACAGAGAGTTACCAGAAGCCAGAAGGTACACATGATTGGTGGAAATGTTGGAGCCCGTTTCGGCCGCCGTCCTCGGATGGAGTACCGCGAGCTAGTGGGATCTCCGTCTGTCCTTCTCCAAATAGACACGGAAGCGGAGAAGGACACAGAGAGAAGGCAGGTGGTGACGGAGGAAAGCGCCAGGGTGGACAAGAGGAATGGAACGAGATGGGGCACACGGAAGAGGAGAGGGAGAAGATTAGCAGGAAAAAGAAAGGGGCAGAGTATTAAACACTGAAAGTAGCAAGAGAAAGAGGAAGGAAGGGCAAAGAAAACAAGTAGTGAGGGGGCGGAGCTGGGGGAGGGTGCGAGAGAGTAGGCAAGGCTAGCGGCAGGCAGGGGAGGAGAGGAGGAGGGGGGAGGTGGGGGAGGGCGGGTTTGGAATGACGAGCTCGCGAGGCGGTGTTGGCGGGGAGGGGGCGGAGCGGGGGAGAGGGTGTGTGTGAAACGAGACGGAGGGGAGAGAGGGGAGGGGGAGGAGAAAGAGAAATGCGACACGGCGGGAGGGGGCGGAGCGGGGGAGAGGGTGTGTGTGTGTTGTTAGGAGACGGACGTGCACGCGCACGCGCTTTTAAGGTCAATGCGCATGCGCATAAGCTCAATGCGCATGCGCATTGACCTTAAAAGTCACGGGCACTGCAAGGAATCGCCACGATTCCTTGCAAGTTAGAAAAGAGTCGATGAGCCCCTATAGTCTCGCTTGCTCGATGCGCATGCGCATCGACAGGCGAGACCTAAAAATGATGGGCTTATGAGGCGGTATTACCGCTCTATTAACAGCTCAAATCAACAGAAAAACCTTTCAAACGCGGGCCCTTAGTTGTGAAATAGCCAAGAAGTCAGAGACGTTGCTGGCCTGTCTTGGCCGGGTCGTCTTCTACTTTGTATGCTTAATATATGGAGCCATACATCAATACATCATGCTTTTACGGACAAATATTCTTAGTAATCCGTACTTACCCCTGGCTGTTTATGCAGATGAAGTATTCATATTTTTTTTTTGTAAAATTCAGTATTAATATTTTCACATTGTGCTGATCCTATAATTGGAATTGTAAAAAAAAAAAAACAACCATAGATTTTTTAATCTATTTCGGGCTACAAATTAAATGCTCACAAAACTCAATTCATTCTGGCTTGTGGAGCCACTAGCTGCGACTCCCGAGTGACATCCAGAACCAAGTACTTATTCTTGCTCCGACTACCAAACTGTGATATGTATATAAATGTATTTCTTAATTACGACACTTTAGGGCACCATTGGACAGTTGGGTGCATCTGTCTGTTTCCTTAATTGGCTAAATGAATCTAATTAAGATCAGTATTCTGCCCAAACTTCTGTATTTTTTCCATGCGCTACCCTTATACATCCCCTACAAATACTTTAAGCAACTAGATTCTATTGTAACTAAATTCAATTGGAAGGGGAAGAAAGAGAGAGATCCCTGAAATTTCTAAAACTCTTAATAATTAAGGGCGGTGGTCTCTTCTGCATTGGCACCTCTGTTATAGGGCTAATCAGATCTGAATGCTATATGATTTCTATCCAGATAATTGGCTTTTTGCGATCTCAGCTATGAAAAATCTCTGCATCATTAGGAGTATATTTAACAGAGAGAGATTTTTGAAGAAAGGTATAATAAAGACTACTGTAGCCCTTGTAAATATTTGGCCAGTGTTAGGAGGTTTCTGGGAATTTCGCCACTTCATGCGCATACTCTTCTTTTGAACAATCCCAAATTACCCAATGCTTCACTTCTTCATATTTTGGTACCTCGAGCCTGGCGAATGTCAAGTAGCTAAGTGATTTGGTAGATTATTTTGGGGTTAAGCCTTTCTTAGATTTACAGGTGAAATTTTCTCTACTTCGCAATGATTTTTCCAAATACTTACGAAGTCGAGCCTCTTTATGGAGTAGAACCAGTAGTGTCACAACTCCACTAACTCAGAATTCGCAGAAATGATATTTGGTAATCGCCCATCTAATATTTCTGATAGCTATAGATGCTTAACTCAATACTCTCAAAGCGATTTAGGACTATGGGCCGACAGGTAGTCCGTTAGTGTTGACGAGCTGGTTAAGGAGCAAGAGCTGTATAGTATCCTTGCACTTTTCTCTAGGTTGATTACTTCCACTAGGCTGCATGGTCAGGTTTACCGCACTCTCTTTGATTTTTATATCATACCCTTCTAAACTTTCCAAGTGGTATAACGGACTCTATATTTGCACATGCTGCTTACTGGCAGTGGCATATAACATTCTTATGCTTGTTACATGCTTCAAAATTATGCCATTTTGGTTTTCTGTCCTTATGCAGATAACAACTGTGCAACCTATTAGGTCCACAATTACTCCAAAAATGCTGCTACTAGGCTACGAGGTTACAGACCTGGTCTTTCATGCATTAACCATTGCTAGACAGATGATTGCTAGGAAAAGGAAGTCTGACTCTTCGCCCAAGTATGAGGAATGGTGGAAGGAAATTATGTCAGCATACAAATTGGAACTCCAAATAGCTAAATTTACAGGATCAACTGCTAAATTCCATCCTATATTGGGGGACTATGAGAGAGTATCTGGCATCTAGCTTTATGTGATGAATTTATACTCGGACAATGCATTTGCTAATGGTATTTGTATTGATTTATATAATGAATTTATGTTGTCTTGATGTATTCAATATGCTGTTTTTTAGGTCGAGCCTAGCGCAGCACGCATGCGCTGCTCTAGGACAAGGCCTCTTGGAATCACTTTAGACTTTCTGCAAAGTCGTGCATGTGGTGTTCGATTTTCCGCACATGCTATCGGCCTTTGCGTGTGGCTTTCAAAAATGAAAGCACGCAATTATCCAAAAGCGGGTGCATTTACTACCTTTACTGAAAATGTTTACTCCCACAGCGTTTAGCTGTCGGGAGCGAGCAGCACCGTGCAGCGTGCCATCTGTTGTGGATCTTGTTTCATTTCAAGACCTTGCAGCTTTTCTTACATGGCACGTCCCCGGCACGTCCCCTCCACCCTGGCCAAGGGAGAGACTGCACCGCCACAAGAGTGCGCACTTCTTTTCCAGCACTCGCATTCATGACAATAAAATACTAACAAGGAGCGTCCCCTCCACCCCGGCCAAGGGACAGACCCCCCCGCCACAAGAGTGCACGCTTCGTTTTCCAGCACTCGCATTTCATGTATGTCAGCACTCTCTTCCGCACTGTTATCTTTGTATTAGTATGTTATTCTCAAGACATTTGCTGTACTCTGTAGTTGGCCTCTATAGTCGCCTCTTTTTCGGTACCATCTTAAAAATATAACGCACCTTTAATCATTAACGTTTGTTCATCAGCACGGTGCACGCTTCCTTTCACACCTCTGCGCAGCTGTGCTATGTGCTACCCTTGCTGGGGGCTTTATTTGAGCCGGTGTCTGCTGGTGCACACAGTGCACTTAATTATCAGCACTTGCTTTTTGTGCGTGCTTGCTGCCACTGGCTGCTAAACAAGGCCTCTGCTTAGCTGTGGTGCGTGCTACCTTTCACATCCCTGCACAGTGTACAGCTGTGGCGCGTGCTTCCTTTTCCCCCATTGCACAGTACACAGCTTAAAAACTGACTGCGCCTTTCAACCTTCAGGTTTTTTCAGCACCGTGGTGCAACCTTCCTTTCACACCTCTGAGCAGCTGTGATGCGTGCTACCTTTGACATCTCTGCACAGTGCACAGCTGTGATGCGTGCTTCCTTCCCCCCCATTGCACAGTACACAGCTTAAAAATGGACCGCACCTTTTAACATTCGTGTTTTTTCATCACTGTGGTGCATGCTTCCTTTCACATCTCTGCGCAGCTGTGGTGGGTGCTACCTTTGACATCTCTGCACAGTGCACAGCTGTGGTGAGTGCTTCCTTTAACCCCACTGCACAGTAGTGGGCGTGCTTTCTTTCACAACACATGAGGGAAAAACAGGATGCTGACCCTACAATTACTTTCTTCAGGCTCTTAAATTCGAGCGACAAATCAGGCTTATTTCCAGATTTTTTTTACAAAAGAAACGGGCGACGTAGGGTGTACCTTGGTGCACTCTGAGGGATAGTGTGGTCAAAATATCTTTTTTGTTGCACTCCTACCAGCTACTAGGGTACCGTCCAACCCTAAACTATCCTAATATATACTCTAAGAATGAGCTGGGAGTACAAAATTCTTTAAGGGTGAGACAGTACAAATATTTAATCACAATTGGTCACAGAAAAATCCATAATTGTCAAGCAACAGTTAATCAAGGAAACAAAAATAATTCATATTTTCTTGGTATATTTCTCTTTAAACTCCCAACAGCCGACGCGTTTCGTCCTGGAGATAGGACGTCATCAGGGCTGTGAATGTAAACATAAAATGCATATGTATAAGTGACACATTCCTTTATATGAAAAACAAAAAGAATTTATACATTTGTTATTTCAACACCGTACCATCTGGTGCCAATAAGGTAATAATATTGACACGGAAATATTATAGTATTCCCTTACAAACCCATGGGATTTAACAGGATTTTTTACATGCAAAACCTGTCTATACATTTCTTTAATTGCATAGGTTAAACAAACCGGGATAATATAGGCAACCTGTTCAAAATTCAACTAAAGTGGCATATATGATGCCATGTAAGAGATGTTGACTAGTAACCCAAATTTGGGGCTCACCTTGAATTATTGTTAGTGCAATGCTTCCAGTATCTGCAAGGTATTCAACGCTTTAGGTGTAGGAGACTCCAAGTTCAATCATATATCTTCATTAATCTAAAAGTGTAATGCCATTTCTTAGTATTTCAATCCAAAAAATTCAATCAAAAAGACGTGTACCAAATTCCTCGCTCCTAATACCTGCCACAGCATGTTTCATCAAGGAAAGTGCTGGATATGTGTGAACCATATTTACTCCAATATCTGTTAATCTGTTCCTAAACATACATAAGGATTCAAGTAAAACCATGAACGTTGTTTCTGTAATTACTACCAGTACTATGACAGTTTGTTAAATCAAGGAAAGTGCTGGGTGTATTAAAACCCTACATATTCCCATTTCTGTTGTTCTGTTACATGACAACTACAAGAGCACAAATGAGCCATAGCCAGTTTTTTATTATTCCTGCAAATACCTCTCAATTTCTAAATTAATTACCCACAACAATATACCTGTGAGTCAGTGAGCTGATATTGTCCACTCCAAATCTGCCCCTCCGTTCAACTTCTCTATTCTTCCAATGAACTTCTCCAATTATTTCTTCTATTATAATTTAAACAATACACACTGTAAACTCCTTACTTATTCGTTTATACCAAGGCAAATGCCTTAAGTAGACCTTCTATATGTAAAGGCAACATTACTCACCCAAATATCTAGAAAACTCCTGCCTTCAAAATGCCTGTTTCTGACCTCATCTTTTTCCTGCACGAGTCATAGTCTATAGGGATAAAAAAGACAAGAGCGCCACCCTATTAATCTACTTAGACTTAACTCAGTCTAAGAAAATCTGTGCTTTAGTTATAATTAACTCACCGTGAAAATAGAAGCCTCGCTTCTCTCCAATCGCCCGGGTACGATAAATCCCGATAGCGATCTCACCATAGTTTCAGTGCAATATAAGTAGCCCCGTGTCCAATCACAGTGCGCAAAAAATTTCCAGGGCAAAGTTAAATAAGTTGCACCTGTGTGCTCGGACCTGTTTCCAATCCGGTCCGACATCCGTATCATATCCGGTTTTGGTTCCTAGGACATCCGCTTCCGCCTGTGTCTCCCAACACAGTTCTCATTGCGGTCCGACTGATAAATAACATCCGATCCTATGCCTACGTACTTCCGTTTACGGTCCGCTGTAAGGACCGTGTCAATATAGCAGACCTGATATTAGTAAACAACGACGGTATTCTCTGTTCCCATTTGTGAGCCCTTGGCTGATAGGCCCTGCTCCCGTTACCATTCGAGTGTATCTTTCTCTTCCCCACAAAGTAAACAACGGCAACTATTAACCGAATCTAACCATTAATCACATAATGATACGTATTGTGTTTCTCCAGTGATCATGAGTTACATTTTACAATATCGGAGGAATCTCGTAACCTTACGATAATGGTTCGGATTAAAGCGGGTCCCAAGAACCAATGAAACCCCGTTAGAATCTTTGAATATAATCCGGTTGCCTAGTATTTATCCCGATGTGTGTACAAAAATATTCTGCATATTAATGATACATTTTAGAATTTCTATAACCAGTATTGCATTTTACCTTAATAGAATGAAAGTTACATGTTTAAATAAGGTTTGGATTTCACGGGTCCAAAAATTAGTAATAATACTTAAATATGTTTTATCTATATATCCGCTTGCCTGATATTTATCTCAATAAATGTTCAAAATATGTTTCATATTAACTCTGAAGAAATGTTTAGGCTTTCACCAGTATTAACAGAGGAACTGAAATAAATACCATGAACTATTTAGACATAATATAGAATCTTAACAAATAACCAGTTAATGGCCTGGATGTTACATTTGTAGGCCTATATGTTACATATTAGAATCATACATTATCACAGGAAATGATGTAACTCTGAATCAATATTGAGACCATATTTCATAGTTCGACATTTGATAATCCATCGTGCCTCTGTCTGGCGAATTTGTAGCTCCCAATCCCCACCTCTGACATGTTGTGTTATCTTCTGAATCCAATGGAATTTGAAATTTTTATTGGAACTATGTTCCTTTTCCATGTGTACAAATAGTGGGGATTTTACGTCACCATTTATGATTGCCCGCCTGTGTTCATGAATCCTAGTTTTTAGGGCTCTCTTTGTGCTTCCAATATATACTTTAGTGCAATTGCATATGATGGCATAAACCACCCCTGTGCTATTACAATTTATAAATTCATTGATCCAAAATTGTCTATTGCTATTATACTTAAAGGTTTTGGTTTTGTTCATGCCATGTGCGCATATTATGCACGTACCACAAATATAAAAGCCTTTTGGTTGTGGTGGCAACCAGTCTTGTGTCCTTAAGATCATCGGACGAATATAATTTGTCGAGATCTTGTCCCTGATTGTTGGGCATTTTTTGAAAATTAATCGTGGCTTGTCGTCTAATTCAGTCGCCAAACCTGGCACACCTTTCAGTAATGCCCAATTTCTGCCCAAAGCATGTCTAATTTTATCTTTTTGTATACAATATGTGGTTACAAAGGCAGATCTCTGTTTAGTCACTTGTTTCTTATTGGGAATTAGAGAAGTTTCTCTGTTGATTTTTAACACCTTATCTCTGGCCCGTGTTAAATCCTTTTTAGCAAAGCCTCTCCTACCCAGTCTTTCTTGCAGTTTATCCAGTTCCCTGGTGTAATCTTCCTCACGACTACAATTCCTTCTCACCCGAACCATTTCACCATAAGGTATGCCTGAGATGACAGCTTGGGGGTGAAAACTGTCTGCCCGTAGGATAGAGTTGGTGGCAGTCTCTTTTCTGAACAATTTACTTTTTATGTGAACTCCTTCTACCATAAGTGTCACATCTAAGTATTCTATACTTGATGAGCTCTGATTCATCGTCAGTCTTACATTAAAATTATTATCATTAAAATAATTCAGATAGTCTCTCAGCTCATCGGAAGTGCCTCTCCATATTAGTAAAATGTCATCGATGAATCTGGCCCAAAATACCACCAGGTCCATCCACTTGCTTGCTCTGCGACTCCAGGCATGCTCCCTCTCATACCAACCCATGAATAGGTTGGCATAAGAGGAAGCAAACCTAGAACCCATCGCCGTGCCCCTGATTTGATGAAACCATTCATCTTCAAATAAAAAATAGTTATTAGTCAAAATTAATAGGCTCATTTCTATCAACATGCTGGAGTGGTGCCTTAGACTCGCACTTCTACTGCTGAGGAAATGTTCCAACGCTTCTATTAGTTTGTCTGTGTGAATGCAAGTATATAGGCCAACCACGTCTAACGTGGCCAGAATCATACCCTCTTCCCACTTGAAATCATTTAATTTATTTAGAATGTCGGTAGTGTCTCTCACATAAGAGGGTAAATTCACTACCAAAGGTTTCAGGAAACCCTCTACGAATTCTGAAGGATGTTCTGTAGCACTGCCAATGCTAGAGACTATAGGCCTTCCCGGGGGGTTCTCCCTGCATTCATGAATTTTAGGTAATGTGTATAGAAAAGGGAAGGTAGGGTGAGTAACATTTAAATACTTGTGCTCCAACGCATCTATCAGTCCCTCTTCCTTCCAAACATAAAGGTGTTCTGATATAATCTTTGTGACTTCTTTCATTGGATTGCCTCTTATTTTTTAGTAACAATGAATGTCACTCAATTGATTACGTATTTCAGATACATAATTTGATTTATTCATGACGACAATATTTCCACCCTTGTCGGCTTCCCTAATTATAATTAGGGCTCCCGGTTTTCCGTTTAAACGGATTTTTACATATAAATACAGACGGAAAATTATTTTTCCGTTGTCTGTATTTATATGTAAAAATGGGAAAATACTAGTAAATTTTACCGCGCTGCTGGGCTTAAGCCCAGAGTTGCTACGCCCCTGTTCCTTTTCTTGCTGCCCCAGCCCTTCTTTTGAATTTGTCATCTCCAGGGCTCCGCTGCTCGAGTGAGCTCTGCGCCAGCCCGTCGCTATTTCTCAAGTTAAGTGTATTTCTGTGGCCTCAGGGGAGATTAATGATGGCCTCACAGCGACCCAGGACACTACACCTTGAATGCCGCTCCGGATAATGTCTGTCCCGCTGCAGCCTCGGACTCTGGCTCCGGCCCCCCACCCCGTATGAACCAGCAGCACCAGGGGGTTAGTATTGTTTTTTTGTTTGTTTAGAACAGCAATTAACGTTCAGTGAAGTGACTAATTAGGAGAACTGCAGCTCAGGGATTGTACATTGTTTTGCGAGCTGTGCTTTAAAATAGTCCAGATGACACATGTATTAATTGTGTTAATGTGGCACTTAAAATAACGCTCAGTGCACATCCTGCCTGTTTTGGTCACCATTACTACCTAATCATTAAAGTGCATGGCTATTAATGCTTCCTCAGACACCAGGCGTCCAGAGTTCGTGAAACGAACAGGGCCTCGTTGCCAAGGAAATACCAGATAGCAGGATTAAGAAATGACAACTCCATGACCTTTAATTCACCAGAGTGAACTAATGATCCAATGTTTCTGAGGGAAGGTGCTGGTTGATAGCTTTTGTTCTGTTCGTTAAAAGTCCAGAGGCCTTGTTTGTTGGTATACTGGCTGTGCAATACACCTGTAAACCGACACTTTGTGTGGGATATCGTCTCACCAAAAAGGGGCTTAAAAGCTCGAAATTACATCAGTAAATTGTAAGCAACATTGAACGCTGGTTGCCACGGGCAGTACTTTTGTCTTTTTTCATGTCAGACAATTTGCCCACAGAAGAAAGGAATGCATGGGCACCACCAGTCATAGGTGTTCGAAAGGCAAAGGGTAGCCATAGCTAGATGGTTGCAGTGCAAGCTTCAGTAACACAGACACAACAAATGCAGTAGCGCTTTTAAGCCTCAAACCCCCCAAATAATTACCTCTTTCATTTAATCACATGGTAAATTATATTCACTGTTTGAAGCCATGTCTGAAGTGTTGTATAAATGAATGAATAGTTGAATGGTCAGTCGATCCCTGGTGAATACACAGTTGACAAACCCTCAGCTCGTGTCCGTGTACAAGCAGTTGCACATGTGTTTTTTGGGACTGAAATAAGTGTGGAAAAATACTAGCTATAGCGTCGATTTTACTTGTCGCAAAAATAAATGTGGATAAATACAGAAAAAATGCCCAAAAAATAAATATGGATAAATACAGACGGAAATGGCAAAAAAATAAATACCATAAAACCGGGAGCCCTAATTATAATTGATGTATCATTCTTGAGGTCTGATAGGACTGTTCTTTCCAACTGGGACAGGTTGTCTTTGTTGTTACCTTTTTGGAACGGTTTGTCTTCTAATCTATGAAACTCTTCTAGAGTTCTTTCCATAAATAAATCAATAGCTGCAAACTGGCTGCCATGGGGAATAAACTTGGATTTACAAAGTAACCCACTCGTACAATGATAGTCCGTTTCTATATTACAGAGACTAGCTACATCATCCAAATTCAAATCCAATTCACCTGATAAAGTCTTCAATAAATGAATATTCCGTAATTCTGCTGTAGTCATTTCTGAATTTTTATTAAGTATTTTCCTCTGTGTATTTGCATCCAAAAGTGAAAAGAAACTTTTAAGTTTTAAATTTCTACAAAACTTAAACAAATCAATTTCAAGATTAGTTTAATCACAATTACTGACAGGACAGTACTTCAAGCCTTTTCTTAATACAGATACTTCATGTTCATTCAAGTGTCTATCTGACGGATTGATGACTTCTAATTCTCCCCTGGTAGCCTGGTCTGAGTCTAATTCTTGGGTCTGTTTTGACTCCTGGTACCTATCCTGGTATTTGTGGGATTTCCTCCTCCCCCGTCTGATGCTCCTGTAAATAAAAACGTAATGTCTATATGTACATGTACATATAGACATTAAGTTTTTATTTCTTTTGTACCTAATTTGCAGACTTCAAGAGATAAAGCCCTGATGAGAACTCGCCAAATGAATTAGCGAGTTTGAAACGCGTCAGCAATAAAGGAGGCAATTGATTCTTAATAGGAAGGAACAAACCAAATGATTGGACTGACTAGAATTTTGATTAACTCACATAGTCTGAGACTTATTCTTTTCACAGAATTTTTTGTCATTCACTTTGTTTCTACCTCCTTTTGAAAGCGACTTTATCCTTTACAAACATTGTGGAAATATGATTTGTTGAATCACAATGCGAAGTTTTTGAATTTGCTGCATAGCAATGGTGCAATATGTATATATGTGTATATAACGAATTGTTGTGTTAATGTCTTAATTGTAAATGTTAATGTGGTATCTTTTTCATACAATTGGATTTGTTTGATAAAATAACAAAGTAAAGAGAAAGTAAAAGGTATAAATAAACGATACCGTACAAATCTGGAAATAAGCCTGATTTGTCGCTCGAATTTAAGAGCCTGAAGAAAGTAATTATAGGGCCAGCACCCTGTTTTTCCCTCAAGTATTATATGGTCCAGCTGACCCTACGTCCCAGGACCTATCTCCCCATCTCTACAAAATTCTTTCACAACACTGCACAGTGCAGATATGTGTTGTGTGCCTCCTTTCACCCCAGTGCACAGCTGTTGTGCGTGCTTCCTTTCACCTTAATGCACATTGCACAGCTGTGGTGCGTGTTTCCTTTCACCCCACTACACAGTGCACAGCTGTGGTGCATGTTTCCTTCACCCCTCTGCACTTGCCCCCTCCATCACACCCATGTGATTCTCTCGTTTTCAGATTAATAAACACATTTCACACACAGATGCCCAGGTTTCCGAAGCATCACTAAGCAGCACCTCTGCATCACTCAGCACCACCGAAGCACTAGCACAGCACCACCTAAGCACCTTATCACCACATAACAATATTAGCATCAACACAGTAACACCTCCTCATCAGTGCACCACCACCACCAGTGCAGAAACAAGTCACCATCAGCACAGCACTACCCCAGATGCACTGCAGCAACACCTCCTTATCAACACAGCACCATCTCAGCATTAGCACAGCACCGCTGCCACATCAGTACACCACCATCAGTGCAGCACCAGCACAGCACCTGCACAGCCCCACACCAGCAGCAATTCAGAACCAACGCAACAACACTTCAGCATCAATACGGCAACACCGCAACACAGAACAAAAACACTTTGCACCACATAAGCACCAGTTCAGCTACACAACATCGGCATAACTCATCCACACAACATCACTCAGCCCCACCTCAGCATCACTTAGTACCACCTACGTATCATTCAGTATCACAGAAGCATCACCTCGGAACAAGCGCACCACCACTTCAGCATCACCTCAATATCATTCCGGATCACCTGAGCATCACCTCCGCCACTACTCACAACCACCTCAGCATCACTCCACACCACTTCAGTTTGGCATAAAAATTTGACATCTATTAATTCTCCACAAATAACTCTCCACTTCTCCTATCTAATTGAAATACTATTTCACAACATCCACCCTCCCGTTGTTTATATCCCACACCTAACAATAACAACTATAATAAAAGTTAATTACAACAAGAAGGAAAAACTGACAGCATTGCATAAACAAATAAACTAGAACACATTTGTTGTATTAATTTTGGTTTTTAGTACAATACTTCAGTTGTATATAATATTTTTTCGGTTAGAAATAAGGTGACAAGGTGACAGAAATAGTTATAAAACTTTTTTTATTATAACTAATACATTTTCAACCTGCTGCACAACATTCACAATACTCTATAAGACATAAAAAATGTTAACAAAGCCATTAGCTCTGTCTAAACACTTATAAAGCCCCAAAGGCGAGGCCGATTGGTTATGCCAATGCTTGTTGATCTACTGCATTCACTCGCAATAAAACATTTTAAAATAAAAAACTGAAAAAACAGGGTCTGATGGCTCAGTGGACTAATATATTGACTGCAGAAATGCGTCTTAGACCTCATGGTTACTGGTCCGACTACCTGTGAGTCCACATAGTCTTTCATCCTTCTTAGGCCAGTAAAATGAGTACTTTTGAAATGTATAAGAATACATTTACGATAATCAGTGTAGTGCACCTTTTCTATTGTCTTCTTAATGGTTTATGAAGTACCACTAGCAAAGGCAATAGGTCTGGTGCTAACATGTGCAAACAGGAATGCATGTTAAAGGTAGCATTGTTGGCTTTTCCAGAGGTATTTCACAAACCATAAAACTATAATAGCGAATCTAGGTCACACACATTGTATCTTTATTTTAACATAATGTGTATTTGTAATGCTAATGTTCACAGCTCGGGGCTTCCTCGTTCTGAATAACCAATATGTATTGCTGTCTAACAAATCTTTTTTACCTCAGAAGAACAAATACTGAGTAGACCAGCTAAGATTGACTTTGACTTTAAGATTGACTTTGACCTAGGGCGGGCATCTTAGAATTATTTTGCCTAAAGTATAACAAGAACCCTTCAAAGATGGCTGCAGTGTGCTTTTTGGCACCTGCCATCTTAGAATGTTGTTGCCCTACTTTATCATTCCTTACTCAAAAGGCTGATACTTTCAGAACATGTTGCCCATCAAGGGTTACCTACATAAGACTGAGACTCAGGCCTCATCCCTTCTCATGACTTCTTTCTTATCTCAGGTTCCTCCAGTTCTCAATTGACTTGCCCTCACCTTAACAGTCGCACCAACGTTACAATTATAACCAAACATAATAGCCATATCAATTGAGTGCACGTACACCCTAAGGCGGTGATCTTGTGGCTCTTTTGACAGATAGCAGATATGCACTACACTAATCAATGGTATTCATTTTATCAACCTTGTAAGAAGGAAAAGCTGAGGGAACTTGCTGAGATTCAAAACATATGACTGTGGGATTAGACGTACATCCCTGTTGTGAATGGAGTATTCCACTGAACCACCAAGACCCCCAGGTGCTTTAGCTCTGACTGGCTTGCAACATTCTGCACAGAAGCACACATAACATCTGTCATACAGAGACATGAACCTAGGCTACCAAACTGAATCACCGCCTAGTGTATGAGCAACACTTCTGCTGAACAGTCACTGATATGTAAGCACTAGATATGTCAACGTCATATACATTCATAGACTTCCTCAGGCTGTGATTTTAGCATTAGCAGCATTCCTATCTCATCTAATGACTGAGAATATAAGTGCTGAGACAGATGAAGTGAAAACAAATAATGAAATCTCCTGTACGAGCTTATTGAACAGAGGCGTAGTGCATTAACCTGAATATACTTGTCTGTTGTTTAAAGACTTGTCATTTGTAAGCCTAACATAATCTCCCTACTTGCTCTGTCCATCTAAGCAAATGAATGTGTCTTGGTGTATATGGCCTTCCTTGTTATGTCTATTTTGCTTTTCTTCTATCACCATTTTTCTCTCTGCCCCTTTGCTCTTTCCATTTCTAATTTTTCACATTCCTGTTCTTTCCTCTTTCTGTATCTGTTCCCCCTTCCTCTCAGTTTGGTTGTGTTGCATCTTTGTATTGTTTCAAAAATAGGCATGCACCTCCCTAAAAGATGGCTTCAAGAATGAGGATATGCTTCGGCAGTTGACATGTTGATTATAATATTATCTCTTTATTTTGTTGACAGGTTGTGAGACCTTCCAACAGGTTCTTGAAACCTTCAGCCTCTGTAAGGATTCGCTGGGTGAGATCCTGTCTGCTTTTGAGTTCCTCGATAGTGATTGCATGAAGCTCGTGCAGAAGTACTTGCATCATACTAACCCAATAACAGGTAACAACTGTGAGTATATGGATAGAGCATAACTCTACAGAGCCTGAGACCAGAGCAACGTTTGACTAATGCGGTCTCAAAAGCTGTATGCAGGGCTATTTCAGAGAAAAACTAAAACACCTCATTGTCCCATCACACAACAGCTAGATGTTGACAATATGGAATATACTTGAAGGATGGATTGGGCACAATGTCCCGCACTTACAAAATGTGGAGACCAAGCTACAGCTGCAAAAATCAAATTGCTGCTTAAGTCAGATTGCAAACATCATATTCCAGACTTTCACAATTTTGAATGCCAACATATTCACCTCTTATTAGGTTGAATGATTTGGCCTCTTCTTCATGCAAACCTTGAACTTCCCATGATGTGTAATTTTGTTAAGCTTTATTTAAGCTTTATGTAATAGAACAGAAGGACACCAGCTTCAGCAATACAGCATGCAATCAGATTGATAAAAAAGGCCAGGCACCTGTCCTCCCATTTTTACTCAGTGGCGTTTTCCCCACTACTCAGCATATATTCAAATATCATCTTATCTTTCTGTACAAATTTAAGAGAATGACACTTGCTTTCTTGAGCAAACAGGTACAGAAACCTGTATATCTTTGTAATTAATTGTCATTTAGTTGTAATTTCGAGGAGTATCATCAGAAAGCTAGGGGACTCCAACATCCTCTTCTACTCGTTTTTTGGACTCCCCTCTACTTTCATATGTTATTGAAAAGCTTCATCTGCCAGTCAGTCAGTCAAATACACTTTTCGTTAAAATCATAAAAGGCATGAAAATTACAAGCATGCATAAAAACAAACAATTCATATATTTACAAAATAGTGCAAAACCCTTGTAGATAGAAGCCATGCATTTAGTCAGGAATGAGGTGACGTAAGAAATACGATTGATTAAGATAGAGCATTTGGTGGCACAGTTTTTATCTTAATTCTACATGCCGCCGCTAAAAAACTGGCCACGCAATAGATATTGCGGGTATTACTCAACAACTGCAGATAAATAAGTGCGGGCCTGACTTGGCGAAAGCCGGCCTCTCGCAGAATTGGAAACAAATATTTTTTTCTTATGTCCGTGTATAACCCACAAAACATAATAAAATGCATTGTATCTTGTTGAGAGAAGTTGTCGCAGCTACAGGGTGGGCCATGTTCTGGTTTGGCCCATGGTTGGTAGTTACCCAAGGTAAAATGGATCAAATAAAATCTGAATTTGGACAATAAAAATCTATGAAAGGGTTTGGTTACAATACTAAGGTATGGCTCAAGAGAAGTGGAAATTGTTAACATGAGGTGCAATCTAACTGTAGGTTTCACCAATTCCTGCTCCTCACGAGCCAGTCTTGCCCTATCTAAAAAATGAATTTTGATCCAGTTAACATCCTCCCTCCTAATACTAGATGGTAACAGAAAGAGCTCCGGGCGACCCAACTGCGTAAAGGCATTTCTCAAATAATCAAGCCAAGGTATATTTTTGGCGTAATCCAGCGCCATTACATCAGTCAGGATAGCATGGTATATCTTTGTAATTATTTGTCATTTCATCATCATCATCAAACTATATTTCGGTTTTTATAAACCATAAAAGTACACAATAAAAGTACATCACAATACAGTTTTAAAATCAACGTCACAGCAAGTTAAAAAAAAAATTGATAACTGGACCCAATATCATGGATGGGGGAGAGCTTTACACAATTCATCAGAAGTTTTTAAAATCATATTAAAAAGAATAAAATATTTACAGCAATAAAATGTAAGTTAAAGGGGATATACAAAATATTTAGTTCATACATACCAATAAGATTAAGGCTGTTAATATTCAATCGACATATAATAAATCTGCATATTATTCCAGTACCTGCTTGCATTATGTTCTAATAGAGTTACAATTTCAAACCATTTTTGTTTCTATAGAACATAACACACATAAGAAATCTGGAGACCCAAAAGACTATCAATGGTGCAGTATCTGATAGGAAAATTCGTTCTGCCTGTCTAAAGTGCCTTAGTTTGAGGGTATTACATAGGGGTTTAATCCATCTTTCCCTCGGAGATTTATACGCCGGGCAGAAAAATAAAATGTGTATAACATTTTCCTTAACCAATATAACGTTTTTACAAAAACTGCATTTATCTGAGTCTTTATCATGAGTCTTATTGCCCCATTTAGATTTTTTTATCGTTGGTCTGAAGGACCCCATACCTAAATTTAAGATATAGTGACTTTGCCACCGAGGGATAAACCTCGTCTAAAAAAGTTTCACATTTGGGGACGTCTTTGAACTGGAGGAACCTTGTGGTTAGAGATCCTAAACTGGCATCCTGTAGTAAAGCATCGCGTTGGTAATCCCAAATAGACCCTTTACTATTTTACTACAAGATTTCGTTAACTCCTCTGGTTTTTCCCAGTAAGTTGATAGTCCTATTTTTTTAAACCAGGTGGCAATGTTTTAAACCAGGGAATATCCTTTGTGATACCGAAGGGCATTACCACCAGAAGTCCAAGTTTGTAATGGATAAGCTCTTCCGTGGTCTAGATTCTTATCCAGTACATAAGGGGACGTAGCGCAGCTAGGCTATCAATGCGCTTTAGATTAATATCCAAAAAAATAGGTACCAGTGGGGTTCTTGTTGGCAAGGATAATAGACTTCGTACAAAATTATTTTCACCCACTTCGAAGTTGTGTTTACAATGCGGCCCCCAAAGTTCTTCCCCATAGAGGGCTGCAGATTGTGCCTTGCATTTATAAACCTCGTTGGCAGGTGATACAGCCTTCGAGATGCTCCCTCTGTCTTTCTTTAATATAGGCATAGAGTTTTGGAGCAAGATTAATTTAGTTTTTTCTAATTGGGGTTTCCACAACATTTTAGAATCTAGCGTGATACCTAAATAGTTAAAACTATTCACGTACTCCAATCTTTCTCCTTGGAGTTCCAGCTTTTTTTTTAACGTTTTCCTTGGATTAATGGACATATATTTTGTTTTACTCGGGTTAATCTCAAGTCTCTTTTTAATGCAGTATAGGTGGAAAGTATTTATCAAATTTTGGAGCCCACCAGGAGTTTGAGAAATTAGAATAGTGTCGTCTGCAAAAAGTAGAACAGGAATTGCCTCCTCCCCTAGCTTGGGAGGATCGCTCTTACTTCCTTCAAGGAAGGAGGGGATGTCATTTACGTAAAGGGAGAACAAGGTTGGTGCAAGCATGCAACCTAACCTTGTCGCACCCCACGCTTCACTGGGATTTCTCTAGTGAGTTCTCCTCGAGGCCCCCACCTTACTCTTGCAAAGTTATTTTCATGTAATCTTATTATTTGTACTAGTAGTTCGATGGGCATTCCAAGGTTTCTCAAGTGGATCCAGGGACTGCTTCTAGGAATAAATCGAAAGCAGCTCTTAGGTCCACGAATGCTACTTACAGTGTGCTATGTCTAACCATAATATATTTCCAACACAGGCACAAAAAACTAAAGATCTGGTCGATCATACTAATCTTTTTTCTGAACCCTGCTTGGTATTTTGTTAGCAAGTCCACTTCTTCGACAAAAGACGCAGCAATATATGTCTAGCGAATATTTTCTGTGGAATGTCTATAAGACTGATCAGACGATAATTTGCCGGATCCAGTCTATTCCCCTTTTTAAAAATTGTGACAATCTCCGCTCCCCGTCATGTTTTCGTTATTGGGTCAAAGCTTGCTATAGGGTTACATAAATCATTCATATAAGGAACCCAGGTTGACAAATCGTGTTTTAGGAGGTCACTAAGGGCCCGATGTAGGTAATATTTTTTTACCACTTCTTAAATACCGAATGATACCGAATCGGTATTTAAGAAGTGGTAAAATAGAGGGGGGGGGGATGTAGGTAATTCAGACTCGGTAAATACCGAATCGTTAAGATTCGGTATTTACCGATTCTGTAAATACCGAATCGGTAATGCCCATTGATTCCTATGGGCATTGAAGCCCATAGGAATCAATGGGCATTACCGAATCGGTATTTACCGATTCGGTAAATACCGATTTCAGCAAGGGTGCAGGGGGTGTCACTTTGACACCCTCTAGCACCCCAATTCCGGACTTGTGTGCCATGTGGCACACATACATGCCCTAAGGGCATGTCTGTATGTCACATTGCATAGGTGTGCATGCACAGATGTGCATGCACACCTGATTTCGGTATTTTACCACCCAATAGGATTGGGTGGTAAAATACCGATTCTGTAGGGCCTGTGGCACTCTTAGGAGTGCCACCTACATGTGGATTCACCGAATCGGTAAATATACCGAATCGGTATTTTACCGATTCTGTAAATTTACAGATTTGGTAAATTTACAGAATCGGTAAAACATAGGCCCTCTACATCTGAAAACCCATTTACCGGCCGGTAAATGGCCACCTACATCGGGCGCCAGGTATTTTATCTATTCCCGGAGCTTTCCCAGATTTTAGTGTTCCAAAAACATAGTTTCTTTCTTTCAATGTGAAATGTAAATTAGCTGCCTTCGCTGACTCAATCATTTCTCCCGTCAATTCTAAATTTTCAGAATTAGATTCCTTTTTTGATTCAGAGTAGAGCATGGAGAAATGATTGACCCAGGTATCCTCCTCCAGAAATAAATCTCTCTGTTTGCTACCAGCCCTGTTACCTTTTGTCATTAAATTCCAAAAACCTGCTTGGTCCTTTGTTTTGGCTGCTCTGATAAGACCTTCCCATATATCCTCATCCCAAGCTTTTTTGGCAACATCTAGTATTTGGTTGTATGACCGTCTTAGAATCCTTGTTTTGAGTAAATCCTTTCTTTTTATTGCTGCTATTAACTCCGACTTTGCTATGCGACAGTCCTTAGAGAACCAGGGTTTACCATGACTGGCTCTTTCAGTTATCTTTCCCCTCTTACTATTTGTTGTTTTACTTAATATAGGACAGAGAGCATCTACCAACCTGCCATGTAGGTCAGTCATTGTAATTGGTGCTACGTTGCTCTCAATATACGTAGACAGAGTCTCTATAAAAACTAAATAAATATTAGTCAATAACCTTTTATCCCCCAAAATATTGGGCCATTTTATAGCACGGTCACTCCTGGTTAACATTATTTGGTCATCTAGGGTACCATGGTTAGCTTTTGCAGAGATCACTATAGAAAAGAGTTCTGGAGAAGCCCTCAGGCTCAGGGGTAGATGATCGCTCTCTGTTCTAGGAATCATATTAAGGTCACGCAGGAAGCACCAACAATTTAGTGACACCATTATATAATCTATGTGACTTTGCGAATTCATTCTGCAGAACGTGTGGACTTTAGGTCTGTCGGAAGGGAGGCGACTGTTACAGGATCTAAGATTATGAGCCAGGGTTAGGCCTAAGAGCTGAATCACAGCTGCGGTACACTTGGCCACTTTTTCACTAGCCAGGGATGGAATGTTGTATGCTTGATCTTGTAACTCCATCAAATCCCCAAAACCATGGACCGGCTCAAAGTTACAGTTAAAATCTCCGGCAATGAATACCCTTGGGCTATGGCCTAGTGTATCTAGAGCACAGTCAAGTTGGTTAATAACATTCGATTCAGCCTGTGAAGGCGATGGTCTGTTATAAACATTAAAAAGATATGTAGTTTTGTTATCTTTGTCCCTGAACCTTAAACCCAGTATGTCTTGGGAGTTGATTTCTAGGGAAGTAATCTCGATTTGCAAAGACACACAAACCCAAATGATAGGTCCTCCAGAGGGTCTTCCTTTTGCTGAACGTGTTGCCCCCACCCATGGGTACGTTTTGTATCCTACCCTGTGGTGACTTTCTAACATCCAGGTCTCCTGCAGGAGTATGATATTGTACGTTTCGATGAATGAGTGCCATATAGTATCCACCAAATTTCTATTTAGCCCTGCGATATTCCAAGAGACGATAGATAGGTCTGAGCAATTATTGAGCTTTCTATCGCAGCAAGATCGATTCCTCAGAGTTTCCTCAATCGAATTTACCTTTGTAACTTGTCCTATAACAGGTAGGATACCGGGAGAAATTATTTGGTTCACCGCCATACGCCTGTCCTTATTGATGTTGTTTACCTCTCCTGTGCAACTAGATGTCTCTATCACATTATACCCTTTAACTCTCCCCTCTGGGCTGAGGCTGGGAGAGGCTCGTACTCCCCCATGAACTTGTCACTCCCAGTTGTTGGTCAATCTACCCCCTCCAACCCCATGAAAGAGGAAAATCTGTTGGAAGTGGGGATGTTGAACATAGGTGGCATAGTGGGACGGGAGGTCTGATTTCCATATCTCCATGGGTTACCCACTAGAGTTATCGGGTAAAAGTAACTAAAGGTTCTTGCGGTTATACCTCCCTCGTAGCCCTCACAGTACCACTCACGAATGTGATTTGTCACTCTGCGATCCCGGAAATTTACTATCATTATATCTCCAGTGACGTCCTTTGGTCTCCTTCCTACCCATCCCGTCCTTATAACATTTATGATTTCACCATCCAGGTGTGGAGGTAGTGGTCTATTTACTCTTAGCCAGTGCATGGCTTTATTCTTGAGGGTCTGGTAGCTCTCAAATTTCCCTACTGGTAGTGGAGGCACCCCAGTTAGTACAATTACAAGGGGTTCTGCCTCTGGTGATAGATCAATGCAAATAACGGGCCCCATTGTCTGCTTGTCCTTATTGGGAGACCTCTGCTTTTTATCCTCACTTTCTATATCATTTATGTTAGGAGGCCTATTTTCTGCTATTTCCTTTGGTCTAGTAATTTCCCGCACCGTGTTCGAATTCTGCATGCTGGATGTATTGTCTTGGTCGTTTAGGTTTGGCTTACTACTAGTTTTACTAATGGGTAGAGAGGATGCCATTCTTACCTCTGGGACAATCGTGGGGAGTTGCCTAGATAACAACTCTTTGAGGGAGTTAGAGTTGGCAATTCGAATGTCGGTGATGGACCCCATTTGCTCATTAATACGCTTGATTCTCTCCACTATAGGTAACAACATAGATTTGAACAGATGTTCAATGTTACTCATTAATCTTTGCTCAAGGATTATTATCAGATTCTCTTGATCATTCCCACTTGAAGCTGAGCCTATGCTTTTCTTTGGAGTGTTGGTGGGCTTACAAATTTTGGCTCTGCTTCCCCTATGCTTCACACCCCCCTCTTTCTTTTTTTGGAAGTGCCCACTCCTGAATGTTTATCGTTTGAGGATTTCTTGGAAGTGACATTTCTTGGGGATTCTAACAATGGATCTTCTGATAACGTTTCCAGTAGCGAATCTAAGGTAGTGTCAGAGATAATTGGGTCCCTGTGGATCGCTAGTCGGACTGGGGAATCTTGTAACAGCAGTGGGATGTCTGTATCTATCAATTGATTTTTGTTATTGGTAATATGTGTTGGGGTTTTTGCTAGATGTAAATCCCCCAGGGACGAACGTTTATTTTGCCATTCAGTAGATATTAGTCTCTCAGTTAAAACTATTTCTTTTTCCAGTACTGAGACTGCCCTAGTAATAAAGGCGTCCAGTGTCCCTCTAACAGACCCTCCTATTGATGATTTCCGACCCAGACTCGGGATGTTATTCATATTTTGTGCACTATATGTAACACAATTAACAATACAAGTAAAATAAAACCAATTAGTGCACAAAACCTTACTAGAAGGTCCAAGAGATCGGTGAGTCAAAGGGGCTGGCCCTGCCCGGCCCCGTACGGTCACGGACAGCCACAGACGGCCCGCCCTCTGCCCAGGCTCAGCCCGGCGAGCCCGCGCGCGTCCCACGAGGCGGGAGAAGGTGCGTCTTTTTGAAGCGCTTCCGGGCGCGTATGTGGGCGTGGAGTTAATGAGGGCTCCTGGGGCTAGCAGTTCGTGGCCTCCCCCACTCTGCGGCCGCGCCCGATGACCAACGGCGCTGGCAGCGGGGGAAGGCGTCAGGAGGGCAAGAGTCCAACAGGTGTGAGCCCCGAGCTCTGCGAGGTGCAGCCAGGTACGGTGTTGCAGTTTTTCAAAAAGGAACCCGCTCGACCGGAGAAGGTGCGTCTTTTTGAAGCGCCTCCGGGCGCGTATGTGGGCGTGGAGTTAATGAGGGCTCCTAGGGCTAGTAGTTCGTGGCCTCCCCCACTCTGCGGCCGCGCCCGATGACCAGCGGCGCCGGCGGCAGGGGGAAGCGTCAGGAGGGCAAGAGTCGAACAGGTGTGAGCCCCGAGCTCTGCGAGGTGCAGCCAGGTACGGTGTTGCAGTTTTTCAAAAAGGAACCCGCTCGACCGGAGAAGGTGCGTCTTTTTGTAGCGCCTCCGGGCGCGTATGTGGGCATGGAGTTAATGAGGGCTCCTGGGGCTAGTAGTTCGTGGCCTCCCCCACTCTGCGGCCGCGCCCGATGACCAACGGCGCCGGCGGCGGGGGGAAGCGTCAGGAGGGCAAGAGTCCAACAGGTGTGAGCCTCGAGCTCTGCGAGGTGCAGCTAGGTACGGTGTTGCAGTTTTTCAAAAAGGAATTTGTCATTTAGTTGTAATTTGAGGAGTATCATCAGAAAGCTAGGGGACTCCAACATCCTCTTCTACTCGTTTTTTGGACTCCCCTCTACTTTCATATGTTATTGAAAAGCTTCCTCTGCCAGTCTGTTGTTTGTCCTTGTACATACCATCAGTAGTTATTCTGCAGATTCCCATTCCTGGACATCTCTGAGCCAACGCCACCTGCAGATGCATCCAGTGGATCACTATCCTCCTTTCTGTTAGTTTCACATGCTGTAGCACAAACGTACATCTTATTTTGCCTCTCTTCAGTTGCATTATTAAGTCTTTCAGGCAATGTCTTTGGTATCAGTGTCACTAAATGGTACATTAGTATATTCCAACATTGTCTTTCACTATCCAGTATGATTGTCCTGTAAACAATACAAAACGCAAACACCTAACATCCCCTTTGACTTCAGTCATCAAGAATACTAAAACCATATAGGGCACCCAGATTCCGAAAGTCCTTTGTGACGCGTGAAAATGGTGGGAATGCACTATACCAATGCTCATAACATAACTGTAGGAATCGGTTTTTATTATGGTAGTGAAAACAGTCTCATACCACCTTAAATAAATTCCAAACGCTCAAACGCTCCTCCATGAGAACATATTTCTCAAACCTAATTCAACAGGCGCAGAACTCGTCCAAAACCCTCTTCACGATTGTGAAGGATTTTGTTAACCCTTTGGCCGTCAAATCCCAATTCATTCCTACCCAAGATCTGTGCGACGGACTTTCTGACTTTTTTCAGGACAAAATTACTAAACTCGCCTCCTCTTTTGTCTCTGCCTCTCCTAACCCACTTCCAGATCCTTCTCACCCCACACACTGCTCTTTTAATTCCTTTAGCGAATTACCCTTTGACTCTGCCCTATCACTACTTCATCAAGTCAAGTCTGGCTCACCCTTAGACCCAGTACCTGCTAAAGTGATGGGCAATCTTGCCTCTGTCTTAATTTATCCCCTCCTCTCCATCTGGAACTCCTCCCTGACCCAGGGTCATTTTCCTTCGGTTTGGAAACAGGCTAGGCTACTCCCCATCCTCAAGAAACGCAACGCTGATCCCTCTCTATTCTGCAGTTACCGACCCATCTCGCTCCTGCCTAAGCCCGCTAAGGTGCTGGAGAAAGTGGTTCAGAAACAACTGGCCCAGTTTTTGGAAACAAACAAACTATTACACGATTCTCAATCCGGCTTTCGAACCGGTTACAGCACCGAGACAGCGTTGCTGGAAGTTTCCGAGACAATCAGGGAATCAGTGGATAGGGGTGAGGAGGCCATGTTGGTCCTCCTCGACCTATCCACTGCATTTGACACGGTTTCCCATGTCATTCTTATATCTCGACTACAACAGCTGGGGATCGATGGTACGGCCCTAGCATGGATCAAATCCTTTCTGTCCGGACGGACCCAAAGGGTATTGTTACATCCATTTTAATCCGAAGACAAACCCCTCTTGTGTGGTGTGCCCCAGGGTTCAGCCTTGAGCCCTTTATTGTTCAATGTTTATCTGGCCCCTCTGGCCAGGGTAGTTGAGTCTTGGGGAGTCAGGGTGGTCTCTTATGCTGATGATACTCAGCTTGTTTTTTCATTTAGAGACCATTCTGACTCCCTCTTTTCCAACTTTCGAAACTGCCTTGGTAACATTTGCACCTGGATGGCTGCTAACCATCTCGCCCTCAACACTGAAAAAACTGAGGTTCTCTTTTTCAGCCAGAAATCTACTCCCCCTGCAACTTTATGGTGGCCCACCGTTCGTTCTTAACCCACCTCCTATACCAGTGCAATCAGCCCGTAACCTGGGCTTCATATTTGATAACACCTTGTCCGGAAAAACCCAGGTCAATAAAGTAGCGGCGGCTTGTTTCAATAAACTGCGTATGATCAGGAAGATTTTTCCCTATCTCCCCCAGTCTTCCCGTAAAACAGTGGTCCAGGCACTCATCACTGCACACCTTGATTATGCCAACAGCCTTTATGCTGGTGCCCCCCAATATCTCATTGACCGACTCCAAACTATACAAAACGCGGCAGCAAGGCTCATTGGTAACATCCCCCCCCCCGCAACTCGGTCAGAGCATACCGGGAGGAGCTACATTGGCTTCCCATAGCCCGTCGCATTGACTTCAAGGTTCTGATCCTTGCCTTCAGGGCAATTAATGGCACTGGCCCTGGCTACCTGAGCAAAAGGCTTAAGATATCCTCTTCAGTAAGGCATTTGAGATCCAATAGTCTACGCCTGCTGATCGTCCCTCGATTCAGACTCACGCGTACTGGTGGCAGAACTTTTACTGTTACGGCCGCCAAGCTTTGGAACAGCCTACCCATAGATCTCAGGTTCTCCGAATCTGAACAAGTCTTCCGTCGCAAATTGAAAACATGGCTGTTTTCTAAGCACTAGCCAGCAAATCCCTTGCCGACCTGCTCTTCTGACAGATAGTCATGAACTAGGCAACCCTCTCTGTGATAAACAAGTAGTCTTAGCGCCGGGACACCCCCGCTGGAGGTAGCCATGCGCTCTATAAGCTTCTTAAATAAATAAATAAATAAATAATAATCTATCATCCCATTTAGCAGTCACTGGTGCTCTGAGAGGTCAGTGGTTCTGTAATATGTTTGCAATATTGACAGCAACTACAACCTAGTTCTAGAATTCCAAAACCCTCTGGAAAGTTCTGGTTGGAGCCATTTTTCCATTATGAGCTAAGAAACTATACGGTCAGTTAACCACAAACCTCCTGCGAGTTATATGAGGATGGCACATGTAGAGGAACGATTAGTCCTGGGAGACTACATAATTATTTTATTAGTGAGTTCCATATCCTCTTTTCCCCTTGATGAATACACACAAGAATTCTAGACTTTGTATTTAAAAAGGAAATTCTTTAAAACAAATGCCCTTATCTAGTACAGAGCATGAAACAAAAATGAAGAAAGCACACTACACAATGAGAATAATCATCAATCAATCAATCATCAATAATATTCCATCCAACATACTTGAGAACAAAGAACCGAAAAAGTGCAAGATGGTTTCAAAAATACAGTCTGAAAGAGACTTTTAGCCACAGATTCCTTTCATAGGAAAATACCCAAGTGTCAGACATTATCGGGAAATTTATGAGCAAACCCCCCTGAGTGCAGGTAAGTGGCGTCATTCAGCTCCACATGGTGGTGTTGCCATCATCTGTGCCGGAAATGACATGTGCGGTACCTATAAAGGCGCCACATGTAAGAACGCTGACCTCAGTTCCTCCTTGTCAGATACTTCAGCCTGGATCTGAATCGAGCTCCCCTCGTTAATGTTTTGACTGGCTTCTTTCAACCTTTTGTCGAAATCTAGTGTGCCTTCATTTTATCCAACTTTTTTCGGAGATGTTGTAGTGATTTCCCTTCTGGGCCCTCTTTGGTTCTCCCTTAGTTTGACATTTCTGGTCTCTGCTCTGCATGGCCACATATAATATACTTGTTTTCGTGACATTGTTCTGGGAATACACTGTACATGTTGCTTGTTATTTGAGGACTTTTCTTGGGATTTAGTCTGCACATATTGTACAAGGTATCTCCGAATATATAACAACATACTGTACTGTTTTTCTCTGTTTGATCAGCAACAGCTCCCAATGTTGAACACAACACGTTTGCACTGCTACATCCTGTCAATACAGTAGTTTTATAAGATAAACTGTGCCTCGTTCCCTTGGGGGCTAGAGAGGAGGATTCCGGCAGACAGGATTGTTCACAAGGACAAAAGTGACTGACATGCAGCTCTTCTTGAACTAAGTTTACACTCATGATGCAGACCACCAAACCACATACACTAGGTATTGGATCTTAGTTCAGTCCCAGAGATCACAAATATATCCCTGTTCTCACACAGTAAGGGTAGGCTTAGCCGGATAGAAATGTTGCCATAGTTGGGATGTTTGTACTTAACACCCTGTTAGTAATGCTAATTACTTTTTGGTTGCATCTGCTTAATGATCGCAGCACATTTTCTTCATAATAGACTATGATATTTTCAACAAATATATTGTAAACTTCCTTTGTGCCTTTCTTGTATTTACCACAAGCATGCATCTGTGAGTAAGTAACAAAAGGGGAGGATCTTTTTCCATGATTTTTTTGGGGACTAGAGGTTCGAGGTTGCTAAATTTACCTGCTACTTTGGGAAGGTTAGGACTTCAGGTGAGGCACTGTGAGTTAGCCAGGGTTTGGCTTGAGAGGTACTGACGTTGTAGAGTGACTCAGTCCCTACATTCTTAAAGTCCTGTCATCACAACACCCAGTTTTGCTTCACCAGCATAATCCTTGCAACAGTGTTACATATTGGTGACGGACCCTATTTGGTATGTCTTTGGTGGCTTGAGAGGAATTATGACGCTGCGTCATGTGCAGAATGTAAGACCATGAACCCGAAAGTGATCCGCAAGCAGGCCATGAAGTTCTTGCACGCTCATCATTAAACTATGCACCTGTTCCAGGTCCCGTTCTCATGGGAGGTCTCGGGACCACTCCTGGAGTTGCTCACTTCGGTCATCATCCCACTCCAGGACTTCTTCTGGTAAGTCTTGGAAGAAGAGGTACGAGAAGTTGAAGCTCTCTTCAACTTCACTGCGTCGTTCCCATTCTTCGGACGATGCAAGGCAACAGCTCCATAAGTCCCACCTTCCTCTGCAGCCGACGTTGAACACTGGGTCTGACCCACACTTTTCTTGGAGCCAGAGTGAGCCCGCATCCAACTTCGAGAGTATTATAAGACAATGAGCCTCATGTTTGGGCGGTTGAACACCTCTGGAGCACCTTAAGGTCCTACGGGTTTAGGACGGTCATTAACAGGGGCTCTTTTGGCCGGTTTGTGCACAGCGCACTTCTGTGCCAGAGCAACCAGCCTTCGGGATCCAAACTGGATATGTTAAAGGAGGAATTCAACAATATAGTTTGTAACTCTCTCATGGAAAATTTAGTAGTATTACTCCAACCGGAATATTCCTCTAAATCAGGAAAAGAAAGAGCATTTAATGTTTTAGGAGTAGCCAATCCAAAGCATATTGTCTGTGAAATTGTAGAATTTAAAAACAACATATGGTTCGGGATGACGCATGCATGGTGCAAAACCTCAGTGCCTTGCACTTGCCAGCTTTTAGAACCCCAAACTGATTTAAGGTCAATTGCATCCTTCCACAACTCGTAGCCCCCAACAGCCAACTGGTCTAGAAAGGACTTTGAATACAATAATTTAGTATCGTTAAGTCTAATTTTGGATGTGGACTTTTCACCCATTTTAAAATAAAAGTAATTGAGATTAGATTGATTGAAATCTGTAAAGTAAGTGAACCTTTTCAAAAAGGTAGCAGAACTGCCTTGTATAGGAGCTGGACAGTGTTCCCACTCGGTGTAATTCACAGTGAGTCTCCTGGTATTAGTTTTATGCAGGTAGTGATTGCCAAAATGTTGATAACAATACAAATCACCGTAATTAGCAGACTCGAAGTATAAATCTTCAGCATCAAAGGCAGCATAATATTTCAAATCAGAAAACAATGATTCAACGGCCTGAACATCCCAATCATCAGAATGTATACTTTGTTTAACTATATCCCCCATAGACACTCTAAGCACATTAGGGACATTTATAACCTCAGTCGGCCCATGAATTTGAAACCGAACAGCATCCCATACAATCCCATCCAAGACAGGCCAAGCAGTGATATTAACTAAGGCCAAGTCTCTCTTCAATCTGTGTGATGAGGAGTGGGGAGCCAATGTTCCATTGATATGTCGAATGCATGTTCTCTCCTCGACATAATGTCCATTGACGAGACGGAAAAAATAAAACAAAAAAACAATTGACATAAAAAGGTAAATCGAAAAAAGCACCATCCAAATATAAGTCCAAGGGGGAATCAAAAAATGTTTTTTAAACAGTCTTGCCAAAACAGAAATCTTCAAAGGCTTTTTTGATGTGTGGGAAACAGTGTCAAATGAAAATCTGGATTCTGTAGCTAAACGAGTTTGCAACTCAGGCATCGATAAGTCAGTAGGATAAGTATAGTGAGTTTCATCATGTTGAGTACCAGGCAGTATACTCAATAAAGGACTGGAAATTGCAAGCAACTGGAGAGCAACATCAGGCACAGGATTGGAAACCGGGGCCAAAACAGAATTTCTCAAAATCGAAGGCCATGAAACTGCCGGTGTCATACTAAGAAGAATCAGCCACTCTGTGTATCCTGACATTGTCAATGGAGATATACCTGTTCTCCTTACGACCTGGAAGATGTGGTAAAATGACTGTTCTTGTGCCCTTCACTCCAAGCACTGGAACTGGAGCTCGATAAGAGGGACCAAATTGTTTCTTGTTCTCGATCTTCTCACGAACCAGTTCTCCAACTTGGGGTAGCCAGCCAACAACCGGGATCTGCAACGCATCCTCCGAGGTGGAGGGCAAATGTTCCTTTGCAAGACTAGCGCTGGTCTTTTGTAGATCCTGTAAAACATTGTAATGTTCAGCTACGTCAAAGGAGGCAGCTTGAGCCACCGAGTCTAGACCGTCAAGGTCCGGGACATATATCTTGATACCAAAGAGCATCTCTTTTGGGGTCCGCCCACCCAGAGACCTTCTAGGGAGATTATTAAGAGCATGCTGCGTGCTATTGAGATGGGCCAGCCAGTTCCTGCCAGTGCCTATAACTCTGCTCGAGACTGCTTTAAATCTCGGTTCATCCGTTCCACAACACTATTACCCTCAGGTCTGTATGGAGACGAAAACTTGACTAGGACCCCCAACGAAGTCATGGCATCCTTATACACCTTAGAGGCGAAAGCCGGACCCTGATTTGAATGGAAGATACCACAGGCAAAAATCCCTACAAAGATACGCAAGTCTCTTATGACAGCCCGTAAATTAGCGCTGCGGTGAGGCCAGACCCACACAAAGCGTGCGCATGAATTAACTGCTACTAAGATGTACTTATACGCAGTATCAGAAGAAAAAGGACCGCAGTGATCTAAATAAACACACCCAAGGGGTTTATTAGAAATGTACAACTGTGTATGGGGCTGACGCGCAGCAGTCAAAGGCTTAATCTGCTGGTAAATGTCACATTGAAGGACATAATCACGTGTCTGTTTGTACAGTCCCCGCCACCAGAAACGTTGTTGTAACTGAGCTACAGTAGCCGAAGCGCCCGCATGCGCAGATGCAACACCTTCATGGGCTGCGGTAATCAGTGTAGGCCTGCAGTCCGCGTTGGGAAGTTACCTCTCACCAACGCCAGGTATTTTCACATAAGGAACTTTATCAGGACTTAAGTGGTATGAATACTTCGAAGGGAATCCTTTTGGATATTTACCTCCCTTCTCAGTTGCAGCAACGGCTGCCAAGATATCGTCATCAATCTTACTTTTGGAAGGTGTAACTGCTGCAACCAAATATGTCGATACCGCTGATTTTGCTGCCTCATCGGCAAGCGAATTGCCAACAGCGTGGACTCCCACGCGCTGATGACCGAGAGTATGAATCACAAACACGAGGGGCAACTGCTCTTTAAGCTCAGCCACTCAGACCCATATCATTTTATGTTTTTTTGTGCTACCCTTGGAATCAGGAAAATCATTCTGAATCCAAAAGAAATTTTTTTCATTGTAAGACTGGACATAGTAGTAAGAATCACTCACAATAAGAGTCGTCACACCAGGATCAGCGTACTCCAATGCAAGAATCATAGCACAAAGCTCTGCTAATTGTGCGGTGCAGTCCCCTAGAGTCTGCGTGTGCACGACTCTGGACTTTAACTCATCATTCACCATGGTACCTACCACAATAGCGCAAGCGGAAACGTATGCGTGCTTAGACCCATGCGCATCCTGCGCTGAACCATCAGTGTTTATGATGCAATAGATGTCCTCCAAAGGCCGCATAGCCAAAGGGGCAGGATGAACAAACTCATACTGCAAAAACTCCTGCGACTGTAAGGAGACATCAAAAATAAACGTGACATCCGGAGACGTCAATGATGATGCCCATTGTATCCACCGAGGGTGCAAAGCTTTAGAATTTGGTACACTGCCTTTCGTCACTGCCTCTAATGCAGGAAACAGGGTCACAATCCAACATGAGTTTTCCCTGCGACAGTGCACGTTCCTTGAGAATCGCCATGTGCACTGCTGTCAAAACTTTTTCCACAGAGGAAAACCGCATTTCAGCCGAAGTGTACAAGTGTGACTTGTAAGCAATAGGTACTGTGTCTCCTTCGTTAAAAGTAAGATACTTGAAACCCACCGCCCCAGGGATGATTCTTATCACCAGGTTGGTGTGGTTATCACGAGTCAGTAAGAATTTAGATTCTAGAAGCTCAGCCTGCAAAGATTGCAAAATAGCTGAATGTTCTGGCAGCCAGCAAGATTTGGTAAAAGTTGGTTGTATCAAAGCCTACAAAGGCTTGATACGCTGGGCATATTCGGTAATATAAGTACGCCCGAAATAAAAAAATTCCAGCAAGGACTGTAATTTTTTCTGAATTGTAGGAGTGCGCAGTTGTGCGCATTTCTCCAAGAAGTGAGGCGCCAATCCTCTACCTTCATTGTTGAGCTCGTAGCCCAGTAACAACACTGTGCACTCTGCAATGTAAGACTTTGCAAAGTTGAATTTGTAACCAAAGTCCGCAAAGTTACAAATTATGCGATCAACGCGGCACAGATGCGCCCAGAGCTCGTTGTCTGAGATAAATGTCATCCACATACGAACACGCATCAGTGTCTATCCTCTCTAAGAGAGAGACTATACGGGCAGCAAACACGCCCAGACTATTCTTATAGCCCATCGGTAATCTTTTATACTGGCGCTGTTTGCCGCCACAGGTAAAACTGGTCCACTGGGAACTCATTCCGTCCAAATTGTGGGCAAAAAAAATGTTGGATACGTCAAGCGTGGTTTTAAACCGCTTACGCACAAGACCATCCGCAAAAGCAGAGCCGTGTGTATTCTGTACTGCACAGGTATGGCAATGCGAATTCAAATGCCGGTAATCGAATACTAAACGGTACGAGCCGTCAGGCTTGGTCACAGTAAAAAGAGGGTTATTCATCGGTGACACACAAGTTTCAATCACAGCTTGATATTCCAATTGTTCAAGGATTTCCGCGACGGAAGCCTTAGCTTCACGTCGGATGGGATATTGAGGCTGAGGCTGTGGCATAGACCGTAAAGGAATTTCGTGGTGTGGGGAAAATTTATCCCAACCACACTGTGTACGGTACAGAGCCGGCGCAAGAGCCTTAGCCCTTTCTTCTGCAAAATTCAGCGCATGCTCTTTCGAGACCGTGTGCGTGAAACTTGAAGGATCACCTCCTCCCCTCTCGGAGCTGCGAGCACAAAAGGTGGGGGCCAGTCAGCCTCCGCTAACAAAATGTCATATTTAGTTGTTAAGATTTTCCCAAAATACCCCTTTGATGGTACGGTATATGTCACCTTCAATTAAAAGGACTATGTTATAAAGTCTATCAGGGGAAGCTACTCTAGTATCAGCTGTCTCCACAACAACATATCGATCAGTCGCTGTCACCTTCAGTAGCAGACGCTGGGCCTCTCGCACTATGGCAATCTCCTCCGCGCTGTCCAGCAAGGTCAGAGCCCATGTCGGATTCCGAAGCTGCGTTCTCACTATCTGTGGCATATCTCGCTGTTAAAGCAGCAACTTTCTTTTTCTGAAACTGGGGTCTCTTCGATGTTGAATCATCTTGCTTGCCTTTACTGTCTTTCGGTCGGGACTGGTTGCGTCCCTCCTGGCCACCCCGACCTCTGCCGCCTCCTCCACCACCGGTCGATGAGGCAAATGATTCCTGAAAAGAACGAGGAGAGCGTTGTTCAGAAACCTGAAAACGATCAGGTGATTTTATCTTCGCGCGATCGCGCAAGTCATAAATACGTTCTGTAGGCGCAGGCACTGGTGATGCAGGACGAGACTACTGTTTCTGCTGATGTTGTTTACCCTGTTTTAGTTTTTTCGGCCAATTCTGTTTTTTGGTCTTGAGCTGTTCGTCAGTCTCTGACTTCGGCCCTTGGGGTTGCTTTTTCTCTTCAGTAGAAAATGGCTTGACTCCCAAACTATTGCGGCCTGCGGTCTTATGAGCCGCCACAATAATTCTCTGTAACTGACGGGGTTTGTCGGCATCGGGCACAGCCTGCAAAGCATTAGACATCTCAAAGCTCACAGCATCTCCCTTGACATTCGCAAGAACGAGATCGGAAACTACGTCAAAACTGCCGCAGAGGCGCATACCCAATTCAACCGCTTCCTCAGGTCCGTGCTCATCTTGAACACGCTTAACGACCGTCGGAAGGACAGGCATTGACGGTGTGCCGAAGCACCTCGTATACATTGCCGCAAAGATCTTTCCCCATGACTCACAGTCACCAGCTTCTGGGATCAAGTCTTTAGGCATGCTAATTGTCAGAATCCTGTGTTTTTCTCCAGGAGTCGTGTTAGGAAACACCGCTTCCAGCTGGTCAATTCTCGGCAAGCCAGAAAGGAAAGTCATCCTTATTCCGGGGGGCGCTTGCCCATCACTACGTTGACCATTACAGGACTAAGTTTCATTCCTCCCTGTCCGGCTGGAAGCGCCGCACCACCTGGGGCCCCGCCCTGGAGATTGCAGGTAATGTATTGCACTAACGACCTAATTACGCTAATTGCGACTACATGTAGTTGTCTTAACTCAGCAACGGTACATGCCCCGTGCTGAGGATGAGGTGTAAATCCAGCAAAAACAGGCCAAGTCGCGCCCGGAATGGACAAAGGACCTAACCTCGGAGTTGTCAAAGTGTGGGGTAGGACGGCGTTAAACCAAATTCGGTGCTGCCAAGCGTTAATCGGAACTTCCTGTGTCCTATAGGGAGCATATTCCAGAGGCACGGCAGTGGGAGTGTATGTGTCGAACACATTAGTATTTGTGTTCACAGCCAGGAAGGTCACCCACGAATAAAAAGTTTTGTATGGGTAAGCCACTTCCACGCTCACTACCATGATCACAGCCATACCATCCAAAGTGACATTATAATCCTGCAAGTGATTGCGCACCGCAATGCAACTATGTTGCGGAATGTCTACCGCGGCCATAGCGACACAGAAAGGAAAAGGTTCAATAAAAAGTACGTAGCACAACTGGGTAGTAATCCAAGGAAACCGTTTTGAAAGAATCAAGCTTGAAAAGACCTATATAAGTATAGGTAGGTTTGACTGACACCACTGTTTTCCGGAAACAATAGCGAAGGTTGTTAAGGACCAATATAAGTGCTACTCAAGTGTCATGTAATAAGACCACCAACGATCGGGCGCCATGTAGCAGGGATTCTGCTCCTACACATAACTGTGCAAAGAGACTTAGAACCTCAGTGAATTAGGGTGTGCCAAAACTCACCTTAGTATCCAAAATCCCCTACCAAACTAGCAATCAGTGTCTCATTGGTTCTTACCGACCCCCAATGATTTAGACAACCCAGAACATGGACTTAGAACACCTCAGGTAACGTGGAACACATGAGCACTCTTTCGTTATACTAACATATCAATCCAGAACCAGGAGTAAATGAGGACACGTGCGAGTTTGAAATGTTTATTTCTAATGCAGTGTTCTCAAACGCAGTATCTTAGCTAATACAAGCAAACATATTATAAGGAACAAGGTTAACAGCCTGGTTACTATTCCATAGAATACAAAAGGCGAAAGCATGGTAAAATGCTAAAGGTAAAAGGTCCAAATAAAACCTCTGTTTACCCTCCCTAGCTAGTATATTATATTATATCTACAGAAGGTCTCTTCGGGTTTAGAAGGGCGGCCCATACCTTTGGGTTCAGCAGAAATGGATCACATCATCTCCTGCACCAACTCTCTGCATACAGATATTAATCAAGTGTGTAACTCATGCTCTGTGCAGTGCATTATTAATCGCGCCTAAACCCAAAGTTGGCCACAGCTGCATATCTATTATGTCTACTCAGTGCGCTGATCAATCCAAACAACAAGCCCTGTGTTGAAATAACCTAGAAGGCCTCGGCACTCACTGTACAGACATAGCTTACCAAGCAAGGCTGATATTATAAGCAAACATGTTATTCTCGTGTGAAGCAAAATATCCAACTAGGCAAAAAGCTTTAATAACAAAATGTGTCGTGTACAGATGTAGCAGAAAAGGAAAATGGCGTTTAAACTTCTAAGAAGCTCGTGCTAACATAACACAGTGCAAAGGTGAAACCAAAACACAAGACAATAGATCATGATTCGATCTCTTAGGACGAGAACCTCATTGGGGAATGGTATAGATTTCAACCCCTGATTTGATATATGTGGGACATGGAGTGTATTATTTGAGCCATGTGAGAGCCACAGATCAGAAGCAATGGACGTGAGTCTCTGGAGATCCTCATTAAGATGGCATAAGCTACGATCGATCTCGTAGAATCTCATTTCCCAATAATCATTTTTACGGGTAGTAGTGGGATGGGGGGGGAGTCAGGGGACAGAGAGAAGTAATATGCGGAGACCATTCTGAGGGTGGGGGTCTTTAATGGTTGTCTGGCAGCATGTGCATCTGGACAATATTGTTGAGGATATGCTTGAGGAGAATTAGATGTGATGGGAGGAGGTGTAGCAAGAGTGGTTGTGATATGGTCAGTGGATCTGGGTGAACTTTGGTTGGTTTGGCAATGTGATATAGGATTCTGGGCACTTCTCTGTTCCATGTGTATGGGAGCGTTGTGGGAGTGCTTGGAAGGCACTCGCTGGAGAGCCCTGAGTAGGTAAGAGGGGGTGTATGGGGAGCAAGAAGTTCGATGAGGTCTGGGTCTGTATTAGTTTGGGTTTTATGGGGGTGGACCAAAAAGTAGGATCTACTATTCTCAAGCTCTGGAGTGGGAGTGGTGGTATCAAAATTCAGGTGGTCATTGCTTGTGACCGGAAGTGGTTGATAGAAATTAGAATAGCCAAATGCGTTGAAGAGGGTGAAAGTATTTCATCAAGAATGTTAGGGCGGTTATGAGTGGAAAGATTGAGCTTGGTGAAAATCACCTTTTTAAGAGTAGGGAAGATATTGTCAATTAGGGTCAGATTTTCATTTGAGGGGTGTATTAGAATGATCCCATGGTTGAATATGGATATGGTAATATTCACCCTGCAGAAGGAAGAGGGGTATACAGATAGTCTAAGTCCGTGAGGTGTTTTCCTAGTGCCTGTGATACGTAACATGAAGAATAAGATATTTCTCCATTGGCCTTTCCTTTTTGTATGAAATATAAGGTCATTAGTTAGAGTTGTTCCCTTATTGGTGCGTTTGTAGGGGTCTGAGATAAGGGTTTCAGGGTGTGTTTTGAGAAATTGGTGTTTTACATTTTTTGATGTATTTTTGGAGAGGTTAGGGGGGTATTTGACAGTGTAGGCATTATGACCCAAGGGTTCTTGTTGTTATCCGCTTTTTATTGCTAAAAAGGAACCTTTAAGGTGGTGAGAGGTCGTGGGTGGAGATTCTGATTAATCTGTTAAGACTGGAAGGAAGTTAAGAAATACGCAATATGTAGAGGCTAAATTATTTGTCATGAATCTTAGTTGGTAGTAAAGTTGGATTGAGGAGAATAGAGTAATTCTTCTGATTGGGATTTCATTCCAAGGGTGCTTACGTCAATCATAGTAGTTTGAGAGATAATATAAACCATTGTCTGATGAGCATTTAAAGACGGCTGCCAGTTTTGCGGGGTTTTCGTACTAAGGGGTGAAGTAGTCCTATTTTTGTTTCTAGGAAAGAGTGTTTTTTTTTTATCGATTCAGGCAATGGGGAGCGCCATCTTTGTAAGCTTTCTGCTTTACTATGTGATGCCAAGTAAAAATGGTGGGTCAATTCACAATATTCGTAACACCAAGGCAGCTAGCAGAGTTAGCCCTGTGTTATTGAATAAACAATCTCCTTGATTAGGGACCCGTCCTCAGGAAAAACTTAAGGTAGTAGTTACAAAGAAAGTTCACTGGCTCCTAAATCCTCAATGGGCCCTCGTGAGTAGAGGCGAGAGGAAGTACTCGTCCTCTTTGAGATCTGCTCGTGAGCGGGTCCTTCTGCAACTGAGCCCTTTGAGCGTGTCAGCACGGGACACGAGGGGAGGGGGAGAGGATGCACTCACCCGGCCCTCACAAATTTCCTCTCAGGCGGCTCAGAGGGCTTTAGAAGTGCTCCCTTGAACCGTCTGTTAGATCCAGGGGAGTATGCAAGTCTCGACCTCCTGCATCACTCCACCGACGATCCGTCCTGAGACTGCGGTCTCTCCATGAATGGTGGTGATGCCACAGAGTGAAGAACCATGAAAACTGCGTATAGTTCCTCAGGTGAGCAACATGGGAGCATCTTTTCACTTCTTTTCTCTTCATTTCTCTTGCCTGTCTATCCTCTAATCTTTTGTTAATTAACGCGTTTCGATGGGTGCAGATAGCCAGGCTAATGTGGGGTAGTTTCCGACAGAAATCCCCAAAACCCAGGAGCTGCTGTCGCAAACTCCTATCCGGTGGCATCTTCCCTTCTACTTGATTTCTCTGATGTGGTTACTGCAGAATGTCTTGTATTATCAATAAAAAGAATTTATAAAAATTAAAAAATCAAGGCGGGGTGGGGTTGTGAACCCTTTGTCAAGAGACCCTGCACCTCTGGACATGGCTGGAACATCAGGGCATTTCCGTGGCGGTTCAACATGTGGCAGGCTGTCTGAACGCCAAAGCAGAAGAACTCAGGATCACGAATTGCGTCCTCATCCAGAGGTGGTGCAAGGTCTTTTCTGACATTGGGGAGAGCCTTGGATAGATCTGTTTGCCACTGCTTAGAATGCGTAATGTCAGCAGTTTGCGCACAGGAGTTTCCAAGGAGGCTCTCGCTTGTAGACTTATTTTGTCTCAAGTTGAGCTCAGAACTCCTGATAATCTTCCAGCTGATACCACTCTTGTTCAGAGTTCTCAAGAAGTTTAAGAACGACCAGGCCCAGGTCATCTTAGTGGCTCCGGACAGGGCATGGAGAGAGTATGGTATCCCAAACTCTTGAGCAAGATCATCTGGCCTCCAGTCAGGTTGCTCATGTGTGAGGATCATCTGTCACAACAACAGGGCAATGTATTGCACCTGAACCGGTCCACTCTCCATTTTCATGCATGGAGAGTGAGTGTTGACAGTTGAGGGTGTTTGACCTCCCAAAGTATGTAAAGTCTCTCTGGCAGCCAGGTGTTCTTCTATTAAAGCCATCTACGCCTGCTGATGGGACACGTTTGCGGCTCAGTGTACATCCAAATCGGTTGATCCTTTGTCTACACCCTTGTCTGAAGTTCTCTTTTTCATTCTTGCTCTGACCTAACAAAGCTTTGCTCTGGGCACAGTAAAAGGATATATGTCCACCATTTCCACTTGCCTACAGTTGCCGAATTAGCCTTCCCTGTTTAAGTCACCTGTTGTGACTAGATTCTTTAAAGGTTTACAGCCTATGTTTCTTCCTACGCCCATCATTATATACCTCAATGGAACCTTCCTCATGTGCTTGTCTTTTGAGCCGATGTACAGCTGCCTTCCACTGCTCCTAACACTCAAAACTGTCTTCCTTGTGGGGATACCATCTGCCAGGAGGGTTAGCGAATTGCAAGCGCTGCATGTAAACCCCCCAATGCATTTCTCCTCTCCCAGACCTGCTGATTCTTAAAACCCCGGCTTTCCATTTGCCAAATGTGGTCACACCTTTTCACGTCAGGCAAAGCATCACCCTGCCTACATTTCCCCCCTACCCCCCCCACCCCCCGGTTTTATCCTTCGAAAGAAGAGGCGAGACTCCACCATCCGGATCCAAAATTAGCATAATCGAACTCTATTGATCATACCAAAGAATTCCAGGTGGGCGATTATCTCTTTGTTGGATTTGCGGTGGCAAAGAAAGGGAAGGCAATTCAAAAGTGAACCATCCCTCGTTGGATTCTGCTTTGTATTATTATCTGCTGTGTAGTGGCCAAGAAATAGCCCCTTGAAAGCTTAAGAGCACACTCCGCCAGAGCTACTACTGCATTAGCTAGAAGAGTCCCAGTCCTAGACACCTGTCAAGCAGCTCAGTGGGCATCACTGCAACTGTTTGCTAAACACTATTGCCTCAACAGTCAGCTCTGGAGAGATGGACTCTTGGCTCTTTGGCCATTCGGTCCTCCAGAACTTCTTAGTTTAAGATAGTCCACAGACCCACCTCTGGGGAGAGAATGTTTTGGTATCTATTCTAAGGTATGGAATCTGTGGCTAGAAGTTGCTATCAGATGAACAAGTAACTTATCACGGGAACCCTTTATGTGGTAGAGAGTGTATCTAGCCCCAGATTTCTGACAAACCCCCCACCACCCTATCCTCTCCGTTCTGTGAACTGTTACCCTTAAGGACTTCACATGCACACTAGCTATTCCACCTCAGATTGGCTCTGCGCATCTGGTGTGGAAAAAACGGAAAAAACAGAGATCAGCGCACTGGGGTGGGATGCCTATATAGGCACCGGGTACGTGATTTCTGTTGCGGACAACGCCACACAGAGCCGAGCGACACACCCTACCAGTGCACACAGGGTATGGCTCCAAAATCTCCTGATCCATTCTGACACCTGGGAATATTCTAAGGTATGGCATCTGTGACTAGATGGAGTCGCTACCAGCTAAAGTGTTGCCGAAGGTAAGTAGCTTGTTAGTTAAAGCCAGCCTTAAGCTACATCCAATAGTTTTAAAAATGTGCACTGTGCTAGGGAAACATAAAGCACAATGTGAAGCCGGTCAACAAAATTAGTGGGAACAAAGTGTGAAGAAGCCTTTAAATCTCAGAGCAGAAAGGGATATATGAAGAGCTAATGTTCCTGCTGCTGTTAGACTTGACTAAAACGATGGATTTTGGCCCAGATCTCTGTACTGAGGTGAATGTATGACATTGTTATGCATTCTGTTTATTAATTGTTCTTTTTGCATTTGTCACCCCGAATGGAACGGGTATGCCCAGACGTGGGTCCCGTGCTCTCCGTGCCACTGGAGTCAAGCGATCCTGGCTGATGAGGGCTGAAAGCCCGAAACCGGTCCTAGGATGCTTGTTTCCAGTCCAGGGTGGACCTGGCCTGGTAGTTTGGGCTGGACTGTTCCCATTGGGCGCAGGGTCAAGACTGATTTGCATATGACTGGGTCCAAAGTGGAATGGCATGGTGAGCAATAAAACAATGGATTTAGGGCCAGATCGCTGTACTGAGGTGAATGTGTGACATTGTTCTGCATTCTGTTTATCAATTCTTCTTTTTGCATTTGTCACCCCGAGTGGGACAGGTATGCCCAGACTTGGGTCCCGTGCTCTCCATGCATTGTTCTGCATTCTGTTTATCAATTGTTCTTTTTGCATTTGTCACCCCGATTGGGACGGGTATGCCCAGATATGGGTCCTATGCTCTCCATGCCACTGGAGTCAAGCTATCCTGGCTGATGAGGGCTGAAAGCCCAAACCGGTCCTAGGATGCTTGTTTCCAGTCCAGGGAGGACCTGGCCTGGCAGTTTGGGCTGTACTGTTCCCATTGGGCGCAGGGTCAAGAGTGATTTCCATATGGCTGGGTCCAAACTGGAATGGCATGGTGAGCAAGAAAACAATGGATTTACGCCCAGATCTCTGTACTGGGGTGAATGTATGACATTGTTCTGCATTCTGTTTATAAATTGTTCTTTTTGCATTTGTCACCCCGAGTGGGACGGGTATGCTCAGACGTGGGTCCCGTGACCTCCATGCCATTGGAGTCAAGATATCCTGGCTGTTGAGGGCTGAAAGCCCGAAACCGGTCCTAGGATGCTTGTTTCCAGTCCAGGCAGGACCTGGCCTGGCAGTTCGGGCTGGACTGGTCCCATTGGGCGCAGGGTCAAGACTGATTTGCATATGGATGGGTCCAAACCAAACTTTAATGGCATGGTGAGCAAAGAAACAATGGATTTAGGCCTAGATCTCTGTACTGGGGTGAATGTATGACATTGTTCTGCATTCTGTTTATCAATTGTTCGTTTTGCATTTGTCACCCCGAGTGGGACGGGTGTGCCCAGACGTGGGCCCCCTGCTCTCCATGCCACTGGAGTCAAGCTATCCTGGCTGATGAGGGCTGAAAGCCAGAAACCGATCTTAGAATGCTTGTTTCCAGTCTAGGGAGGACCTGGCCTGGCAGTTCGGGCTGTACTGTTCCCATTGGTCGCAGGGTCAAGACTGATTTGCATATGACTGGGTCCAAACTGGAATGGCATGGTGAGCAATAAAACAATGGATTTTGGCCCAGATTGCTGTACTGAGGTGAATGTATGACATTGTTCTGCATTCTGTTTATCAATTCTTCTTTTTGCATTTGTCACCCCGATTGGGACAGGTATGCCCAGACGTGGGTCCCGTGCTCTCCATGCCATTGGAGTCAAGCTATCCTGGCTGATGAGGGCTGAAAGCCAGAAACTGGTCCTAGGATGCTTGTTTCCAGTCCAGGGAGGACCTGGCCTGGCAGTTCGGGCTGGACTGCTCCCATTGGGCGCAGGGTCAAGACTGATTGGCCCAGATCTCTATACTGGGGTGAATGTATGACATTGTTCTGCATTCTGTTAATCAATTGTTCTTTTTGCATTTGTCACCCCGATTGGGACGGGTATGCCCAGACATGGGTCCGATGCTCTCTATGCCACTGGAGTCAAGCTATCCTGGCTGATGAGGGCTGAAAGCCCAAACCGGTCCTAGGAGGCTTGTTTCCAGTCCAGGGAGGACCTGGCCTGGCAGTTTAGACTGTACTGTTCCCATTGGGCGCAGGGTCAAGAGTGATTTCCATATGGCTGGGTCCAAACTGGAATGGCATGGTGAGCAAGAAAACAATGGATTTAGGGCCAGATCTCTGTACTGGGGTGAATGTATGACATTGTTCTGCATTCTGTTTATCAATTGTTCTTTTTGCATTTGTCAACCCGAGTGGAACGGGTATGCTCAGACGTGGGTCCCGTGAGCTCCATGCCATTGGAGTCAAGATATCCTGGCTGATGAGGGCTGAAAGCCCGAACCCGGTCCTAGGATGCTTGTTTCCAATCCAGGCAGGACCTGGCCGGGCAGTTCGGGCTGGACTGGTCCCATTGGGCGCAGGGTCAAGACTGATTTGCATATGGATGGGTCCAAACCAAACTTTAATGGCATGGTGAGCAAAGAAACAATGGATTTACGCCCAGATCTCTGTACTGGGGTGAATGTATGACCTTGTTCTGCATTCTGTTTATCAATTGTTCGTTTTGCATTTGTCACCCCGAGTGGGACGGGTATGCCCAGACGTGGGTTCCCTGCTCTCCATGCCACTGGAGTCAAGCTATCTTGGCTGATGAGGGCTGAAAGCCAGAAACTGATCCTAGGATGCTTGTTTCCAGTCCAGGGAGGACCTGGCCTGGCAGTTCGGGCTGTACTGTTCCCATTGGTCGCAGGGTCAAGACTGATTTGCATATGGCTGGGTCCAAACCGGGAATGGCATGGTGAGCAAAAAAACGATGGATTTAGGACCAGATCTCTGTACTGGGGTGAATGTATGACCTTGTTCTGCATTCTGTTTATCAATTGTTCTTTTTGCATTTGTCACCCCGAGTGAGACGGTGTACCGACCAGATTTTTTGGACCAGATGGAACCAGCTCCTAGGAGCTCCTCTAACCCAGCCGGAACGTAAACAACTCCCTCCTTAGAACGTATTTACAATGGACATGGATATATGTATGTACATCTCGTACCTAAGGATGGGGAAAGTAGCAATAAACATGCATTGGTTTTCTACAATATCCTATTCACACCTATTAGTCTCGCGGCCACGTAGGCCCAGACTAGTCTACCCTAGGGCAGGTCTGATAATGTACCATTACGCACTGATCACCATCAGTGTTTACTCAACACGCAATCCGGCGCGCCTACACACATGGGCCTGCAGTCCCAGTGTCCTCATTTATACCCGGTCTGCAATCCGGCAGACCTACACACCCCTCTATCTTGGGTGCTCTCACTTACACACGGCCCGCAATCCGGCAGGCCTTCACACCGTGTCCCTCCGGTGCTCTCATTCACACACGGTCCACAATCCGGCGGACCTACACACCATCTACCTTAGGTGCTCTCATTAACGCCGTATACCAACGACGATCACTTTCCTATGAACACTTAGGGATGAAGTCTGTGGTTATCTATTCAGGATAGAACTACGACAATAGAAATTGGTATGGTTTTCCGAATTACAATATGTACCTTCTGCTCTTGGCATCAAATGTTCCTTATCTCCCTACTTATTCAGTCACTCCTTACCTGATCGGGATTCACATCCGTTCATGCAAACAACGTCTGACTAGAAGATTTAGATTACCCTGATTGAACAAGAATACAAGACACATGTCGGTTCACTAAGAACTGGGGTATTTATTACAATAAAAATAAACACAATACTACACAATATATATATATGCTGCAAAGAAAAGTAAAGGTTAAGATGCGCGCTTCACAAGGAAAGGGCAGAGATCACCTGGTTAATATGAAGTCGGGGCTCGGCAGTCATCTAGGTTCCCGTCTCGTCTCTGTGTCTTGGCTCGTCTCGGACTCACACCTCAGCAGTCACGGGTACACGTCTGCACCGCTATGCTCAATCTCCTCTGCTTCCCTCCAAGTCACTGGAACCTTGCTCGCTATTAGCTACCGCCTCTGTCTCTCTCTGTCTCCTCCTTCAGTCTTTCTCAGAGAGTCTCGGTTTCGGAATCTTTCTCGGACTTCAAAATGGCGATTGTCTGCCTTGAAAAATAATTAATGGCATAGATGCTAATGGCTAGCTGCCACCTACAGACTGACTGACTCATTGCCTAACACTTTCGCTAATATGGAAGCTGTCCCTTCATGGAAAGTTACGGCCAGTAACCTGCCGCCCACCAAATTCTTGTACCTCCCCGTACCAAGGACACGTTCCCAGCCGGCCGGCCTGAAGTTGTGTCTTCGGAGTGGAGAAAAATACAGTCTTTCGATAAGGGCCAGCCTGAACCGGTTCTCTCCAAGCGAACAACACCTTAAAACTAAAACATTACACTTGACCTAGAAAGCCTCTCAAGCTACCAGGCAGAGGGCAAGATGGAGTCTGTCCCGTTTAAGGCCTACAAGGCCCAAAATATGCATAACTCCATAGAAGATATACTAATACTCTTGCAAAAGGACGGATCATCACTAATACTTATATATCTATCCCCTAGCTTAAGTTTATAAGCCCTGATCTAAGGAAAAGGGTACGAAAATGCACTACTGTGCCTTATGGATAGGTCCTACTTATAGTCCTAATCCCTATACTGCAAGGGTAATAGGCTGGAGTCATCTTCCATCATCCTCCCTCTAAAAGAGGGTCGAAAAAGTCGGCTATTACAGACGGGTATGCACCGACGTGGGACCCGTGCTCTCTATGCCATTGGAGTCAAGCTATCCTGGCTGATGAGGGCTGAATGCCCGAAACCGGTCCTAGGCTGCTTGTTTCCAGTGGCCTGGCAGTTCGGGCTGTACTGTTCCCATTGGGCGCAGGGTCAAGAGTGATTTGCATATGGCTGGATCTAAACTGGAATGGCATGGTGAGCAAGAAAACAATGGATTTTGGCCCAAATCTCTGTACTGGGGTGAATGTATGACATTGTTCTGCATTCTGTTTATCAATTGTTCTTTACAAGCTTATTTAATTTATTGAGGCTCTTTTTTATCATGTTTTTGGGCCAATAAATACATTCAGAAGCCTTTACATGAGAGGATACAATTCTGCTACATTTACTGTTTTCTCAACATTCAATAAATACATCTAACCTGAAACTAACCCCTACAGAAAGATTTGTTTGCTCGAATCATATAGCTTATATTATTTTTTTTAACCATATAAACCCAATATATATTGAATTTACATAAGCAAAGAAACATTGCAGTCCCAGACATTTCAGTCACTATGAATATATTTAATGTTGTGTAGTGCTGCCCTCAATTTACATGAATACATTGCGATTCCCACCACCATCTTCCTTCACCTGATTTATCCCTTGAGTCACCCTCATTAGTTCGCCAAGGAGACCATCACACAGCTAGCAGTGGAGAAAGAAACACACACAATCCTCAGTTTAAGTAATCCCGCTTATCAATCACCAAATTTAAATAAAGGATGGTGCTACAACATACTACACTCCTGCTACCACAATGTGCAACTAGGGTGATTCCCTCACATAATCCCAGCAATGTAAATCCCAAATTGCCTGAAGCACACAACAACCAAAGGTAAAGAGTAGTATGTATGTAGTTCATAAAAAATGAAAGATTTAATGTAGAAACACATTGGCATTATTATGCCACATCAAGAGTACATGACATGACATACAATATACATAGGCCCTGTTTACTAATTGAGGTGCTATTTATAGCACCTGGTAAATAGCGATACCACAGGGTTTGTTATTAACCTGGTGGGATAAATTGAACCTATTACAGGTTTCTAGGGAATAGCATGAAGATTATCCCCCAGATGCATCAAGAACTCATTTTGCTATTCCTTAATAGCGAAAAATAACGATTCGCTATTAAGGAATAGCAAAATGCAACGCATGAAGAAATCACTAAAAAAATAGCGATTTCTTAAAATTCCTCAATTGCGACTCGCAAAGAGGCCCATAGGAATGAATGGGAAGACATTCTCAATTTGCGAATCGCAATTAGCGTATCACAAATTGAGAATGCGATTTTAAGGGTGCAGGGGTGTCCAAAGGACACCTTGTTGCACCCCCTGAAATTGATCTGTGCACATATGTTGCGCACACACATGCCCTTAGGGAATGTGTGTGCGCAACATGAAACTTTGAAAAATTCACTTTAGTGCATTTTTCAAAGTTTTTGCAAATTACCATGAAGTTCAACTTCATGGTACTTTGCGAGCACTATTAGCAAAATCGCTATTTTTTAAACTTTAATGCATTGCTTTTAAGGAATCTCAATTTGAGATTCCTTAAAGGCAATAGCAATTTAAATAATCGCTATTTTGCGATTTCTTAAATTGCGATTTTTGCATTTGGGATGATGCATCCCAAATGTAAAATTACCGGTCGCAAAGGGGCAGATTCTGAGAATCTGCCCCTTTGCGAGCTGATTTTTGCTTGATGAATCTATGCCATACCCCCAGATTCATGAAGAACACATTTTGTGATTCCTTAATAGCGAAAAATACTGATTCGCTATTAAGGAATAGCAAACTGCTATTCATCAAGAAATCCATTCAAAAAAAGCGATTTCTAATAATTCCTTATTTGCGAATCGCAAATTGCGAGTCGCAATTAAGGAATATCTCCCCATTCATTCCTATGGGCCTAGAGGACCATAGGAATGAATGGGAAGACCATCTCAATTTGCTAATCGCAATTAGCGATTCGCAAATTGAATTTGCGATTTCAAGGGTGCAGGGGTGTCCAAAGGACACCCTGTTGCACCCCTCAAATTGATGTGTGCACATATGTTGCGCACACACATGCCCTTAGGGCATGTGTGTGCGCAACATGAAACTTTGAAAAATGCACTTTAGTGCATTTTTCAAAGTTTTTGCTATTTACCACGTAGTTTAACTTCTTGGTAAATAGCGGCCCCAGATTGCGAATTCGCAATTTTTACATGGTTCATGAATTGCATTTAAGGAATCTCAAATTAAGATTCCTTAAATGCAATTCATCGCAATTTAGCGATTTCTATAATTACGATTTTTGCATTTGGGATGATGAATCCCAAATGCAAAAATAGCGCTCGCAAAGGGCAAGATTCTCAGAATCTGACCCTTTGCGAGCCGAATTTACTTTGATGAATCTGGCTGTAGGTGCTTTGTCCCAGATCAAGCACAATGTTTCGAGTGCCGTAACCGTTACTGTAGTCAGAACATTTTACTCGGTCTGGTGGCACAGGAACCTGTCCCATTATGCATGTATGTTGTGTTTTTTGAATACAGCACATCCTAGCCTTAGTAGTGCTGGGGAATCTAACACTTCGGTTGTGGGACAGAGCACCAAGAGGTCATTAGGTGTTCATACTATATTAGCAATCTCCTTTTTCAGAAACTCTTTGGAGGAGGAGTCATTGACTCTGTAACTAATGACAGACTGGGATCTTTTATTTGAAATTTGATGAATTGGTGTGATATCAATGCATGATTGGAAGGCTAGAATATTCCAGCTCCGGAGAGTACCATTAATAACAGTAGTCAAGCTATCTGTAATACTCTTGCAAGGCCAACCTGGAGGCCCTTTTTAACATCTTTGTCAACAGTAAACACCATACACCAGGATCTCAGGCCAAAAGCGAAGTATCTACCAGCCCTGAAATCTTGTGATACCGTTTTCTTACTTAGTACGGAGCTGCTTCTAAACCTGCTTAAGTCCACTAAGTCAGGATCCCCCCGGACCCCTGTCCACCAAAAATCGTAAATCTTGCCCCGAAAATTGTATGTGCCCATTTGACTGTAAATGTTTATGAGATAATTAAATAAGGAATTTTTCCACAAGAATGGAAGAAAGCTTCTATTCTTCCTCTCCTAAAAAAAAAATCCACAAGAGCCAATTCGCTATAGGCCGATTTCCTGGTTATCGTTTCAATCAAAAGTTTTAGAAAAGGCTCTGAATTTGGAACTTGCATCTTTCATAGATGCTAACCAGCTTCTAGGTTATACACAGTTTGGATTTAGAGGTGCTCACAGCACCAAGGCGGCTCTGATTGTCGCTGCAGAAGAGTTAAGGTGGATACTTGATAGAAGTGTCAAGACCACTGATTTTATTGGAACTCTCTGCGGCATTCAATACTGTCAATCATGACTTACTGGTTGACTGACTTTTTAAGCTTGGCATAAGAGGCTCTGTCCTTAGTTTGCTGAAATAATTTCTTTCAGAGAGGGAACAGCGTGTTGTTACGGGAGAATTAAACTCTGATATGTTTCACTTGCCCTGTGTTGTGCCCTACTCTTTTTATTCTTTATGTCACCACCTTGGCAAAACTCATCAGATCGTTTGGTTTTTCTGTTGTCTCATATGCTGTCGAATAAATAGTGGTCTCGGTTTTTACAACAGCAATTAAATTTAACATCTATATTAGATAATTGGATAAAAGTAGATTGTCTAAAACTAAACTCTAGGAAAATGGAGGTTCTACTTTGCGACTATAAAAAAGATACACAATTGATGGACGGAATGCAGAACAAATCAAAACATTCACCCCCAGTCAAGAGATCTGGGTTAAATCCATCTTTCTTTTCCCCCTAAGTGGGATGGGTATGCCCAGATGTGGGTCCCTTGCTCACTGTGCCACTAGATTCAAGCTAGCCTGGCTCTGGTCAATCAGCTCCCAAATGGTTCCTAGCCACTCATTCTTGCCACCTCTTTCAGTCACCATGTTCAGTATAGGTGTATTATTAGTCATCTGCAGCCTGATAGTTCTGTCAACTGTTGCACAGTGATATGTTCTTGTGGTTTGTCAGTCAATGTGATCCTAATCATCCTGGCAGTGTGCTCTGATCTAGCACAGTGCCGAAACTGTCCCAGTCCAATGCTGAATTGCCCCTGTGCTTGTTTAAATTATATAAATCTGTTAGTAAGGAAAACGTTTTGTGTGCACTTGTAACCCTGCACATGCTGCATAGGATATGTCTTCTTGCTTATTGTAAACTGGGCTCAGTACCCACAGGGGTGTGATGTCCATGAAGGAGGACCTGCATAGTATTTGTCGACCACTCTTGGCTATACATCGGCCATCAACAGTATCAAATACGGGAAGTCTTCTGGGACTTCATTTCACAGAACAAACACCTAAGGGTGGATGAAAGGGTAATGCAGGCCTGCCAATACCGATTTTTCCATTTGGGGCCCCCATCAAACCAACTGAAACATGTTGCAGTTGCGATGCAGCATAGTATAGAAACAGTGAGGCGATCCCAATCATCTCTTCAACTACAGGAACTTCAAGATTCCGGTCTCACCTGCTCCTTTTCCTAGCTCACGCTAAAGTACATAACTTAACCAGACTGGTAAACATAGTGACTGGGATCAGCCTTATCACATTCTGCAACACATACAAACAGGGCGTGCGGGGGACCATTTTGGCCAGGGAAACCCTTCTTATTACATAAAGCGGAGGTTTTTTCCAGAAATCCACATAATTGTGCAATTCATTCAGCAGCCCTTCTATATTAACACCGTATTGACCCACTGGGCATAGTTTTACCCATATTCTCAGGTACCGAAATCTATCTCTCTCCCATTGTAGTCCCAACTCCGACAGCAGAGTCATATCAACTTATCCCAGTCTACTCAGTGGAAATAATTTGGATTTAGCTCTGTTTCTATGTAGCCGAGAAAATTCAGAGAACCTATTCAGTTATTCCAACAAGAGGGGACAGACCTCTTTGGGACTTAAAAGATACACCAAATTGTGATCTGCATACATTGATACCGCATGGCATATGCCCCCAAGCTGGATGCATAACTGCCCAAGCCCGGATCTGAGTCGCCAGGCCAGTAGCTCAATGACAATTGTGAATAGCACTGGGGAAAGAGGATATCTCTGTTGAATTCCTCTACCCAGCTACAAGGGAACCAAGACAATGCCCCAGTACGCCCTCTGGCCACAGGGTCTGTATATACTATCTGGACCCACTTAATAAAGCTAGGGCCAAAGCCCATATGGTGGAGGACCGCCCACATATAATACCATCCAACCGTGTTGAAGGCTCACTCTAGATCGAAGGTGGCCAGCACTAACTCCTCCGCGGACGAGAGTCTGTGCATAATGTGGTCCAGCCTTCAAAAGATATACATTCTGCTCCTCCCAGGGATAAAACCTTTCTGATCTAGGTGTTCGAGCATGGGAATCACCCACAGCAGTCAGGTGGCCAGTACCTTACACAACAGGTTAATATCTGAATTCACAACCGGGCGCCGCAGAAGGACGACAGGTCCAAGGAGGAACCAGATCGAGAGTTTCGGTCTTTTTCTCTGCCAGGCGACCCAAGGAGGCTTTGAACAGCAAAATACTGTCAAAGCGAGAGGGAATCCCCTTCTCACCCATATAGCACCTTAGTGCGTGCCACACATAAAATCTAAAACACTCACTGTAAATTAATTTTATAACCCCACACATACTCACTTGGTCCTGAGGAAAGCCTGTTTCAAATTAAGAAAGGCCAGGCTGAAACATGTAGACCACACAGGACACTGGAGGTCATAATCCATACTCCACCGTGTCCGTCTGCCTTTTAATGTGCCAACAGATACCCAGTTTTATTAAAATATTTTTTACCCTCGGGTGCTGGGATTTTTGTATGGCTTTTTAATCTTCACCTTCACACTCACCACACTGCACACTCAGTAATTATACCAGCTCCGCAGTAATCTGGCGTCGAAGCACACCCGGGGCACGTTAGGTGCCACTGTGGTGGGCCCGATGATGAAGCATGCCACCAACTAGGTTGGTGGGTGAGGGCTTTCAAAAAAAACCCACTGGTTTTCCTTGACATACGTACTCCATTGAGTCTTACCTGTAAAAAACCTAGCTAGTCTTTCTTGATTTTTGATATATAAAAGCGGGGATTCAGACTAGCTTACCTAGTCCTCCCTCTCTCCTTTGATTCAGTGATAATATCTGAATTCATCATTGAGAACTCACTATAAGAAGGGAGGTAAGTTGGATCCCTAATCTTCTTAGATATCAGCACCATCACCACTTCTCTTATTGATGGTGGGAGGACTCTCTCCCTTCTCGCTTTCATGAAGGCACCCATCAATTGCTCCATTATTGCGGAGTGCAGGGTTTGGAATAACTCAGCCTGGAAAACATCCGCTCCCGCTATTATGCTGCACATCGTTTCCACCAGTGCCTCTTTCAGCACCTCCAGCTCAAGTGAACTGTTAAGTCGCAGCAAATATGTCGCCTGAAGGTACTGTTTTAGGGCCTCCTCAGGTATAGCATGTGGTTGGACAAATCCCATCTGCAGGTATCCCATACAAGCCTAATTTATTTTATCTTTGGCAATAATATTTGGCCTACATGTTTTACAAAGTGACTGTATTTCTGCATCTTGGTTTGTCTCTTTTTAGCAACCAGTCCAGCATTGCCCAAGATTTGTCTCCCTCCCAAAATAGTCTCCGCCTGTATTGTGTGTGTATGTTCTTTTCCTGCCTGGGACAAGTATCCTTAATCTGCCATTTTATATTGATGAGCCGTCAATACACATCAGGTGGGCTATATACTTCATGCACCTGTGAGTGACAGGACTGTGGATTTTCTTTCGGATTATGGTTTCGCCATACCTCCAGCAACTGTAGGTGATCTATCACTCCCTTCAGTGCCATCTCCATGTTGGGCTTTAGGCCCGTCCTTACGGGAAATGTGCTCATTTGTCAGTCCAATACTCAATTATAGTCAACCCCATATAATCTGTGGGTAACAAATTTGGGACAATTAACCTCATAACTTCAGGAAAGAAGAGTCCATCATCTAAATTCGGTGTGTAAGTATTTACAAGGCAAGCGTGAAACCTATCCAGCACTCCAACAATGATCGGAGACCGCTAGTGTCAGAATTTACTATTCGTTATGCTAAGGACACCCAAGCTGCCCTCCATGTCACCACTTCTCTTGCGTAATTAGTGTCTGTAGCTGCAAACATTTTCCCTCTCAATTTCTTAACCAGTTTGTCCACTTCAGCTTTGAGGAAGTTGGTTTCCTGTAACATTGCAATTTGTACATTATATCTTCAGAGACAGGAATAGACTTGCTATGTTGCCTGGAGTAGCTGTTAAGATCCTGAAAACTCAAGATTATCAACACCCTAACCTTAGCTGCTGTTGGTGTTGACATAGAGCTGCATTTCAGATCAGACCTTCATGGCAGCCCTTACCTCTGCTGTCAAGCAAAGTCTGCAGTCTTCGCTTCCACTCCCAGTAATCCTCCATAGACCATGTGGTTGCTCATGAACATAAAAACAAAACCTATTTCCCTTCAGAAAAAAATAAAACAACTATCCCCTTTGAGGTTCTTTAATTTTGACTCCATCTTACATTTGTCATCAATTTGTGTTGCCTTTACACAGACTGCTCTATTTATGAAGTGTTTCTGCCCTTTGGACTGCAACGTGTAGAAAAAACCCCTCTGTCCTTGCTTTGAAAGCAATCTCAGACACTAGCTGGCCTAACTGCATACAGACATGTTCTGCAAATATTTAGAAAAAAGGGGACCCCTATATATTACTGTTGCACCTGCTATACATAGGGAACAAACTGAGTTAAGGAAGGTCTATAGCCAAGTGACAAAATCAAAATATGTTTATATGGAGATCATGGTTGATATAGCTTACATATGAGATTGAGAATGGAAAGTCCAACTATATATAGATAATCTCAAACAATGAAATATTCTCATTTGATTTTATTGGTATATTATATATATATTTATCAATTCTTTTAAGATTTACATATTTTATATTCTTTTTGTGTTTTTCTCTTCTGTTTTATTTTCTTTTCTTATAGTTGTTTTTCAATATAACAAAAGTCAGTTAAAAGCATACTAGAAAAAATATACATAACCAATAGACATGAGACTGAACAAAATGTTGAAGGCAAAGCGGTAGATGTCACAACGCGCGTTTCGGCTCTTGAGCCTTCTTCAGGTTACCGTCTATTGCTCTATAAATTGTGAAAAAACATATATCAATAAATGAACATGACAGACATATTATATACAGTGGACTTAAATACATACACATAATATATACACTTATTCAGCTTTGTGTCTTCATATGAGCAGCAAGGTAAGAGCATTATTTAACGAGTATGTCTTTCAAATATAGATCTATTGCATCAACATTGAATTTTAGCACCATTTTGAATATTGTTTTTCTATTTACATATTCACATGATTACATAATCTGTATATCAAAAAATGAATAGACATTTATCAGATATGACAATTGCAGTAGCACCTGAACTCATATTCTCAAAATTGAGTATTGGATGACATTCTCTAATTGTAACATACTTGTACCAGACAAATACTTTCTCAATTCATAAGAGAAACATATCAGTAAATTAGGAGAACGTCACTTGACTTGATCACTTTCACAAGCATATTCTATATAGTGACATTGGCGAATGACGTTATCTAATATACATAACAATTTTGCTAAACCCCGAAATGATTTATTCAAGAAGAAATGAGAGAAACATGTTAGTCAATTCTGAGAACATCCATAACTTGATCAATGTCCCGAACATATTCTGTATAGTGACCGTAGAAAATAACATTCTTTAATCGTGGCAAAGCTATAAGACAAAAGCAAGCTGCTTCTCACTTAAGCTGAGATGAATATGTTGGGAAACTCCACGGACATCACATGACAAGATCTGAAAATGATAGTATGACTAAAAGCTAAATAGTACCAAGCCTAGATAAGCATGAACCTGTAAGATTTTTGCAACAACATATATTGTGATTATAGAGTAATAGTGTGGCTAAGTTCCTAGCAACAGCATTTGAAGATAAAGAGATCCATAATATACCAGCTCTCTAGTGATCATGTGAGATTGCTCTACTATACTTACAACAATTGATCTTGACCCATACTTACAAAAATTTGTGCGAACTCAAACCTAATTCTTGGCTAGGATGTGACAGGTCAGTCGATGTTTAGGGTTTCTTGATATCTGTAGATGTAGGATAACAGAGCATTAATTGATATTATGGCTTTAAACATTTAGAATGTGGATAAAGTTACAAATTGGAAATTAGGGACAACCAGATCTCTAAGAAGCCATTCTTCTTGTGCCACAATAGAGTAGTTAATCATAAATTGTTATACCTTCAAATGCAGGTAGATGAAAGCGAAGAACATATATGTTGTAGCTGTCAACGGATGGGGGTGATATCTATTAAATAATAAGCACGTATTACTGATTCATGTTCCCATAAATGATATATGATAAAGAGATCAAAAGGGAGATGTCATACAGTTACCTAGGAGTCACTAGATCAGTTCCTGTCCGTTATCTACAGTTTATTGGCACTGGGGGTAGTATAGGAATGAACTTGCTGGACATGAAAATAAAAGATGTCTATGACGTTTCTGCCCGAAAAGAAAAGAAGGTGATAATTAATTACTCTGTTGGTTTTAAATACATATGACCGATGTTGGATACAGTCTTAAATGTATATACCTTCACACTTAAGTTATGAGGCAAATGGATGACAAGGATAAACAATAATAGCATCAAAGGAATTGTTCATTATCTAGCCGAAAGACATATATACAGAAATATATTTAGCCGATTTGTTAAGAATGCGATGACTGTGTATATGTTACGTACGCTTATCGTATAAAATAGAAAAGGTTACAGGTTACCTGGGGATAGCCAGAGAATTGCTTCCCGGGAGTTGGGATCCGTGTAATAATTAACGTTCATATTGCCATATCTGTAGATAGAGGGTATATATGAAATGCAATGAACTACACGCTTTTTCAAAAGTCCATGAAACAGATATATGTATACAGCATAGTGCGTGCCACGTGAATGGAGATGTGCTTGTATCATTATAAGCTCCAATTCATATAATATTGGCTACTCCTAGCTCAAATTGAGAGCTTCGTGGTGGCTAAATAAGTTTAAAAATGCCCTCGTATATTTAAACAAATTGATGTTTGCACATCCCAATTAGAGCGAAAAAATACAATGTGGATGAGTATAAGGTTATAAATTAAAATGGCAGGCACAAACGGATAAACCGACAGATCGGGCGAGAAAAGAGAGGGGAACGCCGTAGGCATTTTATCTCACCTGCTGAGAATGGCTGAAGGTTTCTAACTCCCGGTATTTAGAAGAAACGACCGCCTGTGACTGAGGACGCTGGATACAAACTGCCGCCTCATGGGAGTGAGCCGCTTTATATACTACAGGTGTCATCAATTAAGAAGATGAAGGAAATAGACATAAAAAGAGGGCTGATACTGTGTTTCGAAAGTGGTAGATGCAGTGACCAGAATAGGGAATAGAAATAGACGGAGGACTAATGGATGAAAATAGAGAAAATAAACAAGGGACTAGTAGGAGTGTTTAGGACGGTACACAGACAAAATATCGATTTTTAAATATCGATATACAATTATATCGAAGTTTAAATATCGATGGGACAAAATATCGAAGGTAAGTAATATCGACAGTCTTAATATCGATATTAGTATGATATCAGTAATATCGAAGTTTTAAATATCGATGTCAATAATATCGAAATAAATAACTTCGATGTTACTAATATCAATTTTTAAATAAATTTAGTGCATATTATATTGTATTTATTATGTTTTATTATTTATTTTTAATGTAATTTAATTAAATATTGTCTTTTACTACTGTAGCGGGTTGTGGGTTTATAGGGGAATAGGGTGGGAAGTAATTTAATTATGTTAAATTAATTATTACTTGGTAGGAATTATTAATTAATTAATTGAGAATTAATTTTTATTTAATTTTAATTAATTGATTAATTGATAAATATGTTCTGTAGCGGGTTATGGGTTTATAGGGGAATAGGGTGGGAAGTAATTTAATAAATAATTAATTAATATATGTTTGTAAATATTTTAATTAATAATTAATTGGTAATTAAGTTATATTAATTAGTTAATTAATTAATATAATTTTGTACATATTTTGAATTATTAATTAGTTGGTAATTAATTAATATTAATTAGTTAATTACATTAGAGTAATTTTTTTATATATAATTTTTTGTTATTCTTAATTAATTAATTGGGAAAAATAATATTAATTATTAAATTAAATTAATTACTGCTAATGTGCTAATATATTTACTTTATTGTTAATTAATAATTAATTGGTAATTAAATAATATTAATTAATTTTGGATAAAGGAGTATTTTCAGGGTTCAGGGTCAGTTTTCAGTTTTTGGGTAAAGGGGTATTTTTAGGGTTCAGGGTTAGTTTTCAGTTCTTGGGTAAAGGGGTATTTTTAGGGTTCAGGGTCAGTTTTCAGTTTTTGGGTAAAGGGGTATTTTTAGGTTTCAGGGTCAGTTTTCAGTTTTTAGGTAAAGGGGTATTTTTAGGGTTCAGGGTCAGTTTTCAGTTTTTGGGTAAAGGGGTATTTTTAGGGTTCAGGGTCAGTTTTCAGTCCTTGGGTAAAGGGGTATTTTTAGGGTCAGGGTCAGTTTTCAGTTTTTGGGTAAAGGGGTATTTTTAGGGTTCAGGGTCAGTTTTCAGTTTTTGGTTAAAGGGGTATTTTTAGGGTTCAGGGTCAGTTTTGGGTTTTTGGGGTACAGGGATATTTTTAGGGTTCAGGGTCAGTTTTGGGTTTTTGGGGTACAGGGATATTTTAAGGGTTCAGGGTCAGTTTGGGGTTTTTGGGGTACAGGCGTACAGGGTAAAAATAAAAATAATTTACATTAAATCAATTAAATGAAATTAAAAAAAGAACATTACATTAAATTATTAAGTGTTTTATTTATTTTAAATGTATATGTATTAGTTTTAGTTTTTTAAAAATATTTTTATTTAATATTTGTAAAATTATATGTATTTTAAAATTATTTTTACATTATTATTAATACATTTAAAAAAACGATATTTTTAACTTCGATATTTTTGTACTACGATATTATTTTTTCAATATTTTTGTACTTACCTTTATGAAGATATGACTTCGATATTTTTGATGTCGATATTTTTGTGCCGATATTTTTGTATTTCGATATTCTGTCTGTCGATATTATGTCAGACATTCGTTTAGGACATGTCAGGTAGAATACTGATATATAATGTTATTGAATCGATCGGGTTTAGACCAATCAACTATATCCCTACTATCAGAGGGACTATCTTTTTTCCCTCATGCCGGGATAAACAAATTTGAACTTTTTACAGATCTCATGACATTCTTGCGTAAAGTGAGACTAAAGTTTTTCTTCAAGATAACCATACCAGCAATCATGAGAACAACAAATCAGGACTAGCTCCCAGATCTGTGTTCACCCCAACACTAGATCAGGTACCACCTGAGGTGGGCATATTTGAAAAAGTGGTATACAACAACTTCTTACATGCCACCAAATACATACCTAAAACACCGTTCAACATCACACATGACGAACATCTAGCTATGGATACCTTAAAAAACAACACCAATATGACTGTTAAATGTTGTGACAAAGGTGGAGGGATAGCTATCCTGGACACTGATAACTACATTGATAAAATTGAGAGTATGCTTAGTGATACAAGATTCTACACCAAAATCACTAGAAATACAACTGGCGTTATCAAATCCAAAATTGGACGTTTAACTACCCAAGCAGATCTTGTATGTCCATATTAGGTATTTTGTATGCTTGCAGAAGCTAGGACTGCCCCTTTCTTTGATGCTGAGTTTGTAACTCTAAGCATATAAAAGGCCTCTGTGTTTTGTACTCTTTAGACTACCTCATTCAGTTGCATATTAAATTTAATAAAGATGTCTTTTCATATTTCAGCTTCTGTGCCAAGTTCTTTATTGATATTAGGAAGACCCCTGAGAATGAAGATTTTTCAGTTCTTCACCTTCTCCTCCTCTGACCAGACTCTGAACCCTCACCAACTAATGGTCCACCCAGGTGCATCACTAATTCACCCTGAATAATAAACAAATGCATACTAAACCTCCTACCCTCCACGCTCAATTATTTAAATCTTTAATTGAACGTAATCCCCTCAGCTATTAGGGACATGAGAGGAAAGAAGAGTACACTTGCTGGCAGCAATCGACTTTCCAAGGGCTAATCCACTCATGGTACTCTCAGCCGGTACGAGTGTGCCAGCACTAATTCCCTAGTGGGGAGGTATAGCGGGCCATGAGATAGTCTCTGCTCCCACTAGTGGCGGGGGTGCAAAGGCTAAAGTAAGTTGCTCTTAGCTCACAGTCTTTTACAAGCAATAACACCAGTCACATAGAACTGCCCTTCTGGATGTACCAGTATCCAGAATGGCAGTTCTCCCTGCCTTGCACATATAGTCCATTGCATTGTCTTGCAGTAGTTTATCGCCAGTCAGGGCAGCTCCAGTATCCGCGAGATCCAGTAAATTCTCAAGGTGGGGTGAGTACCATATCCATGTTACCAGTATCTAGCCCCTCTGCTGTTTCAGGGCAGTCAACATGGGCTTTAGGGTCTTCAAATAAAGATTCTTCCACTCTCTCCATTGTGCCATCCTCCTAGATTGTTATCCGTAGGGTGTGACAGGGGCAAGTCGCACAGGCACTAAGCTTCCGCCTGCTTCTCCATTGTTCCTCCCTGCAATTCGACCCCTTATGTGGAGAGCAAAAGGCTTCAAGAGGTTGTGGTCCTGCTTTATACCACATTTCCAACCAGGCCCACACATTTTCAGGTTGTTGAAGAAATAGCTCTTGCCCTGGTCTATACCTTTCAAGCATGCAGAAAAGAGTGGCCTGTATTGGAGACCCATACTCATAAGTTTTTGCTTTACTTCTGCATAATATTTCCTCTGTTTTTGGAACTTCTTAGTGTAATCAGGGTAAATTCATATGATGTGATTTTCAATGGTATGCTGTGTCACCACTCTAGCAGCTTTCAGTTTGCAGTCTCAATATTTACAATTGAGAATGTGCCCTATCTCCCCGTGGGGTCCATGCCAACAGCTTAACATGTCTGATAGACCCTCATGGCATGAGCTCTTGTCGGATCCAATGTTCCAGAAAGGATTCTGAATTACTGCCTTCTGTCTGCTCAAGAAACCCCAAAAATGTAGATTGTTACAACAGGACTGATTTTCCTCATCTAATATCTTTGTTGTAGCCAGCTCAGCCGTTTGCTGTTTGGAACTCCATCACAGTTCCTTCAACTAAATGTAACCTCTCTACCACAGCAGATTCTCATCTATAGAGACGGTCTCTATTTTTCCTTTAAGGGCTGTCAGTGAAACATGAATCACTGTCAACAGTTCTGCTCTAGAGGGTTCCTCGAGCGTTGTCTCCCACCTCTGCAACCGCCTTTTAAAAAAAACATGATAGCACTGGGAGATGCTGTGCACTCAAGGTGTGTTTTTCATAAGCAGGTCTCCAGGCGTCTCTCCAGCCCACCAAATCACAAGTAAACTCCACCTGCTCTAAGCAGCCAAGGCATGGTTATACTCAGTACAACTGCCATAAGCAAATGTCAGTGCTCCCCCTGAGCAATTTTGAACAGGGTAAAGTACACTGCTCAAGATAAGGTGGCTCCGCCAGACCCCACGCGCTATCTCAAGGTCAAGCCACACCAGGCCAGATGTTACCATTGGGGGACCCTGGATCCAAGCACTCATGTGGCTCTATCTTTGCACCTTTTCAACACTCTTGCTTTATGTTTCAGAGATCAGTGCGGGCCGCAGAGAGACGTGTCACCCTCAAGTCTATGAGGCCTGCAGCTGTCAGCGATCTCCTGCTGTCACTCCTGGGGGGGGAGGGGGCTGCAAGTATCCCCCAGCCTGCTGGTTAAAGGGGGATGCAGTCCTTCCACGACCATATCCGCCGTACACAACACTCCTCGGGCTTAGATATAGCCCCCAAGATTGGCAGGGTTGGCTCTCCCCAGTTCCACCACTCCAACTTTTGAACATCAGTGCAGGTCCTCCTCGGCCAGTCCAGGGCTCTGGTATCCGAAGCCAGGTCATTGCCAGGATTGCCACGGGTCTGTTACGCACAGCAGTTATCGCACTCCATTGGTCTGTTGTCGGGCTGCAGCTGCACCACAGAGTTGCAGAATTGAAGCTCTCAGGCCTGGGAGATACCTAACAATCCTGTAGGTAAGTTATTAAGTGCTTGCTGAGCCCTCTGAATGCTATGAAAAATGAATCCTATACCTAAGCAGTCAGTGCTGGCTTTGACATTCTTTTGGCTCGCTCGACCACACATTTCGATTAAAGACAGAAGGGATGTGTGAATTGTAGTCATATTCCCAGAGCAGACATAGTATTCATTGATGGCTTAGCTGCAAAAGCAGGGCCATTGTTTGACTGAGAAGTATGAGCTGCTCCCATCTCTACCATGCTCTGCAAGCCCTTTACGACTGATTGAGCATTGTCAGTCTTTTATGGTCACACCCAAAAGAATCTAGAGCAAAAATCAACCACAACCAATGTATATTTTGCGAGATACCAAGTCCGACTCAGCCCCTGTTGTGCACTGGCCGTCCCAATGGGCCCACCCCTCCTGCTCTCCGCAGGATGCTGTGCTTATTGCGGACCATCTCAACGTTCCGGTGGGGCACCTTTTTCTGTCTCTTCTCCAGGCCACTGCAGGTGTGGGGCCCAAGGTAGTGGGGGCAAACACCAATTATCCTTCCTCCACAATGTTCAATTGAAGCGAGGAGACCCAGATGTTGATCCTCCTACGGACTTCCCTGGATGCTGATTAGTCTGGGGGGGCTCCCATGCTCTCACACCCTTGTCTGAGTGCCACAGTAGCTCCCCGGCTCTGCACGGCACCCCCCTCTCACTGGTAGTTGACTCTCAGGCTCAGGGTGGGATGAGCTATATTCCCTGCTGAGGCCTGCGACCTCCTTAGTCCAGCCTCTGCTTACAGCAGTGTGCTACGTGGCCCAACCCCAACAGGGCATGCTTTCACTATCTTGCTGCCTGTGTCCAAGTCTGTAGAGGGGGCTCCCCTCCACATTAGCCCTCCTCAACCTCCATCCAAATCTAGGGTGCCCTCCACATGGGCCGCGGGCAGAATACAGCCTCTGCGGGCCGGATCCTCTCCTGCTGCATGGTCTGCGGGTCCCTGGTGCCACTGCTTGCATTCCCTGTCTCGGGCGCAGGTCGACAATATCTCTCGTCTCCACCCTGCTGCGCCTGCCACAATCGGGCTGTCACAGCCTTCAACAAGTGGCCCAGAAAGGGTTTCCCTGCCCCCGCAATCATAGGAGCCGCTCACACCCACTCAGCTTTTTTTTGAGGCTGGGCCGGCAGCCTCCATTACCGGCATCATCCTCTACTGGGGCTGCTCCCTGTTTCCACCACCCTCACACCGCAATCCGGTCCCGGAAGCCGCTGTTGCAGTCCACCTTTCATGCGGCCACTCTCAATCAATCAATCAATCAATCAGGGAAGTTTTAAGCTCGCTACTCACCCTTGAGGGTCTCAAGGCACTGGGGAAGGAACAGCTCCGGTCTGGGGTTCGTGGAAGTAGATTCTGTTGTGGAGATATTGGGGTTCGGTGTTGTGTGGGGCATTTTTAGGTGTGGGTGAGTATCTTAAAAGCTACTCTTTTCTCGACTAGGAGCCAGTGGAGGTTACACAGGTGCTGGGTGATGTGTTCGTGTCGAGGGATGCCGAGGACGAGTCTAGCTGCGGTGGTCTGTATGGTCTGGAGTTTGCGGAGCAGAGACTTGTTGGTCCCGGCATAGAGGGCGTTTCCGTAGTCCAGTCTGCTGGTTATGAGTGCGGGAGTGACTGTCTTCCTTGATTCGGGGGAATCCATTTGAAGGTGTTTCGGAGGATGCAGAGGGTGTTGAAGCAGGTGAAGCAGGTGGAGGTTACGGCGTTGACCTGTCGGGTCATGGAGAGGGAGGAGTAGGATACAATGCCGAGGTTTCGGGTGTGATCCGTGGGGTTGGGGGGCGCCGAGGGCGGTGAGCCACCAGGTATTGTCCAGTGCAGAGGGAAGGGTCCAAGGACGAGGATCTCTGTCTTCTTCGAGTTGAGCTTCAGGCAGCTGCTGCTCATCCAGAACGCAACGTCTTTCATTCCTTCCTGGAAGGTAAGTCTGGTGTTGATGGGGTCCTTGGAGAGGGAGAGGATGAGCTTGGTGTCCTCGGCGTAGGAAACTATGCTGAGTCTGTGATGTCTAACGATGGCCGCGAGGGGGGCCATGTAGATGTTGAAGAGCATGGGGCTGAGCGACAATCCTTGGGGTACTCCGCGGTTGATTTGCGTGGGATCGGAAAGGTAGGGTGGAAGTCTGATTCTTTGGGTTCTGCCGGCGGAGAAGGAGCGGAGCCAGTCTTGGGCGGTTCCCAGTATGCCGGCTTTGTGGAGTCTGGCAGTGAGTGTGCGGTGGGAGACATGTCGAAGGCTGCAGAAAGGTCAAGTAGGATCAGGGCTGCGGTGTGTCCATGGTCGAGGATGGTGCGTATGTCATCTGTGGCGGTGAGCAGAGCGGTCTACGTGCTGTGGTTGCTGCGGAATCCGGATTGGGAGGGGTCAAGGATGGAGTTTTCTTCAATGAATTTCGTTAGTTGGATGTTGACGGTCATTTTGGTGACTTTTGCCGCGAAGGGGAGGAGGGAGATGAGTCAGTAGTTCTTGAGGTCCTTGAGATCTGCTGAGGGCTTCTAGGGTTCGGACTTCTGTGTGTTTCCAGTCAGATGTCGGTTTCGAAGGTGACGTTGATGGTGCGTCGTAGTTCCGTAGCGATGGCGGCGGCTCTGGGGAAAATGTGCGGAAAGCAGGGGTCCGTGGGGGCTCCTGAGTGGATGCCTTTCATGGTCAATGCAGTGTCTTCGGTGGTGACTGGGTTCCAGGAATAGATGGTAGGCCAGCTGGTGTTGCTGTAGAAGGGAGTGGTTTCGGAGTCAGGTGTCTGGTCGTTGAAGATGTCATAATGGCCCTTGATTTTCAGATGGAATTTTGAGCCCAGCTTGTTGCAGAGGTCCTGGGAGGGAGGGGATATGTCTGTGGTTTCTCTGGGGGGTTTGGTGAATTCCTTGATGATGCTGAAGAGTTCCTTGGAGTTGCTGGAGTTGGCGAGGATCTTGTTCAGGATTAAGGTCCTTTTAGTGGATTTGATGCGTTGGTGGTATTCTGTCACAGTGTTTTTATAGGTGCTGCGGTCTTCAGAGGATTTGCTGTTTCTCCAGTTCTTATCGAGACAGTTTCAGGTGCGTCTGGATTCTTGGAGGTCCGCAGTGAACCAGGTGGCCTTCGTGGGGTACTGTCTGTCGGGATCACGTAGGGGTGCGAGCTCGTCTGCGCAGTTGAAGATGCATCTGTGGAGTTCTTTGGTTGCGAGGTTGGCGTCGATCGAGGTGGTGGGGGTGTGGCGCTTGAGGGTGGAGTTGAGCTGTTCCTCTGTGATCTTGCTCCAGTTTCCTCATGGAGGGCGGATTACAGGTTTGGGTCCCGTGGGTTTGCCGGCTTGGAAGTGTACGCAGTGGTGGTCCATCCATGGGGGTTGCGTGGTGTGGCTGAAGTGGACGTTGTAACCTCCTACGAGGATGGGGTCAAGGGTGTGTCCTGCCTTGTGGGTGGGGGTGGTGACGAGTTGTTTCAGTCAGAGGTTGTCCAGCAGGGTGGTGGATTTGGGTTCGGTGAGGTTGTCGAGGTGGAAGTTGAATTCTCTGATGAGTATGTAGTCCATGGAGGCGATGGCGTGAGGCGCGATGAGGTCGGTGATGGTAGTGGTGAATGCAGTTCGAGGTCCGGGAGGTCCGTAGGCAAGGGTGCCTCTTAGGGTCGTTCTGGGGCTGGTCTGTATCTGGAAAGGGAGGTGTTCGGTGGTGGGCGAGCTGTCACTCAAACTGGAGGTCATGAGTCGGAAGGAGCTCTTGTGCGTGATGGCAAGTCCTTCTCCTGGGCAGTTGGGGCGGTCCTTCCTCTGGATCTTGTATCCGTCGGGGATGTCGGTGGGGATGTCGGTGGTGGAGGTGTAGTTGGTCCAATTTTCTGTGAAGAAGGCGACGTCTGGCGAGAGGTTGTCGAGGAGATCCCAGATCTCAACAGCGTGTCTGTGCAGGGAGTGCACGTTGAGGAGGATGCATCTCAGGGCTCCGGTGGTGCTGGTGTTCACGTGGGGCAGTGGCCTCCTGACAGCAGGGACAGCAGGGACAGCAAGGCACTGGGGAGAAATAGGATAATCGCACCAGGTGGCCCCTGGCACTGGAGCTCAGAAATTATGCATCCAACTCAATTGCTGCTGTGGTCACAGTTTCTCAAATTGTATCCACCCCTCCTGTGCAGGAGATCAATTACTAGTTTTCTGTTTAGCTATCTGCTTTTTTCTTGGTTCCTGGAGCTTTCTCCTTCACCAAACCCTCAATCATTTATTGTTTTGAGTTGCGGTTTGGAAGCACATGTACCTAAGGTATCTTGACTTACAGAGGTATATACTTCCGAAATAATGTCAGGTAGGTCGTGTTCACAATCAACAAACTCTAGTGCACATTATTATAATTCACACTGATACATATGTGATAGCAATTGATGCACTGTTAGCCTATTGCACTTTTAACCTATAACAAAGCAATGTTATATGATACACAAGTGTAATAATACTAATTGAGGCACATATTTATAAAGGTGAACTGTGCACACGAATACATAAATAAGTTAAATGTAACTGGGGAGCACCTAAGCAAAAAATGCAAAGCATAGATCAGTCCCCTAAGACTGCCCACCACCCCCTCCCTCTGGTAGGATCAGCTAGAATACTAGGCGTCTTGAGATAATGCATATGAAAGTTACAGAGAGTACCAAAACAACACTTCAATAGAAGTGGGGCCAGCCAGCACTGAGTTGCCAACCGTCGCTGGATCTCCAGGGGTGGCTCCTATTGACAGGTGGCAGGGAGGCTTCATGAGTCATCCCATGTGAAGCACTCAGGGCACCCAGACTAGTAGACTGGCCATCCATATGGGGTGCAGTCCTATTTCTTGGGGAACCCTTCATTCAACATAGAAAGGAAAGTTTCTGTTCCCCTTTGCTTTCTGGCTCAGAAGCTGCAAGATGGCCACACAACTTACTACAGCATGTGGAGGTGCTGATGTACAGCCCTCTGCCTCAGCTGTCAACCTGAGGAATCCTAGAGCAGAATGCTGTTGTGGAAGCAGGAGGATTCTTGTTTGTAGGAGCAGACTACTTCCCATACTTGGACCGTGGATCTCCATGAAGAGTGGGTGAGTCATTGGAGCTGCTATCAGTAGACCCTGGACCTTGCAGTGGTGCTACACCAGTGGGTTTGGAGGTTACAAAAGTAACCCTGAAAAAAAAAATCTGCAGAAAGCAGTCAGAGACTCCATTTATATTGTTATCCCAAAACTGCTAAAGGAGCCCAGAGAGAGCCAGACAAAGATAAAGTGCCAGTGGAACTAATGTTTTCTCCAGGGGAGAAACTGACTTCTTTCTGCAGTTAATTAGTTACAACACGTTATCTTTCACATTGGGAGTACGAATTCTGCATTTGAATGAGTACTGGAGGAAGTGAAAGGTAGTTTCACTTGATGAGATAGCAGTAGCCCAAATAGGCGAGCAGGTATCAACTCCGGAATCTAAGAGGGTCAGCAATAAATCAGATTCCGCCCTTAGGGATCAGTATTATCAGTGCTTTGTCACAGCTATTGCAAGGCTGGAAATTGATGTGTAAGCTTTGAAGAACGTGGGCCTACAGCTTCTCGCTTTAGAATCCTAGGTGCATCTCTTCCTTCTGATGATATGGATCTGAACAATGAAGTGCTATATTTTCTCCATACGGAAGTGTAGAATTCTGACTCTCCTACCAGACTACCCACAAAAGGCGCCACCAGCAATGACCTCAAGGACTGGTGTTGGTGGTAGTTCTGCTCAGGGGAAGGCAGTGACCAGCCTGGCAACAGGTACTTCCAACCTTTGCCTGCTGGTGGTGAAAGTCCACGTTGTCCTGGACCACAGCATGAAAACTCTCCAGCAAAAGCAAACGCTGCTAGTAATTTAAATAAGAGCTGTCCAGAAGATTATAACCCTCATTTATGTTCTTAGTGAGACTGAGGCTGAAAGGTGAAGGTAAAGATTACAGCGTCGCACAACATAAGGCGCCTTATGCCATTTTTAGTGTTCCATACTCCTGAATGTGAGGAGCCTGAAAATGGAGTTGATTAAAGATGCTTGTTTTGTTCCTGTGTAGGGTATACATGGCCAATCCATTGGTCTGATGTTCTTTTCCACTTCCTAGGTAATTGTTGGCCACATTTGGTAATCGTCCAAGTGTGTTATGTAGCCATTTTTTATGTTGACACTTGTTTAGGCTCCATTTCTCCCCCACCCCCAGTTTTGGGCTTGGATGAATTCATCTTTTAAACTTGCATTGAAGCGGTGCAAGGTGGGGTTTGCTTACAGATGTATTAAAAGTTAAATGAAAGGGTACAATGGTTTTTGTTCATTGCCGCAACTGCATTGTAGTTTGGTTCCTTCACAGATTTGAAAACGAAAATGGTGTGCTTCATGTAATCTGATTAAAAGTTATTGAAACCCAAACAATGCTTAAATCAAGACACTGCTCAGTAAAGCTCACAAACCAATTTAGTAAAATGAAAAAGTATTGTATAGTTAAAAGGAGACCAAGATGACAAAAAATGGATCTTCAATTCTGAAGAATTGAATTTTTGAGTTCTTGTTCTAAAGTTTACTTCACCTTGAATTCAGGATGGAAGTTAACACACTTTGTCTGGCGAACCTGCGATTTCTGCCACTGCTAACAGGGCAAACCATGGATTTTCTGAAGATACAATATATGCTTAATGAAACACTACATTATTACAGTGGTGAGAGGTTCTTTTGCCACTGTAGTATTATTTTTTAAACATATTTTTATTGGTTTTAAGAAATATTGGCATTACATTAATAGAAACATTGGCATTAATACATGTATACTCCAACATGTCACATCAACATGAATCAGTATTTCAACAATTTGTGGAGCAACATGGTCAATAGATCTTTATTCCCGATGGGCGTATCTGGAGCGAATATTGTTCTTACTCTATAAGCTTGACCTTCAGTACACAACGCTGCACATCCATTTAGGAAATCCAAAAATATTACATCTACAATCTACTTATGTGTGGGAACTTTTAAAGCATATCATTTAACTAGTACTGATAAATAATATGAAGATGTGTGTGGGAATACATCCGTATATATCTGTACACACTTCCAGGGCTCTCTAACCATCACTGTGTGGGTCATCTTCATCTTCCTGTATGGGTACCACACAGCCATCTCTGTCTAATGTGGGGCAAGCCACTAAAAGTCTGCCAGGTGCATACCTTTTTTTACCTGGGACCAGAGTGCATGTCCCTTGCTCTCCGCCCATGCAGTGAGTGCTGTTACCTATTTCCTAATATCAGGCTCCTCTGGGATTTTTCCAATCCAGATATATCTGCCTTTTGGTTGGGAATAAGGCTGGATCTATACATTTAGTGGTTATCTTCACCTCCTTAGGCCTCTGTATAGGCCCAACATGCACACAGTTGGGCTAGTGGGGAATTCCCTGTCAATAACCAGGTGAATACACTGTGTTACTCTCTCCCAATAATGGTGGAGCTGAGGACAACCCATTTGCTGCACTCTGGAAATTTGGCCTTGGTGACGACTTTGTCTGCAGAGTGAGATGGCTTTATGATTCCCCCTCTGCACAGGTCAATTGCTGGGCTTTTCTTTCTTTCTTTCGGATCCCTTCCCGGTCTGCAGGGGTACCCGCTAGGATTGCCCTCTTCACCCCCTAAAATTTCTCCTTGCGATGGAGCCTTTAGTGGTGTCCCTACGACAATCAGACCAGATCATAGGTATCCCCACGCGGGGAGGTCCCTCAACACTGTCTTTATATGCAGATGACATTTTAGTCATCCTATCAGTCTTTCCGTCCTCCATTCCGATGGTGCTAGAGATCATTGATTGAAAAGTCTATGGGTCGCACACTTCTGACCTCACCAGCGGGTGTAACCCTCGAGCATCATGGTAAATGCAGTCTTTAGGCGTGTGCGCCTTTCGTAGCTCTGGACGTGTAACAAGCAAAGTTGCAGCACCAACTCTGTACACCGGTGTTTCGGAATTGTTGTTCTTCATCAGCAGAGTGTAGGTTTCTTCAGGGATTACTGGATAGGTCGCCAAAGTATTAACAGGTTTGGTACCCCTCGTGGCACGAAGATGCGGTGTCCGAGCTCGTCAGCTCCAAGGGAACCATATAAAGTGAAAAGTCTATGGGTCGCACACTTCTGACCTCACCAGCGGGTGTAAACCTCGAGCATCATGGTAAATGCAGTCTTTAGGCGTGTGCTCCTTTCGTAGCTCTGGACGTGTAACAAGCAAAGTTGCAGCACCAACTCTGTACACCGGTGTTTCGGAATTGTTGTTCCTCATCAGCAGAGTGTAGGTTTCTTCAAGGATTACTGGATAGGTCGCCAAAGTATTAACAGGTTTGGTACCCCTCGTGGCGCGAAGATGCGGTGTCCGAGCTCGTCAGCTCCAAGGTTCAAGGGAACCATATAAAGTGAAAAGTCTATGGGTCTCACACTTCTGACCTCACCAGCGGGTGTAACCCTCGAGCATCATGGTAAATGCAGTCTTTAGGCGTGTGCGCCTTTCGTAGCTCTGGACGTGTAACAAGCAAAGTTGCAGCACCAACTCTGTACACCGGTGTTTCGGAATTGTTGTTCCTCATCAGCAGAGTGTAGGTTTCTTCAGGGATTACTGGATAGGTCGCCAAAGTATTAACAGGTTTGGTACCCCTCGTGGCGCTAAGATGCGGTGTCCTAGCTTGTCAGCTTCAAGGTTCAAGGGAACCATATAAAGTGAAAAGTCTATGGGTCGCACACTTCTGACCTCACCAGCGGGTGTAACCCTCGAGCATCATGGTAAATGCATCGCTGTCTAATGTGGGGCAAGCCACTAAAAGTCTGCCAGGTGCATACCTTTTTTTACCTGGGACCAGAGTGCATGTCCCTTGCTCTCCGCCCATGCAGTGAGTGCTGTTACCTATTTCCTAATATCGGGCTCCTCTGGGATTTTTCCAATCCAGATATATCTGCCTTTTGGTTGGGAATAAGGCTGGATCTATACATTTAGTGGTTATCTTTACCTCCTTAGGCCTCTGTATAGGCCCAACATGCACACAGTTGGGCTAGTGGGGAATTCCCTGTCAATAACCAGGTGAATACACTGTGTTACTCTCTCCCAATAATGGTGGAGCTGAGGACAACCCATTTGTTGCACTCTGGAAATTTGGCCTTGGTGACGACTTTGTCTGCAGAGTGAGATGGCTTTATGATTCCCCCTCTGCACAGGTCAATTGCTGGGCTTTTCTTTCTTTCTTTCGGATCCCTTCCCGGTCTGCAGGGGTACCCGCTAGGATTGCCCTCTTCACCCCCTACAATTTCTCCTTGCGATGGAGCCTTTAGTGGTGTCCCTACGACAATCAGACCAGATCATAGGTATCCCCAAGCGGGGAGGTCCCTCAACACTGTCTTTATATGCAGATGACATTTTATTCATCCTATCAGTCTTTCCTTCCTCCATTCGCATGGTGCTAGAGATCATTGATGTTTTTGCTGCAGTATCCTGCTTCAAGGTGAGCTGAGGAAAGAGCGAGGTCTTGCCGTTGTCGCAAATCATCATGTTCGAGGCATGTGGGCTGCTGAATTTATATCTGTGCATAGATCGCCGCCTAGTGTTGGGTCCGGATGATTCCACATTGTTGTCCTGGAAGAGTCTTCGAAGTATCACGAGATAGGTGGCTCCTCCCCTGGACTACAGTGCGCATGGGCATCGACTCCATCCTCAGATTGTTTTTTTCCGCCATTGGGTTCGGATGCATATTTGTTAACTCAAGTTCGGAATCGATAAAAAACTTTCTTGTTGGCCAAAATGCCTTTAGTTACCGTCGGTATTGTCTTGCGATCGGTGCCCAGTTCTGTTCCAGCTCAGTTCCCGAGCCGGACATCCAGAGGCCTTATCGACGAACCATCATGGAACGGAGCCCGTTCAAGAAATGTCCCGTGTGCAACTCAAAATATCCTCACATCGACGTCCACCCGGTGTGCAACAAGTGCCTGTCGCCGGATCACGATGAAGCCAACTGTATGGCTTGTTCTCGTTGCCGCTCTAAGAAGACGATTCGACTTCAACGCGCAGCGCGCAAGGAGGCCCAGCAGGCGGCACCTGACCCGGTGAACACTTTCGATACCGAGGAGGATGAGGGAGTCGAGCAGGAAGTTCAGGGGAACCTGTCTGATCCTGCATCGGAGATCGACTCCAACTACGACGCTGATATTGAAATGGTCGATAATGAAGACGTCTTCGACAAGGTAGGAGACGACGATGGGGCCTTTGGGGCCATGGAAGATAGCTCGAGCGAGGAGCTAGGCCCGACCGTTGGTACGGGCGCCGAAACCGAGACACTTAATAAGGCTCAGGTCGAGGGATCGCCACATGGCCTTACCCAAGATCTTACACTTGGTTCTACAGCCTCGCCTCAAGGCCCGGCTTCGGACAATTCTAAGGAGCCACAGGTTGACCGATCGAAACTGAAAGTAAAAGCATCGGTGTCTACGCAACCGAAAGCACTGGAGGCGAAATCGAAACCAAAAGTGCGTATTGCTTTGGTCGGCTCGAAGTCCTCTGAACTATCGGCACCGACGAAGCATAAAGGTGTTATCGACCCGGTGAGGTCGCTAAAGGCTGTCGAGCCGAAGACTGGGACACCGAAAAAACTGGTCAAGGACGTCGACCCGAAAAAATCGGCGCCGAAAGCCGTCAACACAGACAAAGGACTCGGAGCTCAGAAGGTTCCCGATCCTCCGCGTCTACCACACAAGTCTAAAAGCGGTACGAACCTCGAGTCCACGCCTGGCGGTGCCTCTAAGGAACCCGTCGAGTCGACGTAGCCGTCCGCCTCCTTTTCGAAGCAGGTGTCGGAATCGCTGAAACGAATTAAGGAGAAGGCTTTAACTGTCGGACCGAAGGATACTCCACCAGCAAAGCCTACCAGTAAACCACAAAAATCGTCGGCGCCCATCCAGTTCACGCTGCCGCCGAAAGTGGTACCTAAGGCCTTCGCCCCTAAAACGGCCGTCGAAGCGTCCAAGAAGGTGTCCACGGGGCCGAAGCCCACAACTGCGGTGGTGGTCACTAAGCATCGACAACCTCCGCTTGAAGAGCAGTCGGAACAATTCATTGACGCAGACACGGGTAGACTTTCAATTTACAAACGAAAGATCGCCCCGGAACAGCCTATGGAGTCATACAAAATTCCATTAAAGAAGAAGAAGGATTTGACTACATCACCCAGTCTTGTCGAACCTATATCACCACATGGACAGGACACTGCTCCTTTCTCGCCCACTTACTCAGATGTGGAGACAGGGGAAGATGACAATGAGGAGTACAATTATCCTATAGACACTGATCCTGAAGATCACAATGAACCCTGGGCCGATGCTGCTGACCCAGGAGATCCACACACTGCCCCAGACAGTCATGCGTATGCTGTAAAAACCTCGCCTACTGAAGACTCTGCGGCATTTAATGCACTTATTGAAAGGGCAGCCAAAAATCATGATGTCCAGCTCCATGTTGATCCTATTGAAGTTGATTTTCTGTTTGACACCTTTTCCACCTCAGAAAAAACTGTCAAGCAGTATGGTGAGCGCCACCCTTCGTCTACCCGTATGCAGGAGAAGATCTATCAGAATTCGGTCCCTTTCCTGGAACAACCACACAGTTATTTGTTTAGGTAGGGAGGGAAAAAGTACAACAGTCCAGGGAGAAGGAATATCTTGACTGAAGCTATCTTCTCCATCACTGAAATGTGTAGTGTGTGGCAGAATTTAATAACTGTCAGAGTGCCTACAGGGTCACAGTAATATTCCCTTCTAACAGGTCGTTTTACGTTTGGAATATATGCACTTCCAGATACTTTATAGTACTGGATTCCCAATGGATGTTAGTCCCTACTCTAAAGGCCGCCCACACCCCCATATGTTGTGAACAGAATATCCAGAGGCCTTCCTCAAGTTACTTGTAACACAGATACTGCTCCAAAGTTTCCGAATGTTTGAATCGCCCCCTGGACGTCTGAACTCCCTGTAATGATGAGAAGTCCACAAGTGAAGTAGTAATTAAGTGATGCTTTAATCCAAGATGTACAGAGAGACCCCACCAGGAGCATCCAGCATGGTGCTCAGCCCAGCCAACTGTAATCTGTCAGGCAGATCACCAACATTCTGATAGATGCATCACATGAACATTCCAATAGAGGTAGAGAGGGATAGCATAGAGAATACCAAGATACTACATTATCCTCTCTCCTTAAACAGAAAACAAAAAGCTAAAAACAGCAACGGAGAACAGGAGACAATGAAAGCAAGTAAATTGAGCAAAAGCGGAAAAAAGAACAGTAAAGAGGAAACACCCTTAAAAAGAGAACAAGAGAGAAGAATGGAAAAAACGTATAAACCATCCACCCTTCTTACACCATATAAACCATCCTCTCTTCTTACAGAACTTTGAAAGGAAGGAAACAATGGAAAGCAATAAGAAAAGAGACAGAACAAAAGAAACCTTCATTTCAAGAACAAGGAAGATGAGGAAGAGTAGAGGTGAAACCTCATCTAAACACCATTACCTCTAAGCAAAATACAATTACGTAACGCAAGAGATAACAGTGCAAGAAGTTGCAATAAAAATACGTCAAATCTAAACATACTTAGCATAGAAAGCATAAAAGCACATAAATAGAGAAACATAAGCTAAATATGTGGATGTAAAACTTTTAAAACCTAAATGTGAATAAAAACACAATAATGCTATAGGACTATAACCCTAGCATAACTCCTCTGAAGGAGACTAAAACATGCACACCCAACAGGGCACAAAACACTGACGTGGTGCCAGGTGGGACTAAAACCCACTACAGTAAAATGGGACTTGAAACCCAAAGCAAAAAACATTTAAATAAAGTAGATGGGACTAAAACCCACTACAAACAAATGGGACTGTAACCCATCGCAAATACATAGAAATTGCACAAGTGGGACTAAAACCCACTGCAAGCAAATGGGACTTGAACCCCATAGCAAAAACATTTAAATAAAGTAGATGGGACTAAAACCCACTACAAACAAACGGGACTGGAACCCATAGCAAATTAAACAGGTAGGACTGAAACCCACAGTAAGCAAATGGGACTGGGACCCACCGCAAAAGACATTTAAATTAAACAGATGGGACTGAAACCCACAGCAAGTAAATGGGACTAGGACCCATCACAAACATTTAAATTACACAGGTGGGACTCAAACCCACTGCATAGAAATGGGACTAAGGAACCCATTGCAAGAACATCTAAAATAAAGCAGATGGGACTAAAACCCACTGCAAGTAAATGAAAACGGGACCCAACCCAAAAACATTTAACTTAAACAAATGATCAGTAGAGCAGCTGGGACTAAAACCCACTGCAAGTGCAAAAGACAAAACACAGTCGAGCACTAATAGGAAACATGACATGTATGAGTGTTGTGTGCAAAACAAAACAATGTGGCATTAAACATGAACCCATCACAAAAAACACAGCACACAGGTCACTAAATAGTTCGCATAAAGGCATTGAATTAAATCTAGACACCGGAGCACGATCCTTGCCCCCGAAAAATATCCTTATTTAAAATGATGTGACACAAGGATTCAAGATAGCTTTTTGTAAAACTCCGTTGTTTTCATGAAGAAAAATGCACAGTACCTTAGTTTCATGACGGAGGTCCGTTTTAAATGAGGGAAAGATCTTACTAGTCTTGATGTCAACTGCAACACCAAACCATCGTGGCACACGCTTTACAAAACAACATGTTGCAGGTACGTATATCACCGTGAAAGTAGCATCGGGACACACGCTTTCCAAAGAAGCAAGATGATCACTTCTCATGCATGAAGAAAAGCTCTTCCAGAAGCAGATAAGCTCTTTAGAATTCCAAAGGACGTTGCGCTGTTTACGTTGAGGAAAATAACACACGAAAGTAAACATGAAGAATTCCCAATGTAAACATGGCGGCACGCACAGTGACGCAAAGCAGGGTGGCTCACGGCGCTTCTACACAGCAAACCACATCGGGAGATCCGGCGGAGAGGACGGCACGTCACAGAAGCTCCACTGAAGGCAGAAGGTGAGAGCGTGCACAATGAAAGACACGCGCTGCTAATTTAAACGGGGAAAAGGCAGTTGAAGTGACGATGGCTTCAATGGCTCGATTTTCGTCCAAAAACACAGCAAATAATGTTTAAAAAAAATAAATCTCCACAAAAAAAAATTAATCTTTGGCATATAATGGTGAAACAAGCAGAAATCACCAAACCACATGTATTGTTCACTCAAAACATGGACCCAACTAGTGATTAAGTGATGCTTTAATCCAAGATGTACAGAGAGACCCCACCAGGAGCATCCAGCATGGTGCTCAGCCCAGCCAACTTTAATCTGTCAGGCAGATCACCAACATTCTGATAGATGCATCACATGAACTTTCCAATAGAGGTAGAGAGGGATAGCATAGAGAATACCAAGATACTACACTCCCCCCACATAGATACAGCAACATGTCATCCTCGTACAGCAAAATACAGAGCGGGAGGTCATTGATCTGTAACCCCTGAAATCATTGTCCCTGCAGTTCCACTGCAGTCGCAAATAGGGTGGGCAAAGGGGGCAGCTTGTCCACATTCTGGTGTTGGGATAAGTGTATAACAACCTAGTCCAGATTAACAATCCCAATAGGCTTCCATACTAGGCATAACAGTAAACAGGAAATCCCCTCTCAAAGAATTGAAGGCCTTCTCTATGTCAATTGACAGAACTAAGGCTTTGGGGTGGGTACCTGCCAGAGCGTCTAGCACCTGTATCAATTTCCTAATGTTGGTCATGGTGTTTTGAGTGGAATAAACCCATTTTGATCAGGGTGCCTAAGACCCTCCCCATTAGGGAGACATTTACTTGCCAGTATCTTGCTTAAAATCTTAATCTACATTGAGCATCAATAGTGGGCGATATGAACATGCCCAGGTCAGGTCCCTGTCTTTTTTAGGAGGGAGACCACAATAACCTCCCTCCGAGTGGGGGGTGCGGAGCTCTGTGCTCTAGCTGCATTATAAGCTTCGGTAAGTCTTGAGCAAGTAAGTCTATAAATGTTGTATTAAACTCCACGGGGAGTCCACCTGATCAGGGACTTAACTTAACTGCAGTGCGGATCTCTGGCACCTGTATCTCAGCCTTCAAAGAGAGCATAGCTAGAGCACCATCGTACCGACCCTCATTGTAGGTTTTAAAAACCTTGTTGATCTCAGAGTGGATATATGCCAGCTGGCAAGTCTCATTATAGATTTGCAATACAGGGGAAGGCCTCCTATCCTGATTGATTAGCTACGCCAGTAAACGGCCCTCCTTATCCCATACGGCATGTGCCATCGAGAGTCAACTTTTATAGTCATACATCTGCAGGCAATCCACTAAGTGCAGTAGCTTTTCCTTCTCTTCGCTGAGCAGTGACCACCCAGAGGGGTCTCGCAGAGCCAGTCTATCCAATTCAACTAGCAGTTGTTTCTTACCTGTGATTTCTGCAAGTAAGTGTGCTCGAAATCCCACTCTAGAAAATATGCAATGCATGCGTACTATGGTTTTGAAAGCCTTCCACTCCCTAAGCACTGATCAAGCTGTGCCTGCATTAGCAGTAAAATAATTGTTAATTATGTCTCTCAGTGTGCCCTTTAAGGCCTGGCCCTCCACGAAGTTCATACTCAGTCTCCAGGTATGTATTGTTGTTCTAGGCGTGTCCCATCAAATTGCAATGAGCAATTATGGTCGGAAAATGTTTTGCCAGGTATTCCATTTGCATGACCCTACCTTGTCCATCCCGGTACAAAAGAACCTGTCCAACCAAACGTGGAGATCATGCATACTGGAGTAATAGGAATATGCTCTATGGGAGGAATTATGAATCCTCCAAGAGTTAACTACCACCCAGTGTTGTGACCAAGTGGTGAATTCATTAACAATTCTGTGTGTGTGCAGTGTAGGTGAGACCTATCTAGTTCCGTGTTTACAATACAATCAAATTCCCTTCCTATTACCCAGGGATAGTGTATAGTTTTGGTCAAATGTGGTGCTAGGCTTTCCAGGGAAATGTGCGTGTCTATTTTAGGGGCATTGAACAACATTATATCGCTCCCCTTCAGTCTGCCTGCCACTATCCTGTATTACTCCCATTGCCCATTATTCCTAGTAATGGCTGAAAATGGGTACCTACCCTGATCTAGATCAAGACCCCACGTGCGAAGGCTGAGTAGGAAGTGTAATAACACGTGCCCCGCCATCATCTCTGAAGGGCCCACCCACCTGTGTGCATGATATGAGTTTCCTGGAGAAATGCTATGTGTATCTTCAGTCTCTTAATGTAATCCTGCACATTATAATGTTTAGTCGTGGTATTGAGGCCCGCACATCCCATATCAGTATCTTAACTGTGCCACGCTCATATTGTTTCATCATACTGGATTATCTTTACCTCCCCGCTGTGTAACAAGTGGCACCATCCCACCAGTACTACTGCATAGTCAGAACTGCGTGCTCTGTCCCAGTAGAAACCTATAACAATGAACATGCAAGCAAAGTAAGCATGCGATACCCAATTCATCCAAACTGAGGACAGCAGCGTTGCAACGTACCATCCAAACTTCATAAACTGTTCTGTAACTGCACTACCAGTGGCCTTTTCTAACTGGCCACACAAGTGAGTGCTCTTGGGGAATAGAAAGAGAGGGCAGCATCACTGTGCTCCTCACCTGCCAGACTGAGTCATGGTAAAGATTATCGGGGAGGGTCACCAGCAGCCTAGAATGTGTTCAACCAGTTCACCAGTCCCCCACAGTTGCTAACCTTGTAACATTTTATATCAAGTTGTCTGCCATGCCAGGAGTCGCCTTGGGAAGATTATCTCTGCAGTCAGTTTTAGTCATACTTTCTGTGTGGAGCCAGAGTCCGCTGAAACAGACCCCAGACAATCTCTCTCCATTAGGTTTGTTCCACCCGGTGCATGAATCTGCCTGTTGCCATGAAGGACGAGACCTCAACCTTGGCATGATCTCTTGTGCCTGGAGGGCATTGTAGGAATTAGTGTATCAGGTGCGACGATACCCCCCACCAACAACCCGGGCTCCATTATAAACAAGGATCTGCCTTCCATCTGTATCAGCAACTTTTCCAAAACAGGAGGGCTTAGAAGATACCAAGCTCCCTGAGCCATTTTTAAGTCGTGATGAAGGATGCCCTCTGTCTCTGCACTGCAGATGTACAATCTGGGAAAATTGAACCCTGCACATTCTCCACTAATAATGATTCTCTGGAACGTGCTTACCACAGGTTAAAGTCTTGCAGCCTGATTCATCAAGCTCAATAGCGCTCGCAAAGGGCCAGATTCTGAGAATCTGGCCCTTAGCGAGTGCGATTTTTGCATTTGGGATTCATCATCCCAAATGCAAAAATCGGTAATAGCGATATCGCAAATTTGCGATGAATTACATTTAAGGAATCTCTATTTGAGATTCCTTAAATGCAATTCATCATCCATTTTCAAATTGCGAAATCGCAATTTCGGGCCGCTATTTACCGCGAGGTCAAACCTCGTGGTAAATAGCGAAAACTCAGAAAAATGCTTTTAAAAGCATTTTTCTGGGGGGCGTGGCTTAGCGGGCGAAGATGGCGGTCGCAGCCTTGTAGAGCTCCCGCCGGCCCGGACACAATTTGCTTATTTATCCTGGCCCCCGAGCCCGCTGGTTGTACCACTTGTGTGGCGAGCATCTCTGGCGGCGCCCAGACCTCTCCGGTGTGCTGCTCGGTCCTCCAGGGCGATCCAGTGAGCCGGGATCGTCTGCGGTGCAGTGTGGCCTAGTGCCCGTTGGCGGAGCCGGGGCCTCGATTTTCAGGTGGCCGAGCGGAGGTCAGTGGACAGCGGCCGGTGGACGGACCGGCAGGGAGACACCCCGGCCTGGGATTGCGACACCGGGGATCTGCGGAGCCGTGGCGGTGCCCTGTGGTGCCGGCCTGCACTGCGGAGAGGCGCCCAAAAGCGACATAAAGACATTGAGGCCTAGGCGGCCCTCGTGCAGCCGGGGCCTCGAGTTTCGCAACCCAGGGGCTGGCCTGACCCGGACTACGGTGGATCGGCGCAGGTGGTGCCAGAGGCTGGGGGGGCTGTAGCTGTGCCCCGAGTGGCCATCTGGCGCGTGAAGGAGGTGCCTGGGGCGACGAGGCAGCGCGGTGGCCTGTTTGACCAGCGGGCGGCCGGGGCCTCGATTTCTGCGCCCGTGGGCTGGCCCCGGATCTGCATGTGGAGCAGACCGGCGGCGGGAGCTGTATGACCGAGGCCCTACGGGGGAACGGCGAGGCCTGTTGGTGCGGCTGTGGAGGGGCCCCCCCCCCTGGGGCGCCCGGTGGGCCGAGGAGAGACTGACAACAGAAGTGCTGCCCAGAAACCCACCGCAAACTGTGAGTGTTTCACCTGGAACTTGCTGCTCGATTGGAGCCAGCTGTGAGGCAGTGGGGGCCATGTGCTGGAGTGGGCCACGGGACCGGACACACGTGGTGGCCGGCGCAGTGGGGGCGAATCTAGACCGGCTCCGACTTCTCTTGTGACACATTGACTGACTCGGCGGGGGGGCCGCCTGCCGTCGGAATCTGTAGAGCCACGGCCGCCTTCCCCCGGGGGTCGGGAAAGCCCCCAGTGCTGATCGGGGTTGAACACCTTTGGCTACCTGAGGACCTCGCGCAGCCGCAGATACCGGTGGTGTGGTGGACGTGGGACTGCACGCAGCGATGACCAGGGGAGGTGGTGTTCCGCCCAAGCAGGGTCCCATTGACAAGTTTACAGGGCCCAGTGGAGGGCCCGGCGCGTCCAGTGGCAGCAATGGAGCGGGGCCGGACAACCCGGCGCTCATGGCGGCAATCACCCAATCCAGGGACATGCTAGACGCCAAGATTGGAGCAGTGGGCGCGGATGTAACTCTATTGCGCCAGGACCTGCGGAATGCGGTAGCGCGGATCACGGAGACGGAATCCAGGATCTCGGTAGTTGAAGATGACGTTGGGACTCTGAAAAAGAAACTGGAGGCGATGGAGCACGTCCAAAAGAATCTCGCGTCTCGAGTGGAGGATGCTGAAGGGCGCGCACGCAGGAATAACCTCCGCTTTATAGGATTTCCAGAGAGATGTGAGAAGGACGATATGGAGCAGTTCCTGTCCCGGTGGCTGGAGAGCTGGCTGCCACCGGGGGTTCTATCTAATTGCTTCGTGATTGAGCGTGCGCATCGAGCCCTGACACAGAGGCCGCTGGAGGGTGAGCGTCCTAGACCAGTCATTGCCAGACTTTTGAATTATCATGACCGTGATCCTATCTTGCGAGAGGCGAGGACCAGAGGCTCCATCTCCTATGAAAATCAGAAGATTATGATTTTCCCCGACTACACAAAGCTGGTACACCAGCAACGGCAATCCTTTGTGGCTGCCAAAGCCAAGTTGCGGGGCCTGAAACTCCAGTACTCCTTGTTATACCCGGCTCGTCTGCGGGTGGTGTACCAGTCCCGAACCCATTTCTTCGACTCCCCGGAGGACGTCTTCAAGTGGACGGACGAAACTGTGCGGATCAGGCCGCATGCCCAGCCGGGTCTGGACCCGGGCGGATCGAGGGGATCGTCGCAGGAGCGGGCAGACCGGCCGGCCTGGAAAGGACGACATCGGAGGTCCCGATCACGCAAGAGATCCGCCTCTGCCAGTGCGACGCAGACCAGTGGAACAATGGAGTCCGAGCATTCTGATAATGGTCATTGAACCCTGGGGGGGATCTGCCTCTCTCTACAGGACTGCTGCCTTGACCTGCTGGGGGTCCCACGGCAGGAATGCACATTGGGGGGTGCCGCTGTTACGGAGCTGCCTGCTCTGAGAAGTGCCTTGAACATATGTGGTATCACAGCTGGGGTTCGGGAGGCGACTTAATAGGGGCCACCAACCTCCACAAGCTGTGGGAGTTGACATGGGGGGGGGCGGGTGACCTTGCGGTCTACGGGGTGTTGGGATCCATTGGCATGGCTGGTCCTGGGTCCTCGGTTCTGGGTCCGGGGCTGTCCATGCCGCGACAGGTACTTCAGTGTTCTATGAGGTATAGGGGTGGGGGGAGTTGGGGACAGGGGGGGTGAGAGGGGGATTGTTGAGGGTGGCTCGGGACTGGGGTCGGGCGGGGGTGGATGTTGCTGTTTGGGGGTTCTGGGGTTGGTGGGGGGAATCGCACGTGCTGCTTTCTGATGTTCTGAGTAGGGTGTGGGGGTGGCGCAGGGGGCCTGATTGGGGCGATCACATTGACTATGGCTGAACGGACCACTACGCTCCCTAACAAGTCCCTGCGTGTAGTAACCTGGAATGTCAGGGGGATGCTTGATAAGATTAAACGTGGGGCGGTACTGCGCTGGGGGAAAAGGGAGACGGTTGATGTACTCTTGCTTCAAGAAACACATATTTTGGGTTCCAAAGTACTTGGCCTGCAGAGATTCGGCTTCCAACAGGTCTATCATGCCGGATTTACTAGAGGGTCCAGAGGAGTTGCTATTTTGGTGCATCGCAGGGTGGCTTATGTGCATGAGAAGCAGTGGGCAGACCCACAGGGTCGGTACATATTTGTCAAAGGAATGGTGGGTGCTGAACCAGTGGTCTTTGGAAGTGTGTATGCCCCTCCCCCTCTGCAATGGGTCTTGTCAGAGAGGCTGTTTGCAATATGGGAAGATATCCCAGAGTCCTTGACGGTGGTTGGGGGGGACTGGAATGAGGTGATGGATGCCTGTGTGGACCGTCAGCAGAGACAAGATGTGGCTGCGAATGCTCCCCCCTCCGTCCCACGTTCCCGGCTGCGTGCAATGGTAGAGAGTATGGGCTGGGTGGATGTGTGGCGCCATATGCACCCTGTGGCGCGCGAGTTCACGTTTGTATCTGCAGTGCATGGTTCCTTCTCGCGGTTGGATTATGTGTTCATGCCCGGTGCCTGCCTGAGTAGAGTGCGGGAGGCTGCAATATTGCCGAGAGGGCTCTCTGATCACTCCCCAGTCTCCATCAATATAGAGCTTCATACAAAACGACAGCCGTTCCATTGGAGGATGTCTTCGTGGCACCTACAACAACCTGAGTATGTCCACCATGTGCGAGAGGCGATTGATCATTACTGGCGGGACAATCTTGTAGACGATGTCGACGCTGTGGTGGTTTGGGAAGCAATGAAGCCCACTATAAGAGGGGTCGATATTGCTTGGTGTTCGGCCGCCCGCCGGAGGCACCGGGAAGCCATTACCGCTGCAGCTGCACAGGTCGAGGCCCTAGAACAGCGTAGCCGGGGAGGGGGCGACGAGACTGTGATACGGTTGCTCCTGCAGGCACAACAGTCATATGCTTCTGTCTACATGACGAGGCTAAGCAAGCGTGGCTTGCCACGCGGAGTAGAATCTACCAGTGGGGAGATAAGTCTTGCACGATGCTCCATCGGCTATGTCAATGTAATCTTCAGCCAGTTACACTGCCAGGCCTCACTGCGGATGACGGGTCGGTGATGACGGACCCGGCTGAATTGGCGGCTAGTTTCGCCCGATACTTCAAGGAGTGTCTGGAAGCAGATGAGGTAGCCAAATTCCTCGATGACCGGCCACCGACCGCGGTCTCGGATGAGGCCAGGATGGCGCTCGACGCTCCGCTTACTGCTGAGGAACTCGGGAGGCTCTGGGGCAGCTTAACACCGGGAAGGCACCTGGGCCGAGTGGCTACCCATGTGAGTTTTGTAAGAAATTCCACCTTTTGTTAGGGTCTCACTACCGACGTGCGCTCGAGGCGGCCCGGACCCGAGGCAAGCTACCTCCTGATTGGCGCCATGCGGAAATTGTAGTGTTTCCAAAGCCGGGTAGGCCCCCTGACAGGCATGACTCGTACCTCCCCATATCCCTGCTAGACATCGAGGCCAAAATCCTAGCGAAAGCTCTAGCGAATCGCCTACTTCCGTATATCACGGAACTGGTCCACCCTGACCAGGCCGGGTTCATGCCTCATAGGGCGACACGCCATAACATCCGGCGGGCACAGGCAGCGGTGGACACCATGGGGGCCTTGGGTGAACAAGCGGCTTTGCTGTTAGCAGACATGGACAAAGCCTTCGACTCTGTTAGTTGGGCATACCTTTTTGCACTCCTGCCCCGTCTCAACCTGGGCCCGGTGTTTTTGTCGTACCTCAAGCTACTGTATACTGACATCACGGCCTCGGTACGGGTCGCTGGGGCTATCTCCGAACGGTTTCAGATTGGTCGGGGCACCAGGCAGGGATGCCCATTGTCCCCATACCTGTTCGCCCTGGCCATGGAACCCCTGGCCTCCTGGGTACGCATGGATGCGCAGGTGCGTGGGTTTGTGTGGAATGGGGATCTAGCGGACAGAATTGCGTTGTATGCTGACGACGTCCTCTTCTTCCTTACGGACTTGCGACGCTCTGGGCCCCGGGTACTGGAAATTATGCGTATCTTTGGAGAGGTCTCCGGCCTTCGGCTGAACCTATATAAGTCTACTCTGTGGGTGCTGGGAGGTGGAGCCATGACGGACCCCTGGGCGGCAGGCCTTCGGGTGGCGTCCGACGGGCTGAAAAACCTTGGGGTGTTTCTGTCGGAATCGGCGACCGTTGCTTGGGAACGCAATATCGTGCCTGTATGGGAGCGAGTTCAGGCTGACACCAAAACGTGGTCCAGAATGCCTTTAACCATATTCGGCAGGTCCGCAATCTTCAAGATGGTGGCGCTTCCACGCCTGCTATATCAGTTGCAAAACTACCCCTACCCGGTCAGCCCGCAGTGGTTCCGACAAGTCAACTCGGTGTTGGGCCGCTTCCTATGGGCTGGAGGTGCGGCCAGGGTGGCGCTACGGACATGCTTCTTGTCCACCTATTGTGGGGGCCTGGCCACCTCCGATCTGCTGTCTTATTACCAGGCCTCTCAGCTGCTTATTCTTAATGAATGGTGGTATGGTGACAGGGGGGACCCGGCCTATGCTTTGGAGCGCTCGCTCATGGGGGAAAATACGCTACACACAATCTTATACTCAGCCCGACTGCGGCGGATGCTACCGTCTGTCACGAAAGTGGTCTTTACTGTCTGGAGACAGGCGCTGCGCCGAATGGACTGGTGGGGCAAACTGACAGCAGAAACGCCGCTGTGGAACAATGGCCTGCTCCCGGAGCTTTCTACTCTGGCCGGGTTTGAGGGATGGGAGGCCATTGGGATCTCGTTGCTGGGCCAAGTAATGTCAGGAACTACCCTCAAATCGTTTCAAGAGCTCAGTGCGGAGTTCCACATGCCTTGATCCCAGTTCTTCCACTATCTACAACTGCGCCATGCGCTTACCCCCAGTATCGCTCACTTGGAGTCTCTCCCTGAGTTCAGTCCGGTCGAGGCGAAAGTCCTCATGGGAGACCTGGGGGACAAGAAGGTCTCCCGCATCTATCAGACACTGGTTACTCATTGCTCCTCTACACTACTTCCCCTCCGGGCAGCATGGGAGGTGGATGTGGGTCCCCTAGACGAGGATGATTGGAGGGAGGCCCTGGAGTCCCCGCGAGGGGCTTCTATCGCCTTGCAGCTTCGGCTAATTCAATTTAAATACCTCCATAGAGCCTATTACACCCGAGAGCGTCTGTGGAAGGCGGGACTGATTGGGTCTCCGGAGTGTCTGCGCTGTGGGGCTGCACTGTGTACGCTGCTGCATACGGTGTGGTCATGTGCTCGACTATCTGGCTTTTGGAGAGGTGTATGGGGCTGCCTGTCTGAAGTCCTAGGTTGAGATCTCCCTGCACTCATCGGCTGGGGTTGCTCCATGTCATGGAGGGTATCGGTGGGAACATTTACAAACGCCACCTGCTGTTGCTGGGACTTGTTGTGGCTAAGAGGGACCTGGCCCGGGCATGGAAGGGAGAGAGACCCCCCCCTTGTCGGCATGGAAGGCTGGACTGGATTACTACATGGGGCTTGAGAGACCGGTGTTTGAGGCAAGGGGATGCCCCCGTAAGCATTTCATAATCTGGAAGAGGTGGGCTGATTATAGAGGGTTGTCTTTGGATCCCCCAGCAGAAAGAGAGGAAGACATATGAATGAGATGTGTTGTAATGGCCTAAGTCCTGTGGCATACCTGTCACACCGCACCCGAGACTTGCTGGCAGCATTTTGCACATGTGCGTGGGGGGTGGGAAAGGGGGGGGGTTGGGGGGTCGTGGGGTAGTGGGAGTTGGTAGGGCAAGGGTGGGTTGCGGGGTTATTCTTATTGAGCTTTTCACTCTTTATTGATAGGACAATTGTGCATGTGTAATAATCTGTGCCATGACTGTTGGTGGCGATCTCCTGATTGTGGGGAGCCACACTTTCCCTTGCTTTAACTGCTCAATAAAATCTGTTGTGAAAAAAAAAAGCATTTTTCTGAGTTGCATGTTGCACACACACATGTCTTTTGGACATGTGTGTGTGCAACCCCTATTTATATTAGCATTTAAGGGGTGCTACAGGGTGTCCTCTGGACACCCCTGGCACCCTTTAAATCGCTATCTTATTTGCGATTAGCTAATTGCTAATCGCAAATAAGGAATACTCCCCATTCATTCCTATGGGCCTTTTGGCCCATAGGAATGAATGGGGAGTTATTCCTTATTTGCGATTAGCAATTTGCTAATCGCAAATAAGGCATAAGTAGGAATCACATTTTTTTGGGCTATTCCTACATGAATCCCGTTTTGCGAGCCTGTAATAGCGATTCCTTATGAATCGCTATTAGAGACTCGCAAAACGGGTATTTCATGAATCAGGCTGTTGGTCTCTAAGTGCAATAATGTTACCAACACTGATCTAGAGGGCGCCCATGGGGGAGAAGGTCTCACAGGGACCCTGTGCGCTCTTTCTAATACATAACATTTGGATAGACCCTCAGACGCACCAACCTCCTGCCTGCGTACAGACCTTCGGCACCACATCCGGTTGGAGGGCGGTGGTGAAACATGCAGGCCAGTCTCTTCTTGAACCTCTGTCATCAAGGGCAGAGTACCATCATGGCATGTCTGCCATTGGCGGCCCGCTTTCTACCCGTAGTAAAGGTGTCCCCCGGGGCAGCTCATCTGCAGGTCCTAGCACTGAGAGCTCCCGAGACGCCAGTAATCATGCACAGTCAGGGCCTAACACGAAGTTCCGGTTGCGGCCACCATCTTGTCCTTGGCCATGCTGGGCTTCTCCCAGGAAACGGAGCACTCTCAGGATGTAGTCGCTGATGGCATCTGACTCTGCTCTTCGTCCCCACGGGGTAGCTCTGTCTCTGCGTTGTTTTCCAGTGTGAGCCTATCCCCATGTGGCTGGATATAGCCAGATAGGCCTGCAGCGGACGGGGAGCTCACAACAGCATGCTCCTCACTTAATGGTAGCTAACTCCGTCTCCTTAATTTTTTGCCACCGTAGTAAACAGTTTTGTACAGTTTGCTGCACCCTATCCACAATTTCAGTCTGAAATAATTGTAACTCTTTGCACTGCCTTGTTATATGTATATGGTCTCATCTCCTTCCCTAAATCTGGCACATTTTGGTAGAGACTTCTAGTTATAGATTCCTCACCTTTCGAATATTCCCCAGGCATTAGACTGGTTTAAAAAACCTTTCAGTAGTACCTCGGCATGCTGGTACTTGGCACCGTGCAGCTCTGCACTGACGCCATTGTGCTCTGAAAATTACGTTTGGAGCCTATATAGGCATCACTCCTATCTGCTGACATCAATTCTTTTCTTTCCGCACCACCAAACTTGGATTCCGAGATTCCTCAAGTCTCTTTGAGACCCTTACCTCATCAAAAATTGTCATACAGTGTGCAAGAGAAATGTCACCTCCCAAAACAACAGGTTGTAAGCCCAGTAAGGACTGTTGCAAACAAATGTCTGTGGTAGATCCCCACCAAATCATCCTGGGGTCAAGCCATGACTAAGGCCTGCAGTGTCTGTGCGTGGATTGACCTGAAGCTCATACGAGACCGCAAGGCAAAATTCTACGTCGCCAAGCACTGGAAGACTGGTGACAAGACCAGTCCAACTCGAAAGTTTGGTCCTGTTCGAGATCCAGAAGTCACTGGAGTAATTCCAGGGGTAGGTCTTCCCCTTCATCCCAATCCTTAGTCAGGTAGAAGAAAAAACACAAGACACTAAGGGGCCAATTTCGATTCCGGTCGGAAGGGCTCCGAACCATGTTCGGAGCCCTGCCGACCGAATCGGAACGTGTCGGCCGGATTCCTTTCCGACCGAGCCATTCCAATGGGCTCGGTCGGAATGGAATCCGACGCGGATTCCCGGATGGCCTACGACGGGCTCAGAGAGCCCGTCTGCCATCCAGAAATCCGCCAGTACTCCCCCGGTCGCCTCTTTACGACCAAGGGAGTACGATAGCAGTCACTGCCTTTTCGTGCCGGTGTGTCTGGCACGAAAAGGCAGTTGGAAACTGTCTCTGGGGGCCCCCATGGGTGTGAGACCGCAGAATGGCGGCCTGGGGGCACCTATGGTGCTCCTTCGTTGATCCCTGCACCCGGTGACCGGCACCTTGGGGTGCTGGCCACAGGGTGCAGGGATGAACTGCACCCCTGCATTTCACAATGGAGGCATGCATTCCGCCCGGAATGCATGCTCCCATTGTGAAGCATACGAGTGCGACCGAACAGGGTTCGGACGCATCGTACTTGCAGGGCCGTAACCGACCACAGCAGGTAGTCGGTTACGTCACCTGACCAATGTCGGACGGACTCAGGTCCGTCCGACATCAGAATAGGCCCCTAAGCTGGACATGGCTCCTTGCCGCCACTCACATTCCCCATAGATATACATCTCAATCTCACTCCCAGAGCCGTTCAACTTCAGAGCCGATCCCCAACTTGTTCCAGCAAAACCTGACTTTCTGGGCCATCTGTCACTCCTACGCAGATTGAAGAATTCAGCAATGCCTAGCTCTTACTCTATGGATCCTTGTTGACTCCTACTGGCATGCCTCCAGCCCCCATGTAGCCGAGAGGTTATCCACCTGGGATACTGCTGGCCGGTTCATCCTCGCCGTCAGCTGGACCCTCAGACCCCTTCACAGGGCTGCCTCAAGCTCTACTTTCATCACCACCTCTGGCACCATGGTACACACCAGTTTCTGGCACATTGTCATGGATGCAGGCTCCAGCAATGCCTGTAGATGAGGCCCCAATGATCCTCCCTGATGTCGAGTCTGCGCCAGTTCGACCTGAAATGAATTTGCGTAGTGGAGGCTCCATTTGCCTTTACAACAACAAACGAACGCCATGCATATTTGAAGGAGCGAGTAATATCATTTATTGTATGAACTAGCGGCTGCTTGTTCCACAATTGGTCACCGTTTGGTGAAGTTGTCTCCTAGTTTGACTTTGTCCCAAGTTATTTTTGGATATTGATTCATTCATCAGATTGCAAATGTACTAAGATATACTGTTTGCTTGTATTAAGTATTGTATTTAGGATTTATGTTTTGTATTTATTTGCTTATTAGTAATGCTGTGTATTATTTATTTGTGTTTGTAAAGTTTGTTGTATATAAGTGTAAATAGCGCTGAATGTATAATTGTTCCTTTTTCATACACAAATGTGGTAAAAAGAATCTATAAAAAAGAATTTAAAAAGTCAAAGGGTATAAATAAAAGTACACGGACAAACTAAAAGGATTTTTTGGTTTGATTCTTAAGTTGATTGTTTGAAAACAAGTTTGGTGTGGGCACTTTTCGTATTTCTCTGATTAATAAGGTCCAGCCCACTCCATGTCCCAGGGCCTACCTCCTTAGCATTGCAAAATGCATTTACTGTTGGGCACAAATTCGGATAATGCTTACGATGCGGGTGATGAAATTTGTCAACCTTATCATAAGGTGAATTGGTATGAAGACCTGCAGAAGGCCAGTCGCCTTGATACTTATCCTGGGTCCGGTCTCTTCTCTCTCCCTGGCCCTGCCAGTGAGGACAGTTCTTCCTACACCATGGATATGCGCAGGGCGGCCGAAACCCTTGGACTCTAGCTCCCCACCCTGGAGAGCAAGACCAAGGTACTTACAAGGGTTTTTTCAGGTGATGTCCCGTCGTCCCTCATGTATATCCCGTTTGATGGGACTAACCTGTTTGGGGGCAAGGCAGACTCTTTTCTTGAGTCGTTCAAGGAGAGCAGGGCCTCAGCACACTCTGTGGGCTTATCTTCCCACCTCTCTAACCGCATCTGCCCTATCATTCCTTTCATTGCTTTGACGATTGTACCATATATTGTTAGCCAATCCAAACCTAGCAGGGTGGCCAGCAGTTTTGCGGACGCGGTGCCTAGCGCCCTTGTGGTCAACGTCAACAGGCTACCACGTCCACTGCTTCAGTCCCACCTGCTGAGCCCCTTTAGCGTGCCCTTAGTGGAGCACAGCCACTTGGCAGGAGCCATGATCTCAGGATTCTTTCCTCATTGCCAGGCCATGGCATCAAACAGGTAAGACCTTCCCTTCCATTCCTTTCTTCACTGCTGCACCTTCCACCGTCCCCCCCAGAGACTGATGGAGGACCATCTTTTCTTTCTGCAGCAGGAAGTGAAAGCTCTTTTGGCTAAAGGGCTATTAAAAGGGTGTCCATGGCAGAAGTAGGAGTTGTTATTCCCACTACTTTTTGGTGCCAAGGAAGGACGGTTTTGAACCTGTGCCCTCTCAGTGTCATTCCCGGAAGGAAAAATTGAGAATGCTCACACTTGCCCAGGTCTTGTCTGTCCTCAACCCTGGAGACTGGATGATGGTTTTGGCCCTGCCGGATGTCTATGTCCATTTACCTGTCCTGCAAGCCCATTGGCACTACCTGCGGTTTGGGGTGGGACAGGAGCATTTGCATTTTGCTGTTCTTTAATCTAACCAGTGCCCCTCACTGGCATCACAAAAGGGATGGTGGTGGTGGCAGCACATCTTCAGGTCAGGCGTGCCAATCTTCCTACCTCAGTCACTGGTTGTTGAAGGCGGGCTCAACCCAGGCAGTTGTCAACGACCTCTCGATTATGGTGAGCCTTCTGTCATATTTGGGTTCACATCAATGTGGCGAATTTGTAGCTGACTCCTTCTCAAACGCTCCGCATCATTGGAGCCTTTCTGGACACTGTTCAGTTTCATGCCTTTGCCACAGGAAAGAGATTGAAAGAGAAGTTGTAACCTGGTCTACATAAGTATTTCATCATCAAGAATCATTAAACATCCATTAGACTGTTGATGCTTTGTTTAATTAGTTTATTCTTCTCAAACACAATTGTCCAACATGTGTTTTGTGACCAATTCGGGACTTCGCAAACTCCACCTTCATGCTTGGAGATAGCTGAAGACCTTTGACTTTCTACCATAGGTGGTTGATGTCATGTTGGCAATCAGAAATTCCTTGCCTGTGCTTGGGACAAGTTTGTCACTTGGTGCGGTACTTGGCCTATAGACCCCCTTCTGGCAAAGTTGTCTTAGGTTTTGTTGTTTGTGTTGTCGCTAGCCCAGCAAGACCTGTCTCTTGGCACAATTAAAGAGTACCTTTTTTTCGTTTTCAGTCTTTTTGCGGGTGCTGAATCAGTCTTTTTAGGTCGAGCTTCAGCGCGCATGCGCTGTCTGCAAGACCTGTTGTAATAAAAAAATATTTTTTCCCTGCCTCCTACTGGTTCACTCCAGTGTCCCTCTTCTCTGCTGCCTCCTAACTAGTTTGTTTTGCCGATACGTCACTTCTACTCAAGGCTGGGGCGCACCGGAAAAATGTACAGTTTAATTGCGCTTTCCTTCCTTATCTGTCCTGTGGGAGAACTAGTTTTTTAAAATTTGTTTCCTGCTCCTCGCACGCTCTATGGTCATGCTCTACAGTCAACAACACTGGCAGCTGGCCCACAAGAGGTATTTTTCTATTTATTTACCATGGGCCGCCACACGCATACGTTTTCATATAGACGGGCACCGTTCTTTGTTTCACCACATCGCCCGTCTTCATGTTTAGAGGAGGCTTCACCACTAGAGAAACCAGAGCACCAGGAGTTAAATCCATCCCAGAACCATCCCTCTGTTTTATTAATATGGCTAACAGGCATCCTTTCTTCTAATGCTCTCATCTCACAGCCCCGGACGTTTTTCTGCGTGCTGACCTATTCGCTCCACACACTACCCCGTCCTCCAATCATTAAGTGTACTCGACCTTTGTAGGAAAACTGGTGAACACATGAGCCCAAGAACAGAAATTATTTGGCAGGTAAGAGTGAAGATGCTTAACAGTTACCATCCACTCGGGAAAACAGTATATTTTCAAAATGCATCGAAACAACAGAATAAAAGAGACTGAATAACCAAACTCGTTTTATAGGTCTATATATGTTATTAAACCTCAAATTAAGTGCCCTTTTAGAAAATTCAATTTGAAATATTAACTCAAGTTTTCGAAGCGGGTTAATTTTCAACACAACAGACACAGTAATCCTTACACACCCATTGATAAGCAAGCGTCCATTTCTGTGCAGCCTTTAAATGAACTGGTTACACAAGACACAAGTCGGGGGTACACATGGGTTGACATTGTCCACCCACTATTTTCACAGGGTAGACGCTGTTCGCCCTGCCAAGAAGTTGAGCCCCACTGAAAAATGTGCTGAACTTGTCCCAGTGTTATTTTCAAACTCTGGGACACATTCTGCAGGGCCTGCACATTGTCAGCTTTTGATCCGCAACAATGTCCAGGCTAGAGGGGGCTCTGTAGTTTCAGACTCCAGCAGGGCCTTAACAAAGGCCAAATCTGAGCGGTCATCAGGCATCCTTTTATGTGAGTCTCCTGTCTGGGAGCAGTCAGGAGACTCACACCTAGATGCATATGCTGCCAAAGGGAAAAAAGGCTCACACCTTCTTAACACTTTGCACATACTTAAGAGAGGCAGCTTTCCATTTTGTTCAGTCCCTGTTTAGGAGATACACTTGTATTGTAAGAATGTCAGATGTGTTGGACTTTCCTAGTATTTACACAAAATAAATTGCATTTATATAGCGCTTAATACTCGTGAGGAGGCATTGAAATAATTTAAATCCACTATTTATTCTTGCATAGCGCTACTCTTCCCAATGCAGGAGTCAGAGCGCTTTACATCACATGTACATTTTTGTATACAATAATCATAAGTTTGTAAATCAATGTACAAGATGTGTTACATAAAACAGTGAGGTAATACAAAGTATAGAAGTCGCATCTTTCATAGTGCACTGTGCTATATCAGAAGGAATACAATGCAACTGCAAGTAACATAAGGATCTCTTTGTTCAAAGCAGTAACCTACTTACTTATCTACACAAAATAAGATGTCATCTGCATGTTACATGATGTGCTTTGCAGGAGACACATTAACTCTCTATGTTACTTTGAGTCACAACAGGGGCTGGACAAAACTGAGATCTTTCCAGTAAGCGCATTAACCTCCAGGGTTACATTACCATTATTATTTACTCAGATTTACTGGAAACATCAGATCTCTGCAGCAAGTGCCTTAACCCCATAAGAGATTTTAAAATAATGTCTTTGCAACTAACTAAGCAGAACAGATTTACTGTCAGGTTTCTCCTTGTTGCCACTTTCTTTGTGGCAGAGTTAAAAAAAAAAAAATTATAAGTTGAGGCCCAGATTTTGTATTAGGGTTGAGTCACTTTTCTGACGTAAAATCTATTTTGGGATTTAAAGTACCACACATATCCCGTTTGTGTGGGTTTGTAAAAAAAGAAAAGCTTATGTTACGTCAGGAAGGCATTACATGATTAGTGCTAGGGCGTTATTGTGCATCCATTGATGTATTTTGATGCAACCCCATCTTTACAAAGACTTGTAAGCGTAGGGTTGCACCAAACTGGTGAGTCTACCTGAAGCTGGAGTAACAAGGAGAAATATATCAATTTCTCCTAGTTGTTTCCTCTTTGCATGCATACAAATAAGAAATAGCCTCATAGGCTAGTTTTTGCTTGGTTTTGGGAAAGGAAAAAACCTGCAAAATACACAAGGCCGCCCATTGCTCTGCCTTGCGTTACTGTCCGTCCAGTAGGTTTTACATTGGTTGTACATGGCGTTCCCGTACATCCACCCACGTACTTTGTGTGTAAATAATATACGCAGTCTTCTAAAGGCAGGCACACTAGTTTTCCTTAAATCAGCTCTCAAGTTCCAATGTCCTGTAAATGGATCGAGGGTATTCACAAATTTACGGAGGTAGCATTCCAGCTTGGCCCCGCTGGTGAGTTTAAGTCTTAGAAGCTCCATGATGACTTCGAGAAAGTCAAAGTGCCTCCCCGCTGTAGTGTGTCAATCAGAGCAAGCACAGTGTTGGTGACCCAGTATTCCGTCTTACCCGCTAGTGCTGGAGTGGCGGTTCTGAGTGCCCTGGCACCTGTCTGTGGTGCGGCGGTGACCAGAAGACTGGATGCTATGGTTGAGGCTGCAGGTGTCCTCACACTCCTCCTATGTGGAAAGCCTTGCTGAATCCGGTAGCAGGTCTTGGGTCCTCCGTGATTGTTGGTTAGTTGAATCGTGCTCTTCCTCTGCAAGTAATGGCTTGCTTCTCCTTCCAAGCTGCACGCTTCTCCAGTCGACAGCCTTCTCACTTCACCATGGTCCCCATCCTGGCATACATGGTTTGAGACAGCGCACACAGTCAAAAGGTCCCTTCATGGCACAGCATTGCACAGTGGGATGGCCCTCTTCTCGACAGAGCAGTGCAATAGGGCGACAGCCATCAGTCATCACCGTGGCCCCCACATGGCCTATGGAGGTGTTGGCCAGCGCACAGGTTTTCTGCACTCAATGTGTGCAATTCAGCCAGTAAATAGACATCTCTTTATTTCACCTATTTCAAATTAGATGTCAATGTTTTGTCTTTAATTCTTCGTGCAGGAGGTTAGAGTGTGGCTGGCAGGTAGAAGCCACATGAAAGTCAAGTGTCAAAAGCATTATATATGTGGCTTAGATTCTTATTACTATATTTCAAGAAGGAGCGAGTCAGAAGTGAGAAAGGGTTTGCCCACCTTCCCAAACACCAAACCATAGAAAAACAGCAGAAGCGATCCCCTACCATGCTTAGGCTATCTCTCCATACCAGTCCAGGAGGATCACTCTGTGGTCTTAAAACAGCTCTCACCCACTGGAATTCCAAGTGGCTTGCTTCATCATATAGTCCTCGTCAGATACCTAATGTATATTAGCACAAAAACTCAATGGGTATGGGGCAAATATGACTGCACCTATCCCCTAATTGGGTTACGGCAATTTGTTTGGGTGGCACAAACCTGAGATTCAATACCCCTACATCCCCATTGAAATTCCACAAAAACAATTATGAACAAACAATGATCCGGCACTCCACTCAGTAATGCATATGTTATAAGGTACACATTTTTCAGAAACAAATCAGCAGGTCGTTGTATAACTTCTTTATTCAAAATTCTTCTTTAAAAATGACACTAAGTAGCCGACGCGTTTCGTCCATACCGACTTCTTCAGGGCAAATATATTCTTGTTGTGTCCGGCTCAGAACTTTTTTTGGGAATTTTTCGAACACAAAGGGAAGTAAAGATTGCGGTATGTCACTTGCTTCCAATAACTTCCTCAGTTTAAATAAGTATGAAGTCGAGTCCCGAGCACTATAGTGGTGAATTTAGTGTCATCATACATCAGTGATGAAAGTATGGTATTCAGAACTATCGTAACTTTTAAAACGAAACCATTTCGGTCCTTGGTTGCAAACGCCCTGGCCATATTTCGCATTAAGAAGTCCGTATGGACGAAACGCGTTGGCTACTTCATGTCATTTTTAAAAGAAGAATTTTGAATAAAGAAGTTATACAACGACCTGCTGATTTGTTTCTGAAAAATTTGTACCTTATAACATATGTATTACTGAGTGGAGTGCCGGATCATTGTTTGTTCATAGATACCGAATGTATCTGGGTGTGCTCAACTTTGGTTGCCAAGGAAGCTCTTTGGTTATTGGGTGGGATCCTAGAATTAAAATAGGGTGTCCTGAGTGTTAATTTTATTTTCAACGGGCGCCCTGACAAAGTTATACATAGGTGGTGATGCACTAGGGAAACTGGTATCTCTGTAACCCTGGGTCAACATGTTTCAGCCATTACACCAATGCCTCACCCAGCTAGTTGCTTACATCAGGACCTCACAAGGATCCTATTAGTATCCTATTTGTTTGTAAAACTTCCATTCACCATACTTGCCATACATACTGACCCATTTGGTCGCTATGTTAGTATTTCTTTAGTAGCCTCTTATTTAGAGCACCTTGAGGGTAAGAAGGCAGGTGGACCTTGTAGTCAAACTTTCATCAAATATCTCTTCCCGGCCATGAACCTATTTGGTTCCTCCTTCCCCTCATACTAGATTCTTATTATACATGGTACAACATTACAGCCTATTTAATTAAACACAAGAGATTTGCCTATGGTCACAAAATGTGGTCAAGCTGGGAAGCCGGGATTTATCCCAGATTTTCTGCTTTCACATTGTGTATTTCAGCAATTAGATGCACGTATTCTAATTTCCTCTGTTTTACATCAAAGGTAAATGCTTTGTCTTTAATTCTTGGAAAATTAAGTTGAAGCGTGGGCGACAGGCAGATGCTGAAACTGTGCAATTTGCACTTCAAATAAGGACTGCCTTGCATAATCCTGCTTGCTCCTCCATGACCCAAATATTTCAGTTTTGTGCAGAAGTATCTATGGGCCAGATGTATGTCCACTCTAACTTGCGATTCGCAATTTGCGCTCGATTGCGAGTCGCAAATTGTGAGTCGCAATTTAGAATGTACAACAGTGTTAGAGACACTGTTGGTGATTCCCAATGGGGTTGCAAAATGGGAGGCTCATGAATATTAATGAGCCACTCGCAATTTGCAACAGCATTGGGAATGGAAGGCCCTCCCAGGGATGGTGCCCTGCTAGGGTCAGCAGGCCTCTATGTCTGGGACTGCTTTTCAATAAAGCAAGTGTTTTTTTTAAATGCAGCCCGTTTTCCTTAAAGGAAAACGGCTGCATTTAAAAAACATTTATGAAACGTTTTCGTTTTATTTTTTACGGGCAGGTAGTGGTTCCTGGGACCACTGCCTGCCCTTCAAAAAATATTTATGGAGCCAGTCACAAAGGGGAAGGGGTCCCCTGGAGACCCCTTCCCATTTGCAACTCCATTACTACCCTCTTGAAGAGAGCGGTAATTTGTGAGTTTTTTGAGACCGTAATTGCGGTCGCAAAAAACATTCTTACAAAGGGTAGAGACTCGCTATTAGGAAGGGACGCCCTTGTCACGCCCCTTCCTAATAGTGACTCGCAATTCATAATTAGCTGATCCCAAATAAGTTGCGAATCACTAATTAGTAATTGTACATGGCCCTGTAACATTTTGCATGCTAAACTAGTCGCAAACCTGTTTGCACATACAATTTTGGGTCGTACATCCGTCAAACCTCAATAAAAATGATTTCCAAACGTTTTGAACTGTGTGCTTTTTTTAACAGTTTCATTCACTAAATGTTGAAGAGCTGTTTACCCCAAAGCAAAAGTAGCATTTTTGTAACTATGGAAATATGACTGTGTTAGATTTAGCTAAGTTTTACCCTGTTGAGATATGGGTGTTTTTGTTTTTTGCCCATCTCACATCTACCTACTGCAGTGATGTTGCAAAGTGTCAGGACCGCCGGGCGCGCGGGAGGACGGAAACTACAAAAATGGCTGACTTCCTCATTGACGCATGCGCGGGAGTCAGCCAGGAGAATAAATAGGTCCTGATCCCAGCCGCTGACGATTCGCGTTCCCGCTTTGACGATCGGGCAGCGTAGTTCCGCGCCACTTACCTGTTCCGCAGTTGGTAGTGACCCTCTCCGACGACTCTACGCAGGGCGCTGCTAAATTTCGAAATGGCCTGGTGGCAGTCGCGGAGTGGATGTCCACCAACTGCCTTCAGCTCAACGCCAATAAGTCCGAGGTGTTGTTGGTGGGGAGAGATCAGGGACTATGGAGCGAGCCTTGGTGTCCCAAGACCCTGGGCTGTGCGCCCACTCCAAAGTTGGCAGTAAAAAATCTTGGGGTTTGGATGGATGCCACTCTCAGCTTTCAGGAGCATACCAAGAAGCTAGCATGTACCTGCTTCGGCGTACTTCGTGGATTGAGACCGTTTTTGGGGTTATTTGATCCATCTACCCATCAGACGATAGTACAGGCGACCATTTTGTCCCGATTGGATTATGCAAACTCGCTCCTGTTAGGGGCAAATAAGGCAGAACGATTTGTTTGCAGCATGTTCAGAACGCAGCAGCTCGTGTCCTGCTGAGGCTTCCTAGAACTTGTTTGGCGACTGGGGCGATTTGTCGCCTTCATTGGCTACCTTTGATCAAAAGGATTGAATTTAAAACCCTGTGCCTGACTTTTAAAATCTTAACATTTTCTTCCTCTGACACTTTGTCCAATCTACTGGTACCCTACGTACCCACGCACCAACTATGATCAGATGGGCACTTCTAGCTATGGTCCCTCGAGTGAAGTGTCTCCGAACTGGCGGACGATCTTTTTGCTGTTTGACGGCTAAATTGTGGAATTCCTTGCCGATGCAGATGCTTTGTCTGGATAGCTTGTCATCTTTCCGTAAGGCTGCCAAGACCTTTCTCTTTCCCACTGCCTAATCCAGGTTCTCTTCATTTCACTGCTATCAGCGCCAGGACGCCTTTTTGCTGAGGCAGCTGCACGTTATATAAAAGATTTTAACATAACATAACATAATTTCCGGATATCCTTCGACGGCGTCGACTTTCCACGCGGTTGCGGCGCTCTCATCGTCGGGATCCTGATTTCGGAATTTCCTCGCTACTCTGCGGTTCTCGTCCTCGTGGTCAGCATGGCTAGTCCCCTGCAATAAACAAGAAAAAGGCAAGCAAAAGCTACATTACTGATACATTTGATAACAGTGCTTGTTCGCTGTATACTTGGACATTACTATTGAAAGAATCTGTATACTTATCTGATTAGTGTCAGGTTTTATTTTTTGTCCAAGGGGGTTTAGTTCTTCCTACATATGACTTGCAGCAGCAGGCGTTAGAGTGGTGTCACACCCATCCTCTCTCTGGACACCCAGGATATACAAAAAAACATGGAAATCCTGAGGAGATACTTTTGGTGGCCTGGTATGGGGAGGGACATCAACCAATACATTCAAACATGTCAAGTGTGTGCACAGGGGAAAGCGTCCCATCAGGCCCCTGAAGGGTTATTATTACCATTACCCACTCCACCTAGCCCTTGGCATACAATTTCTCTTGATTCCAAAGACTGCTCAAGAGAACACCAAACTCCTTGTAGTGGTTGATTTATTAACTAAAATGGCACACTTCACTGTCAGTGTTTATATTCTTCCTCAGACTTAGACTTTGTAAACCACCTGCAGCATATTCACAAAACAACAAAAATTAATCTAGACAAAGCTAAGGCAGGGTACAAAGAAAGAGCTGATCACCATAGACACCAGGGACCTAAGTATACTGAAGGAGATGAAGTGTGGCTATCCACCCAGAACATTACACTGAAAGGGTTTTGTAAATTCAAGCCTCATTGTATAGGTCCTTACAAGATTTGTAAGGTTATAAACCTTGTTGAATGAAAATTAAACCTTCCGGCTGCGCTGAAAGTACATCCAGTTTTCCATGTCTCTCTCTTAAAACCTGTTGTACCCGGTACTCGTGTTGCTAATACCCCAGCTCCATTGTTGATTAAAGATGAAGCAGAATATGAAGTTGAAGCTATCATTGACTCACGGAGAGTCAGGCACAAACTCCAATATTTAGTGCAATGGAAAGGTTATGGTGTTGAGGAACGTATGTGGGAACCTGCTGGTCATACACATGCCCCTCGTCTGTTAGGTCGTCCCATTGTCGGTATCTCGATTAACCCAGACCGCTGGGAGGGTTTCTAGGGGGGGTGTACTGTCAGGACTGCTGGGAGTGCTGGAGGACGGAAACTACAAAAATGGCTGACTCCTGCATTGACGCATGCGCGGGAGTCAGCCAGGAGAATAAGTACGTCCCGATCCTGCCCGCAGACGCTTCGCATTCCAGCTTTGGGATCGGGCAGCGTAGTTCTGCGTCACTTTCCTGAACTTCCGGATATCCTTTGACGGCGTCAGCTTTCCTCGCGGTTGCGGTGTCATCATCGTCAGGATCCGGATTTTGGAGTTTCCTCGCTTCTCTTCGGTTCTCGTCCTCCTGGTCAGCACGGCTAGTCCCCTGCAATAAACAGAGAAAAAGACAAGCAAAAGCTACATTACTAAGACATTTGATAAAAGCGCTTGTTCGCTGTATACTTGGACGTTACTATTTAAAGAATCTGTATACTTATCTGATTAGTGTCCCGCGTTGAGGAAATCAGCTCCTTCTTTTTTTTTTTTCATTTCTTCCTGAAATTAAGGAGACGTGTTACTTTTGAATACTGAGAAATACATTTTCCTGAAGTCAATTACATTGAGAAGATCATTCTGAGTCCCAGATATATATACATTTAGGTGGGTTTCTCACATTACATTTACTGCAATTTTTCTTCATCTCCCAAAGACACACATTTACTTACCTTATTGTTATTTCTCTTTAGATGTTTATGCTCTTCCCTCACCCCACTGATCGTTATACATGGAAGAAGGGAATTAACCAGGTAGACATACATGCAAATAGAAAGATTTAGGGCCAGATGTAGGTGAGGGACATTTACCGATTCTAAAATACCGAATTTTACCGATTCAGTATTTTAGAATCGGTAAATGCTATGTAGGGAAAAATTCGGTAAGTATTACCGAATCGTTAATGTTCGGTATTTACCGAATCGGTATTTACCGATTCGGTATTCCCCATTCATTCCTATGGGCTTGTAGGCCCATAGGAATGAATGGGAATTACCGAATCGGTATTTACCGATTTGGTATTCCCCATTCATTCCTATGGGCCTAGAGGCCTAGAGGCCCATAGGAATGAATGGGAATTACTGACTCAGTAAAAGGGAAAAAACATTGAAGGGTGGCAGGGTGTCACTTTGACACCCTGTTGCACCCCTCAATTGTGTATGAGTGCACATGTGGCACAAATACATGCCCTAAGGGCATGTATGTCTGCCACATGGCACTGAAATAATTTGCATGAAATTTCTTTTTTGGGGGTTTTCGTTATTTACCACCAACTTGTAGTTGGTGGTAAATAACAAATCCCAACATGGGAAAAGCACTCATTTAAGTGCTCCCTACATTAGGAATTCGGTAATTTACCGAATCGGTATTTAAGAATTCGGTAATTTACCGATTCCTTATATTACCGATTCGGTAAATTACCGAATCCTTAGATTATGCCCCTGCATCAGAAAAGCCTAATACTGGTGATGTAGTGTGGCTCACTGGTTAGAGGCGGCAGACCCGAGAGCAGAGGACGGCCCGGGACCAGGGTTCGATTCCCAATGCGGCAGGTTTCTGGACCAGGGTCAGCGGACTCGATAATTCTCTCGCCTCGGTGCCCACTCTGATCAGCGATCACACTCGGCAACTCTGGGCATTAGCTTGCCTCATCTTCACTAACGGCCCCAACAGACCGCCGGGGATGCCTGGTCTCACCCTGGAGATACCCATTAAGGGACCATCTCTCAGGGAAGCCAGGAAGGGTTTCGCAGCGGTCGAAGCGCCTTGGGACCCTCCGGGTAAGTAGTGCGCTATATAAATGCCTATACATACATACATACATACATAACGGCCGAAATTCGGTAATTTCGTCCGTTACCGACCGGTATTAGGCTTCCTACATCTGGCCCATAGTTTTTTCACAGAGAGAATCTATATATACTTTCCTCTTCTATTCCTTTTAACAGACTTGCGTTTTGATCCACCAATCCTGATACAGACTGGGGTACGACGAGGGACCCTCTCTATTCCTTGTTTTCTTTCCCTTCTTCCCCAAGTTGCTATTAATACTTTTTTTTTTTTGTAAAATTTTTATTTAAGGTATGCAAGGTGAAAAATAGAAAGGGGAGGGGAATAGTGCAAGGGGAGTGAAAAAAAGAGAAAGGAGAGAAAGAAACAGGCGACATTCCGCCACATAACCCCACACAGGGGGTGCTAAAAAATTATTCTCGCAAATGAAAGGGCAATAGGGATCCAGAGCCTGCATCAAAAGGGGGCGGCAACCAGTGTAAGGCAGCAAAAGTCCAAACGATAAGGCCTGCCCATCACAAAGTCCAAAGTGTGCCTGGAAGATCCCACAATCAGTGCAATGTTCTCGGCCCGGAAAGAGCAACCCAAGCCCCTCTACAATCATAGCGTACTGTTTTGGAAGCACAGCAAGTCGCAACAAGAGAAAAACAACTTCCCCAACTACCCCCCCTCCGCCCCTCCCCATCACCCATCCCCCACCCAGTGGTGGCGACCAGCATCCATACAATCAGCAACAGTCATACCGGTAATCAAATTTGGAAGAGATGAAGCGCCCACAGCGCCGATGGGCACACAGCTGAAGGCAGGCCTCGGGACAGAAACCTCACCAAGGGGCCCCAATTAAACATAAAGTTTTTACATTTCCCCAGGAAAATATCTGAGAGCCGCTCCATACTCAAAAGGCGCCACAGCCGTGCATGCCACAGCGAGACGGCAGGGGCTGACGGGCTTTTCCAAGCAGCTGCCAAAGTCAGCTTGGCCGCCCCCAAGCATAGCCACATAATGCGCTTATCAGCCCTGGTTTGGTGTTCAAGCAATGGGTCTCTAAGGCCTAGCAAAACAAAGTCCATGGAGTTCGGAAGTGGGTAACCCAGCACCTCTTTAACGTGGGAGAGAATTTCTGCCCAGAATGGTCGGATGGTTGGACAGTCCCGCCATATATGGCTGAAGTCTCCCAACATCCCGCAGCCCCGCCAGCACCTGTCTGAGGTAGTTGGAAATATTCGTTGTAGTTTAGACGGATACAAGTACCAGTCGAACAGAAGCTTCATATGGGCCTCCCTGAGGTCGGTGGAATGGTTATGTGCTGTCACGTCCCGCCACAAGCCCTTCCACTCGCTGTCGGAAATGTCCCTCCCCAGTGTATGCTCCCAGTGATCTTGATACCGAGGCCGGGGGGATATCGTAGTTTCTAAGAGCAGCTTGTACAGAAAGGAGATCGCCCCCCTTCATGGTGGATGCGTGAAGGATCAAATTTTCGCCATCCACCACTCCAGGCGATGTCGCCCAATGCAAGAGTTGGAGGTGTCGAAAGCGTTCCGTCGGCAGAACCCCATAATCCCTCATACAATTATGGAATGTGAGGGGTTCGGCACTATGGAACAGGTGGGTGAGGGCCCTACTGCCACCTTCCCTCCAGGTCTCAAAGGGACCCTCCGTCAACGCCGGAGGGAAGGCCGGATTGAAGTGGATCGGGGTGAACGGGGACGGGAACGTGGTCCACCGGTCATTGCTATTAACCGTGTCCCAGACCTTTAGCACCGTGCTGGTAGGATTGCTAATGTACGCGTTTCTGGGCCGGTCCACCTTAGGCTTCCAAGCCAGGTCCCAGATGGAACGACCTGCAACGCTCCGATCCATGTGGAGCCAGTGCTTCTCCGAGAGCTGTTGGGACCACTCCACGAGGACTCTCAATTGGGCAGCCTTGTAATACAAATGCATGTCCGGAAAGCCCACTCCCCCCTCCAACCGCGGGCGTCGGAGAACCGTAAACGGAAGCCGCGCCCGACCGCCTTGCCAGACATACTTCAGCATCAGGGTTTTAAGCCGACGGAAGTAATCTAGGCCTATCGGGATAGGCAAGGCCTGGAAGAGGTAAAGGAGCTTGGGCAGGAGAACCATTTTGAGTGCATGAATCCTACCCAGCCATGAGATAAATTTGGGCTTCCACCTGTCCAGCTCCGAACGAATCGACGTCAGCAGCGGGAGGAAATTAGCCTGGAACAAGGCGCCTATGGTAGGGGTCAGCCGCACGCCCAGGTAGAGCAAGGAGGAAGACGTCCACGAGAGCGGAGTAAGCAACTGGATCTGTTGCACCTCCCCCTGTGACAGGGTCAAATTCAAGATGTAGGACTTGTCGAAGTTCACCTTGAATCCCGCCACCGTTTCATACTCGGAGAGCACCGAGTGAACATGGGGTAGTGACAGCGCCGGGTCCCGGAGGGACAACAGGACGTCATCGGCGAAAAGTGAGATCTTATGCTGCTCACCCGTAAAGGGGAGTCCCAAGATCCGCTCATTCTCCCGGATCACCAGCGCCAACGGTTCTATGCTAAGGGCAAAGAGAAGGGGCGAGAGTGGGCAGCCCTGGCGCGTCCCTCGGGAATGACGAAAACTCCCAGACCTATGGCCGTTAACCAGCACTCGAGAGGCAGCGTTATTGTAGTTGGCCTCAAGCATTCTAATAAATTGGTCCGAGAACCCGAAGGCCACCAGCGTTCGATGCAGGAACCCCCAATCAACGCGGTCAAAGGCCTTCTCCGTGTCAAGCCCTACCAACACTGTCGGTATGCGGAACCGCTCTGCTTTTTCGATTAAATGGACGACACGCCGCAGGTTGTCATGGGTTTGTCTACCTTTAATGAATCCAGATTGATCTGGGTGGATCAGAGCAGGCATCAAGTCTTGCAGTCTGCCCGCCAGGATGGAGGAGTACAATTTGGCGTCCAGGTTAAGGAGTGCTATCGGACGATATGATGCACAGTAGGTAGGGTCCTTACCCGCCTTGGGGAGAATAGTAATCATGGCCTCGGCCATGGTGTCCGAGGTCCTACCTTTAGTGGCCATCGCATTGAAGAGGGAGACTAAGTAGTCGCAGATGTCAGACGCAAACGTCTTGTAAAATAAGGCCGTATAGCCGTCAGGCCCGGGGGCCTTATGCAGTTTCAAGGCCTTGATGGCGTCTAATACCTCCTCCCTAGAGATGGGGGAGGACAACAAATCATTCCATTCTCTGGAAACTTTCGGAAGAGGCAGACCACCCAAGAATTCGGACTGAGCCTCCGGATTGAGAGCCTCGCCCGAATAGAGCTCCTCGTAGAAGCGACCGAATATGGCCGCTTTGTCTGCGTCTTTGTGCTGAACAGAGCCCGTATGGTCTCTCACACCTCTGACGTAATCCCTCTCCCGCTTGTCACGAAGTTGCCGAGCAAGGTGACGCCCAACCTTATTGCCCTGGGAATAGGAGATACGACGAAGGCGCAACAGGGTGAATTCCGCCCTGTTGTTATAATGGGCCTTCAGTTTCCCTCGCACCGCCGTCAGGGGGCGCAGGGTCACCCTGGAGGGATTCGCCTTGTGTGCTTGCTCCAAAGTGGCAAGCTCCGTCTCCAGAGCCTCCCTCTCTTCCCGCCGAAGTTTATTACGGCTCGCGTTAAGGGCGAGGCACGTGCCCCGCAAGGAGGCCTTGCATGCATCCCACGTGTTATACACCGACGTGTCAGAAGGCGGATTGAGGACAAAAAAGTCACCAATAGCCTTCCTCAGCGCCCTGCAGGACACCTCATCTCGTACCAGCGCGGCCGGGAAGTACCACCTTCACCAGCCGTCTCCCCCCGCAGCCCAATGCAACCCCAGTACCACCAAACTATGGTCCGACAGCGAGAGCGGGAAGACATCAGTCATACGAATATCCCCCCTGAGGGCTTGGCTAACTAAGATGTAGTCTATGCGGGAGTACGAGCGATGGACGTGAGAGAAGAAAGTATAGTCCCTGGCCTGCGCGTGGACAAAGCGCCAGCTATCCACCAGCCCCAGCTCACCCACTTGCCGCCGTGTTTCCTCCGAGAAGACCCCCGTGTCAGACCTGCGCGCCCCAGAACTATCCAAGTCCCTGTCCCACACCATATTGAAATCCCCCAGCAGTATCAAGTGTCCATCCACAAAGTCTCCCACCTTATCCATCAAACATTGCAGGAAGCCATTTTGACCCGCATTCGGAGCATACACCACAACAAAGGTACACAAACGGCCATACAGCGTCCCCTTCACCATTAGCCAACGACCCTCCCTATCAGCGCTCACCCCCAGGGGTTGAAAGTGGAGGGAGGCCCGGAAGAGGAGGGCCACTCCTCTATGCTTCGTGGGCGCGGACGCCCTGTAGATAAGGGGGAAGTGCCTATGGCGAAGTCTCATTTCGTCCCTCCTAGCCAGGTGGGTCTCCTGAAGAGCAACCACATCTAAGTGATGGTCCGAAATGTACTTCCAAAGCTTCTGCCGCTTATGTGGTGAATTTTAGGCCTTTCACGTTCCAGGTGCCTATACTAACAGGCATAATGGGGACTTAAGAATCCACGCCATGTATGTGCCAAAACATCCACACTCCAACCTCAGGCCCTCGCCGCATGCCGGAACCCAATCACATCGAGGACAATCACGCATAGATAACCAAGGGAAGGTCCCCAGCCACATCCGTACCGGAGGTACCACAAGCACTTCCCCCCAGCACCCCAGAAGGGTCTCCCCCCCCCATAAAGCACAAGGGCCGAAGGAACACCACTATAGAGCAAAGGAAAAAATGCAAAGAATGACCGCACCAAGGACAACAGCAGAACACATGCACCACACAAGTTCGCCACCACACTACCCCACCCCCCCAACCCCAACCCCAACCTCCCTACAACAAAAACCACATTCAAAGCACCCCCTGTCCCCCCCCCCTTCAACAACCCGAGAAACAAGAAAACAGAGCACAAGGCCCGTAACCTGAACCAAGCACTCAGCAGTTCCAATGGGCCACAGGTCACAAGGTCCACATCAGACTGGAATCGGGGTGGGGGCTCCAGTTCGGGGGCCCCCAGGGCCACGGCCCGGGGTGTCTTCTCCAAAAGTACCATAATACCCCAGGGCCATAGGGACAGAGACTCCCGGCGCCCGACCATCGAAGAAGTCAGGGATCATGCCGCTCCAGAGCTCTGCTGAGTGTCCGCAAGCGTGGCCGAGGCCACCGACGCCACTGCCGAACCTCTCTCCTGCAGGCTAACAGAGTGGTCCGGACGCAGCCGATCCGGGGAAGAGCCAACCCGGTGCCATGAAGAAGATCGACGCCGTTGTCGTGATGGTGAGGATTGTGCCGCCTGGGAGGATGGATCGTCCTCTAGCCCCAACAGCTCCTTCGCGGCCTGCAGGGAGCGGATCTGAGCTAGCCTGTTCTGCCACCGGAATATGATACGGAAGGGGTGCCCCCAGGAGTACGAAATGTTGCGCTCTTTCAGAAAAGCAGTCACAGGCCGGAATTCTCTCCTCTTTTGAAGCGTGGACGCCGCCAGATCCTGGAACAGCTGCGGCCGATGGCCTCGGAATTGCAAGGCGGTGATAGCCCTAGCTTTCCGCAGGATGCGTTCCTTCGTCTGAAAGTCATGTACACACGCGAGTATGTCCGGGGGGGGGGGCCCTCCTCGCCTAGGCAGGCCAACTCTGTGCACCCTGTCCATCCTGATCTCCCGAACGTCCTCCTCATCCAGCACTTGCAGGAATAAGGCCTGCACGTATTCTCTCAAGTCCCCAGCCTCACCATCCCAAGGTACCGCTCTGATACGGATGTTATTTCTCCTGGAGCGGTTTTCCAGGTCCTCAGCGTAAGCTTGCAGGTTCAGGTTCTGATCGGTAAGGCGAAGAACATCTTGTTGCAACTGGTGAACATCGTTCACCATACTTAAGTCATGATCTTCTAAGGTGGCCACCCGCTCACCAATGCCGTCCACATCCCTCCGGACCTCGCGGAGGTCCGACACCAGCTGGGCGCGAAGCTCGGAGATATCCTCCTTGATAGAAGCAAACAGCTCCGTCATGAATGCCTTGGTGGCGGGCGCCTCCTCGTCTGATTGCCTAGTCGAACCACTAGCTCCGGGGGAAGATGGCGGCTGCGACATTTTAGATGCTCCGTCTTTCACCGTCCTCCCCTTGCGTGGTAAATTCGACATCGCGGTGAAGCCGTAGAGTCAAGGCTATTGGGGACGAAGGCCACTCCGATGTTCCTGCGGCACGGGCGGTTGCTGCCCAAATAGATGGCGGCGTAGGAGCTTCCCGCTAGAGCCAAAGGCCAGACCCGGGTGCTCCGCGCAAGGCCAGCAAGTCCGAGGCGCACTCGGCGCAGGGCACGGGTCCACACCAGGTAGCAAGTCGCACCCAGGGGCGATGAAGACCCTCCGTGTCAGCAGTGGGTGCCGAGGTTCGGCGTCGCGTTTCCAGAAGCAGTCGCGAGCAGGTCACACGGCCCCGCTAAGGATCCGGGGTCCACCCTCCACGTGGTCGGCCGTCCGCCGAGCTCCTTGGTCCTGTACAGCAAAGTGCACACACTCAAGCCAGTGTCCCGGTGGAGAGGAGGGATCACAGTAGCGAAGAGAGGCAGAGGGCGACTGCCGCACCTCGATGCCACGCCCAGCCGGCGCCGAGTCGCTGCACTCCAAGGCGGCTGCTCCCTTACGCAAGGTCGGTGCGTAACAGGCCCAATGGCGAAGTGCACCCAGCGGCGTTGCACGGTCACTCAGGGACTTGCCGGGGACACCAGACCACTCCGCTTGATGCCGCTGGCCCCTACAATCGTTTCAGAGCCGTTTGGCACCCTGAGATCGTCGCAGTACAATGCTTAGCAGGTCAGGCGCCGGAGCGACTCGAAAGCACGTCTTACTCGGACGCCATCTTGGCCACGCCCCCCTGCTATTAATACTTTGACATTGTTGGGTGAGATATGCATACTGGGGAAGTAGTGGACCTTTCTTCATTACGTGACGTTCCTGCAGAAATGTGAGTACAAGAAAGGAACTTGTTAATTCTGACAGAACGCGAAGCCTAACAAATAAAATGTGTTTTCTGCCCGGACGTTACAGAATGAGTCAAGTAACACTTGCAGACCTAGCTCACATGCTGGGTAATCTACAAAAAGAAATCCAGGCCCTCTCAGCATGGGTGGACACTCTTCAAGGTGCATGGGAACTGAATCTAGTTTGGGTAGTAGGACTAGGACACAGTAACCCTCTTCTCAGCCTTCTAGTGCTAACGTTCCAGTCATACAAGTAACCACACCACAGCCAATTCCCCTGGCTCCCCGAGTACTGTATAAAAATACAATAATACGGGTTACCTTTTTGTTATGATGCTCCTAGGTCTGGGAGTCTGATGTAATTCAGAGTTATGCTATCCATGAAATAAAAGATCATGTGTCCTTACCTAGGGCTGGCCCCTTTAGGACGAGGTTACAATGAATAGGTCAGCCCACAGGTCAGTGTTACTGTAAACAAGTAGGCCATCTATGGTGCACCATGTTGGCAGTGTAACATGTCTAGAATATGCAGAGGGTTTATTAGCACACATAGTCTAGTATAGATTCTGATTACTGGCGATTGTGGTTTTCTCTCGCTGTTCCTACATCTAGTAGTTTTCTATGCAAACGAGTCATATTTCCTTTGGAAGGCCATTATTTTCTTGAAAGTGCTAGCTCGGACTGGAATTGCATGTGCCTTTTTCTTGTGAGTTACCTTTGTCACCATTTTCTTCTCATCCTTGGATACTGTGCGGCGTACACCTAATTTTTTTTGGGGCTGATTCCTCCTACTTTGAATTGTATTGTCCATTCTTTGTGTGGGTATTCTGGTGGTACTGATTCAAGGGTGAGCTGTCAGGTTGCGCTGGGGAATGTGAGGGAGGTTTAGATATAGTTATGACAGCAATAAAAACATGTGAGAAGTCGGCTGCTAAATGTGGAGGTGGCATTTTGGGGGGCAGTGTGTAATTTATAAAAACATAAATGCAGAGCCCCAAACTTTTTCTTAGGGTCCTATTGCTGAATGCCAATGTTGCCATAAACAATTTCTGTCCCTACCCTCAAATTGCTTATTCTTGCAGGTTCTTCCTTTCATCACCTTTTCTGCATTCAACATTTTTTTCTTATTTCTCTACTTTATTCCCTTTCTGTATTTCACTCTTGCCTTTGGGTCACGGTCTGTTGGCAAAAAAAGGAGCTCCAATCTCCCAAAATGAGTGCCGGTGTGTACGGCTGAGTAAGAATACTTCACATAAGGATGGTCTCTTTTCTGGAGAGCGCAGGCAGCTAAGGCAATCACATCTACATGGAAATGTGCTGCATATGGAATATTATGCCTGGTTGAGTAGGCTGGCGGTAGAGGTAGTTTGTTCAGTCCCTGGATAAAGGAAGCTTTACGCTAACAAAAGGCAACGTTGTTTTATGTGTAGCTTACGAAAGAGTGACTCCTCTATCTAAATCAGGAGGGTTTGCATGTATACTCTAAATGTGGTCAATTGTACTCATGATAGACCGGTTAAAAATATATGAAAGTGCTTAAGTTCTGATATCACTTCTTGTGATGCCACTTCCTGTGGTGTCAATTCCTGTGATGAGATGTGCACTGTCATGCGCCTGTGATGTCAGGTGCCATGTCACTTACATACCGCCTTATAAGGTTAGTCCCCGCACTTCTTTTTCAGGACTTGTGCGCTGGGGTTGCATTTACTCTTCTTTTGTCGTCTGTATTACCTCTCACTTGATTTCAAGCATATTAGTTCAAACATATGCAACTACAGGGCAAACAACGGAAAAGTTAATGCTGTTAGGGGCTGGGATGTAACTTTTTATTCCCTTGCTTCGACCTCAAGAGCGTGCAGTCTTTACAATCACAAGCTGGCATGCTTTAATAATATTTCTGTGCACATGCCACTGCATTCATTCTGCAGGAATAAAACCAAAACAGTCGGATTGACTAATGCTTTTTTTAACAAAAAAAAGAATTTCACACAAACTTTATTGTTTTTCTTTTTCATATCCAGTGCATCCATTAGGAAAATTTGAAAATTACGGGCCAGATGTAGGTAATCCCAATTTACCTATTCTTAAATACCGAATTTTACCGATTCGGTATTTAAGAATAGGTAAATGGGATGTAGATAAATTTTCGGTAAAAATTACTGAATCCAGGCCCATAGGAATGAATGGCAATTACCGAATCGGTAAATACCGATTCGGTAAAATGGGGGAAACACTCAAGGGTGCCAGGGTGTCACTTTGACACCCTGTTGCACCCCGGAATCGTGCTTGTGTGCAGATGTGGCACACATACATGCCCTAAGGGCATGTATGTCTGCCACATGGCACAGTTGAAAAGGCACAGATTTGCATTTTCAAAGGTATTCCTTATTTACCACCAACTTATAGTTGGTGGTAAATAACAAATCCTAAAATGGGAAAAGCACTCATTTGAGTGCTCCCTACATTGCAAATTCGGTAATTTACTGATTCAGTATTTTAAGGAATCGGTAATTTACCGATTCCTTAAAATACCAAATCAGTAAATTACTGAATTCGCAATTTAGGCCCCCTACATCCCAAATGCCCAATACCGGTCGGTAACGGCCAAAAATCGGTAATTTCGGCCGTTACCGACCGGTATTGGGCCACCTACAACTGGCCCTACATCTTTTTCCGTTCCGGTATTTACAGTATATGGTTGCGTGTACCACATAGCCAGCAGTTACATCAGTATGAGTATCATTGCATCAATCATATGCAACGTATGTCTCTGTGGTTGTACAAACTGTAGCGTTTAGATTCGCATTTATTTGGTAGCAACAGCCCTTACTCCCTCCCCCCTGTCCTGGCCTGACTTATCCCTGTACTGATATAAGTCTACATCCTAGAATATCTTGTTCTATGCTCATGTCGCTGGTGAGTATGTGACCTGGTTAGGCCTACTTTGGATTGTAGGTCTTGGTGCTATGGATAGTCTCTGTGTATCTACTGTGCATTCGGGGTGTCTGATAAAGGATGAGGGTCCATGGCTTTAAAGGCTTCTAAAATAACATCCCACTCCATTGAGATCTGGTTTTCACACAGTCCTCGGGCCTCCTCCCGTCTTATGGCTGCATTTTCAGCTCCACCCCAGCTTACTACTACACTGTGCCAAGTATAGATTTCAGGGTTTTTTATTGATTTCCATCTCATGTGTATGCACAGTTTGGCTAGGATGAGGGCCACATTACTCCTACAAATAACGGCTGAGAGCTATCTTATGGTTGGCTGGTCATCCTGTTTGAGTGGAGAACCATGGCTTATTTAACCTAACAGACCATGAATAACTTACTAAAGAACAATACTGGTGGTAAAGTACGCCAGATGGGGATGTGCATTACGTTTCTAGTTTGTGGCAAAGAAGAAATTACTCGCTGCTCAGATTTATATCTGTTTATTCAATGACATTTATTAGGGAAGTGTTCTATTTTCAACAACTTTATAAATTCCAGGTGCTTAAACCTTAAATTAACAGTCCAAGTGCTGCTGAAAGTTAATATTAGGAAACAAGGAGACCACTTGTGCTGGGTTCCAACGCAATTTGTATTTTTAAAACACGACATAAATATACATGGAGATCAGCTCTGCTTTAGGTAGGAGAACTGGTTTCTACTCCTTCATGATCTGTCTTTAAGATGCTTCTCACGTGGCACAGTACTTTACACAGCGGAGCTGCGAGCTGCTGCAGTGCATTATGGACATATTTTCAAACCACACCACATACTTCTACACCAAAACATAATTCAGTTCAGCAACACAATTACACAACACACCACATACATCCAAACCATACAATTACTCATCATGCCATAACATTTAACAGCACACCACCTAATTAAACTCCAGTACATAACACTCCACAACACAACACAAACCACCGTTCCACACAATTACACTACTTAACACAATCCCACTCCATATATTACCAGTACACTCAATACCACATCTTCACTATCCACATAATTCCACTGCATACCATCCCACATAATTCCACTACAAAATGCACTCCACTCCACACAATTCCATGCCACACTATTCCACAATTAACAATTCCAATCCAACTTACATAATTCCACTACACACCACATACATATACTCCATAACTCATGGGTAAAATACTATCATTTACAACGCCAATAGCTCCAAGTCAAGCAAATGCGAGACCTGTTGCATTCCCAATGCTTGTTTGTCTCCAGTTGGTGTGTGCTTTTGGAAAGGTTTGCAGCATTTGTTTTTTCCTTCTCTCTTCATCATGCCACAGTGGGACCTTAACTTAGTTCTCACATTTCTGACGTGCATTCCACTTAAGCTGCTTTACAGCTGTCCCTTGCGGTACCTCACCCTCAAGGCAGTGTTCCTCAGCGCTGTAGCATCATCGCGGTGTGTGATTGAGCTTCAAGCTCTTTGTGTCAATCTGCTGTACACCTACAAAAAAAACAGTTGATGGACAGAATGCAGAACAATGTCAAAGATGCAACCCAGTACAGAGATCTGGGCCTATATCCATCGTTTTTCTCCCCATGCCATTACAGTTTCAACCCAGCCATATGCAAATCAGTCTTGACCCTGTGCCCCATGGGAACAGTCCAGCGCCAACTGCCAAGCCAGGTCCTCCCTGGACTGGAAACAAGGATCCTAGGACAAGTTTCGGGCTTTCAGCCCTCCTCAGCCGTGATAGCTTGATTCCAGTGGCATGGAGAGCACGGGACTCACGTCTGAGCATACCCGTCTCACTCGGGGTGACAAATGCAAAAACAACAGTTGAGGGACAGAATGCAGAACAATGTCATACATTCACTCCAGTACAGAGATCTGGGCCTAAATACATTGTTTTTGTGCTCACCATGCCATTCCAGTTTGAACCCAGCCATATGCAAATCAGTCTTGACCCTGAGCCCCATGGGTCCAACCTGAACTGCCAAACCAGGTCCTCCCTGGACTGGAAACAAGCATCCTAGGACCGGGTTCGGGCTTTCAGCCTTCATCAGCCAGGATAGCTTGATTCCAGTGGCATAGAGAGCACAGGACACACGTCTGAGCATACCCGTCCCACTCGGGGTGATAAATGCAAAAACAACAGTTGATGGACAGAATGCAGAACAATGTCATACATTCTGTTGACTGGGGGTGAGTGCTTGCAATGTTCAACACTCCCCTTTGGTTGTGCTTTGTTCGCCCTAAGTTGGCAGGGTATGCCCAGACGTATGTTCCTTGCTCACTTTGCCACTGGATTCAAGCTAGCCTAGCTGATGACGGCTGATTAGCCAGAAACAGGTCCCAGGATGCTTGTTTCCGGTCCAGGGAAGACATTGCTTGGCAGTTAGGGCTGGACTGTTCCCATAAGGCATAGGGTCAGACTGATTTGCATATGGCCGTGTCTGAACTTGGGTGGCAGAGTGAGCTAAAGAATGATGATGGATTAAACCCAGATCAGTTGACTGGGGTGAGTGCTTGCAATGTTCCACACTCCGTCCATCATCCCCTTTGGTTTTAATCTGGCGTACACCACCATCTTCCCTACAAGCTCGTTTTGCTGACATGAGCATTCTTTTTGCCTAAAGTTGTGACGCGTTAAATGGCAGTCAAAACATCACCTTGCCAGCATTATATGCTCTGCCTGAGGAGGAAGAGAGACTCCGTCGCTTGGACCCCAATAGAGCACTTTGCATTCACATGAATCGTACTAAAGAACACCAGGGGGACAACCAGCTTTTTGTGAGGTTCTCTGGAGCAAAGAAACTCAAGGACCTGCAGAAGAAAACCATCTCTCTCTGGATCGTCCTTTGCATTAAGATCTGCTATGCATTGACTGAAAAGCAGTCTCTGGAAGGACTGCATGCTCATTCTACCAGGAACAGAGCTGCTACCACTGTGTTAGCATGCGTAGACCCTATCTTAGACACTTGTCAGACTGCTACATGGACGTCTCTGTATACGTTCATAGAGCACTATTGTCTGGATAGTATGGTTTGTCCAGATGAGCATATTGCCGATTGATCATGCAGGACTTTTATGTATTGAGTCCATCCACTAACCCACCTCCAAATAAGTATTGCTTTGGTAACTATTGAGAAAGTAAGTAATCTGCGGCTAGAAATCTCTTATTGACAAGTTACTGCCCTTTGGTAACGTTCTTTCTGGTAGAGGCAATATCTAGACACATTCCTCACCGATCCTCCCCGTTCTTTGGTTGGACTCTATTCATTAATAAGATTCCAAGTCTAGGAATCTGCTCACTGGTCACAGCAATTTGCTTTTGGGGTGCGGCGTTTGGGTGCTGGACGGTCTCGAAAGCAACAGACCTCAGTATACAGGGGTGGCGCCTATCTGGCTCCTCAATTCATTCCTGAAGTGGAAGAGTCATTCTAGATTTGCATGGTGCCACCTACCGATGCACAAAGGTACTTAGAAGTTTCCTGGTCCAGTCTGATGCCTGGAGAATTTTCAAAAGGGAGGAATATGTGTCTAGATAGTCTTTACCAGAAAGAGCATTCCTAAAGGTAAGAAGCTTGTTCTTAGGAATCACATTTGGGGTATATTTCATGAAGTAGTTTAGAGGCAAGATAATTCTTGTGCAAGTTTTATTCTTGAAATACTAGACATTTTTATGACATTTTCCCAAGCTGTAGCCCATTCTGTGGATCAGTTTACTTTCTACGCCATGTACTGCGGTTTGCCATAGACCACCGTGGTTTAACATTTGAAAGCATTATAGATTGAGTCAAGATTGATCTACCCCCTCCATAAGTGCAAGCACATAAATTGGTCTACCTCCTTGGTTAGTGTTTGCATCTGAGTTAGCTTTGCAGTCTCTTTCGGCTCTTGTGGGAATGACTACCAGATCCCCCTAGTTAGACTGTAAAGGATATATGATTTGTTTAAAATGTGTCTGTGTATACTTAAAAGAGAGACATTTGCCTCCAGAAAAACTGGTAGTTCGTTGCAAGTTGGCCATCTTCCCTCCATCTGACCACAACCATGCTGCTCTTAATTTTTTTGAAAAGTTAACATGCCCCACAAACTTGTAACTCAAGGATACCGTTATTAGACCTGAGCCACCTGTGCCTCCTTAGTCGTACAACGTATGAGGCATCCGCTGTCATCTTGTTACCCTTCTGCAGCAGTTTCTTAAGACTGTCAGGAACAAGCTTCCACTAATAAAGATCTTTCTCCGTTTGTTGTCCATCTGTTTACCAGCCACTATCTGTAGCAGCTTTAAAGAAATAATATCTACGTCAGGCAGGCCTAGACCCAACTTTTTATATAGATGTTTTAGAACATCCAATTTAACTGTGCTATATTTTTACACGTACACCAAGGGTAGCGTGTCCTGTAGAGCAGCCACTTTTCCCCAAAGCTGTTTTGCGTTTATTGGTTTACCCTTTGAATCTCTGAATCTGTTCAGGTGCCAATGTAGTTGATTTATGTTCTAATCTTGTACAAAGAATACAGAGTCCAACACAAATAGTGTGAGAGCTGATGCATCAGCTTTCTGAAGGGCAAGTAGGAGCCCATTTACTTAGTCTATTTGTACATTGGAATCGCCTAAAGCTTTAGTGTGAGTAGGTAGCACTCTGAAGTCACCATCTTCCACAACGTCCTTCCCTGCAGCACAACCCACAACATATTTCTGCTTGGTGTCAGTTGCAGGCTCTGCAGAGCTGTCTTTATTGAACACTTTCTTATAGTCATGTATGGGAAATGTATGTGGAGTTTGTGAAACTGCTTAGTGATACTGTAGAAATTCCTGCATCCTAAGTGTTGGGTTATGTTCAAATTTGTCAATTGAATTTTGAATCGAGGTCCATAGCACCTAGTGCAGGTGTAATGCGTACAAATCAGGAATTCTTGCGTTAGTAGCCAGCTGGACTGTAGGCATAGGAGAAACTAAAGTAAAGTGCTTTCCTTCTGCCAGAGGACGCTCTTTCAAAATGACTAACTAAAATTCTGATACGATTTTCTCAATTAGAGTGAATCTAAATGCTATATTTTTCTGCCCAGGCCATTTTTAATCAGCAGTTCCTTAAAAGACGTTTTTGGAAGTAGCTACGTCAAAACTTGCAGGACATATAAACATCTGGGCAACAGGACTTTTTCCACTAGAGCCATCACTCTCAGGTTTTTGTAGTTGCATCCAGTTCAATGGGCCACACCAATTTGGCTTCCTTTCTCTAAGTAGTCTGCAGCTAACAGTATATATGGGAAACATCCGTTACAACGCGGATGTTTCAACGCGGTGCTGTTACGATGCGTCCGTAACAACGCAAGTCGTTACCACGACTTGCGCTGGAGGGCGCTAGAAGATTAAAAATAGTAAATGTACTATTCCAACACCTTCCCTAGTGTCCACGGGGACTGGTGTTAGAATAGTAAATTATACTATTCGATATCCGCGCCCCCAACGCAAGTCGTGGTAACGACTTGCGTTGTAAGGGACGCGTTGTAACAGCACGCGTTGTGACGGTACGCATTGTACCGTCACCAATCCGTATATATACAGTGTGTAGCTCAGTGTGGTTATACTTGTTCAGTGTTGGGAGCAATACCTCCCCGAGACGGCCCAGAGGGACGCCCGGAGTACCGACGGTCAGAGCGGTGCTCTGTTTACCTGCGACGCAGCCAGGTGAGGCGGAGCTTTTTTCTCCTACCAAATAGCTAGGAGAATGATTACACCTAGGATACCCAGGTGATATCTTTTATTTTACTTTGTTTATTACCAATTTTTAAGCAGTAGCGATACCCGGTCCTGAAGAATGCAGGGGGCACCTACTTGGGCCTATAAGACTGCAGAAACATGTTGACCTATTGTTACACATAGTAGCTATTTGTTTAAACTACTATACTTTCGCGCTGATTTTATTGATTTGGAAGCTGAGAGGTACTTATTAAATTCATTTTCCTCTTTTCTCTCCAATTTTAGCGCTGTTTGCACCTTTTTCACCCTCACTTTATTCACGCCATGCTTTTCAGTTATCAGTACACGCTTACATACCCATAGCCCACTGGAGCACCCACATTTTGATCTTACTCAAGTGGCTGTTGTGTCTACCCTTCCTGGTGTGAAGGGTCCCAGATGATGACAAGGGTGGTATCGGTCGATAACTGATGGGTATTTTTCACATCTGGAAAGTATTCATCTGGCCATGTATTAAATTCTTAGATACATTTTTCCTTTTTCTCCTTTTGTGTTAGATTCATAACTAGTCGATAAGATTGTGTTTGACCTACAGTTACATTCTGTTAGCTTATACTGTCTTTATTTGGGGGGTGAAGCTGTGTTAGGTCGGTAAATTTCCCCTTGGACCCTTCCCTCCCTGTTGTGTTCATTCACAAGCAATATGCACCACCAGATTCCAGTGTTGTATTTCAATGCCAAGGGAATATTAATCTCCCATGGTGATCTCCAACCATGAAGTCAAAGGTAGTAATCAAGAACTTTTGAGACGGGGGTAGATATGGCAATGCCTAGCCTCATTCTGTTGTGATCTCATCCAATTAAATGTGTCTATCCAGAAATTCTGTGGTGAAATTTCACCATTCTGTCTCTCTACCAGACCTTGTACCAGTTCCTCTCATATCTTAGCTTCCTCTCTATCTGTGATTCCATTTTCATGTCTACGTTCCACAACACACGTTTTAGATTCTCCCAGTTTACAACTACCTTTTGCCATTTGCTGACAATGGCGGCTCTTGGTGCTTTACTTGTTTATGCGCCACTTCCTTATGCAAAAAACAACACTACGCCCATACATAAAGGGTAGATTTTCCTTTTCTTTGGTCTTGAGAACAGGTCTGGAGAACAGGCTTTGTAGACAATATTCAGGTGAAAGCAGTGTAGAGCATCTCATTACTTCTTCTTATACTGTTGAAATTTCTGGTGCTTATTACGACGTCAATCCGTTCTCACCATAACTGGGTGCTGCCTCATTCAGCTGGATCTTTTTTTATCAGTTTAGGAGTGAGCTAGGTTCCATGTACTTTAATGAAATGCAGACATTTAAACCTAGCATTTCTTTAGGCTTTAGGCGTGTAACCTAATGTTAATTTCCACTCTCCCTCTTCTGTAGTAGTACTTAATTTGGTTGCCATGAACCATCAAAGTATACACACATGGTACAGTCACAATATGTAAACGTTTACAATTTTACATAAAACAGCAAATACCCTAATCAATTTTAAAACATCGGCTCAACCATAAAGTAAGATCTATGCCAGTACAATTCCATTCCGATGTACAATTTGTGCAATTTGCAACCCTAGGTAAAGTGCAACATAGCAAGAGAACAACAGCAATTTCTTCATAGATTTTTTAGAATTTAAAAAAAGTTAAAAAGGGACATTGTGGCTTTTTTAAGACAATTGGAAAATTTAAAAAAAGATAAACATAGTCACTAAACTTCTTCTGGTGTAATCTTACTTCTCTTGTACTGGACAGCCTGTAAGAATTTACTCACAGCAAAAACAGTTAAGAGGGACGTGTCACTTTTTAAAAATGTGTAGGCTACAAGATATCTGGTTATTCCCAGGTCTCCACATATTGGGCGGATCCATTTATGGCGAGATCCATGATACTGTGGGCAAAAAACCATTATGTGTATCTCGTTTTCCCTCCTAAGACCGCATGCTGGGCAGATACTAGAAGCTGGGTTCTTGTTCCATTCATAGGTAAATGATCTTAGTTGGCTTTACGAATTGCAATTGGTTCTGCCCAAAGCCTTTGTAATTCCATCTTCCTCAACCAGTCATAAACAAATTTAACCCATGGTCTTGTCGTAACACCTGAGAGGTTTAATAAGTCTGTAAGAGATTCTCTATAATCTATTGGCTCGGGTTTGAACCAAGGCGAACCCAATGCGCTAGTGGTTTTAAAACAGCCAAATCTGCAATTCTTTTTAAACCCAGATCAAAATATAATGGAGTAAAAGGAGGAACTAGTTGGAACTGAGAATAACTTCCTGACAAATTTATTTTCACTTATAGATAGGGAACGAACTTTGACCCAGCCCCAGATCTCAGCAACCATAAAGCGCAGCACCTTGTGCCTTAGCACAATAGACCTCTAGGGCCGGTGATACCTTACTTGAAGACGTTTGCTTGTGCATTCTGATGATAACATTTGGTCTATGTTCGATTAGCAAAGTGGTCTTGCTAAGTTGTCCTGACCATTTGAAGTTCTCCATTATTTAACCCTTAGGTAGTTAAAACTGTGCACCCTCTCTAGGGCTTCACTGCCAACATAGATAATGGAGTTTTTGGTCACTCCCTTTCCAAGCACCATATATTAAGTCTTATTTACATTGAGCTCCAAGCCCCTAGATATACAAACACCTAGGAATTTGCCGATTAGGTGCTGGAGCCCCATGGGCGTCTTGGAAATAAGGAGGGAGCCATAGGTGAATAAAAGAATGGCAACCTTTCTGTTGTTCAGAGCAGGGAAATCATTTCTGCATTTTGCCAGTATGTCCACAACATCGTTCATGTATAGGGAGAAGAGCGTGGGCGCAAGAACGCACCTTTGGCGCAAACCACGCTCAATAGGGTTACGTTCAATCAATTTGCCCTTATGACCACAACAAACTTGGGCACTATTTTTTTGTGAAGTGTAATTATAAGCTGTATCATATTACCATGTTTAACAAAGCACACCACAAGTTGGTGCATGGAATAAGGTCAATGCAGCTCTGAGATCTACAAATGCCACATAGAGCTTCTAGTACTGTAATAGGACATATTTGAAGTATAAAATAAAGAGTCTAAAAATCTGGTCGGCGGTGCCGACCTTTGGTCGGAAGCCAGCTTTAAAAGAGGATATAATTTTGTTAAAGTCCACCAATTTTAGCAGTTTTTCTAAAACGTGTCTTGCAAAGATCTTCTGTGCATTATAAATTAATCGGTCTGTAATTTTAGGGGTCACATGCATCACCCTTTTTAGGTTTCGCTGGGGGACGGAGCCGTTAGGCTCCGCCTCCAGAGAAATCTGTAGTTTCTAGTATGGGTGACTTGAACACGCCCCTCTGCTTCATTGGCTAGCTCCATAAATGGAGGCTAGCCATTGGAACAGAGAGGCGTCCGTCATGGCCGGAGGAGACACGGGGGCGTTCCCGAGATTCTTTGGCTTTTGCCGACGTCACGCGACGCCGGGAACGCCCCCGAATCCATCGACACGTGTTTGGTGCAGACTGAAGGTTTGTGAGCCTTCCCCGAGCAGAGCGCACTAAAATAACCTGTGTGCAGCTTCACCACCGCGACCCGGGATCAGTAAACCCCCGACGAAAGGCCCCGTACCTTGCTGGTACCAACGCGACCGAAAACGAGCCCGCTGCTCTCCGATTGGACGGGAGAGCCGAGCCCCCTTACCAAACGCCGCGACGGGATTGGCCCGTGCGGCGTAGCGTCACCACTGTTGCCGTGTGGTGATTGGCTAGGGCGAGGAGCGTCATCGCAGGCTTGACCCGGGAGCCGCACTGCCATAGGCTGACTCCCGGGTGCTTTGGAGGCTCGCCCGTTCTGCCGTGTCTGGATTGGCCCGCTCGACTGGAGGAGCCGAGAATTCACCGCGATCACCGCCGGGCCCGGGGAAGACTGACCTGACCTCGCCGAGGGACCTGAAAGAGTGCTCCAGCCCCCGGCCTGCCGTCTCTGCCCCCCCGCTGCTCCCTGGAGAACAGAGAGCGGGCGGAGGAGCGTCCTGAGACCGGCCGGGCTGGAGCGTAATAAAGAGTTCAGTCCCCGGTGCCAAGGTATGCATTGCATCGTCTAACGCTAGACAGTCAAGTGCTGTGAAGCGAGTCAACCTAACCAGAGCTCATTTCGAACGCGAGACCTGCGAGGGGTAGAAAGAGTTAATATTAAAGGGGAGAGAGCGAAAAAAAAAGAAAAGAGAAAAAAAAAATCTTGGAGTTGTCAACTTAAAAGGAGGGTCTTTGATCCCCTGCCGTCTCATTGGCTTTAAACATCTCCTTCGAAAAGTTTTTTTCCTCGCTCTCTCCCCTTACCTCCCACCCAGCCAGCCTCCTCCCGGGAGCCAAGAAGGGAGGGCGCGAGGGGGGCCTGGGAGCCGCGCAGAGAATAGCGATCAAAAATAAACCTCTTATGTGAAAGGGAAAGAGGGGGGAAGAACGTGTGTATATATACGGAGGCCGGCAGTGTGCGGGGACCGGGCACAGGCGAGGGGCAGGGTTGGGAGGCAGGCAGGGCACTCACAACGACGGGCTCACTCAGCTCAAGTTATCATAGTTTTTTAATATAATTTATTAACGGGGTGTTTCCGCTTCTTTTTCCTGATCCTGTTTTGACTTGATTTTGGGAAACGCGCAGCCTCTGGAGACAACAACGTACTTTTTAAGAGGCAAGGGGGCGCCGGTATTTGTCCCACTTTTAAAATATAATGTATTTATTGAAAAAAGGGTCAGGTTAAGCGTACGATATTTGACTTTGAGCAAACTCTATATTTATTTACAACTTGGGCTGCAGCAAATCAGCCTGCACTGTAGTTTTCTGTTCGTCGTGTTGCTTTTGGCGTCTAGTTCAAGGGTAGTTAATATATTTATTTGTTTTTTTTTAAATTTGGCACGCGCACACTTTCTGCACTTTCCCCTTGACGTTCAAGAGTGCGGGGAGGTTAGATACCCCAACTCTTGCTTTTGCACTTTCTCCTGCGGTGTCGCTATGGCACCTTATGCCCCTCTGCACCGGGCACTGGCGCGCGGCGGCTCTTTGGTGTTGACGGGTTTGCTTCTTTTGGTGTCAAACACCCAGGCAGGGCCCACTGGCCGTCTGCACGGGAAGGTGCAGGGTATCACCCGGGGCCACCCACAGCAGCAGCAGCAGTACACGGTACCAGTCAGGGTGCAGGGGAGTCCGGGGCAGGTGTACTTTCGCCTCTCTGCCTTTGGGAGGGTCTTCGTGCTGCGCCTGGCACCTGACGCCAGCTTCCTGGCGCCGGGTCTGCGGGTGGAGTACCTGCGGGACGGGAGGGGCGGGGGCACGGCTGGCAGCAGGGAGGTCAGCGACGGGCTCAGGGGGTGCTTCTATTCGGGCACCGTCAACGGGCGCAGAGAGTCACTGGCTGCGGTCAGCTTGTGCCAAGGGGTCCGCGGATCCTTCGTTGTGGACGGTGAAGAGTACCTCATCCAACCGGCTGCCCACGGGAAGCACCATCTGACAGGGGCACTGTTGGGGAGGCGCCCTGGGCAGGCAGAGAGGGCGTGGGGGTCGGGGAGAATGGAGAACCACCTGGCGCCTCACCTTCTCCGGCGACGAGGGCGCCCCAGCCCTGGGGGGCACCCCGATCCAGACATTGGCACCCTAAGAGCGGACATACACGCGCCAGGTCCCGTGGACAGCGCCACCGAGGAGGACTGGGCGCCCACGGCGGGGACTCACTCAGAACCGGCCCGTCGGCGGAGGTTCGTGTCCGAAGCCCGCTCCGTGGAGACTCTGCTGGTGGCCGACGCCTCCATGGTCCGCTTCTACGGGAAGGAGCTACAGGTAAGGAGGCCCTCCTGGCGTCCGGGAGAATGACTTTTAAAGAGCGTTTTGAATGTTTTTAAACACTTCTCTGTTGTACAATACTGACTACATGCTGAAACGACCAAGTATACAGGGTCAGTATCTGTCTTTAGGCCAGGGGTGTCCAATATAGACCCAGGAAGGTCAGATATATATACGCCAGATTTTCAGAATAAGCAGCTAAAATACATGTACAGTCTAGATTCAAACAATTGCCTTTGTATTGATGGAATTCGGTACTTTTCATTACAACATATTTTAGCACTGCAGCCATTTAGCCCTATTGCAGATCGCCTGATTCCCTCAAACCAACCTGCCTCTTAAAGCAGATTGTACCTGGGAACACGCCAGGCATGTTAAAATAGGTTCTCCACAAACTCACTTAGATACTGCCAAACACGATTCAAAATTTGGGGTAATCCTACATTGTGACTGACATTAATTTGATAAATTGTATTTGCCTTGATGTAGAAAGAGTATGTAAACGTGTGCGGGGTTTTTGAGAGCCGTTAATCCCGATCCTATGCAGTTTCTTTCTCGGCGCATTCTTTTTTACAGAAAAAGGAAATAGAGGCACAGGGAGAGAACGGAGCCTGCCGAGGATCACACCAGTTGGTTGAGTGAGTGATGAGGCGGGCCAGAACTTAGATCGAAGCGCTCCGAACCACAATGCACACACGACACACCCCATCCCCTAAACGAAAGATGGAAAACTAGGAAATAGAAAAATGATTCATCAGCCGAAAGCCACTGATAGAGGAAGAAAGCAGCCGTATTTCTTTATTTAGTTTTTTTTGTTTTGTTTAGCGCGAACTCGACCCGAAGGTATCAGGGCTCATTATGAGCACCAGTTGCATTATAGACTGACGCATTATTTTTTAGGCACGGGGAGACTGAGTGATTTGCCCAGAGTCACCAGCTTCAAGGTCGGCCTTGGATCAGAAGGATGCAGAAACTTCCGCTATAACATACTACTGTGCCCAGCCCTCCCCATTCTACCCTCCAGGGAGCCCAAGAGACAGCGCTACCTTCAGTTGTCATTTACTTCCAGGGTCGTGCTCCTGTGGCATGTTGTACTCCCGGAACGCCGTACCCCTGCATGCCACATGAGCTCGCATGCACAGTTCCAGCCACGCGAGCTGCCGCTGCCTCTGTCTTGCCCCAGCGCTGCTTTGGTCAAACGCCTTCAACACAACAGACGGCCTTTGTCGTCTCCGACCACCCACAGCACAGCGAGTTAAACACCGTCATGCCACAGTTCAGGACACAGCGTCTCAAAGAGACTGCACAAGGAGTTTGCATTTAGTGTACTGGGGTGTAACTGTGATTTAGTGGTTACATAATTGATTGTGGAACTCGAGGCCTGGGGCTGCTGTAACCCTGGGATACCCTCTGACTCAAACATTCTAGTCACGGGACTCGCTCTTCTCTCCGTGAAGCCCAGGTCCATTCCGTGCGGACCTGGGGGCGCTCAGTGACACGCGCACACCACGACAGTCGCTATGACCTCTAGGTGGGGTACTAAGCCTCTGACTTTGTACGCACACTTTACCAGCAAGAGGTCTCAGGGCGCTGCTTCTCATAACCCTTGGCTTCATTAGGAGCTTTAGCACGTGACACTTGCGTTCATTAATGGAACCAAGAACAGGGTACTTAAGAAGTTCACTCTGCCCTGTCTCTCCTGTCTTTGCATTTCCCTGTCGTGTTGCAATTATAACGGGAGATAGGGGTGGGGTGGGGGTGGTGTGCATGCCTGTCACGGGATGTACCACTTCCATACATTTCACGGGGCAGCGTGAGATCTTCCGACCGACATAGCTGTGCATCCAATTCACGCTCTGCACCGAGCGTCTAACTATAGGGGGGAGGAGACAGAAGAAGGTGCTATTATGGGGCATAACACTGGATGTAGCCTGCAGGATGTAAGTTTGCACCCCAGCGGGGTCAACTCAGTCTTTCATCATTCCAGGGTCGTAAAAAAAAGAATGCCATTGAGGTAGGTTTTATAAACATATCCTATGGATAGCAAGGCAAAGCTCCAAAACGGTGTCAGTAGGTGCGACATAAAATGAATATATTATTCCCCCCTGAACCAGCTGCCAGCGGTATGGAGCGTTTAAAGGATTACCAATAAAAAGAAGTAAAGTATTGCTGGATACGGGGTAAGGATTTTGATTCAAGTATATAAAGAAGAACCTATTTTATATATATCTTTATACGGCATAGTGTGCTTCTTCTAAGCGCTCTAAATGCATGGTGCTATCGAAGCCCGGTTCAATGATACTAAATTGAAAGGTACGTAATGAGACGACCTGGGAAGGATGAAGGCTGGATTGCCATTGCTGTCTATTAAAGACTTGGTCTCCGGCTCAGAGCAGAGATCACTTGAGATCGTTTAACTCGTGTTTATAACATTATAACATTTAACTGCCATATTCAGAAGGAATACACCGTTTACTAACATATTGTCAATCAAATATATTCCCATCTCACCGACTGAATTGAGTCCTGCCACTTTCATGATGACCCGGTAGTCATGTCATGGGCTTCGGTTGCTTAGGCGGGTGTTCAGTAGAAGGGCGCAGAGCTGCAGAGTGCGTGCTTTCACGGCAGGTGTGAGGCGGGTCGAGAGAGTCCAGTCGGAAGGAAGGTGGGACTGGGAGTCCCTGGAGAGGATTTCTGACCCGTCACCGCCATTAGCGTAACCTTGAAGACACCAAGAGGAGCTGTTTGAAGTGAAGGGGTGAAGGTATCTTCTGGGATTCAAGGCTTTCCAGAGTTAAGAAGATCCGGGGCCTGCCATTATAAGGGCGCCGTCCAGTGTAGAGAAGGGAGCGGGTCTCTTCACCCAGCGCTGCATCTAGTCACATTTGTATGACATCGTTCACCAAATGTCTCCTTTAAGGCGCGTTAAGGGGTCAGATGGAAGTTGACTGGACTTAATTTCTGGCTGGAGAATGAAAGGCAGAGCCAGCCCTGCCCGGACTCACATCCGTGAATTACAACATACAGCTCTTTACAGTGGGCTCTGAGCTCACCGACCACCTACCAGACAAGGCTTTTGTTTTATAGGCTGGCCTCACGGGTGCACATTTGTTTCAAATGTTGCTCTTGGCTTTAAGGAGGCAGTCGCGGTAGGGCTGATGTGGCTCTGGGGTTGACTTATTTGTCCCCCTCTTCCCCATCCTTGTTCCCTGCCTCCTTCACGCTCCAAAATCTGTGTGTGTGTTCAGGGGTAAATCCTGCATCGCCCACACTCCCTACGCCATGATCCTGATTGCATCTTATGCCTCTTTTTACCATCATCCTACACTACATCTATCTCACTGCTGAAGGCTCTTCTTCAACACTGCTCGCGTCTTTGCCACTGTTTTCTTACCTTCCCCTTCCTCCTCCTCCTCCTCACTCTCCTGTATTCTCACTTTGCCTGACGAGCGGAAGATGAAGACCAGGCCTCCCTCCAAAATGATTATTGGTGGACATAACTGCAACCACCAGCACAAGTTAAGCTCTGGGTCATCCTCTTCGTTATGAAGTGCTTAATTTGTGCCGTTGGTTGCAGGTGCTTGGCACAGACACTTAGTTGTCAGCACCGGCTCGAGTGACAGTCCATCACATGGTGGCGCTGTCTCTTTTAATTTTGAGATGAGCACAACAACCCTGTGTATTAGGTCAGTACATTGAATCTTTTTACCATCATCCTACACTACATTTATCTCACTGCTGAAGGCTCTTCTTCAACACTGCTCGCGTCTTTGCCACTGTTTTCTTACCTTCCCCTTCCTCCTCCTCCTCCTCACTCTCCTGTATTCTCACTTTGCCTGACGAGCGGAAGATGAAGACCAGGCCTCCCTCCAAAGTTCAATGTCCAATGTATGGCCCACCATGCAATGAAAAGGCCCCATTCTTATTCAAAGACTACTCTGCCATTACACACCTAAAAGATCGCTACATTCTTAGAACTCCTTTTTGTTGACTGTTCCTAAGGTCAAAAAGGCTACATGTGGTGGCTGTTCCTTTGCCGTTCTGACTGCAAATTTGTGGAATTCCCTCCCTGCCAATTTAAGGCCAGGGCCAGCCACAAACTTCTTTTAGGAAATTCCTAAAGACTCATCTATTTTAATTCCGGCATGGCTTACCAATGCCTTGCAGGCGCACCTGTCTCAGTGCCAGGAGTCCTTTCGGGGGTATCTGAGTGCTATACAACTCATCTTGAATACAATATTCACCACTGTTTAAGCTTTGTTGCCTAGAGGGCAGGACACGTGGTAATCAAAAGTAGGACAGGTAGAAATTTAATTTTAACAAGTCTTTACAGTGACTTGCAGCAGAAAACAATTTTTCACTGTGCCAGACCTAGCTATTCAATGTAGAAAATCAGAATTCAGAATAAAATCCCAATTCAGTGTTTTAGGAATAGGACTAGCTAAAAAAATAATTAAACAACTGTTTATAATAATTATGATAGACTCAATTCAATTGTAAAATTATATTTTTAACAAATCTTGAGGAAAAGTAACTTTTTGAAAGTTTCTTTTTGCCTGCCTAAAGTTCCTGTAGGCTAATTTGCATTTCCTCTTCAACTTCCCCAGCCAGTGATTAGCATGTGAATAGGTGTGAAATTCCTCACAGGAGCTACACAACAGGCCGGCTGTGACTGACAAAGTCAGCCCAAATGAGCAGAGATGGCTCCCCTGAATTTCATAGACTATTCAGGGGGAGGTCTGTGAGCATCTTTTTTGACATTCATTTGTCAAATACTGCTTGAGTGTGAAGTCCTGCTTGACACGTCTGCCGGGTTTTACATACACCACTTAAGGCGCACTTCAGAGGGCAAAAACAGGGTGCCAAGACCATTCTTGTGTGTCCACTGTTTGGTTATTGGAAGCCCTTGGTTTTGTCTTACTAATTTTGAATGTATTTATTTATTGTTTTAACTATCAGCCTTAAAATAATTTAAAACAGAGATTAAAGAACACTTTTTGTCTTACCAGAATTCTGTCTCTGGATTTAACGTAAGACACTTGGGGAGCTAGGGAGTGCAGAGTGACTGCAGAGTGCTAGGGAGTGCAGAGTGACTGCAGAGTGCTAGGGAGTGCTAAGGAGTGCAGAGTGACTGTAGAGTGCTAGGGAGTGCTAGGGAGTGCAGAGTGACTGCAGAGTGCTACGGAGTGCTAGGGAGTGTAGAGAGACTAGGGAGTGTAGAGTGACTGCAGAGTGCTAGGGAGTGCAGAGTGACTAGGGAGTGTAGAGTGACTGCAGAGTGCTAGGGAGTGCAGAGTGACTGCAGAGTGTTAGGGAGTGCTAGGGAGTGCAGAGTGACTGCAGAGTGTTAGGGATTGCAGAGTGACTGCAGAGTGCTAGGGAGTGCAGAGTGACTGCAGAGTGCTAGGGAGTGCAGAGTGACTGCAGAGTGCTAGGGAGTGCAGAGTGACTGCAGAGTGCTAGGGAGTGCAGAGTGACTGCAGAGTGCTAGGGAGTGCAGAGTGACTGCAGAGTGCTAGGGAGTGATAGGGACTGCAGAGTGACTGCAGAGTGACTGCAGAGTGACTGTAGAGTGCAGAGTGACTGCAGAGTGCTAGGGAGTGCAGAGTGACTGCAGAGTGCTAGGGAGTGCAGAGTGACTGCAGAGTGCTAGGGACTGCAGAGTGACTGCAGAGTGCTAGGGAGTGCAGAGTGACTGCAGAGTGCTAGGGAGTGCTAGGGAGTGCAGAGTGACTAGGGAGTGCAGAGTGACTAGGGAGTGCTAGGGAGTGCAGAGTGACTAGGGAGTGCAGAGTGACTAGGGAGTGCAGAGTGACTAGGGAGTGCAGAGTGACTAGGGAGCGCTAGGGAGTGCAGAGTGGCTAGGGAGTGCAGAGTGACTAGGGAGTGCTAGGGAGTGCTAGGGAGTGCAGAGTGACTAGGGAGTGCTATGGAGTGCTAGGGACTGCAGAGTTACTGCAGAGATTAAGCTAATGGCAATGTAAATGACAATGCCATTTATTTATCTGTTTTCAAAACCAACACAAATACAAATTTTGTCATTTACAATGCCAATAGCTCTAACTTTTCCAAAGGCGAAACCATTGCATTGTAAATGCTTGTTATATATTGTAATGATTTCTGCTCCTCTCATAGATTCTGGTGTCTCCCCACTATCGCAATTACATTTGATAGTAGGTTTAAATAACTTGTCCAAGCTTGGGGCTCTGATTTTTACAAATCTCCAGGAATTTATCTGGGCCTGGCACCTTGGTAGATTTTTAAAATTCAGTGGCTCTAGCTGTGTCTTCAGGACTAAAGACAACAGGGGCGACAACTTCTATGCCATCTATAGAGAGTGTCTCTGCGACGGATACCTGATAACTGTTCAGCATCTGTTCGTTAGGATCTTTTACAACGTAGAGGTCAGTAAAGGGCAACACCCATTTTTCTGGTGGAATGTGGTAGTGGTACGTTTTGACTCTTTCTGGACTGGATTGGGCTACTATTTGCCAGAAGATCCGGTTATCATTTGTTTTACCAGCAGCTAGCATGTCTTGCCACATTTTTCTGTCCCAGTTCCCTTTTGCTAAGGTCAATGAAGCCTTATTGGCATGCCTGGCTGCAGCAATTAAAGTCCTATCGCCCTCTAAGACGGCTAGTCTCAACAAACTATTAGCCTGATCAAACCACTTTATTTCTTCGCCCCAATCTGGTTTTGTATGGACACATCTTTGTTAAAAATCTTTTGCCTCTTTTTGAACTGGCTGGGACACTTAGGATAGGAATGTCTACTTCGCTTAATCCTACATATTCCAATAAAAAGGCAACAAACAACCCATATATCTGAGAGGAAAATGTTTGGTTTGACAAAACATTAGGCCATGTGATATAGCGACGCTTGTTAGCTAAGATTTGTTCTGGTACTATTGTATGGCAAGGATTTTGTTTCCATTTGAAAAGTTTCCCAGTTAATGTTAACTTCAGGCAATGGTGGTCACTGTCAGAGGGCGGATCCTCTTCCATATCGGCCAAAAGTGGCCATAGACTCACATCTATAAGGATGTAGTTGATGACGCTAGTGTAAGTTCCTCTTTTAAAAGTAGGTGCTCTATCATAGTCAGAAATAGTACTTCTGTTGCAAGCCCTTATTCCTCTACCAACTGGTAGGGAGGCAAATTTAAGTGCAGAGGTAGAGATTTTTTTCTTGGTTTCCCTGTCAACGATGGAATACCCCAATTTTCATCTTCCTTGCCGATAATCTCGATTATATATATTATGGTCGTATGACCTAAATAAAATCTTTGATGATAATGTATGGGGAGGGTTCATAGGAAATATTAAAATCTCCTGATACTGTTATTTCTGTATTCAATTGTAGGGAATCTAGAACCTCTTCCAAAAGGGATAGAGTGGATAATTTGTTGCTTGCTGTTGTCGTTCTTTCATAAATATTTATAAGGGCCAAGCAAAGTCCTGTAGAAAGACACAAAGTAATCCCCATCAAATCAGGACAATCTGTCTGCAATAGAGTATGTGAGCTACAACCATCATTCCTAGTTAAAATCATAAGACCCCAATTGCCCTCCCCAAAGCGCACGGCTGGTTTTGCTTCCACGCTAAAAGTGGTAAACACATCTATAAACACTGTCTCAATAGCCCATGTTTCTTGGAATATACATACATCATGCTCCTCTATGTAGGACACCCATAATCTTTACCTAGGTTTACTACCCATTTCGCGCTCAGTTCTTCAAAGTCACCATTATACTTCCCAAGAAGTGTTTTATAAAGTTTTGTAATTACCCTTTTCCCATTCCCAGGAGAGAATACCTTCTATATAAGACTGTGTTTGTGAAGGGGATCTGTGATGTCCGTTCGTATAGTTGTAGTAGTTTTCCCTTAATGCTTCCATAAATTCAGAAGTGAGTTGTCAGTATATCTTAAATTTTCACCAGATGTTGATATTTAAGAGTGTTTCCATTATCTATAAATCATGCAGCTATTTAAGGCCCGCTTCCCTCCATGCCTGCAAGTATTACCTTTCTGGCAGCATCACTTTGGCTGGCAAGTGCTTTATTAGGTGCGTATGTCAGTGGGTCTTTGATTTTTATAAAACATCTAAGCCAACAGTTTCTGGCAGTCCGTAACAGTTGGTTTAACTTTCTGATGTTGAGCTGTTTTCAGAGAAATATGTTCAATATTCCTGGCCTTGGTATATATTTAGAGACAGAGACAGGGTTTGAGAAACAGAGATTGAGTACCCTCTCTGCCAAAGTCTTAATCCGCCCGCCCAGTTGAATACACTGACATGTTTGTGCCATCAGAATACGATTTACTCAGGCTGTATAAACCTTTTGCTGGTGACTCCTATTCTGTCGCGTCATGAGAGGGAGCGCATAACACCGTGGACAGCATTGTGGTTTTTTTCCTGACCCTCACTGCCACATGAAACCTGGCAGTGAAGGACAGGAAAAATACATTATTGAACGAACACACACACACCCACTAACACCACCACCTCCTCCTCCTCTACCACCTCCTCCTCCTCCACCACCTCCTCCTCTACCACCACCACCTCCTCCCCCTGCTCCTCCTCCTGGACAATTAGTTGTTTATTTTACAAAAACAAGCTTTTGGAGAAGTTTGACAGTGCCCGTCATGTTTGATGGTGCCACCTGTCAAACATTTTTATTTCCAACATTGATTGGAACCGCCATGACAGTTATTCCTATCAATGTATAGAGATGTCCATAGGGCTTGTGAACATCTCTCAATTTGCAGGGCGCAGTAAAAGCAGAACTTAAAGCCTTTACTCCATATGAAAAAGCCTAAATTAGGCCCATAGTCCACCTCAGGTGAAGGTACTTCAGCAAGCTACCTAGTCAGCCACTTTAACTGTGGCGCTATATAGCAGAGTTTATGTTCCGGTAGGCCCAGTCCCTCTTCATTTGTTGGGAGTCTAAGCTTGCAAAAGGCAACTCTGTCTGTCAGCATTGCACACCAGTGAAGAGAAAATGCTCCCTAGGTTTCAAAACATCTCACCTGCATTCTTATGGGGCTGTTCTCAAAATGTCTCAGTTACACCTTGTGGCAGCCAGCTAGAAGCTCTGCAAGATGCAAACAACTCCATTCATCACATGATGATGCCAACTAGCCTTGCCACGGATGACACTGGGTATGTCATGAATAATTAGCATCCCCAGTTATCTAGCTTAGTCTAGTCTGCCTTCCATGTCATTGCCGGGTTTGAGATGGTAAGACTAACTCTTCCTACCATGCTTCCAATGAGAAAGTGTCAACTTTTTCTAATGAGTGCATAAACATGAGAGTGTAATGAAACTATCCGACTCTCATTATGGAGAGGGATAGATTTTTATGGATCTCTAAGGTATAACAGAAGGTCATCTGCATTCATTGACACTGTTGATGTGAGGTCTAATTTCAGTGCACCAGTCTGGAAGACATTTTTGCAGTCTACTCATCATTGTTCCCATTATGATGTTGTGAGAGGGGATGTCCCTAACGGGTGTCCCTTTTCAGTACCAAGCTACCAGACACTACACCTTGAGTCCAGACACTGGGTTTGTGCTCTGCATAATGTAGGTGGGTCCAGCCCATTGAAGAAAATCTGAAATTCATACTCTCCAGTGCAGTCATTATGCATTGGCACCCAACTCTAACACTCTGTGTCATGTGGAGCTACTGCATAGTGCCCCTCCTTCAATTACAGCTGGTGCTAGGCATGCCTTCAGATAGATCTATGTCGACAGATATGTGTCTGAGGAGCACCATTTCAAAGAGCAGTCACCGTCGGAAACATGTCACAACTTACTGTGTTTTTTTTACCACATTAGCAAATATTTTACTCATCAGACTTGTAACACCATAACTGACATAAATTCAAACCATCAAACTATAAAAGAAAAAATATTGATAATCACTGGACATTGTTAAATCGCTTGAAATTATTCTCTAATCGAAATATTGGTGGTCTCTTGAGGAGTTGATAGTGTTCTTGGGAATTTTCAAGGTTCCCCAATGAGTTCAGGGTGGTATTTAATGTGGCAGAAAGTCAATTAATTTTTGGTGCATTAGCTTTGATCGCCCAGACCCCTAATCCCAGAATAATAAACATAGACATTACTAATGAAGATTTCCTTCCTTTCAGTTAGATACTCAACGTTTGTGACAAAGATCACTTTCTTGAGGCTTAGGGTGGCTTTCCTCACCATCCAAGCTTCTCTTATAACTTGTTGTAATCACCACAAATTTGCTTTTCGTCTCTGATGTAAGACGATGCACATACAAGTGTTCTCATTTTAAATTGGAGTTTCTGACAGAGACGTCTGACCGCAGATTCCTCACCTTGTGAATTTTCCTCCAGCACCAGACTGGATCCAGAAATGTTGGTTGCCGTTTCCTTGTGCGTCGACAGGTAGCATTGTATGGCTCTGCAACAGTTTTGTCCAAACCCAGACTTGACGTCAGCACCCCTATATCTGTGCAACCACTGCATGCTGATGTCAGTTCCTTTCTTTCCGCTCCTGTTCATGCAGATCTGGAGCTCAAATCCTGTCAAACATATTTTCCCAAATTGTTTCTCTAGTCTGTAGATAATGACACCATCGAAGACTATAGGTTTCTGATAGAGACTCTAACTGCAGGTTGCTCTCATTTTTAATATTTCCCCAGGGGTCAGACTTGATCCAGAAACGTTGAAGCAGCATCTCTGCGTGCCACCATGTTGTGCTGTGTGGCTCCCCACTGTCACCGTTCTGCTCTGGAAATGATGCACAAAGCAAATATAGGCACCTGATGTCTGTTCCTTTCTGTGCCATCACACAAGGATTTGGAGCTACCACTTGTCTCTTTTCGAGACCATTTACCTCAAAATTCTAACTCCAGTGTGTAAGAAAAATGTCACCTCCCAAAACGACAGGATTTAAAACTTCCAGGGGCTATCGCAAGCAAATGCCTGTGATGGATCCCCATCAGGTTTGGCTGTGTGCAGGGGTCAACTACAACTCTTAGGTCTGCAGTAACTGCATATCGATGAATCTGAAGGCCATTCGAGACTGCAACTCTATGTTGCCAGTCATCGGAAGACACTGCGTCATGACAGGTCCAGGTCCAAAGATCGGTCTCTGTCCTGGTCCGGATGCTGATCCCAAGGTTGTTCGTCATTCCACTCCAAATCCTAAAGTAAGTCGAAAAATAAAACTAAGGTATCCAAGTGGAAATCTGTCCCCTTTACCCAATTCTCGTTCACCAAAGAAGGTGCGAGGGTTTCATCATGCATCTTGATCTCGTTCCTGAAGTCAATCGACCTGGAAACTAACCACAAAGCTTGTCCCGGCATAACCTGAGTTTCCAGGGCCGTCTGTGATGCCTGGGCAGATCTAGGAGTTCTGCCAGGCGTGCTGCAACTCTATGGTTTCCAAGTGAATCGCCAGATTGCACTGCACCATTGTCCTGCTCCCAACTACCTTGTTTTTTTTTACTGTGCACCCTTCCCCCGAGAACTTGATGGTGCAAGCTGCCATCAGAAAGATGAACCTGAATGCCTTCTCCACTACTCCCCTGGATAGGGAGTCTAGAGGCCTTTGGGATGAGGGTATTTTCTTCCACAAGTTTGGCTTTCCAGGGGGTCGATGACAGTTGCCTTTTGGGCCTATATTCCCCTGCTTTCTTGGACTCTGTAGCTCGTTCTTCTTGGTGTCCATGAAGACCTTTGCTCTGACCGAAGCCATAAAAGATGGCTGTGACGCTGCCAGACTTACTATCTGTTGTGAACAGATACCAGGGATTCCATTGGCACTAGCTCTGCTATCCATTGACATGCCTGAATGAGAAAAACGGGTTTCTCCAGTGATGTTCAGTCGTCTCATATGGACATGCCCTTTGATATGATTCACCTTTTTGGGGACAAAGCAGATTATTCTGAAGCTTTGTAAAGAAAGCAGTGCCACAGCAAGCTCTTTAGGCTTGTCTTCTCTGCCATGCCGCCTGCTTCAGCCTTTTCGATCTTTCCTGAGCTCTGGCAGGGGTACAAAATACAGACGGACACTTCAGCTGGGTTCTCTCTTGTTTATGTGGCCGAGGTTGTGACACACATCAATCTTGCGGTCAGAGGCAGTGTGTCAGCCAGTCTACTGCCCCCTCCCACGTCCCCACCTGTAAAACCCTGTTTGAGGCATATGAGCTGTAGATCACATGCTTTAGCATAGATCGCCATCTGGTGTTGGGTTCCGGATGTTTGCACTTTGTTTTTATTTGAAGAAGTCTTCGCAGTCACAAGGTAGGTGACTCCTCCTTTTGGTGATAGTGCGCATGGGCATCGACTCCATTCCCAGATTGTTTTTTTCTGCCATCGGGTTCGGATGTGTATTGCTGCGCTCCAGTTCGGTATTGTTTTCGAACCCCTTCGACGCGCAATCCTCTACCCTCAACAGTATTGTCTACCGATCGCGGTTTCCTATTCAGCGTGCATCGTGTAAATCTGAAAACCTTCGATCGGGAACTTCGAGGTGGACCGTGCCGACCGTGCCAGCAGTCGATGGAACGGACTCCATTCAAGCTATGTCCCGGGTGTCGTGCTAAGTTTCCACGCACAGACTTGCATGAGGTCTGCAACCTCTGCTTATCCCCAGAACACGAAGAAAATAACTATGAATTGATCATTAAAATCGAAGAAGACCATTTGTGATCATCGGGCTCAACGGCACAAGATGCACCGTAGCAGCGGCTCCGTCGTCCCCACCTGTAAAACCCCTTTAGCGTGCCCTTAGTGGATCACCCGGTTGTAGGCACTGTCCAAGCATTTTTTACCGGGTGTACAGGCCATAACATTGGACAGCTAATTGTCCAGAAGGGGTACAACCTACTCTTCTTTCCACCATCCTCAGAAAGACTGACAGAGGCCCACTTTTCTATCTTAGCGCTGGAAGTTCAAGCCCAAAGGGTGTGTGGATGGGGTGCCTGAATCCTAAGTAGGTCATGGTTGTTACTTCTGCTACTTTTTGGTGCCAAAGAAGTATGGATGCCTTTGTCCTATTTTAGACCTACACCTTCTCAATGCCTTCCTCCGGAAGGATAAATTCAAGATGCTCACCCTGGTCCAGGTCTTCTCTATCCTCGACCCTGGAGACTGGAGACTGGATGCTAGTGTTGGAGCTGCAGGATGCTTATTTTCACAACCCTGTCTCGCAGGCCCACATGCGCTATTTGCAGTTCATGGTGGAACAGGAGCGTTTTCAGTTCACTCTGCTTCACTTTGGTCTCACAACGCACATCAGACATTCATGAAAGTGATTCTGTTGGTGGCAGCACATCTTCTGAGGTCAGGGATCCCAATCTTCCCCTACCTCGATGAATGGCTGTTAAAGGCAGACTCACCATAGACAATGATTACCCACCTTTACACTACATCAAACCTCCTGACATCTTTGAGGTTCACTATCAATGTGCCGAAGTCACATTTAACTCCTGTCACATTTAACTCCTTCAAAGATGCTCCCTTTCATCTGAGTCATTCTGAACAAAGTTCGGTTTCATGCATCTTCCCTGTAAAAGAAGAGTCATGTACATTTGGGCTATGATCTTGATCTTTTAGCCTTGGTGCTGGATCTCAGTGAGGTCGACTCTGAGTCTGCTGGCACTATTAGCCTCCTCCATCTTGCTGGTGAAATATGCCAAGTGCCTATGCAGGCTCTACAATGGAATCTGAAGTCTCAGTGGGCCCAACATCAAGGGGCCTCTTCAATCATGGCCAGGTTTCGGAGGAGGCTGCAAAAGACCTGAAGTGGTGGTTGCTAGAACGCAATTGGGTCAGCTGTACACCCCTCTCCCTACCCCACCCAGAACTGACAGTGGTAATAGATGAATTGCTTCGGGGCTAAGATGGCCACCTGGGAGAAGTGGAGATCATAAGACTTTTGTCTCCATTCGTGGCTTGGCTCCACATCAACCTTCTAGAAGTGCAAACCATCCTCTTGGCATTGAAAGCCTTTCTGCTGTCCATCAAGGGAAGGCTGATGTAGGTGCTTGCTGATAACACCACCACCAGCTGGTACTTCAACCAACAAGGTGGGGTGGGGTCCTGGACCCTGCATTAGAAGCTGCTGTGCCTCTGGAAACGCTGGACCTACAGGGAGTCTTCCAGTTGATGAACTGCCTAGTGGGATCTTTGAACACAAGGGCGGGCCTAGTCAGCCATTGACACCTAGTGGATAATGAGTGACAGTTACACCAGGAGGTAATGCAAGGTCTCTACCGCACATGCTCAATCTCCTCTCCTCAACAAGCAATGTCAACAGTTCTGCAGGCTTAAGTTCCCAAGGTGTCTCTCTTTCTTTCTCTCTCACTCTCTCTCTCTCTCTCTCTCTATCTCTCTCTCCCTCGCTCTCTCTCTCTGAGACAAGTTCCACATACAGTGGGTCTCTGGACTCCTCTGTGCGTTCCCGCAGATTTTAAGAAGATCTGGAACAACACAGAAACGTGGCAGGGTCTTACACCCGGCCCTCTGCAATCTGTTTGGAGATTCCGCAGCGACAGCTGAACACTTTTGACTTTTCCCTGGAGGTGGTTGATATCATCTTGGCCATGCGACCCTTGACAAAAACTGTATAGCCCTGTTGTTGGGACACATTTCTGGTTTGGTGTGGCACACAGCAGATATCTTGGCCAAATGATCGGATGTTTACTTGTTTTTGCATTTAGTTTTTATCTTTGGGCACAGTTAAAGGGTGCCTCTCAGCTATTTTGGACTTCTTATGGTTTCCAAACCAGCCCTAATTATTTAAACCACCTGTTGTAATGCTTTTTTGATAGGACTCCAGCATTTGTTTCCTACTTCTCCCTTGATAATGCCACAGTGGGATTTTAACCTTGTCCTCACATATTTGATGTGCACTCTCTTTGAGCCACTGCACAGGTCTTCGTTGCAGCTTTCCACCCTCAAGACAGTGTTCTTTGTTGCCATAACATTGGCCCAGCGGGTGAGCAAGCTCCTAGCTGTTTGTGTCAACTTGCTGTATACACCCTTCTTCACAGACAAACTAGTTCTGGAAACTTGGGCATCCTTCCTTCCAAAAGTAGTGACGCCATTCCATGTCTGTCAAACCATCACTTTGCCGGTGTTCTATGCTCCATCTCACCCTCTAAGTAGTAGGAGAGATTCTATCTACTAGACCCCAAAAGACCTTTCATCAATCGTACCAGAAACACTGAGTGGATGGTCTGCCCTTTTTAGGATTCACTGTAGAAGAAAAGAACAATCTCTTCCCGAAGCTTACTCAGCTTTAGGATCTCATGTGCCAGAAAGCAGCCTAGGAAGCGTTACAGGCTCATTCCACCAGAACCAAGACTGCTACCATCGTGTTGACATGCATAGTTTCTGTCTTGGAGATGTGTCAGGCAGCTACGTGGGGCATCTCTTCATACATTCGCAAAGCACTGTTATCTGGACAGCCAGGTTTGCTCGGTCGTACAAGATTTATTTGTTTGAGCCAATTTGCAGACACTCCTCAGAATAGGTACTCCTTTGGTATCTATTCAAAAGGTCAGAATTCTGCAGTTAGAAGTCTCTGACAGAAGAAATAGGTTATTTACCTTCAGCAATGCTCTGTCTAGTAGACACTCTAACTGCAGGTTCCTTACTAACCCTCCTATCCTCCCCGTTCTGTGAATTGAACTCTTTCCTTTAAAAAGATCCCAAATCTAGGAATCTGCACACTGGTCTGCGCCCAAATTGCTGTTGGGGCTCTATGTCTGGGGGCGTGGACAGTCTCGTAAGTAACTGACGTCAGCGCACAGGAGTGGCACCTAAATTGGTTTCATACATAATTTCTGGCACCACCCCGGACCCTCGCAGTGGCACCTGGCAGCGTACAACGGTACTGCTCTAAAGTTTTCGGCTCCAGTCTGACACCTGGGGAAATGTTCAAAAGGTGAAGAATCTGCTGTTAGAGTCTATACCAGAAAGACTGTTACCGAAGGTAAGTACTAGCCAACAAATATCAGTGATGGACACCCATAATGTATGCCTCTGCTCCAAACTGGACTTGGTGATTTCTTCATGTTGCGCTAACATGAATGAGAAGGCCATATGTGCCTGCGAGTCCAAGCTCACTGTCGCTGATCTTGGTCATTCAAAGTAGCACTCACGATCGAAGTTGAGGGCACAACGATCCCAGTTGAGGGTGCAGACGCACTCCTGCTCACAAAGCTGCTTCTGTGATGAAGGCCTCATGGCTCAAGTAAGTCCAGAAACTCACAGACAAAACATAAGAATCAAAGCATAGGCCTCCTTCATCCCGCCACTCCCACCACTTGGAGTCACAAGTCGCTCCAGGGCCACGGAGTCATTCCCCCACACAGACTCTCTCCTGACACTTGCCCTGCTTCAGCACCTTCACTAATGGATGCTGCAGCAAATAAAGGTAGCCATGGAAGAAAATGTGTGTGCCACTACGGATCCCTCTGGAGCACCTCCAGGACCCATGGACCCAAAGGGGCTCCGAGTTTGGATACCATAGTCGAAACCCTCTTTGATATCAACTCTGCCCCTCGATCCTACACAAAGGTCGACCCCTTCCCTGGTGTCAGCCCTGCAGCTCATGATTCCACCCATAGCACCAGGTTCGATACAGCTCTCAACATCTCAACCGATACCACCGGGTCAAGTATCAACGCGGATGCTGACATCACCAACGTCGATACAGCTGTATACAGCGCTGATAGTGAGCCAGGACCTATATCCCAGAACTTAGCAATAAGTTGAACCAAACACTTATTCTCCACAGTATGACTCTAGCGATACTGACTATGTTAAGGACAACCAGTATGAGCATGGTGGTAATGTATTTAATGATCTTCAAGACGCCAGTGGTCTGGACACGTCGACATACATTGTCCTGTCTTCACCTAATCCTATCTATACTGAGGAGTCCACTTCCTTAGCAACAGTAATTTAGAAAATGGCTGGGATACCCACTCAAGGGTTCAAAACCAACATACAACTAGAAGTCCTCACCCTTCACAGTCCAGCTAGAAGCCTCTGCTCCCCTTTAATGGTGCCCTGATTGATATTCTGCTGGGCACCTGAGCCTAACTAGGATCTTGCTGATCAGTCACTAGACAAGTGGGGAGGAGGAAGATGCCTTCTCCTGGAGAACCAGACTTTCTTCTGTATCAACCCACTCCAGAGAGCTTGATAGTGCAGGCATCTACCAGCCCCCTGAACCCCAGCTCTCTCTCAACCTCCCCACCTAACATGGCAACAAAAGCTTGGAGGCATTTGTAAAACAAATGTTATCTGCCGGCCTCACCCAATACTCTTGACATAACATGCCCTCTGGGCATGGATTGTTGGACGGAGTGGCGGACATCTTGCCAGCTGTCAAGGGGGAACTCCGTCCAAGCTTGCAGAAACTTATTTTGGGGGGGGCAGGATGCTGCGAAATAATCGATTAGATCCGGTCTGGGTAGGGCAGTTGGCACCAAGATGGTACTTTGGCGCCACACATGGATTTGTTCCACGGACTTCTCATCTGCTATCTAGCTGCTCCTTATGGATATGCCTTCAATGGCTCTAGACTGTTTTGAGCGAAGTGGATTTGGCTCTGGAAAGGTGCAAAGAGAGAAAGGGCACTGCCCACTCTCTATGCTTAGCTTCGCCAGTTCAGCAGTTCCTCTAACAGCAGTACCCCTTTTGAGGCTTTGGTAGGGGGTACAAGCAGAGGCAGAGTCAATATGTACTCATGAACAACAGGCATCCCACTATTTTGGAGAACGAAGCCAGGGTTCAGGCTGACGGCATCCAGTCCCTGTGGGGCAATTAGCTACACAAACCTGCTTTAATTTCTCATTGGCGGCACACGATTGGCCGGTACAAGGTTATATCCCTTTCCACCTTCTCAGCTGGAGAAACATCACATCTGATCAGAGGGTGCTCTAGATAATGCAGAATGGATACTCCCTACCCTTTCTGTCATACACTCCCGACATGCTACTTGAATCACAATACCTCCCAGAGGACCACTTGTCCATACTTCCTGAGAACTTCAAGCTCTCTTGGCCGAGCGAGCAATACAGAGGGGGCTAGTATCAGAGATCGGGGCTTGCTGCAGCTCCTGGTACTTTCTATTGCCAAAGTACGGAGGACTCCGCCCCATCTAAGACCTTCGCCCTCTGAACAACTTCTTCCAGAAGACAAGTTGAAAATGCTCACCCTGTACCAAGTTCTAACTGGCCTGGATCAAGGCGACTGAATGAATGATTGAATGAAAGTGTCTTGTAAAGCGATCAGCTGCTCTTAGGAGTGCCGCTGTGCAAGAAGTTTAATAGTACAGAGAGAAGACAATTGTCCCTGAGCAAAAAGCCAAGTTTTAATCGTTTTCCTAAAGGAAGACTCCGAAGATAATGATCGAAGCTCAAACGAGAGCTTATTCCTGCATGAGCAGCTAGAAAACAGATGGAGGGGCCACCCCTTCTAACCTGCCTCACCCTCCGCACCACAGCAGAGGAATCTTATGCAGAGTTTAAAGCTCTTGCAGGAAAGTAATGTTGCAATCTAGCTTCCAGATATTGTAGGCCAGTCAAGAAAACAGTCCTGCGGGCCTGCACCAGAGATTTGTAGTGAATGCGCTTCTTAATGGGCAGCCACTGCAAGGAGCTCAGATAAGGCGAGAACGATGTCCGATAAGAGAATTTGCGATTGAGCAGATCAGCAGCAGTGTGAACAATCTGAAGTCGCCTAATCAAATAATCCAGAAGGCCAAAATATACCACATTAGCATAGTTAAGCCTGAATGTAATTAGTGCATGGACTACCTTTTTCCTGGATGACAGAGATGAAAGCAGACAACATTTCTTTAAAGAGCGAAGCAATCCAAAACAGGCTCCAACCACTGTGGACACCTGCTGTTGGAGCCAGAATTCTATCATGCCAACAGTTAATCCACCAGTCAGCTTGAAACATCCCAAATAAAAGGACCTCTGTCTTGTCCATATTTCACATAAGATGATTCTGAATCAGCCATTTAAAAACAGCAGAAAGGCATAACTTAAGAGAGGCACAGTCCACATCCACCCCCTCCCCAAAGGAGAATTGAAGGGGAGTGTCGTCAGCGTACGAAATCACCTTAGCGCCAAATGATTCACCTAAATAGGTAAGAAGAGCCAAATAAACATTAAAAAGAGTTGGCTCAGGGAGGAGTATCCAGAACATAAGAGGGACCCTGAACCTAAAAAGGATAAGGGGAACAACCCACCAGGGAAGTAATGAATAAGAACAACATGAAAGGGCAGTTCCCAGCAATGAAAAGAACTAAGGAGTTCCAAAAAAATATAAAATGCCAAGTGCCCACAAACAAGCTAGTGATATTTAAATTATTTTATTTTCATTTATATTATTAGAAAAATCTGTCAAAAGTGCATAGTACAAAAAATACATAAATCATTAAATGAGGACTACTAATAATTCATCTAACATGAGCCCAGGAGCAATAGGAATAAAAAACGGCACATACATCCCTCAGTCATACTACCAACAACATACTCACTCTCAAACCATACATAAAGACTCAAACATCTAATGCAATTCCGCTAAACAACCAGACAACAGAAGCGCCGACGCGCGTTTCGGAATAGTGCCACAGTATGGAATTCCTTCATCAGGGCGCAATTCATCACAGTCATTTCAGCAGGGCATAAAATTCCAGGGTATCCAAGTCAATATAGAAGGTTCCTGTTCAAAATTTCTGGGCAGGCAAGAGCATATCAGGCCGAGGAGTCCTCAGTACGTAGTAACAAAGAGTGGACACACAATCTTGAGGTGATCAATCTCGAGTATACAAGGGACGTTCAGATAATTCTGAATAGTCACAGAAGAGTAGTCAAAGGTTTTTATAGTTATTTCAATAATATCGGAGGTGTAGGTACGTATTTTCGGCGATCCACAAAATAGATAAGATTTGCACAGTAGATACTTAAAAACGGGCAGCCGGAGTGTATTCAAATTTCTTAGGTGCCTCACAGCTCTAGGCTACCAATGTCGAAGAGGCCGCCGCAGTCGGGGAAAATAGATAGGAAACATGATCCTCGCCGTCAGAGTCAAAGAGTCTTCACCTCCACACCGCACGGGTATATCAAACGCGCTTACACAGGGGGAGGAGCCCTGAGGCACTTCCACAGATAGGGATTTCAACCTGGAGCGGAAGGGGGCAAGTCCAACGAGATTGTCCTCTGTTCTCAAGAAAAGATTTAAACCATCCTTAGACTGATTAGCCCCCAATCCCACGGAATGCAGGCATTGAAGAAGTAACTTGTACAACCCTGTGTTAGAAGCCACAGAGAGATCTGATAAAAGCACCTTCCCACCCTGGTCCAGAGGCAGTTTGATAAATTCGGACACCTCAAGTAAATCAGTAAAACCCGAACTACAACGCACCATCAACACCACCTTCAAAACAGGCACCTTCCCAGACGACTGGAAGCGCGCAGAAGTCAGACCCCTGCTCAAGAAGCCCACAGCTGACCCCACGGACCTCAAGAACTATCGGCCCATCTCGCTCCTCCCCTTTGCAGCCAAAGTTGCAGAGAAAACAGTCAACAGGAAACTGACACGATTCATTGAAGAGAACGGCATCCTCGACCAATCCCAATCCTGATCCCTTATCAACCACAGCACAGGGACCACCCAACTCGCTGCCACAGACGACATCCGCACCCTCCTGGACCAAGGCCACTCCGCACCCCTCATCCTACTCGACTTATCAGTGGCCTTTGACACCGTCTTCCACCGCACACTAGTCACCAGACTACACGACGCAGGCATACAAGGAACAGCCTTGGACTGGATCCGATCATTACACCAGAAGAAGCCAAAGGATCAGACTCCCACCCTTCCTCTCCGACCCCACCAAAATCACCTGCGGAGTCCCACAGGGTTCATCACTGAGCCCCACCCTCTTCAACATCTACATGGCCCCCCCGCGCAGCCATCGTCCAACAACACGGCCTCAACATCGTATCCTACGCCGACGACACCCAGCTCATCCTCTCCCTCACCAAAGACCCCACCACTGCCAAATTCAACTTCCAGAAAGGAATGCAAGCCGTCGCAGTATGGATAACCAACAGCTGCCTGAAGCTTAGCGCCGAGAAGACAGAAGGACTGGTCCTCGATACCACCCCTTCTGCATGGGACAGCATCTGGTGGCCAACCTCCCTCAGAAGCCCACCTACCTCCTTGGACCAAGCCAAGAACCTCGCCAACGTACTCGACTCATCACTCACCATGAACCAACAGTTCAACGCTGTTACCTCCAGCTGCTTCAACACCCTCCTCATCCTCCGCAAGACCTTCAAGTGTATCCCCCCTGAGTAAAGGAAGACAGTCACCCATGCACTCATCACCAGCAGACTGGACTATGGAAACGCACTCTACTACTGCATCAACAAGTTCCTACTCCGCAAACTCCAGACAATACAGAACACCACCGCCAGACTCATCCTCTACATTCCCCGACATGCACATCAGCCAACACCTACGATGTCTCCACTGGCTCCCTGTGGAGAAAAGAGTCCGTTTCAAAAGCCTCACTCACGCCTACAAATGCCTACACAACAACGGACCCAAATTCCTCAATGACAGAATCAACTTCCATGTACCCAAAAGAAACCTCCGATCTTCCAACCTCACACTGCCCAAAACCCTGCGCATCCACAGACCCAAAGCAGGCAGAAGATCCTTCCCTCACATTGTAGCCAAGACCTGGAACGAGCTACCAGCAGACATCAGATCACCCTCCCCCCCACCACCCACCTGAACACCTTCAGGAAGACCCTCAAGACCTGGCTCTTCGGCTAAACAGATCTGCGGACCCTCCCAGCCTCAGCGCCTTGAGAATAACATACATATTAGAAATAATAATAATATTATACATTATTATTATTTCTAATATGTATGTTATTCTTCTTTTTTTTCCCAATTTTCCTCCCGTATTTATCCTTGAATGTCATGTTCATGTAATGTAATTTGTATTTTGGTTCTGTTCATATATGTTGGGCAACTACCATTTTAAGCATGCATTTATAAGTCCTGATGATGATCCCATACTAAACAGGGATCGAATCGTCGTCAATATACACTTGATGATTTATATAATGCATTGAAAAGATCACAAAAAGTGTATTTTTATCATCGTCTGTTACAAATTTTGAAGTATTTACAGACTGCCCTTTCTTTTGCCTTATATGTATGTCATATGTTTTCACATATGTGATAGCTGGACACAGGCTGTGTCCCCCTTGGTAATTGCTTTACAACTTGGATATATATAACTATTTATGCTATTAAAATCTGTCCGACTGGGCAGCAAAATATAGATTTCAATTTTGGTCTATATTTATTCGGATTGTCCTTTCCTTGCTAATGTTTGGGACCACTGTCTTCTGAAACATTATACTCCCAAAGGTCCCAGACCAATTGCTACTTTTGGGTCCCCTTGTTCCTTGTAACAAACCCTCAGAGATCCTGGCATAGGATCTTGAAAGTGTAGTCTTGTGGTTATGTGGACACCAAAAGAACTTTGAGAACTTTTTCAATACGTTTGCTCCAGATCTTCGAAGGAGTCAACTGCGAAAAGATCCAACCAGCAGTTCCATGGCATCGGATTACATTTCCTCCAAAAAATGAAAGTCCCTTATAGATTAAGATTTAGAAACGTTTTCGAACTTCCCTACTTCCAGGCGTAGCAGGACCAAGCTACTTAGTGTATCCAACTTGTGCTGCATTTCGGTAGTCCTCAAATGCTCCTAGGTCCTAGTCTTTGTTGGCAGTATTTTCAATTAAAACTTCAAAATTCATACCTCCAGTTTCTCCTTATTGGATTTTTGTCGTTTTTGTGTCAGTTTGCTTATTAACATTTTCCAGATTTTTATAAATTGGAGTGAGCTTTTTTTATTGTGTTTTGTTTCAGTCCTTATAACTGTTATCGTACTTCTAAATGCTTTACACAGTTTGTTAAGTTAAGCCTGTGTGCTCTGTAACATAGCTACCAGGGTTTAAGCTCCGGTTAAATTACTGAAACTTTAGACTGGATCTATCAAGTTCGTGACTTTGAAACTTGTGACAGACTCTCATCTACCCTACTTATTATTCTACTTCCTCACACCACTATAGTGGTTTGAACAGGCAGTATGGTATTTAGGCATCAAGTGACACTGGGATGCACAGATAATAAGCACTAAATTGTGGTCCTAGGATCCCTAAAATGAAAGATGCTGTGGATCAGTGGCAGGCCCTCCCGTTGACACTGTAAGGGAGAGTAGCAGTTATTAAAATTATGTTCTTTCCTAAATTACTGTAACTGTTTCCTAATACCAATTCCCTTAAATACATATCTATATTTGTTTAATTAAGAACGATATTTTTCATGTTTATATGAGCTGGTACAAGGACTCTTCCCTATGCCTGGATTTGAGCAGTACTGTTTGTTAGCATATGCAAAGCATGCATTCATTTAGTCCCAAGTGGACATCTGCCCCACATGCTGGGGTCAAGGCTGATATAGCAGACCCCATTCTGCTGAATACTGTAGCGGCCAGGATCCTCCTGAGGCCAAAATAATGAACACAGTAGCATTTACGATGTTGGCTTGGCTTAAAATGACCGCTCTTGTTGGGATAGTTAATACATACTTACCAGAGATTTCCTCAGTTGCATCTTGTTAGGTTAGGTGGTCTCTACCCAAAGTGTAGCTTCATGACTGTGGAAGGAGAGGGGAAATCTCCCCGTTGGATATTTTAATTTAGCATATACATAACGGTACTCCACTTTTCCAGTGAACCACCTACATTCGCAGCAGTGGCCCGCGTGATCATGCCCAACACACAGGGTGGCCTCGCAGGCACATTCCTACCTCTTGAGCAAAATAATAATTGGCAAAAAGACCCAGACAGAAATATAACAGGTAAACGGTAGTTCCGCAGCTCTGTTAAGGATGGGACTAGACGTTTATCCTAGGTGTTAACATGCAGCTACCATAAGGCAGGCTACATGTGCTTGGCGTGGACGGTGGACATGGCAAGATATTGGGAACAGGGAAGTTAAATATTAACTGCATGACAGGAAATACAATGAAATCCTCCCACCTCCTTGCATTGTTGGGATATGTAAAGGGGATGCCTGAGGGAGTCAGAAAGTATGCTGCCGTGGCATTATTACTCGGTAAATAGGGGGGAGCCATGGGCTGGAGTAAAGACTCATTCCCTCAATAAAGGATCGGCAACCATAGCTTATATATTGCAGAGACACATCAGACATACAGCGTCACTCTGTGAAGTACATCGCGACCTAGAGGCATATGGGAACCACTTAGACTGTATCTGACCAGTGATGAGGCAGCTGATAGGCTAACTCGATGAGAATGGAGGTGCCTTAGCAATTAGTACTGACAATAATGAAGTGCAATGCACATCCTGTGCTTCCACGCTGTATATGACGTATGCAATTTGATCTAATTCGCTGGATTAATGTTGATGATTGTTCTGCTGTACCAGAGGCTTTCAAAATGTTATTAATCTCATCTATTTCTTTTGCTTATTTGATGAAATGTCAATATATATTTTTTAAATACCCTGTTCATCTGTTTTCGATTAGGAAAGCTATGGACCACTTACATAGCAATGACAAGAGGTGATATATAGAGATAAAAGAAGTATATTCTAAAATAGCGAGAGCATACTGATATGAAATTGCCTGAAATATTTTTGGTTGTGAGTGCATACAGTTGTGAAAAGATAACAATGTAAGTCTGCCAATGGCTATTGGCACCTTTTATATCCGTGTTTAATCTCCGCTCCTGTTTCAGAAAGTCCATTTTACGTGTTAATAGAAACATCCGGGTCCAGTGTTCATCACGATGAAGAAAAATTGAATAATTTTTTAGAAAAGGTCATGGCATTGGGCTTCGTTACTGATGGGACCGTGGCCACTGACGACAAGAAGATAAAAGTAAGCTGATGTACCTTGCTTAGTCACTTTCCCCTGCTTCTCCGCACCTTTAATTTATCCTTTAAAATTCAAAATAAAATGTTCTTATCACAGAATAAAAGGGGCATTACTTCACAAAAAAATTACAACAGGCATAAGTTGTTTCTGCAATAAATTCTATTTTTGCTGCATGAATCTATTCTAGATTTGCATGCTGTGCATAATTGTCAATCGCGTTGTTAGGCTAAAAATAGGTGTCTCAACTACTGTTGAGCAGGGGCGGCTGGTGACATTTGAAAGTGGTGGGGCGTAAACTGATTTGCATACTGCACCGTAGCGAGCGAGCGCAGCAAGCGTGCCTGAACCCCATAAGGGGGGTTTGGGGGGCCTCTTTTGCCTGGAGCACGACCACGACCCCAAGTCGTGCTCCAACTGTCAGTTGTTGACCCCGAAGACTTTGAGGGAGCAGTCTCAAAAGCTGCTTGAATGGCGACAGTCGGCTCCGCGCCGTTCGGGGTCCCAGTCGAGAGGGAGGTCGAGGGACCGGTTGCGGAGCCACCACCATTCCGGTCCGAAATCATCTAAGTTTGAGTTTAAAAATTCTTATATAGCGCTCTTACACCAGCGGTTTCATGGCACTGTAACTGGCAGATCTCCACCATAGACAAGGAAAGGAGGTCTGGTGACAAAGGACTAAATGAAGGTTTTGCTGAAGAAATAAGCTTTAAGTTTCTTTCGAAACTGGGAATATGGGGTTAGGGATCTGAGATCTAGGGGTAATGAGTTCCAGAGGGTTGGGGCAAGGGTCGCAAATTTTGAGCCCCCCCACTTTTTCCGGCGAAACCGGGGAACTGTCAGGAGGGATTGGGAAGAAGATCGGAGCTCCCTAGTTGGCAAGTAGGGGATAATCTCCAAAGAAATGAATGCAGGGGCCGTGCCCAATCGAGCCTGGTAAGTGATAGATGCAAGCTTGAATTGGATACGTTCCCGAACCGGGAGCCAATGTAAAAGTTTCAGAAGGGGGGTGACATGTGAGGATTTAGGAAGGTTAAAGACCAACCGAGCCGCCTGGTTTTGGATCATCTGCAACCGCCTGAGACTATATGCAGGTATACCTGCATATAGGGCGTTGCCATAATCCAGGCGGGAGATGACCATCGCAAGGACGATCAGTTTCAAGGCCTCAAAGGTGAAAAATCGAGAGACCTTGCGGATGGTACGAAGAGAAAGAAAAGAGGAAGAAACCACAGAACTAACCTGGGAGTGAAGGGTAAGGTGAGAGTTGAGTTTAATACCAAGGGTTTTGACCGAAGTAGAGGGGACCGGAGAGGGACCAAGGGAAGGGGGCCAAAAAAGTGAAGACCAGGGACTGGAACAACCACCCGTCAACACCAACTCGGTCTTATCAGGGTTGAGTTTCAGGTGGTTGAAATCCATCCAGTCCCTGATGAAAATCATAGTGGACTGAAAATTAGAGATAGAGGCAGAAGAAGAGGACAGATTGAAGACAAGTTGGAGGTCATCCGCATAGTTATATACGGCGACCTCCTTTTGTTCTAAAGAAAAGATGAGGGGAGAAATGTAAAGATTAAACAGAAGAGGTGAAAGGGAGGAGCCTTGGGGGACCCCGCACGGAACCATCTAAGTCTTCGCACTCGGTGTCTGGTAAGTCAAAGCATAAGAAAAATTGAAGAAGCATCGTCGCTCTTCTCCTCGTCGGTCGACTGATCCGACGAGGCACACGGGTGGTGCCACTCCCGCGGCTCTGCACACGGAGCCCGAAGGGTCGACTCCGAGCTTCTCTCCCTTTCCGGGACCCGAAGCAACTCCCGCCCATCTTCATACGTTCTACGAAGCAATGTACGCCATCTTTGGGCAGACCGACCCCGCCGGTGCGCCTTCAGGCCCCACTGTCTCAGTTGGGGGGCCCTAGGTCTTCGCTGCAGGCAGGCCCTCCTTGGATCCAGGCCTTTATCCAGATCAGCTACGGTTGACCTCATTACACCCCCACCGGCACCGCTTCCTACGGCACCATTACCGCTTTCGGCGCCGGTCGGCTCCCCGGCCGGCGTCGACCCCCAGCCTCCTTCTCGACATGGACACGGAGCCGGACCAGCGTCATCCGAAGCCAAATCCGGCGCCGGGTGGGGTTTTCATGCCCCTGTTCACTTCTGGGGTCTCTTTCCAATAACAGTGGCACCCAGAGGATGATGAGGAGGACTGGGAGGGGTCAGTTGACCCTTTAACTGACCAGCTAGATACTGAGCAGGACTGGAGAGAGGAACTGGGGGATGCCAGTGGTCTTGACACTTCACCCGACCTTGGCATATTGTCTCTTCCTACCGTGGCTAGGGAGGAAGGAGTGTCATACGCTGTGGTGTTGCCTAGGGCGGCCAAGGCTCTCAACCTCGAGCTTCCTATGGTGGGGGCAGGACTAACCTCTCGACTGAGGTGCTTCAACCGGCGGCAAGCTCTTCGGAGCCCTTGTTGCCGTTTATTAAGGCTCTAACCAACGTCCTTTTCGGCACGTGGTCCAGGCCCAACACGGGGACTCCCGTAGACAGGATGATCGCCCAACGTCACCGCCCAGCTCCGGGCGACCCCACTTTCCTCTCCCAACACCCCACCCCAAGAGCTACCGCTCCACCGGAAAGGGAATCCAAAAAGCTGGACTATCTTGGCAAGAAATGTTTCTCTTCCACCAGCTTAGGACTGCGGTCCGTAAACACCGCATGTCTCTTGGGCCGCCGGGAGAGATGCAGCAAAGTTTACAATCCGTTGTGGGCTGGACACCGCCGACTCCCTGTGCAGGACCATTTCAACGTCGGTAGCGCTTTGCCGCTACACTTGGATGAGGTCCACTGGCTTTTCAGGGGTTGTCCAGGACACCTTGATGGACATACCCTTTGATGGCCGTCGCCTTTTTGGCGACAAATCAGACAACGCCCTAGAGCGCTTCAAGGACTCACAGGCTAAAGCCAAGTCCTTGGGCCTCTCCTCCCGTCCGGCGCACTGCTTTTTACCCCTTTCGTAGCTATGGAAGTGGTGCCCTGATATGTCCCACCCAGGGCCACAGGCCGCAGCAAGTTACCCAACCTTTGCGCAGCCGGGGACGTGGAAACAACCAGCGAGGTTCCGGGGGCCAGTCCACCAACCCCCTCTCTGCAGCAGCCTCCAAACCCTCCTAGTCTGACCTTTCAGGCCCATTGACCGCCAGTGGGTGGAAGGATTCGCCATCACCTCCCCCACTGGCGCACCATCACTTCGGACAGGTGGGTTTTGCAAATAGTCCAAAGGGGCTACTCCCTCCCCTTCGAGACTACCTCTCCAGCCATGCCACCGTGATACCACTGCATGTCGGAGGATCATCTGGCTTTTCTCCAGCAGGAAGTTACGACTCTCTTGGCCAAGGGAGCCATTGAGCGCGTTCCTGTCCCAGTAGTAGGTCGTGGTTGTTACTCCCACTACTTTCTGGTTCCCATGAAGGACAAGGGCCTGGGTCCTATCTTGGACCTCAGGGACGTCAATCACTTCCTCCGGGAAGGAGAAGTTCAAGATGTTGACGCTTGCTCAGGTCTTGTCTGCCCTCGACCCGCAAGACTGGATGGTAGCGATGGACTTGCAGGACACACCGGTGTTACCTGCGGGGTTCACGGTAGGCCACAAGCACTTTCAGTACACCGTGCTCCCCTTTGGCCTTACCAGCGCCCCTCAGGTGTTCACGAAAGTGATGGTGGTGGTCGCAGCTCATCTGCGTAGATCAGGGGTTTCAGTCTTCCCCTATCTCGATGACTGGCTGTTGATGGCAGGCTCGCCCAGGCAGTCATCTTCCACCTCCAGACTTAGGCTGACCTCCTGCATTCGCTGGGGTTCTCCATCAATGTGCCGAAGTCGCACCTGATTCCCTCTCAGAAGCTCCTCTTCATCAGAGCGGTCCCGGACATGACGCGGTTTCGGGTCTATCCTCCTGAACAGCGAGTCCGGGATATTCTGGCTATGATTCCGAACTTTCAGCCTTTATCCTGGGTTTCGGTCAGAGTGATCCCGAGGCTGCTGGGCCTCATGGCCTCCTGCTTCCTGCGGGACGATCATGCCAGTTGGCATATGCTGGCTATGCAGTGGGACCTGAAGTTCCAGTGGGCGCAGCATCAGGGGAATCTGTCCGATTGCGTCCAGATCTCAGAAGGCACTGCTCGACAACTGCAGTGGTGGCTTATGAACCAGGAGTGAGTCAATGGCAGATCCCTCTCCCTTCCCCAACCAGAACGGCAGTCTGGGCTTCACATCAACCTTCTGGAGCTCTTGGTGATTCATCTTGCACTAAAGGCATTCCTTCCCTCTATCTGGGGAAGAGTAGTGCAGTTGTTCACGGACAACACCACCACCGTGTGGTATTGCAACAAACAGGGCGGGTTGGGGTTGTGGACCCTATGTCAGGAGGCCCTCCGCCTCTGGACATGGCTGGAACATCAAGGTATTTCCTTGGTGGTTCAACACCTGGCAGGTTCTCTGAACGCCAGGGCAGATGAACTCAGCCGCAGGTGCATGATGGAACACGAATGGTGTCTTCACTCGGAGGTGGTGCAAGGTCTCTATCAAAAGTGGGGAGAGCCTTGGCTAGATCTATTCGCCACCAAAGAGAACGTGCAATGTCATAAATTTTGCACGTTGCAGTTTCCACGGCACCACTCGCTCGACAACGCTTTTCTGTTGTATGTCTTTCCGCCTCTACCACTTCTGCCCAGAGTGCTGAAGAAGACCAGGTGCGACCGGGCCCAAGTTATTCTTGTGGCTCCGGATACGGCACGAAGAGTCTGGTATCCCGAGCTGCTCAACATGGCCATCGATCCTCCGATCAGACCGCCTCTTCGGGAGGATCTTCTATTGCAGCAGCAGGGGAGGGTCCTCCACCCAAAAACGTCCAGTCTCCACCTCCTTACAATGATATTGAGTGGCGGCAGTTGACGTCTTTTGACCTGCCTCCTGAAGATTGTGACATAATCTTGGTAGCCAGGCGTCCCGCCACAAAGTCGGTATACACCTGCAGGTGGAACACATTTGTGGCATGGTGCACAGCAAAGGCTGTGGATAACCTTTCTGCCCCTCTTTCTGAAGTACTCTTGTTCCTTCTTTCTTTAGCCCAGCAGGGATCTGCTCTGGGCACTATCAAGGGCTAGCTTTCAGCCATCTCTGCCTTCCTTCGGCTGCCGGATCAGCCTTCTCTTTTCAAGTCCCCAGTAGTTAACCGAAAGGCTTAACACATGGGGGCGCTAGAGGGCGCACAAGCGGAATGGCTGCCTAGTCGAGTAGCTCCTGCTCCTTGGCAAGTTATCCGTACATTATCCTTCACCACAGGGTGAGAAAACATCGGATTCACCCCCCATTTGCTGTAGGGGGGGTGCCCTTTACACTCGACCTGACTTTGAGGCCGTTGTGTGGTCCGGAGTCAGCAGTAGCGCCGATCGAAGATTTGCCGCAAGCACGCGCGGAGCCCGTGAGCAGGGGAGGCCGGCTGCACCAGACTACGCGACCCAGAGGCTGGCCACGAGGAGAGAGGCCTCGATCGCGAGTGAAGGTACGGGGGCCCGAGCAACTTCTGCGGGGGACCTTGGAGCCGGAGTGCGGAAGCATTATCCTCCGGAACACCTCGCCCCCGGATGAGGAATTAACTTGAGGCTGCCTGGCTGGAAGTGGGACGCTGTGCGGTGTGAGTGGGTTCGAGGCGGCGTGATGACCCCTGGAGCTGCGTTGAGAAGCCGGGCTTAATCTGCACCCACCGCTGGATAGCGTGAGGTGAGAGGCGCCCGCACCGGGCAGAGGAGGTTGCATCTGCGATCCCCACGGGCGGTGGGGGGGCCGGGCGCAGCAGAGTTTACCAGCCCACCGGACTGCAGGAGGGCCTTCCGACGGCCCTGTGTTTACATGCTCCCTGTCCGCCCGCGCCAGAGGTGGCGCTGACCCCCTGGGTACTCATCCAGAGTTACCTCACCCCCGCCGGAGGGCTGCGGGGCCTGACCGTGTCCAGCGCTTGGGCCGCGGAGGGTTTTCTGACACTATCCTGAACGCAGCGAGCGCTGCCTCCCACAATTTACCACGATCTGGCAGCCAGTGCACCCACCTTCACAAAACGGGGCTAAATTAGAGGCCTGCTTTCCTCACAAAACGACTGTAGCTTTACCACTACTGCCACTGGGCCCTGTACCCCATCTCCACCGGAGGGACTAGGGGCGCGTGGAGTGATGGATGGCCTATACACCCCCCGAGCAATGAACGCTGTGCATTAGAGGCGCCTCATCCAGCTCATACCGCGCGGAGTTATACCTGCACACTTGCACGCTCCTTGTTGAGATTGTATCGCCACCCCCAAAGCTGCGGATCACACACCAGGGGAAACAACGTTTCTTCATGAACCCTCAAAAAGTGGAAGATTTCCTAAAGTCGATACGTAAGGCACGTAGGGAGGACCGAACGCGGCAGCGGATCTAGAGGACAAGGACCCATCTTCGGCAGCGGATGAACACTGATCGCTTGCATCTACTGAACTGTTTGGTTCACCTGCATTGTCATACACTGACTCTAACTTTGTGTGCACGACAAGAGACGACCATTCACGATGGAACCACGCTGCCTGATCACTCCTGTGGTAATTTAATCCAAGGACCACTCTCTGACCCTAGCCTCCACCAAGGGCGGTACAGACTCGGAGGCCGGGGGCGGACGAAGTGGCTGTGCGTACTTTATGCCATATCCCTAAAGGGTGTTCTCCATGCGAATCTTTATACTGTTGACGTTGTTACAGAATTTGGGGGGGAGGGGGAGGGACGATGGGTGGGGAAAGGTGGCTACTGGCATGATTGGGATGCTGGGGTGGGAGGCGGGGGGTTTGTTCCGGGAGAGGCACCTATCGCTCGGAATGTCTGCTCGAATTATGCACTGTGATGATTACCTATATTGGCTGTTTAGAGTGGGCTCAATATCATCGCATAGGCTAGGACTGATCAAATTGCAATACTTTTATCTATGGCTGCTTTGAATGCTAATACACAATTGAACTGTATGTCATGGGATGTTCGAGGGCTCAATGATGCTAGAAAATGTCGGAATGTTATCGCTTATCTCAATAGACACCGTGTCCAGGTGGCCATGTTGCAGAAAACCCATCTGTCACCGCAGGGAGGGAACACCTTTGCGAGTAGGTGGGCTGGAGTCTGCACCTTCTCCTCTTATTCCACCTATGCGAGAGGAGTTACCATCCTTATTGCTCGTAGTGTACCGTTCCATAAATGCGGTGATCTGGTGGATAGTGAGGGGCGCTTTGTCCTTTTGTGGGGCAGACTGGGTCGGGACACATACACATTTGTCGTCAGCTATGCTCCTAACGTGGATACACACGCTTTCTTTACCACATTATGGGGCAAAGTCATGGATGTTGGCTCTCGCCACGTTGTCTGGGGGGGTGACTTCAATTTAGCGTTGATACCACATCTGGATAGGGCGGATGGGGTGAGCAGCTATAAACCCAGGGCACGTGAGGCGCTTGAGGGGATGATTGCAGAGGGCGAACTTGTGGACATATGGAGGCACTTACACCGCCATGGGAGGGAAGGCACACACTTTACCTCACACGCGGGAACATGGGCGCGATTGGACTATTTTCTTCTTACCAGGGGGGTTGCCACAGAGGTGTTGGGGGTGACACATTTATCAAGAACATACTCTGATCACAGTCCCGTGCTGCTACACCTCCACGTTCCTGGGTCGGATAGCCCCAGACCACATTGGGGCTCCGGCCTGAGATCCTGTTGGATAGTCTTTTCCGAATCGAGTTGGGTGAAGAGATAGCTGCCTTTTTCCCCAGAAATAAGGGGTCAGTGGATTCGGTCGAACACATCTGGGAGGCCTTTAAGGTGACCATTAGAGGATACTGCATTTCCAAAAGCTTTGGGGTCCTGCGAGATATTCAAAACACTATTCACACACTGGAAAGGGAGCTGCGAACATTAGAACTCCGCATGGTGGCGGACGGCAGCCCTGATATACACGCTGCTTTTAGAGACACGTTATCAAAGTATGAGGAGGAGGCTGCTAGGGAGGCTAAGTTCTGTGGGAAACACTGGCAGGCCAGAAAGTACTGTGAGGGAGACAGGCCGGGCAAGGTTCTCGCGAAACTCACAAGGGCCTCACGTGAACGCAATACCATACTTGAACTTACTGACACACATGGGACCACGGTCAGGGACTCGGACGAGCTCCTTGCTACCTTTACATCTCACTACCACACACTTTATACTTCTGACACAGTATCCGATACATCTTATGCTGACTATCTGAGAGATGTGGCGCTCTGCTGGCTCAGCGACGGAGACAGGGCGTTTCTGGTGGCCCCCTTCGAGCTGGATGAAATCTGCGAGGCCATTATGCCCCTTAAGAACGGCAAGGCCCCCGGCCTCGATGGCATCCCTGCTGAATTCTATAGATATTATGGCTCCTGTCCTCCGTGAAGTCTACGAGGAATCGCTGGGCGACGGAGTTCTCCCTGGCTCTATGCGGGAAGTGGTTATTACTTCCCTCTTGAAGCCCGATAAGGATCCCAGCTCCTGCAACTCTCACCGCCCGCTTTCCCTCCTAAATTGGGATGTCAAGATACTCACTAAGGTCCTGGCTACTCGTCTGTTGCTACTCATGTCCAGGATCGTATTGCCCGATCAATCTGGGTTTGTGGCAGGTCGCTCTACTTCACATAACCTCCGCACTTTATTCTCCCTACTCCGCACAGTACACCCCGACATGCCGGTAGCAGCCGTCTTCCTCGATGCCTCCAAGGCATTCGACTCGGTCGAATGGCCTTACTTATTTTCCGTATTAGCCAGTATGGGATTCCCGAAACTCTTCATATCCTGGGTCCGCCTGCTCTATACTCGGCCCACCGCGAGAGTACTCATCAATGGTCATCTTTCGCACCCTATTGACATTACTAGAGGCACACGCCAGGGATGCCCCCTATCTCCCCTCTTGTTTGCTATAGCTGTTGAACCTCTTGCCTGTCGCCTACGCCAATTGCATCGGGAAGGGGCGATTCAATGTTTGCAGCGGCAAATTGATGTGTCCCTTTATGCTGATGACATCACGCTCTATGTTAAAAACCCTGAAGTGCATCTCAACCCTCTACTCCAAGAATTTGTTGTGTTTGGCAGAATGTCAGGTATACACAATAATTGGTCCAAGTCGCAATTTTTCCCTCTAACGGAGACGGTTACCGATTTTCCCCTTGACTATCCGCTGGAATGGTGTCGGACCGATCTTCGATACCTGGGGATACAAATTTCCCGAGATAGGAGCGAAACATTACGGTCCAACTATGGTGTAGCAATCACTAAATTAACAGCCACAATAGACCGTTGGATAACCTTGCCGCTATCCATGGCCGGAAGGGCATCCTTCATAAAAATGGTGATCCTCCCCCGTTTCCTCTATCTCTTCCTTAACATCCCCTATTTCCCTGGCGCTTTTTTCTTTAAAACACTGAAGACGGAGCTGCGTCGGTTATTCTGGGGAGGTAAGAACCCGAGGTTGAAATGGTCCACGCTCATCCTTCCGTATGACAGGGGAGGCTTTGATATCCCTGACTTTGAAGCCTACTATCAATGTGCACAGGCGCAATTTGCCTACCACTGGCTGCCCCCTACCCCCTTTATGCCTCACATTGCGATGGAAGATTGGATTGTACATCCGATTCTGCTTAATGGGCTGCTCCACTGCCCAGAATCATCCATACCTACGTCGAACACCTCAGTATCACGTACACTTGACGCATGGCGTCGTATTGCCAAGAGTTTGTCCTGCCGCCTGCCATATTCCCCCAAGCTACCGCTGACTTTTCATCCGGACCTCGCTCTGTTGCAGGAACAGGGTTTTCGCACGCCATGTGCGAAGATACGAGTTGCTTGTTGGGGCGACCAATTCTCGGGCGGTCAGTTTAAGTCTGCAGAGATGTTCTTCGCATCTCATAGCCGCACACCGCTTGAAGTCTTCTATTACATACGCCTGCGCGCGGGGATGAGGGACATCCTGCCTGATTTCCCTGATGAACCTGAAATCCTGCCTCCGCTTCATTTCCTACTCTGCTCACAGGACGGGACACATCTGGTCTCTGGCCTTTACCGTCAGCTTAGGGCTGCAGCTCCGATACCTGAGGCTGGTGCCCGGGGACATTGGATTACTGAGCTAACTGCTGACCTCACTGATGAGCAATGGCAATACTGCTGTACCCTCACGTCTCGTATCTCCGCAAGTAGTAGACTGAAAATCATCCATTACAAATTCCTACAGCGAATGTATTATACACCAGTGCGGAAACACAGATTCGGCCTAGCGGACGATGATCGTTGCGGGCGCTGCCATGCCGAACATGCAGACTTCCTACACTTGGTGTGGGGATGCCCTCCAGTACTGCGTTACTGGCAACAGGTGACGGACGCCCTCACAGCGATGACGAAGTGCGCCGTGCCTATGGACCCATTGATGGCACTTCTTGGGCATACCCCGAATATTCCTAAATCTTGTCGGAAATTTGTCGATACTGCATTGCTATTGGCTAAAAGGCGGGTAGTGTGCAGATGGGGCCGAGGCAGAGTGCCTAAATTTAAGGATTGGCTAGCAGACTTGACATACTGTCAGGAACAGCATACTACCTTCGCTGAATTGTTACCGGTAATGAGTCGGCCTAAAGATACTTGGGGGCCCCTAGTGAGCTATTTACTCACACAGAGGGATACTGACGTTACACCTGAAAGGAACCATGCTGGTAGTTAGCGACGCTGCTGGGACTTACAGTGGGATTACAATTCACGTCAATACATATGCATTCCATCTCCTTTCAGATGAGGGATGTCTCCCTGTTCCCAAGCCATGGGTCTTCGACCTACCTAGCACACCCCATATGTTGTTCATAACCATAGATCTCTCTCTTGGAGACGCCAGCCCCCTTGCTCTATCCAGAGACCTTCCATGCCACCTGTGACATATACTCACCCCCCTCATGTCCAATGACACTCCGTGACACCATACATGATGCCTACTATAGCGTTGATTATATGCCGCCAAGACTCTTGTTCTACGACCATTAAGATGAGTCTGATTTTGCCTATCTGATCGCCCTATCGGCTCGGGCCTTTATGTTCGAGCGTGTCTATAACGCCTCTCAGTTTGTTGAATGTTGGGAAGTTTTTTTCAACCTGAAAAATAATAACTGAAAACGCTGTTCTGCTGCAGTACATCCTAAGATGCCTGGCAATGCCGGATGCGCTACTACTATCACTTGATCCTGTGCTACGCTGCCGGGCCTCCGGGATGCCGGTCACAAGGCTGTGTTATAACTGACTATCACGCTGCCGGCCTCCGGGTTGTAGGCGCAAGAAGCTGTGTATTGTTTTTCCTATGCAATAAAGCAGTTTTGAACACACAAAAAAAAAAACACATCTTTTTCCTCCTATCCCTTTTGTTATGCCTCAGGGGGACTTGAATCTTGTGCTAACTTATTCAATGTGCCCTCCCTTTGAGCCGCTTCATAATTGTCCTTTACGTCTCTTGACTCTTAAGACTGCTTTCCTGGTAGCCATCACTTCTGCTAGAAGGGTGAGTGAGCTCCAGGCTCTTTAATCAAAACCTCCTTTCTTGTCTGTTCATCCGGACAAGGTAGCTCTCAGGATCCGTCCATCCTTTCCTCCTAAGGTGGTCACTGCCATCCACATCGGGCAGACGATTACTTTGCCCACCTTCTTTCCGCCTCCGCATAGTTCAAAGGAAGAAGAGAGGCTCCACCCTCTGGACCTAAAACATACACTCTCCTTCTATCTGGATCGTACGAAGCAGTTCCAGGTGGATGATCAACTTTTAGTTGGTTACGTGGGTGCAAAGAAGGGACAGGCCGTACACAAACGCACCTTTTCTCGATTGGTGTGTTGTGTATTAAAGCTTGCTACACTCTAGCTAAAAAGGAGCCTTCACTCGGGCTATGCGCTCACTTCACCAGGGCGACGACAGCCACTACTGTTGTTATATTTCATATCGGTACCCTGATATAGGTCTAGGGAGCATCGTACGCTTTCCTACATCGTCTCCTCGTCATTTCATATGAACGAGCCTCGTAAGGACATAACTTCAAATAAGGACAGACTTCCTTGTATTGACATAACGCCTTATAAGGACTAAATCTTTCACCTAGTTCCATGCCGAGGGTGGGTTTTTCCCAATAGATATTGCCGAGACATCATCCTTATCACATATGAATAATTTATGAGTACACTCTACAGGAGGTGGTCCACTTCACCTCTCCCATTGACCCACAAGGTTTAATCCCCAACGTCATCCTCATACTAAACAATGGGGAACATACGCACATAGACTGTATAAATACAGCACCTTTTGCTATCAGTAAGCAGGAGGGAACCGAGACTTCAAGGCCGACACACTGACCAGAGACGGTGCAGCTCCGACATGCCATCGCTCCAGCTGACAGTGGTCTGACGATCCCTGGCGGGGTATCCAGCTCAAGTTCAGGATGAAGTCTCACACTCTCACTATTCAGGTATGGGGGTTTGACTAAATCCTAGTGGGATTCCTGCCTCTTAGACTTAGGCTCCTAAACTTAGGTTCTTAGACTTAGGCTCTTTCGCACCTACTCACATGCTAGGTACACTTAGGTACATCTAGACAGGCATCTTATGAAAGACAAAGAGACTCTTTCATATAGCGAAGATTACATTGCCAGATTAATACAAGATCAAGGAGCATCCAATTTCCTGCTAGGGGCAGACCACACCTCGGTCGATGCCACATTGAATGAAAAATTATTGAAGATAGAACGACTAGAAAAGAAACTTATCAGGTCACGCCTTCATGGACACATTCTAACTAAATACCTTACTGCCAACATAATACCAAAAGGCTTACAGGTCAGAAATGAGCCTGCCATATTCATTGATGTGCCTAAGTTTAGAGAAGGCTTCAGTTTTGTGGCCAAAACTGCTCTAGGCATTGGATGGGGCTTGGGGTGGAAACGGCCATAGAATACGTTAAAAAACTGACACAAGAGATCGCTGACTTGAAGAGAGAAATCCTAGAAGACAGTGCACTAACCAACGCCAAAGAGGCCCTGGAAAGGGCAGAGAAAGCACTACTGGAGTTCAACACTGTGACCCTTAACAGAAAATTTGACAAACTTGCCAAGGATATCAGAAATTACGATAAAAAGGTTACATATCCATACTTAGCTGACGAATATTACCAGCAAGCCCAACAGGGATTCTTTACAAATAAGAGCAGACAAGGACCAAGGCGCTTCAACACCTTCTCAGATTCCTCGGCTGGCAGTGGCTCCGAATCCGAGCAAGAAGGCCCCTCCACAAGCAGACAAGGCTTTCAGGCACCACCACAACAGCAGCATTTTTTAGATCAAGGCTACCGCCAATCCAACCGGGGTGGATCGGCCGAGCAAGGTTGGGATCAGCAGCGAAGATGGAACAGAGGAAGAGGATCACAGAGAGGGAATGCACGTGTGAAGTTCTTGCCGTCGGAGGAACACTGGGAGATTTCCACACAGCGACAAACATACAGATGGTAACGGAAGCAACAACATCAACGTCAACTGAAGCAGCATGGAAGGTTTTCGCCCAGGAAGTGATCCCAGGTGTCCCTGACACGAAGACACGTGTATTGTCAACAACAGTGGAAACAGAGGCAGCCACAATCAACAGATTGGTATACTGGAAGCAACCGAAGCTGGGCGCGAGGTCCACCATACCGGAGACCTCCAGGGTGTTCTCAACACGGAGCCAAACGCTTCACTGGTGACAGAAGCAACAACACCATTGCCAGTAGAAGTATCAACTACGGATACCCTTTCAACCAATACACCTCAAGCAATATACCAACAGCCCATGGCGAATGGAGCCACGGTCACCACACTGCATCAAGAACACAACAGGATTCTTAGGGACCCCATCATGAACCTTTCGGATTATACAATAACGGAGGCAGAGAGAGTAGTGCTCAGCAAAGGTCTCTCCTTTGTCCCAACCAACAGACCAGGCTCCTTTACCACCAAACTGGAGGTACAAAAATTATTTCGTAAGAAAAGACTTAAATACTACTTTAGTAGGAACACATACACGCCCAGAACAGAGGCAACACCTTTCAAACCACCGTCTACATTCACGCCCGGTTCATACAGTATGAGTCAACGCATACTGGCATTCGAACAAGTGGTCACACAAGAAGTGATGGCATCACTGGACCAGAGACAATACATAAACACAATGTAACTAAGGAAGAAAAACTTGCATGAAGAGGCTACGTGAGAACCCATCCATCGTCGTGAAAGCCGCAGACAAGGGTGGAGCAGTCTTGGTACAAAATTCCTGTGAGTGCATAGATGAAATTGAATAACAACTCAGTGTACGAGAGAGTTACCTAGCGACACCAAGGGATCCCACACTTAGTATCAAGTCACTGATAGAAAGACTCGCAGAGGAGGGTGTCAATGAAGGATTTTTGAGCACACCAGAAAAGGAATTCTTGATCAATAAGGAACCACGTATCTCTACCATCTATACCCGGGGTCTCCAACCGGTCGATCGCGAGCTACCGGTACCTCGCGGAGAACCCGGCAGTAGCTTGTGTAGCCCTTCATGGTCTATTTACTTTTCCGGCTGCATTTGCCCGCCCTCACCCAAACCAGCAGCTCGGATTGGAGCTTAGCTGAGGGTGGAGGCGGGTGAAGAGGATGATGCTCCTCTCCTGGAGCTGCAGACTCTTCTCGTGAGAGTCTGACTCCTGTGACGTCATCGAGGGCAGAACGGCACGAAAAACAAGGTAAACAGAGGACAGAAGGGCACGAAAAACAAGTGGAAAACGAGTGAAACAGAGGGCAGAAGGGCACGAAAAACGAGGGAAACAGAGGGCAGAAGGGCACGAAAAACAAGGGGAAAACGAGTGAAACAGAGGGCAGGGCACGAAAAACTAGGGAAACAGGGGGCAGAAGGGCACGAAAAACAAGGGGAAAACGAGTGAAACAGAGGCAAGAAGGGCACGAAAAACAAAAGGAAAACGAGTGAAACAGAGGGCAGAAGGGCACGAAAAACAAGTGAAACAGAGGGCAGAAGGGCACGAAAAATGAGGGAAACAGAGGAGAGGGCAAAGGGCATGAAAAACGAGGGAAACAGAGGGCAGAAGGGCACGAAAAACAAGTGGAAATCGAGGGCAGAAGGGCACGAAAAACGAGGGAAACAGAGGGCAGAAGGGCACGAAAAACACGTGGAAAACAAGTGAAACAGAGAGCAGAAGGCCACATAAAACGAGGGAAACATAGGGCAGAAGGGCACAAAAAACAAGGGTAACAGAGGGCAGAAGGGCACAGAAACGATGGAAACAGAGGGCAGAAGGCCAAATAAAACGAATGAAACAGAGGGCAGAAGGCCACAAAAAACGAGTGAAACAGAGGGCAGAAGGGCACAAAAAACGAGGGAAACAGAGGGCAGAAGGGCACAAAAAACAAGTGGAAAACGAGTGAAACAAAGGGCAAAAGGGCATGAAAAACGAGGGAAACAGAGGGCAGAAGGGCACAAAAAACAAGTGGAAAACGAGGGAAAATGAGGGCAGAAGGTCACAAAAAATGAGGGAAACAGAGGGCAGAAGGGCACGAAAAATGAGGGAAACAGAGTGCAGAAGGGCACGACATGAAAAACGAGGGAAACAGAGGGCAGAAGGGCACGAAAAACTAGTGGAAAACGGGGCAGAAGGGCACGAAAAACGAGGGAAACAGAGGTCAGAAGGGCACGAAAAACAAGTGGAAAACGAGGGCAGAAGGGCACGAAAAACGAGGGAAACAGAGGGCAGAAGGGCACGAAAAACACGTGGAAAACAAATGAAACAGAGAGCAGAAGGCCACATAAAACGAGGGAAACAGAGGGCAGAAGGGCACAAAAAACAAGGGTAACAGAGGGCAGAAGGGCACAAAAACGATGGAAACAGAGGGCAGAAGGCCAAATAAAACGAGTGAAACAGAGGGCAGAGGCCACAAAAAACGAGTGAAACAGAGGGCAGAAGGGCAGAAAAACGAGGGAAACAGAGGGCAGAAGGGCACAAAAAACAAGTGGAAAACGAGTGAAACAAAGGGCAAAAGGGCATGAAAAACGAGGGAAACAGAGGGGAGAAGGGCACGAAAAACAAGTGGAAAACGAGTGAAACTGAGGGCAGAAGGTCACAAAAAACGAGGGAAACAGAGGGCAGAAGGGCACGAAAAATGAGGGAAACAGAGGGCAGAAGGGCACGACATGAAAAACGAGGGAAACAGGGCAGAAGGGCACGAAAAAAACTAGTGGAAAACGGGGCAGAAGGGCACGAAAAACGAGGGAAACAGAGGTCAGAAGGGCACGAAAAACAAGTGGAAAACGAGTGAAACAGAGGGCAGAAGGCCACAAAAAACAAGGGAACAGAGGCCAGAAGGGCACGAAAAACAAGGGGAAAACGAGTGAAACCGAGGGCAGAGGGCACGAAAAACAAGTGGAAAACGAGGGCAGAAGGGCACGAAAAACGAGGGAAACAGGGCAGAAGGGCACGAAAAACAAGGGAAACGAGGGCAGAAGGGCACGACACGAAAAACGAGGGAAACAGAGGGCAGAAGGGCACAAAAAAATAGTGGAAAACGAGGGCAGAAGGGCACGAAAAACGAGTGAAACAGAGGGCAGAAGGGCACGAAAAACAAGGGAAACAAGAGGGCAGAAGGGCACGACACGAAAAACGAGGGAAACAGAGGGCAGAAGGGCACGAAAAACGAGGGAAACAGAGGGCAGAAGGGCTTGAAAAACAAGTGGAAAACAAGTAAAACAGAGGGCAGAAGGCCACAAAAAACAAGGGAAACAGAGGGCGTAAGGGCACGAAAAATTAGGGAAACAGAGAGCAGAAGGGCACGAAAAACGAGGGAAACAGGGCAGAAGGGCACGGAAAACGAGTGAAACAGAGGGCAGAAGGCCACAATAATCAAGGGAAACAGAGGGCAGAAGGGCACGAAAAACAAGGGGAAAACGGGTGAAACAGAGGGCAGAAGGCCACGAAAAACAAGTGGAAAACGAGTGAAACAGAGGGCAGAAGGCCACAAAAAATAAGGGAAACAGGGCAGAAGGGCACGAAAAACAAGTGGAAAACGAGGGCAGAAGGGCACGAAAAACGAGTGAAACAGAGGGCAGAAGGGCACGAAAAACGTGGGAAACAGGGCACAAGGGCACGAAAAACAAGAGGAAAACGAGGGCAGACGGGCACGAAAAACGAGTGAAACAGACGGCAGAAGGGCACGAAAAAACGAGGGAAACAGAGGGCAGAAGGGCACGACACAAAAAACATGAGAAACAGAGGGCAGAAGGGCACGAAAAACGAGGGAAACAGAGGGCAGAAGGGCACGAAAAACAAGTGGAAAACAAGTGAAACAGAGGGCAGAAGGCCAGAAAAAACAAGGGAAACAGAGGACAGAAGGGCACGAAAAACAAGGGGAAAACGAGTGAAACAGGGCAGGCCACAAAAAGCGAGGGAAACAGAGGGCAGAAGGGCACAAAAGCAAGGGGAAAACGAGTGGAACAGAGGGCAGAAGGGCACAAAAACAAGGGGAAAACGGGTGGAACAGAAGGCAGAAAGCCACATAAAACGAGGGAAACATAGGGCAGAAGGGCTCAAAAAACAAGGGGAAAACGAGTGAAACAGAGGGCAGAAGGGCACAAAAAACAAGGGGAAAATGAGTGAAACAGAGAGCAGAAGGCCACAAAAAACGAGTGAAACAGGGCAGAAGGCCACAAAAAACAAGGGGAAAACAAGTGAAACAGAGGGCAGAAGGCACAAAAAATTAGTGAAACAGAGGGCAGAAATGCACAGTATGGGCTCTGATGAAATTAGGCTTAAAGTCAATGAAACTGGGCGTGGGGGGGTTTCTCGGAAAAATGCGCGAGTTGCTTGCATATTATACAATTGCTAGAGAACCAGCCCTACGATAAATCTACTCAATTCATGGTAACATTGGATGTCAGTTCACTCTACACTTCCATACCACAGACCAAAGCAATAGAAGACATTGGTGCCACACTAGACAGACGTCCAGCACCACAATGGATCCCGACCCACTTCCTGATTATTCTTCTAGAAATTGCTATGAAACAGAACTATTTCGTTTTCAGAAAACAATTCTACATCCAATGTAAGGAAGTAGCCATGGGCGCAACATATGTACCTAGCTTGGCCAATATCTATATGGACAGCTATGAGGAAGAACATCTCTATACACATGAGAACCCTTTTATCGATTCCATAGCTGTTTGGAAGCGATAGATAGATGATGTGATCATTATTTGGTCAGGTTCTGAATCCCATCTAAAAAGTTTCTTCAGGTGGTTCAATGAAAGGAGCAGCGATATACAATTCACGATCAACTACAACAGGCACACTATAGACTTCCTGGATCCAACATTCATGTAGACAATGGCCTGATCTACTGTGACCTCTACAGAAAACCGACAGAGAGGAACATCTGTTAAAATACGAATCACATCACCCTAGGAACCTGCGTGACAACGTACCCTACGGACAGTACTTAAGAATAAGGAGAAATTGCACCAAAAAGGAAGATTTCTTTAAAGAAGCAGACGTCCTGACTAAACGTTTACGAGAACGTGGTTACCCTTTGGGTCTTCTGAAACGTGCCAAAAAGAGGGCGTGGTATTGCCCTAGAGACCATCTACTGACACCCAAGGAAAAGAAACCAGCCACTGACAACTTGGTGTGTGTGACCACCTTCCACTCCAAGAGCAACAGCATAAAGAAAATTGTCATGAAGTATTGGAATCCTGTCGCGCCAGATCTGAACACAGAAGAAAACCCCCTCTTCGCTTTGAAAAGAGGACGAAATGTTAAAAACTGGGTTGTCAAGGCCTACCTTGAACCTCCAAAACCACCAGACTTATGTGACCTGTTGGGACTGCCACTTATTTTGGGACACTTCAAGTGTGGCACATGTAAAGCCTGTCCACTCTGCATGGAGGGCCAAACCATAGTGCACCAGAACAAAACTTACAAAATACCCTCATTGACGAACTGCAACACAACAAATGTCACAATGCCCATGCAACAAACCGTATGTCGAACAGACTACCAAAAAAGTCAAAATGGAAGTGTTGCAACATATGAGCAAGATCAGATGTAAAGTCCAGGGAGCACCACTGGTGGAACATTTTGTAAGTCTCAATCACACTCCAGAAAGTCTGAGATGGAGGGTGTTAGAGAAAATCAATGCAAACCCAAGGGGTGGCTCAATAGCGTTTGCCTTAAATCGAAAAGAATGCAAATGGATACACACTCTCGACTCAGTGTCCAACGGGCTAAATGAACACGAGGAGATAGCAAAACAAATGGGTTTGTTGTGAGGGATCCATCTCCTCTCCTACTGTAACCTCTACCACATACCCCACACCTCAACATCATTGCTTGTCTCACATGGTACACACACACTGTATCTGACCATGTGCTCTTGTACTGTAACAGCAGATGCTCGTTAGTTTATTAAATTGCGCTAACCTAGTGGACACAGCATATTTAACGCTTGGCGATCGCAGTTTATCCATATCCTTATATCACAACATTACATGATTTTAATCCTGCTCAATTGTACAAATCGGCATGTTGGGTCCTTCCTCTTCACAGCTGTTAGTAGGACATGTTTTATTCTTGCCCAAACAGTTTGGAAATGTTTAAACTCCAGTGAATTGCCCTCTTGAATCATGCAATTCATTTGTCAATTGTTATTTCATTGCTAACTGTTTGGAAATATTTAAACACACGTGTATTGGCCTCCTGAATTGCACTATTCATTGACATGTTTTATTCTTGCCCAAATAGTTTGGAAATGTTTAAATATTAGTGAATTGGCCTCCTGAATCGCACAATTCATTTGTCAATTGTTATTTCATTGCTAATAGTTTGGAAACGTTTAAACACCCATGTATTGTCCTCCTGAATCGCACTATTCATTCTCCAATTGTTATTTCATTACAGTCTAAAGAGTTTGTACATATCTTAATACTGGTCATATCTTGATCTAACTGTCAATTGTCCTGGACCGTGCTTAGATACTGCATGTTTTCGCTACATGAGAAGCATACGATGGACTCATTCGTAAATATATTGTGCTTTTGACACCTTGCCATTACCTTCTTGAACTGCGTAAACTCTATGCACCGACACACTCTTATCAACGTAGGCTCACTTTTCACATTCGACTTGCACGAGATTCACCTGGTAGACCTGCAAACCCATCTACTTCTCTGTGATCTCACGCGCGCTGCGTACTACAGTAAACCAATGCTCCACGACATGCACGTGTCCACGCGGGAGCGTCCGTGCACTCCACTTAATAAGCACATTTCCAACGAGCCGGGAGCTTCCACCATTCCTTGGAAGACGGATGGGACTTTGAACCACCGCCTGCTCCTCTAATCGGATTGACTAAAATCACGGGTAAGCACGGGTAAGCACGTTTTAGCATGGCACTCTCCTGCTAGTTTCACTGCCGTTATTACTTTCGGCACGAAGACCGCTACGGCAATCGGGGTTAAACTTAAGGAGCCATGACACCCCCATCCCGCTAGTATCACTGAGGCGGTATTTTACTCTAATCAGCACCCGACCGTTTCATTTTCTGTTTCTACGCAAGCAGCCACACTGGTGGCTGATCATGGTGGTGGCAGCACTCTGAAACGCTGCTGGAGAAAGACGGGCAGACTGCGAGTTTAACTCTTCTGCTCACTCGTTTCCCTGCACTATAGCTGTAGCGCTATTTTAAAAATCGTTTTTTCTCATTTACACTCAATTGAATGATGAATTGTGTTGTATGTATTTTTAATTGCACCCGCTTTTAAATCCTGCACTGTTTCCCGGTTCCCCTGTGCCCTGTTCCACCGCGGCTGTTCTGTGCCGATTGTAGTGGAGGGCCAGGTCGGGCGGCGCCATCTTGAGTGAGGCCCGGTCCCTGGCTGGTCGGGAGGTAGCGGTCCAGCTCGGGGAGGGGCTTGGGTGCTAAATAATGGTCCCCCATAGGGCGCGCAGCGGTCGCGCGCAGCGGGCGCGCCGTCTGAGCGCCAAAGGAGGGCCCGTCTGTGCCCGTCCGTGCCTCGGACGGGCCCAGGGCCAGCCATGCTGCTCAGCGACCTTCTGGGATGCCCCCAATAGAGAAACGCAGGTACTCGCGTAGCGATTTGTGGAGTCTGGCTCCCCCTGCTAAGGATTTACCCTGCCCACGGGTAGTTCCTGACTGTGCTCTGGCTATTTGCCCCCACTGCGGCTTCTTCCCCCAACCCTCCCTTTCATCTCATTTAGTCAATAACGTCCCTGTTCCTAATATCAGGGCGGGTTTGATTAATGCCAGATCTGCGGTGAGGCATGCCGCTGATATATTTGAATTACTGGGAGATGGCCAGCTGGAGGTATTGTTCCTCACGGAGACGTGGATGACTAACACCTCCGCTCCCAGTGTGGAACTCGCTGTCCCCAGGGGTTTTAAGATAGTTAGGGTTGATCGCCCCCTGGGTAGAGGGGGGGGGGGGTAGCAGTTGTTTTTAAGGAGGGGTGGAGCTTCACCTCTGAGCCTCCGATTGCGGATGCCGGGGCAGAGGTTCTTCATTTTTCGATAAAAACTTCTCCTCACTTTACCTTGGGTGGATCTCTGATTTATAGGCCACCGGGCCAGCCTAACCATTTTCTGGATTCCTTAGAAGAATACATAGTGCCGCGGGCCCTAGGCTTTCCCAAGTTTCTGCTGGTTGGCGACTTAAATATTCATATGGATGTTCCGGACGCCCCGGAAGCCCGAAGACTTGGTGAAATCCTTGAGCTTGCTCAACTTAATCAATGGGTTACTGGTTCAACGCATGCGGGTGGTCATTTGCTTGACCTGGTTTGTTCTAATTTTCCCATTCAGTCGGTCACTGTGAAAAAGACTACATGGTCCGATCATGATTTGGTCAGATTCATGTGGGAAATGCCCGAACCCAGCCTTTCACCTCCCATCAGTCACCCCCAAAAGATTAATGTTCTCGAGTTTAGACAGGCTTTGTCCAGTACCCGTCCTAAACTTAACACATGCTTGGACGTAGCAGTCTGTGAGTTTAATGAGTGGGCTCGAGAGGCGACTATCGCCTCTACTAAGCAAAGTACGGTGTGTAGAGCTAGGCGCTCTCCCTCCCAACCCTGGTTCTCTCCTGAATTGAGAGAGCTGAAACTGGGGTGCAAAAAATTAGAACGAGCGTGGAGATGTGGATATAGCTCTGAGGCTAAATCCGCTCTACGGCTCGCCCAGAAAGACTATTATACAGCCATCAAGGTAGCTAAGGGGAATTTTTATGCAGGGCGCATTGCCAAGGCAGACAACAATAGCAGAGAGATCTTTGCTATTGTTAAAAGTTTTATGTCACCTGTGGCCGACGCTATTCCACTCCCGTCCTCTGCGCAATGGTGCGAGGAGCTGTCCTCCTTTTTCATTTCGAAAATAACGAGGATCCGGCAGGACCTTCTAGCAGCTCTTCCAGCCGATCACCTAGCTGCTGATTTGGGCCCTTCACTATGGCCAAATCCAGGACAGCAGTTTACGAACTTTGCGCAAATTGCGGAGTGTACCGTTCTCCCTCTTCTTCAGTCCCTGAAGTCTGGCTCCCCAGCCGATCCGTGCCCGGCCCGGGTGCTGTCGGAGGTGGCGGAAACAGTCTGCGCTGAGATCACGCAGATAGTCAACCTTTCCTTGGCCACTGGGGTGGTGCCGCCAGTTTGGAAGCAGGCCAAGTTGCTGCCGCTTCTGAAGAAGCCTGGATTGGATGCGTCGGTTCCCGGGAACTACCGTCCTATTTCCCTTCTTCCGGCACTTCCGAAAATTTGTGAGAAGGTAGTTCTGCAACAACTGGAGAGCTTTGTCGACACCTCTAATGCCCTCCATCCCGCTCAATCAGGCTTCAGGCCTGCTTAAAGCACTGAGACGGCGCTGGTGGAGATGACTGAGTCAATTCGGGAATGTCTGGACGGAGGTGGCAGAGCGGTCCTAATTTTATTAGACCTCTCTGCCGCATTCGATAACGTCCCCTATGAGCTCCTTCTCCGCCGGCTGTCGGCCATTGGCATTGAGGGGGTTGTCCTTGACTGGCTATCCTCTTTTCTGTCCGACAGGACTCAGCAGGTCTGGATGCCTCCTCACGCCTCTGAGCCTAAACCACTGCTTACAGGGGTTCCGCAGGGGTCTACTCTTAGCCCCCTGCTGTTCAATGTCTATATAACCCCCCTGGTTTTTTTGGCTGAACAGTTTGGGGCTAAGATAATAGGGTATGCAGATGATACCCAACTGCTGTTTACTTGGCCGGATGACAATCTCGACACATCGGCAGTTCATCTGTGCTTGTCCACTGTATTTCGCTGGCTAACGCAGGCCCAGTTGAAATGCAACAAGGAAAAATCCGAAGTACTTTTTTATGGTTCCTTCCCCTCCTCGTTCAAGAATACACTGTGGCCTCCAAATATTCCCTGCCCGAAAGAGATGGGGAGACCTGCTAAAAACCTCGGCATCTGGTTCACAGAGGATCTCAGATTCGAGGTTCATATTAAAAAACTTACAGGCACTTGTTTTGCTACCCTGAAAATGCTCCGCAAATTCTTCCCTCTGCTCCCTAGGGATGCTAAGGAGACGGTTGCTAGAGCACTTATACTGGCTAGGCTGGATTATGCGAATGCATTGTTTAGTGGCATCCCGGCCTATCTGGTGAAACGCCTTCAAATTATCCAGAATGCGGCAGTCCGACTCCTATTCAACATCCCGAGATGGAAGAGCGTTCGCCCTGAGATGCGCACGCTCCATTGGCTTCCGGTTGCCCAACGCATTCTGTTTAAATCATTGGTGCTTGCGTTTCGTGCCTCCCATGATCTAGGCCCCTTGTATCTGAGGAAGAGATTTACCAGCTACGTCCCTGTACGTACCCTCAGATCCTCCACCCTGTACAAGTTGTATCTTCCCCGCTTCAAACGAGCAAGACTTGGCGGCCAATCGATCTCAGTGATCGCTGCCCGGGCCTGGAATGCTCTTCCTCTCCAGCTACGCTCTATGTCTTCAGTGGCTGATTTTAAAAAACATCTGAAAACACATCTGTTTAAGAGTGTAAGTTAAGTTTCCCTCGTGTGTATTACCGTCTGTCTCTCCTGTACCCGCGCCAGGATACTCTCTAGTAACAGAGCGCGCTATAAAATGGTTTATACATACATACATACATACATACATACGCTCCGTGACACAGAGCACCCGCATGGCACCCATGAATGCCATTGAGCCCCACCACAGAGTGCCACAAATGCAAGCAACACGCGCTTTGTAAGTCAACTTAGAGATTTGAGTTTAGTACAATTAACTGGTCACACTGCATATTACATTTATGTGGTTGCTCGAACTTCACAAGAGAGCAAACGCGATCGCTCCGGTTCTTTTACCTATTTCCTAGTCACCTAGTTGCGACATAATCACTTTTAAGGCTATGTTTTCACACAAAGTCTTGGCTTTTCCTTTGCATATAATATGTGAAGGTCGTGATCCAGATTCTCCTCCTCCACAGATACCCTGGCCATTGTGCCCTGCAGTTTAAGGCTGAGGTTTGCCTGGCCACCATTATGCGAGTATCTCCACTCCCCTTGTTTTTGAGGCGACACGCTCGTGCCCTCATAGCATCTCTGACACACATCCCATTATCTATTTCAGACTGTCCAGCCACATTATGTCTTTGTCTTGAGAAAGACCTGCCGTGACCACCCATTGGGGCTCATCAGGGTCGAAACGTCAACGCTATTCATAGGTCCAGTACCACCAGGATTCCATTAAGAAAAATAGGAAACTTTGGCTTCAAATCGGTGTCTGGCCATCAGAAAAACACTTGTGTATATATCTATATATAGGAAATTGTTCGCACTGTATATATTCATCACTCGTTGAGCACTTTCTTCACAGATATCACTGAACTGCACTTTAAGATTGCGACAGTCTATCAATGCTATGTATGTGAACACTGAATTAAGTAATTCTACTATAAATACATAGCACAATCCCTTGACTTCATGACTTATTTGTTTAGTATCTATGTCTAGAGCTGTGCTTTTGGGGAGTACGTTAGTCTTGGATTGCATTATTAGCATGGTTAAATCATTTTGTTTTACCCAACAGAACCATCTCTTCATAAATCATCTTAGGAGTACGCACTTTATTTTATAAATTATTTTCCTATTCATGTATGTTTTCATGACTATTGCAAAATGGTAGAACAATACTATTTCTTCCTATTCACTGTACTTCTGGTTTTATATCTCTGCTACCGTGTTACAGTTGTAGCAGCACACTTATTTTACATGAGAAGAACTACGGTACAATAAATTCTTATTGTAAATACGCTCAATTGTTTCTTCTGTGTATCTCTCGGAGAGCAAAACAAGCAAGCATGAGTGACTGGGTGAAAAGTAGTATATTGTTTCCATGAGTCTGAGGTTATTATGTTCTGAAGTTGCACAAACTATTCTCTCTGATAACAGGAGATTCTAGTAGCACTGCAAGCTAATGCGAAACAGGCTGACATATTCGGTGGGGGTATACAGACTCAGTTTGCCACCAAGCCCACAGTATATGTTATCCGTAAACAGTATAGGTCCTGCATGAAAGGGTACTATCGGAACTACACTACATGGCGCCCAACACGGTCTAGTGGCACCCAACGTGTAAAACATGGTTTGCCCAACGTGGTAAATACATGACGCACTTACTCAACAGTAGATTCTGAGTAACTCAGTTGTGCTTATTCTCAGAGACTCTACTTACAAAACCCAGAGACATCTGAAGTAGGTGGGAATTAACTCTGCCACAGCTGAGTAGGTGAGATATCCTATGTATTGGCTGTTGGTTAATCAAGCTTGAAGGAATATTCCCAAAATTGTGCCTAAAACATATGCAAAAAACCTTTCATAAACTTCCTTGGAAAGTTAGTCTGCGTTCTAAACACAATGGTTGTACACGAGGAATATTTAAATCATCTAGCCCAGGGACTTAATCGGTCTGGTGAGGAAGATGCAGATGTAATATATATTGGACCCAAAGTAAGAGAAACTCTTACAGCTAAACTACTCAAACATGGGTTACCACCCAGAGGAGGTGTAATAATATTCGTGATAGAGGCACACGCAGATTTCAAAACAGAGGTATTCTATTCATGCTTTACATTCCCAGAAGCAGAAGCTGTAACAAAACTTTTTCATTATTGCACACATGAAGTTGTTCCAGCGGCTTATACGTTTGAAGAGATTGAGATTCTGCTTACTTTCCAGGAACATATTTTCTGGTTTAATGACGCCTTACCCCACACAAGAACAATAGCAAGGTTTGGTCCTTTAGGAAGACCAGGAGCAACATGGCCGATATTAGCGACCTATGCACCACAACCAGACATTGACACAATGCCAGTTGATGAATTACTTGTTCAAATCAAAGAATTGATAAAACCCTCCAGAAACATGACACACTTTGTCTTAAGGACAGTAGCGGTCCAACCTACAGTAATTACACCAAATCCAGCTCCTACACAGAGCTCGGGAACTAAAATGACTCCACAAACATTACACGGGGTAATGGGCAAAGTTCCCACAAAACGTGAACAAATTACTTTCTGGCTAGCTCAGAAAATAACCCAGTTAGAAGCAGTATTCCCAAATACAACACCATTTGAAAAACACAGAATCTTAACAATCTGTTTGCCCATGGGCATTACAACACAGTTAGAGGATTGCAACTCTTGTTGTACAGTCTTTGCTGCCATATATACCAGAACTCATGGCATTCCTTCATTAGCAGTAATACCAGATGTATTAAGACAAATACAAAATGACTATGGAGCAGAACCTGCCCTAAACTTAGGGATGAAGTTATTAAATAACTACGACCAGGTATCAGCCATAATACTAGCTAATATTAAAGGGGAAGCAGTATCAGTGGCAATCTGCCAACGCCTAAGGGAGGTCGGCCCGTTATTACAGGGGGCTGAACTACCCAAAATAATTGAAACTGCATATGAAGAATTAGGCTGGGGTAGTTTGGGGGGTAAAGCCTTAAAACCTCAACTACAGGTCAGTCTAGAGAAGGACACTTCTAAACAAACACCTACTTCTTCTTAAAAGAAGTGCGATAATAAAAAAGAAAATTCTAAAGACAAGAGATCTCAATCCCGAGGTAGGTCTCTCCACAGGAGCCCTCTGAAAAGAGGTATAACCTTTGGAACAGGGATGACCATGGCAATGCAGATGGTCTCTCCAGGTATTTCCACTTAGAACATGAAGACTTATCTGGTCAAGGTTACGTTTAATGTCCCTGCGTCTGGGGGGGGGGGGGGGTTATGTAGGAGAGTAGGGTCTGCTTTCCTATGGTCACCCCATTTTTTCCTTTTTGCTTCACTGGTTTTCGACTTAATGTGGCTGTGGGCCTGCTAATCAGACCCACAGCCTGCTGTTCTCTCTCTAAATTCACAACCATGTACTTTAGGTACATTACCAATTGGACAGTGGGTCACCTTATCAGCCCCTGTACAGTGTACTATAGGTACCCAGGGCATAGGTGCATCCAAGGCCTACCAGGGCTGCAGCATAACTTTTGCCACCCCTGGCTGGCTATCCAATCTGACACAACTTGCTGATCACTCAGCTGGGGCAAGGTGGTGTACTCACCCCCTTGCTTAGATATAGTATACCTATATCTAAACCTATATCTGGACACATATACACCTATAAGTCACTCCTATGGCAGGCCTTAACAGTCCTGGAGGCAGAGTGCTTGGTTTTATGTGAGATGGTTCTCTTGCATGAGCTGAGCCTGTCTGCAGCTTTCGGAACCAAGTCCCTTAGCTGTTCTGGGCTATTGCCATACCATATACTCTTAAGTGCATTATAATCCTCGCGGTTACTTGCTAACTTTGATTTGGCTTTATCAAAACATGTCGTGTAAGGTGTCATACGCTTTGGAATACTACCCCCTCGCCAGTCCTGGCGACGGGGTAGCATTTCACCCTTCTAGAGGGAGAAGACATGTTACTTTGCTTAAACGCGGTTAAATCTAACCAGAGCCTCAGCATCACAAAATGGATGCTGGTGCCACAGACACAAGTCTGGCCTCCTGCTGCTGACCGAAACTCCGGCAGGGGAGGCCTGGACAAATGGTATCCTGTCACAGGGAGGTGTTACACCACCCCAGACAGGAGATAGTGGATTGGGGCAGGGAGGGCTGAATAAAACTAGACACTGCCTGGGGCGCACAAGGCGTCCCATGCATTGTCCAGTTCAAACCAGTGCTGGGGCACTCCAGCCCCAGCTCTGGCGCGAAACTGAACAAAGGGAAAGGGTTGTAACCACCCCCTTCCTGGGTCCCACCCATAGGAGGGACCTAGCAGGTGATCCAGCCCCTTGATTTGGAATAAAGGTAGGAGCTGTGCCAATGCAAACTAGATCATCCTGACTGAAACTTTGAAACAAAACTCTGGACCCTTCGACATCCTACTCAATGTAGAAGACTGAAGAATCTCCCTTGTGGTCAAGGAGTGACCACCCTGTGCAAACAGTCACCATCAGCGCATCGAGACTTCCTTTGCCATTGCTCCTGCCGGAGCTTGAGCGACAGAGACCGACAAGACATGGACTCCCAGACTTCCAACAGCCCGATCCACAGTCCTAGCAAAGCTTAGTCCCGTGGAGGCGACGTGAGACGTGGGACCGGCCATCTTGAAAAGTCGACAAAGTGCTTACTGTGCAGCTCCTGAGGCTCCCTCGACGCTGTGCTTTGGGGTTTGAGAAGCCCCAGCCCCGAGCAGCCTGTGCTCCAAAGATCACCTCTCCACACTCTCCGAGTGCTGCGTGGGGCCCTTTTGCACTTTTCCTGCTCGACGCGTTGTCCAGACGCTTGCCCATTTGCTAGTGGCCTCTGTGACGACGATCCATCGAAACTACACTGCTGGTCTGGTTGCTTCAGACTCGCCATAGCTCCCCTGAAAAGGAGCCATCGATCTGACCTTCCCGGTCCAATCAAGAAGACATCTTCGAGTCCTGCGTGGGTTACATTTGCCAAGGCTTGGTGACTCCGATTCGAGAACCGACAGCGAGAGCCTTCGTGGGACAGCCCGTGTTCAACTCCTTATCGATGTCGATACTTCCTGGTCCACGTGGCAGCGGAGACAAACTACTCAACAGCACCTGATCGCAACCCGACATTGCCTGGTTCCGTCCTGGTTCCATCCTGGTCACTGGCTAGTGACCCAGACTCTGTCCCCTCTGCTTTCAGGCACTCTACATCTTCGATCCACCCTAGGATCCAACCGGACTCTTCTCTCCTGGTCGCCTGCAGCATCTTCATCTCCAAGCTCCATAGAACTTCACGACCAAACCCGACACACTTTGGCACCTGTGCACCCGCTTCCTGTGGGTGAGGTAACGATATAACTCTGGTGCTCCTATAGTGGTTTACACCTCTAGTGTCCTAGTTTCAAGTGGCTACGTTCTAGTCCAGTCGGAAGTCTCCGAAACCTATAACTTTCTGATTTTTACGCATCCTTGACTTGCATGGTAAACGCGGTTGCCTATAGACACTGCACCCGCATCCTGTGGGCCTCCTATGTCCTAACCTTCGTTAGTCCAGTGTAGGCCCAGCGATTCCCAAGGCCCTAGGCCTGTTCATTGTTCGTGACGTGGTACTTATACCACATTCTTAATATATGGTTTGAGTGGCCACCCGGCCTATCCATAATTGTGCAGCTTATTGTATGTTATTCTGTGAACTTTGTTTAACGCTTGTGCTTCTGTGCTCATAAAGAGTATAGGGGATATTCTGGAAATAATTACAAATATTTTGTAATATATAACTTGTGTGGTGTCCTTTCATTTGGTATTTAAAAGGATTGCATATGGTAAAACAGCTGGCTTCACATGCCCTCTTGAGTTTAGCCTAAGACTGCTTTTATCCATGCTACCCCTAGGATAGCTGGTCTATAAGGTTGACTTACAACCAATCACCATAAGGGCCGTTTGGACTGGTGCAAGGTGCTCACTAGAATAGTGATCACCATATACCAGGCCAACTTCTCACACATATGCGCAGTAGTGGGCAGTAGCCAAGCTGCAGCATTGTACAAAAATCACGTAGGGTAAGCTGAGAACTCAGCCTACCACGTGATCCCGTTAAAAGTTTCACCTAATGCTCAGAGGCAATATCTGATAAAGCAAGAAGCTAAAAAACATGTCAGGGAGATCTTAGATCAACTTGAATTCAGGTGGTCATTGAAAAATGTACCTCTCTAATGAACAATCCTTTGTTTCCTGTCGCTAAACCCGACACTACATATCGTCTAGTTTTAGATTACAGACATTTGAACTCATGCACAAAGACATTTGTTTTCCAAAATGCACATAGAGCCGCATTAATGAATAACATTGTGCCAACAAATACAAAACCACACTTGATATCTCAAATGGATTTTTCTGTCAAAATATAGCTCCTGAAAGCAGGTAACGGACCGCATTCAGTGCGTTAGGTGTCCAACGACAATTCTGTCATCTAGCACAAGGGTATAAAAGCAGCCCGGGTGTATTTTCAGCAAGAGTAACAGAGTTACTTAAAAAAAATTAATGAAAAGGGTTGTCCTATGTGGATGATATTTATCTGACAGACTACGACTTAGAGAGGAACTTGACCAGAGTAAGCACCATTATTATGGGATTTGACGCAGAAGGCTACAAATTCAGCTTTAAAAAATCAAATATAGCCCACCTTAATGTCCTATTTTTGGGATATGAGCTGTCAAGTGAAGGCAAAAGTCTGGCAGCTAACTTTTTAGAAAAGTGTGCGCTGCTCCAGCCTCCAAAATCTTTAAAAGATTTACAATCAGTACTAGGATTCCTACATTTCGGCAGGACATACATTTTAGATTACGCACACAGGGTAAAACCTTTCTATGACTTAATTAAACCTACCTTTTCAGCCAGAGATTGGACACAAGAACATACTAATATTCTTAGTTTACTCCAGGAAGACATGATCACTTCCAAACACACGTAAACGTATGCCATTTAGTGATCCGAATAATTGCGAGTCAATGCAGGTACCCTTATTTAACCTTTAATGAAGGAAAAACTGTACCAATCGCTTACAAATCACACCTGTACACAAATGCAGAAATGCGTTTCACTTCAACAGAAAAAATCCTGACAGCAGTCCAGACTGCTGTAGAAAAAGAAAGAGCACTTGCTCAGGGGAAATGCATAATTGTCGTAACTCCGGTACCAGCTTTAGAAGCTGTTACAAAGGCCAGCATCCCAAATATGAAATCGTTACATCCAAGATGGATACAATGGGCTAATTCTTTTACTGCACAGACGTTGAATACAGATTTGATCCAAGTTTAAAAACACAAGCATTCCTGCAATATGAACAAGAATATCCTCTACCAAATGAAATCTTGCCTCTAGATCAGTATGAATATATTATTTATACTGGCATATCTGCGCAACCGCCTATAGGAAGTAAGCAGCAATATTTTTCGGCGTGTGCTATTGTTAAAGGTCACATGCTTGATGGCAAGTTCCATCCTATCTGCACAAAAGCGCAATCTCTAGAAGACTGCACTGCTCAGTTGGCAAAATTAAAAGCACTTATACTGGCACTTGTAAATACTGATTGAGAATTCCCCACACTAATCGTGTGTGATTCTTTTTACTGTATCCCGTCATACAATGAATACTTACAGAATTGAGAACAAAACGGGTTTAAAGACGCAAAAGGTGGCCCAATTAAACACAAAGGGCCAGATGTAGGAGACCAAATACCGGTCGGTAACGGCCGATTTCGGCCGTTACCGACCGGTATTTGGTGTTTGACATGTAGGGGGCTTGAGATTTACAGAATCTGTAAATTTACCGATTCTGAAAATCCAGATGTAGGTGGCACAGTAAACAGTGCCCCAGGCCCTTAAGAATTCGTTATTTACCATGTAATATTATTGCATGGTAAATAACGAATTCCTGTGTACATGCACATCTGTGCATGTACACCTGTGCCATGTGGCACACAGACATTCCCTAAGGGCATGTATGTGTGTCACATGGCACACAAGCCTGAATCAGGGGTGCAACAGGGTGTCAAAGGGACACCCTGTCCCCCTTGTCAATTCGGTAATTTTACCGAATCGGTATTTACCGATTCGGTAATTGCCATTGGTTCCTATGGGCCTCAAGGCCCATAGGAATCAATGGCAATTACCGAATCAGTAAATACCGATTCGGTAATTACCGAATTCTACAGATTCGGTAAATGAATCAGTAAAAATACCTACATAGCATTTACAGATTTGTAAATACCGAATCAGTAAAATTCGGTATTTACAAATCGGTAAATGCCATTTACCTACATCTGGCCCAAAATGTTATCGAAATATGTAGCGGAATTGAAATCCAAACTACTGAGTACTCACATGATCCATACACTGAGTCATCAACATGATGGCGTTCACGTTGAAGGGAATTCATTAGCTGATGAAGCTGCAAAGGGGTGTGTTTGCACGGCTTCCGTAGCTGTGCTGGCTCGTTCAAAAACAAGAATAGACGGAGAAATAATGATAGTTGTCATCGCATCAAGCAAGGGCAGCACAGCAGTACCTAAAATATTTCCACTCTAAAATAGTCCTACAAGTTCGATGCACAAAACATTCCATATGCTCAGATTACTGGAGTGGGGAATAGAGTAATACCAAATATGGATCGTAGGCAAGGTTTATTATTAGCTGCACACGAGGGTTTGTGCTCTGCGCACACAGGCGTAACAGCGACTATTTCTTTACTGAAACAGCGCTATTGGTGGCCAGGGTTAACTAAGCAAACTAAAGACTATGTCTTGAAATGCAACATCTGCCAGCAGATGAAATGCTCCACCGTTGCACGCCCGGCCCAGACGCCTTTACTGAAGTCAGACAAACCGCTCGCATGTGTGTACTTGGACCACTGCGGCCCCTTACAAACGGATGGGGCTTACAGATCTATCATAGTAGCAGTAGATTCATGCTCGAGATTCCTAGGGTATGGCCTCAACGTTCTGCTGACGCTCGAACTGTGATAAAAGATTTGCAACTCTTTATCGGTACAAACGCAGTTAGCATTTTACATTCTGACCTTGGGCCTGCGTTTAGCTCTCGGGCTTGTAAAGATGCCATGGAAGGAATGGGCGTAGCATTGCGGTTCTCATCTCCATACAATCCAGAGGGGAATTTGGATGTGGAGAGAAAAAAACGGGACTTAAAGCAATCTTTAACAGCTAGGGTATTAGGCAAGGGCTGTCGTTGGGTAACACACCTATATGGGGTACAGAGGGCATTAAAACAACCAGTCAAGAAGCTCTCTAGGGGGTGTCACTCCATATGAGGTCCTCTTTGGGACACAAATGTGGGTACCTGATCTTGATTGTGAAGGCGCAGTGGTGGATGAAAAACCATTTGATATCCATGATCATCTGGCTATTTTATAGGATCTAAATGAATCCAGGACAAAACAAAGCAATGTCCATCTAAAGCAGACCGCCACTGAGGAAGTCAAGGTAGTCACGGCAAGACCTGACTGGATCCCAAAAGTCGGGGATCTTGTCAGAGAGAAAATTGCGGATCAATAGGAATTTGAACCCTCTTACAGAAAACCTGTTCCAGTCCTTGTAGTACACGGGACAAGAACTGTACTACTCCCGCCTCTTGCCGGAAAAAAAGGAGAAAAGATTTGTCTCAATCGACTTAATCAAACCCCACTAGGTGGTCGATACTAAACAGTAGGCCTAATGGACTCCGTGGTAGAGGAGAAGTTCAAACAGAAAGACTCATCACGTTTGAAGAGCCACCTGTAAGGAATGAAGGACTAAGCAACCATGCTATGGAACTTGTTCCACTTGAAACAGACATTCAAATTCAAAATGAAAATCAGAATAATTCACAAGTTGCAATTAGACAGAATACAGATGTCTAGATCAACATATCTCGTTGAGAGGAAAATAACATTTCAACTAATCCCGATACAATTCCTACAATTGAACGAACAGCTGCTGGCTATTTCATTAACTTTAATAAGTTTTCTTTGGATCCAAGCCAGCCGGAAACGACGCCAGCCAAAACACCATTCAAGAAAGAATTAAAGAACTTTCTTCTCTTTCTTCAAAAGACATACCTGGTATCACCTTGTATTGAACTCTGGGTAATTTCTGGGGTATTGTTTTTTCTTTTCTGGCTAAGTTTAATATTGACTTTTAGTATGCTTATCAATGGACACTTTCTTCAACAAGGTTCAATAGCGCAAAAGGTCAGCATCCTACTGAAGCCACATCCATCATCACATCGTGAACAAAGAGACTTGTCATCAGTGAACATTACAGCTGTTCCTATACTTGATGGTATAGTATGGGACCAGATTGATTTCAACATTCGTACCAACCAAACTTTTAAAATGTAATCATGTATTTAAAAGCTCATTAAGTGATTTCATTACCTCCAGTACATTTTTCGATGATTGGGACACTGAAAATGTAAATAACATGTTGTCTGATTTAGAGAAAACTGCTGTATTTTCTCACAATGAAATGTTAGAGGATTCATCAGACTATGACAAATTGTACTGTTATCAAGCTTTTGGTCATCATTTCCTGCACAAAAATCAATTTCACCTAGCAGTGTATTTCAGTACAATCAGTGGGAACATTGCCCAACACCACGTAAAATTGGTTCACAAATGTTTGCACAGAAATTTGCATACTTTTCAGGATTTAACACCACCGACCCAGCCTCATTTTATTATATGGTTGCACCAAAATCAGCTCTGAAAATTATGTTGACAAACACCAAACAGATTTACTCTGCTTCCTTTATGACCCAATTGTCTGAACAGGGTTTCAACCTATGGAAAGACGAAAAGGCTCTCAAAATCGTTTTGGGGTTCCAGAAGCTGGCAAGTCCAGGGTACAGAGGTACTATTTAGAGCATGCCTCGTTCCACAGCAGATTCTCTTTTTAAATGATACTGTGCAACAGACATCCTGTCTTGGAACAGCCAAGATAAAGGACCTGAACACTCCACAGTTTCCTACACCATCACAGGGGTAGCAGAATTCTTCTTCACAGAAAGGGGCAACAATTGATGACATACTAGTACAATAGAACAGACCCAAATTGGAAGTAGTGGGTGGTTTGGCCCTTAGACACAAACACATTTCATAAATGGTTCCTGCACATCACCAAGGGACCCAGTATGCATAGGCCAGATCCCCGATATGTACAGAGAAAAAATCCAGGGGTAGTGACATCCTATAGTGTTGGGAAGTTGTGCCTAGAATGGCTAGAAACCTCAACACTTGCAGGAGTGAACCAACACTTATCTTTACTCTCACAAGACATGGATCTTAGGGACTTTTTACTAGGGCCTAGGAAACAACGTCAAAAACGTTGCATATATGCAGGCATTTATGCTGCCTATAATGAAATCTGGAAGATTTCCAAACAGGAAGCCGCAGAGAGAATACAGGAAATAAACCGTATAAACTTAGAAAAAGCTTTAGCTGTGGTGGATAATGGGTTAACAACTTTGACCCCCAGAGTATATTCATTGGGCAACATTGTATCTTCTAGAACATACTGGAACAGGATTTAGCCATATTACAACATGGCCAATCACAGTTACGTTCTATTATGTTATTGAGCTGGGCGCTACAATCTTTGCGTGCAGGCTGTGTGCCTTGGCTTTTTATACAGAGTACGTCTCTGTTTTCAGAATACAATCAAACTGAAACATAGATAGGAATGGCACAAACGGGAGCTAAATATACAATGCTGCAAATTGAAAAACTGGACATGTTTCCATTCACAGTGGCTGAGTCTCCATCCACAGAGTGGCTAATCCACAGCCAAATCACTCAAACGGTCACAACCTTTCAGTTTCACTATTACCTTGAACAGAGACAGGCAGGCAAATATGAAAAATTGGGCAAAGAACACATTAAGAAATCCTGGTATTTACCATATAGATTTCGATGCCGGAGTGGGGATCAGGAAGTGTTTCTTAGTGGTACTAACTGCAAGAGCGCTTTAAGGGCTTCACTCATGTTCCAAGGTATCGCTTTGCACGGGGCCTGTAATGGTTCAGTTTCGAATGTGTCTTGCCACATATAAGGAACTATAGCTGCCGTGATCGCGTCAGTGTTCAAGTTACTTTTGAATGGGAGTTACTTGATGCTGAACGATCAAGGTTGTTGTGGGATGCTCCCGGGCATTGCCTATCTGGTCACCGTGAACACCAGGGTAACTTGCTGGATACAAGTATTGGTTCCTCTGACAAATACAGTCAGGGTGGCGCCAGTATGGCCTTCATTAAATGTTTCTTTTATACAGTTTGATGCTTTGAGCAGAATGCAAGCCATGCTTTTACAGCAAACCATGCCTTTGACCTCTGCATGAGAAACCTTTGAACTTAAAGTTGCGAGGACCTCGACAGAGATACAGGCGCAAATCCTTACAAACTGCCCCAGACATTTAGCAGAAATGGTGGGTCGTATTGTAAATATGTCAGATACGAGCGGCATTGTACACCTATTTAGAACCCTAGAGTCGGGATTCCTTAACATCTTCCAGACCATCCTCAGTCTTGTTCCTAACTTTATACACTCTGTATTCGGAAGCATTTTCGGAGGTCTACCTCTGGTCCTGCGTGCTATTGCTGGAATCCTGATTGTCGTTTACCAGCTTCGCAATGGACGGACCATCCACCAGCGAGATTGCAAAGGCTCTTCTGTAAAGATATTACAGTGAGCGCATGGTACAACATCTGGGTGCGCCTCGCCTTAGAGAACTAAGTGCTTCTTGATCCTGTCATTCAGACCAGTCTACGAAGACGGCATCGTACCTGTTTTCCGATGCCTGTTCTGCGGAGGAGAATGCTAGTTAGACATCTGTCTGACACCTCTAACGGATACACCAGCAGACTTAGACTCCAGACTGGAAACACTGAGGTCCCATGCTCGACTCTGTCTCCAGCGTATTCCCATCTTAACGCATGCATTCCTCGAGGATCCGCAGGTACCCTTGACCGAGTTGGATTTCAGCTCCACCCTTGGCACAGAGGTATTGAATACAGCAGCAGCTGCTTCACCAACAACTGTTGGCTGCACTGAGGAGTTTCATCTATGCACACTTGGCATGCTATGCGAGGTACTACAATGTTTGTCCCCTACAACAGGACATGTAATCAGAATCTGGCTCACTGTGTCTTGAGAATAATTTCTGTTTTTTATTCCCCTTCCTTTTTTTCAAAAGAACTTTTTTCAAATGACAATTATTACACAAAAGCATGGCCTTCTAAGTACGCTTACAGTAGTTCAACTAGTGTGATCGATCTCATTTAAAACTGTGATTTGTGGAACTTTACTACAGATGTCATACTTTGCCCCAAAAAATCATTTATTTCCTCTTTTTAACCTGTTTTTAAATGAAATTTTAACGTTTTTAGAAACATTTTAAAAGACTGCTTGATAATTTTATGCACTGACACCGTTATAAATGTGTATGTAAAATGTGTATTATCATTGTTAAGTATAAGGTAGAGTGGGTGTTATATTTCATATCAGTACCCTGATGTAGGTCTAGGGAACATCGTATACTTTCCCTACACCGTCTCCCTGTCATTTCATATGAACGAGCCTTATGAGGACATAACTCCAAATAAGGACAGACTGCCTTGTATGGACTTAACGCCTTATAAGGACTGTAGTCTTTTATGAACTAAATCTTTCACCTAGTTCCATGCTGTGGGTCGGTATTTCCCAATCGATATTTTGTACCTAAACTGTACGACTTGCAACAAGCATGCTAAGTATTTCACATTTGATGTCTATCATGCTCTGTATGGCTACTGCATTGCCAAACCAGTCATTGTGCCACATTGAACTTTGCAGTAAACAATGAGACATAATTGCGGTAATGCCAACAGGTACACAGTGACTCGCCTATGACCTTTGTTGTGTTTATCGATATAATGTTCCCTGTATACTATTCAATCATTTGTCATATTTTCTATTCCGTGATGCCTGCCGTTCAAGCCTACACTTCAGCTATTGCTCACACCCCCTGCGTGATACTTGACTGAACAACACGTCGTTGCCTAGCAACATACTGTCTGCTAGCAACGTGCATGCCAGCAAGGCAGGTCAACGCTGCCTTTTTTATGGACCCGGACTTGAGTTTATTCGCCCTGACTCTACGCAGCAGGCAGATAGTACCCCGGCCAGTCTGTCGCATCTCTTCGACAGAATTTTCCCGTTCCACAGGTGAGCGTTTTGGCAGGAATCCCAACCCCTCAGCAAATCCTTTCTCTTGAGTAGTTCACCAGCCTCTGCATTCTTACTGAGTTTTTTTAAATGCACCATGAGAGTCAGTGCTTATGTACCAGCTACAGAATTCACTCAACCACTTCACGCCGCATTTCACTGTGACCAATTATTGTTACGGCGCCGTCGGCATTTTCTTCTGAGTGTTTTAAATGCACCTCGAAAGTCAGTGCCTCTACACCGGCAATATAATTCTCCTAACCACTCTATGCCGCCTTTCACTGTAACATTTTATTGAGTGTTTTAATGCACCACGAGAGTCATTGCCTCTATACCGGCTGTATAATTCACTTTACTACTCCACGCCGCCTTTCATTGTAACAATTTTATTGAACCAGCCAAGTTAGGGCGGTTACAGTACCGTTTCCTTTACACTCCTACTTGACTTCGATACCAATCGAGCGGGGCGTTTACACTTTATTTAAACCAGCACTACTAATCTAACCACACCACACCACAGTTCATTCACCGCGCCCAATCGTGTAAAGTTTTAACCGCACTGCAAGAGCAGTTTTATTGAACCACCCAAGTTAGCGCAGTTATAGTACTGTATCCCACCGGACTTCTATACCACTCGAGCAGGTCGTTTATACTGTATTCAAACCGGCACTACAAATCTAACCGCATCACAGTTCATTCACCGCGCCCAATCGTGCAAAGCTTGTGTTAACCGCACTGCGAGAGCAAATGGTTTCACACCGGCTGTATATATCTCTTCCTCATCATATCACGCGAGTTAGCACAAGGGTTGTTATGGTCCCACTCTCACTCGTAGTTCTACTGGACTTAGCAGCTTTACCACATCCTCTAGCGCTGAACACCCAGTTACAACAAGGCCTCCTGTAATTCAGTGGCCTCACATTGCATGCACTGACAGGTAATCACAATGCACCGTTAGCACCACTTTCTCGCGTGCACATCTGTCTGGCCTTTACCGCACCTAGCATGTTTGATCTCGGCCCCGGGATCTTACCTACTCCACCCACGCCGGGCCAGGCGTCAAGTAGACACTTAACTATAAGACCACCTCCCACTTGCACCATTATCATCGAGGGGAGTCTTCACCCAGCATACGGGCACCTGATTGCTCTTCCACAGCCAAGAACCACCATCACAAGGCTATGCACCATTCGGAGTAGTCAGGGCCCACCACCCAGCACACTATATCCCTCCCCCCCCTTCTGCTTGGTGGATTGATTCCTGAACCAATGATTTTACCCATTTTTAGAGCATTACAAGCTTGGACTCGCAATTGAAATCTCCTTGAGTGTCCCCCTTCCCTGACTGCAACTCATCCGGCCTGCCTGGGGTGAGTAATGTTTCCCGTCGCCCACTGTGCATCGTCTTCGAGCACATCAGCAACCTCACCACTCACACACGCCTCCTTTCCCCATTGTAGGCTGTCACCTTGTCCTGATGAAGACCCGTCGTGACCACCAACCGGGGCACCTTTAGGGTTGAAACGTCGACGCTTACTTAAGGTCCAGACTAACCAAGACTCCACATAACGCAAGACAGGATTCGCTGGTTTGAAAGCATTACCTGGCCTAAACCTCACTTGTACATAGAAACTACAACCACATTGTATATACTGCACACTTGTATAGCACTGAGCACTTATGTCACAAAATCACCCCTTACTCATGTAAATTACTTCATGTTGACAGCTTTTGTTTACTGTAATTATCTATGAATGCATCAATTCCGATAAAAAGAGTTAGTACAAAGCATTTCTCTCTGTTTCAATTCCTTCAAAGTGTATTGTTTTCTATCCACAAGCGTTTTTCAGAGGTTGCTAACTATTTTATATAAGCACTATGAGCAACATTAAGTAACGGACTTTCTACCCGACAGAACCACTTGTTGTTTAATTTAAGACGTCAACCTTAGCACATATGAATAATTTATGAGTACACTCTACAGGAGGTCCACTTCTCCTCTCCCATCGACGGACAAGGTTTAATCCCCAATGTCATCCTCATACAAGACAATGGAGAATATACGCACGTAGACTGTATAAATACAGCGCATCTTGCTATCAGTAAGCAGGAGGGAACCGAGACTTCAAGGCCGACACACTGACCAGAGACGGTGCAGCTCCGACATGCCATCTCTCCAGCTGACAGTGGTCTGACGATCCCTTGCGGGGTGTCCAGGAGTGTGCAACGAAGTCCCACACTCTCACTATTCAAGTATGGGAGTTCGACTAAATCCTAGTGGGATTCTTGCCTCTTAAACTTCAGGCTCTTAGACTTAGGTTGTTAGACTTAGGCTCTTTCGCACCAACTCACATGTTAGGTAAACTTAGGTACATCTAGACAGGCCTCTTAGGAGTACACACTTTATTTTATAAATGCATTTCATATTCATGTATGTGTTCATGACTATTGCAGAATGGCAGAACAATACTATTTCTTCCTATTCACTGTGCTGCTGGTTCTATATCTCTGCTACGGTGTTTCAGTTGTAGCAGCGCCATTATTTTACATGAGAAGAACTATGGTACAATAAATTATTATTGTAAACATGCGCAACAGTTTCTTCTGTGTATCTCTCTGAGAGCAAAACAAGCAAGCACAAGTGACTGGGTGAAAAGTAGTATATTGTTTCCATGAGTCTGAGGTTATTATGTTCTGAATCTCTCTGATAACAGGAGATTCTAGTAGCACTGTGAGCTAGCAAATGCGAAAACATAGGCTAACATATTCGATGGGGGTGTACAGACTCAGTTTGCCACCAAGCCCATAGTATATATTATCCGTAAACAGCGTAGGTCCTGCATGAAAGGGTGCTATCAGAACTACACTACACTGCCTTGGGAAGGGGAGTGCCTCTGAATGACATCTGTCAGGCAGCTACATTGGCATCACTGCACACGTTCACCAAACACTACAGCCTGGACACCAAGTCCGGAGTTATGGCTTCTTTGGCGGTTCAGTCCTCCAGGATTTTCTGGTGTGATCTTGGTTCGCAGACCCACCACTGTGGTTGGTATTGCTGGGGTATCTATTCTAAGGTAAGGAATCTATAACTAACGTGTTTCTTTCAGATGCACAAGTTACTTACCCTCGCTACCGATATATCTGTAAGAAACATTAGTTAGTTATAGATTCCTTACCGCCCCACCCATCCTACTTGTTCTGCAAACTGATTTCTAGGGTTAAGGACATCCTTTTAGGGCCCTAGTTTTGTGCACCAATGGTCAGTGTCTTGCATGGCTCTGCGTTCCTGGCGCGGAAAGTCGTGTACAGAACTGATGTCAGCGTACGACGGGGGCGTCTAAGCAGCTGCTGCGACGTCATCCCGGCGACAGACGCGGACCCGACCAATGCCACCATCCAACGTGCAGAGGTACTGCTGACGAAAAAACTTTCCGGATCCAGTCTGACGCCTGGGGGAAATTCTAAGGTAAGGAATCTATAACTAATTAATGTTTCTTACAGATATATTGTTACCCAAGGTAGGTAACGTGTACTTTATTTCCTTTACCCTCCCTTACCCATGCTTCTCTCCCTCCGAGCCGCCTCTGTTCTCTCACCTTGCACGTTACCTCTGCTTTTTGTTTCTCTTGTGCAGTTTGTTCTTGTGCCGCTCCGTCTTCACAGCAAGTAGCAGCAATGAAACATGTTTGCCTTACATCTGTTTGTTTTTGCAGGAGGGAGCTTTGCAGTGCCCTTTGTTGGTGGGTTTCGTTGGTCTGTTTCTGCAGTATGAAGACACGTGACTTCTTTGTTGTTGTTTTTGTGTAGCAGGAAGATGTCCTGTCACTTGCTATGGCCTGTTTAAGAAGTGGGGATGTCTTGTGTTTCTTGGTTGATATCTTGGTGAAATGGGGATATGTATTGTGCCCTTTGTCTATCTGTTTGTACAGTAAGGAGGTGTGATGTGACCTGGTTACTTTGTTTGTGAAGTCGTAAGATGTGTTGTGCAGTTCCGGTGCATCCTCTGGGCAATGTCAGTCCGTTAAGTGTGTCAAGCAATCAGCAGCAGGTTATAACTGCGGCCTGCAAAACAGCCCTGCTGTAGGGAGGTGTGAATTTAGCAAAAACTCATTTTGCTTGTAAGGCCCAAACAGTCTGTGTGTTCCTATTTGGGCTGAGTCACTGCAATGCTGCAAACTCATGTCCCTAATGCTTCACTTGGGCAGTGGTTGCAGGGTGTTGGCACTGGAACTTATTCTTGGGGACAGGGACTTTATAAATTTTTTATCATCAGACGTTGATTCTGGGCAAGAAAGAGAAAGGGTGAAAAGGAAGACAAGGAAGGAAGAGAAATGCAGGATGGCTGCAGCTTAGTGAGAAAACTGGTATAAAATACAAACTGCACAAGTGTGGTAAAGTGACAGGAAGTATAGAGTGAGCCAAGGACGAGCCATGAGGTGGAATCAAAGCAAGGCAGCCTTAGTATTTAATCCCAACATGTGCTAGTTACATGTTATGTAGACAATAATGCCCTCAACATAAAATGTGGCTGCTTGAATGGCATACCTGCTCTGTTCTTGAGAGAGAGTGACTTAGAAGGGAGCGAGATAAAGGATGCCTTAAACTTCTTTCCAGAGTTAATGTGTGAGTGAATCAGTATGAGTGCCTAGATATGAAACAGTCAATGGCACCACTTGAGATACTTATGCTCTTGAATAAAGTATATTCAATGCCGTTCTTTTCTGATGAACCATTTCTACCGGTTGAGATGGGAGTCTGCCCTCCATTGCACCTATGTCCTGTAATCAGGATATGGGCATGAAACTCCGTCTACTTTCTGCCCATCTTTTAATTGGCTGCTTTTATTGCCCTTTGCAAATGGTGGCTTTTTGTTGTTCAATAGGCTTAGTAGTCCTCCCATGAGGACTACTACAGAAACAGAAACTGTTTTATGTCTTCATACTCTAGATGTATTAATTACAGCCTCGGAGCACTATTTTCTTAAATCACTTTCTCCTGCCTGCTGTTGCAGGAAGGACTCTCTTTCCCCTAACACCTTTTTTTTCCAGCACGGAATGCCTAACCAGCAATAATGATGGCCCGGCCTGTCTTTACTCATTTGTTTACTTTTTTTAGCAATGGCAGCACTCATGCTTTAAGTTTTAAACATCTTAAGCTACAGCGCAGGTGCCATGATTGCGTCCAAAGTAAATAAATACATTTAAAAAATGCAGCTGCACACCTTTTTTTTCTATTTCTTTTCTTTGGAAGCAATTGCGGCACCCGTGCTTTAGCTCAAGATGTTTAAAGCTAAAGCACCGGTCCCGCTATTGCTACCAAAGTAAACAAATAGGAAAAGAAAGCCGTGACTGCACGCCTTTTAAAAAAAATATCTTTACTTTTATATCCGTCGTGGAACTCACGCTTTAGCTTTAAACTTCTTCAGCTAAGGCGCTGGTGCTGCGATTGCTTCAAAAGTAAATATATAAAAAAAAGGCATGCAGCCTCCATTTGTTTACTTTTGTAGCAATGGTGGCACCCACGCTTCAGCTTTAAACATCTAAAGCTAAAGCGCAGGTACCGCAATTGCTTTCAAGTCAATAAATAGATAAAAGAAATGCAGCCACACACGTTTTTTCTATTTCTTTACGTTTGTTACAATCGCAGCACCCGCGATTTTGCTTTAAAAATATTAAGCTAAAGCGCGGGTGCAGTGATTGTGTTACATTTCTCTTTCTGTCTTTTCACACTGTACCTTTAAGATTTTGTTGTTTTTCCTTAAGTGTTCTTTAGAACACTACTGACTTCTCACATCAGGTCAGTTACACTGTTCCTGTTGGACTAGAAGCTGCATTCCCTGTTGCTGTGCTGCACATTAAACCTACTTGAAACCTCAAGCTGTTCCTGTGAAATCTGTAACAAAATTTGGCGACGAGGGTGACTATCTTCACAGTGAAGCAGCACAGGTGTGGAGTCATTTACAAGATTTTTCGATTTTATAGAAAAATGCTTTGAATTAATAGACTGGACCTTTCTACAACCATTTAAAAGCTTTAACGAAGAAATTTCTTTATTGAAGAAGAAATTCCCGTTTTGAAGACTCCTGCCAACATGGAATGAGTATTTTACAACAAATTCATAGTATTTTGGAAGTGTTTACCTCTGAAATAAGGATACTGGCTGGTGCATCGTAATCAAGACGCGAGACTCAACGCGTGGCTGACGTCCGTCATTTCTTTGTTTCTAAACGTCACCACAAGAAGAACGCGACTCCTCCTTGCAGTTCCATTCAGGTGTCACGAAAAGAAACAGCGTGAGGATCACTCGAACACGCTCAGCGCGTAATGATGCAATTACGCTACGTGATATAGCGTGGCGGCCATTTTGCGTATGTTATATTGGTTCCCATAGCAACAGTTCACCGCGGATCGGTGATTTTGATTTTCAAAGAGTTTTGAACATTTCTGAAGGAAAAACCATAGAAGGAAGTACTTATTTATTGCATTTCTGAAGAAAAAAAAACGTAGAAGGAGGTACTTATTTATTGAATACTGGTATACGATCTGGAAGAAGACTTTTATCTCATTTTAAAAAATACTATTTATTTTGAGTCATATTTAATACATGTTTACATGTTTCTGGGATCTATTTACAATTGTAGTAAGGAAGTTAACTTACTCTCATTTTAACAGGTGTATACTTTATACTTGTGGGATTTCTGTCTAGTTTAACATACTTCCTGCTTTAAAGTTAAAACATGCAATTTGATCCACCTGAAAATGTTTTACAAAACAAAGGGGATCCCCCAATTCCTTGGACACGGTGGAAAGAAGAATTTTTCAACTACATGAAAGCCATAGATGGAGAACGCATGGGTGCGGAGAGGAAGAAAGTATTCTTTTATACTGCCTAGGTTCTGAGGGACAAATGGTTTTTAGAGCTTTACCTTCCATTCCACCTGAGCTTGGTGAAGGTGAAGGTACTAATGTCTATAAAGAAGCGCTTCTTAGAATTGAAAAAAGGTTTAAACCTGTTTCAAATATAGCTCTTAATAGATATAAGTTCTACACTTGTGCGCAACAAGAAACAGAATCGTTTGATGAATTCATGACTGCTTTAAGATCGTTATCCATTCATTGCAATTTTGGAAGTATGTGCTGTGGTAAATATTTGATTTACCGTCTTAATTTCTATGCAGGTAAGTACTTAAACAAAAATAACTCAATCGGAAAGAAAGAGGCAGAGTCCGTGGTGTTAGAGTTCTTAGGGGTTTTATTCCTTAAAAAGGAATGGGTCAGGTAACGGATATCGGGTTCCTGCCACCACAGGGGTGCAGGAAGGGATAGAGCATAGTTTATTGACATTACATTACTTTTATACTTAATATACACAATAGAAGTCAATGCAGAAGGCGTAACAGCTGAGAGAGACAAGATAAAGATGCACACGTGTAGGCAATACGTAATCAGAAGGCGTGAACTAAGGCGTGCACAGAGGTGTGTTCTAGAAACGTCACATGTAAGTGTCAGAAGTGGGTGGCTCTATGACAGAATAGTGCAGAGTCAGCAGGAATCGTTAGCTAGGATGCGCGCGCAGCTGCATGACGTGAGACTGACGTAAAGTTGGAGGGTGCAGGGGACTTGACATTTACACTAGAGGAAAGAGACAGAAGTCTGGCATGTCAGATCAACTCGTTCCTATATCATATCTGGTATCTGATGTTTGGGAACCATATTATCTAGAAGGAAAAGGTCTCTCGAACAGAGGCTATTCTATACTGACTGTGAGTGCGTGTATAAGCGTCTAAGTGTCTGCATGAGATGCGAGGGGGCATGGGCCAACCATGGTAACAGAGACTATGAATTACTTGGACGGAGACAGTGAGGCCGGGCCCTTTGCTCTGCAGCTGGAAGGATGTTTACTTAAACTAGTAGGCAGGAATGTATTTTCGAGGAGCGGAACAGATAATTCGAAGGTTGAATACAGTCTTGGCAGGCAGCAGGCTGAGCTAAGCGCCGTGAGCCGCGCAGGAGTAAGGCAGAGGTCACGGGTACAGGGGCCGGCTCAGGCTGAGGCATTTCAGAGTCTGAAGGCAGGAAAAGGCTTGATGGCAGAATTCAGGGCCTACTTCGCCTGGGCTGGAAAACGTGTAAAGTACACCACAAAAAGACATTGGCAAGGCATACTTAGAAACGGACTATTCAACCCGTTCAGGGTGGGTCTGAAAGAGGACATGTTAACGTTGGACGCAAATGTGTTTGCGTCTTCATAGCTGGCACAGGAGGGAAGTTACATGCACTTTAAGTTCGTACATGGAGACGGTGGGGTACGTTAGGGAACATTTCTTGACCATAAAATTTATATTTCCTCATTCCCTCCTTGTTCCCTACGGACCCTTCATGATATATCGATCCTCATGAACCGATCAGTCTGTTCACGTAACATCATTTGCTCTTCTTTCTTCTTTTCGCGTTTTGCATGAGAACTGGAATGCGGAATACATGATGTGGCGCACAGACCGCAAATCGCTGGCCCACATTGTAGACATAAGCAACAACTGAATACTATGAGAAGGGCAATGCCTAGGAAGGATAGGATCTTCCATCCCCAAGCAGTCAATGTTGTCCAGAACCAACCGGACCAAGTCCAGGTGCCTGGATTCTGATGTATCAGACTTGCAATTTTATGAAGACGTGTGATAGCTTTATATACAGTTGGCGCGTTTTCTGGAATGAAAACACAGCAACTTGACCCGATGACCTTACAAGCTCCGCCTCTATCTGCCAAGATGACGTCAATAACGAGACGATTCTGAAGAACAACAACCCGCATGGCGGACTGCTCTTCTGTTAAGTTGCCTAGAGCGGAGGTAGTTTCATTCACTACTGCTTCGAGGGTTCTAGTTAATTTGCGTATCAGTTTACTATTGAAAACAGCACCTAAGTAGGGAAAGAAACCTTTATTAAAGTCTGTGTATTGCTCCCATGCCGTTTCAGTATAGTCGACAATCGGGAGATCTCTTCTGAGTCTACTGTTTACTAGATTTGTATTTCTGTGATAATCAGGAGGAGCTAGGAAAACAGGGGGCAGAAGAAAGGCAATGTAACCGGTACCATCCCAATCTAGAGGTAAGCGTATGTATGCGGTATGGCCACAAACAAAGTAGGAATGACGAGTAGCTCTAAATGTAGACCTGCCTTGATCACTGAATTCGATCACAGTGGTACATTTACTATGACCTAAGTGTACTGAACCCTTCTTTCTGAGACATAAATCACCAGTGACTGGTAATACCGACATAGCAGGGAGAACTGGGGCAGCTTCGGATTCAACAGTAAGAATCATGAGGTTAATTGTGTAATTACCTAAACCATATACTTCATTTTCTAGATCAGTTCCCGTCCTAGTGGGAAGTCCCTTCTTGTCAGGGTAGCAGGCGTTAAGCAGAACTAAGTTCAGGTTTCCCCAAACCCAATTCCCTTCGAAAATAGCAATATCAGAATCTAAAGAATTAATTAATCTGAACCATGCACCACAGGAGCCATTGTGAGTGAACGGGTACGGAAAAAGAGGCAGAACTCCCTTGTATTTCTGGTAGGGAGGGAGTCGGCCACATATCCAACAGTTGGTAGCATTGTTAGTCTGATGGGAGTGATGTAACATACTAATGAATGTATTGTTGCGCAGCGCAAGTCTGTAAGATAACTCATGTAATGGTAATTCACTAAAAGAATGTTCGGCAGAGACATTGTAAGCAGATTGTGTATGCTTGAAGATAGGGTAATATACAGGCAGCAATATACTAGCAACGATAATCAGAAGGCTCAGAAAAAACAAAATCAATAATGTCACTATACAGCGACTACGGAGTGATTTACAATATGCACGTTTCTTGAATTGTCTCTCTCTCTCTCTATCTCGATCTAGGGGATACATGTCAGAAACTAATTTAACCGATTCACCTAGGGGAGGACTTAAACAATGAAACTGTCTGACTTGCTAGATCGTAATTTAGTTCTGTACTCTTCTTGCGGAGTTTTCTCTCTTTTGGGTACTTTAAAGTCACTAGAGTCTAGGCAGTCCTTTGAGGGGGTGGACGAGTCAGTTTCGGGTAAAAGTTCGTTACATTTTTTTATATGACTCGTGTGGATCCACCCCTTGCGGCCTTCAACCTTGATAGCGGTCCTCGTGGTCAGAAGGACGAGCTTCGGCTCCTGCCAGCGGGGCTCCAGCGGACTCCTCCTGTCGAAGTTGCGGATCAACACCGTGTCCCCTGGACGGACATTGTGTGGCTTTACATCAGTGTTGTCGGGAAAGGCTGCAGCAACCTGTGAACGACATGATTGGAGTGCAGACATCAAGGAGGCAAGGTAATCTGTCAGCATATTGCAATCAACATCAGTTATTTTCTTAGGCATGGGCGTCCCCCACATATTTGGTGGCCTGCCAAAAACCACCTCATACGGGGATAGCCCTGATCTCGAATGAGGAACCATCCTCATGTAGAATAATGCAACTGGCAGGGCGACTATCCAGTCGACCCCTTTCTCTTTACAAACTTTAGCAAGACGGGTCTTTAATGTCTGATTATGCCTTTCTACAAGGCCAGCTGCCTCGGGATGTCGGACGCAATGGAATTTCCACTGATATCCTAGTAGGAGTGAAACCTGCTTCATGAGCTCGGACGAGAAGGGCTGTCCGTTATCTGAGTACACGATACGAGGCAAGCCGTACCGTGGGAAGAATTCTCGAACCAACTGTCTGGCAGTGGTCGGAGCAGTGTAGTCTGGGACTGGATATGCTTCGGTCCAACGGGAAAGTGCACAAACAACTACGAGGACGTACTTAAATCCTCGACATCGGTCCATCTGGATATAATCCATCTGGAGGACTTCAAAAGGGTGATCGGGAGGATGAAATCCACCTTGCTCTACAGGGACGCTTTTACCTGGATTGAACTGACAACAGATCATGCAAGTACGCACTTTCTGTTTTGCTGCTGCTCGTAAATGTTTGTTGTACCAGAGATTCTGTAAACTGTCTAACATGGCTTTTTCTCCCAGGTGAGCCGGACTATGTGCGGTATTTATTATGACTTGAACCATAGAATCGGGGAGAAACCATGTAGATTTTCCCTTCGTCATCCATCCCTGATCTGTCTGGATCCCTCCTAGTTCAGTCCATTTCTTGATTTCATCTGGAGTGGCATGTGTCTGAATATCGATTACATCTAGTGTGGGATCCTTAACGGTCATACAATGTGTCGGTACTATAATCTTGGTCACATCAGTTGTCTGGGTGTGAGTCAATGCTGTATGTTTTGCTGTTTGATCTGCCAGGTCATTACCCTGGGAAACAGAGTCTGTAACTTTAGTATGTGCTTTACACTTCATGATGGATATGCCCGAAGGCAGATGTATTGCTTCTAACAGTGCTTGAATGAGGAGGCCGTGTTGAATCTTGGCTCCGTGGGAAGTCAAGAAACCTCGTTCTTGCCATAACATTCCGAAGTCGTGTACGACTCCGAAAGCATAACGAGAATCAGTGTATATGTTAACATTTCTGTTCTTGGCTAGTATACAGGCTCGGGTCAGAGCGATGAGCTCTGCTGCTTGAGCGGACAGTGTGTCAATACGATGTGTTTCTTTGACTTCGGTTTCAGTGGTTACTGCGTATGCTGCCACTAACTCTCCTGTACTTGTTCTCATGCATGAACCGTCCACATAAAGTGTCAGGTCTGGGTTGGTCAGTGGAACATCTGTTAAGTCTCGTCTGGGCTTTGTTACTGCATTAATAATCTCTATACAATCATGCGGGGCTGAATCTGTTATAATCGAGGGTAACAATGTGGCAGGATTTAGAATGTTACAGCGTCTGATTTCTATGTGAGGCTGGAATAGTGTCAATTCATAACCTGTCAACCGTGCTATGGTCATTTGTTGTGTCTGGGTTCGGTTTAGAAGGACCTCTACAGAATGTGGAACTTGTACTGTCAATGGGTGTCCTAATACAATTGAGTCGCTCTGTCTGATTGCTAAGGCTGTCGCTGCAACTGACTTTAAGCACGCAGGGAGTGCCTGGGCTACTGAATCCAATGTACTCGAAAAATAAGCGCAAGGCTTATGTGAACCTGCTTGGTCTTGAGTGAGGACAGACAACGCTGTACCATCACGTTCTGTAACAAAAAGTGTAAAAGGTTTGCTGTAACATGGTGTCGCTAGAACTGGTGCCTGACATAAAGCTTTCTTTAATTCCTCAAAAGCCTGTGTATGTTCCTGAGTCCAAGGAAGGGCAGTCGAAGTCGCTGCCTCCTGTGTTGTCAACTGAATGAGTGGTTTAGCTAAAAATGCATACTGGGGAATCCATTGTCTGCAGTACGAGGTGAGGCCTATAAAGGCCCGCACTTCCTTTTGTGTCTGGGGTTGTGGCATATTTACAATTAACTGGATGCAGTCAGGAATGAGCTGTCTCCCCACTTTGGACAGCAAGTGACCCAAGTACACAACTTGTTGAACACAGAATTGTAGCTTCGAAGGAGACACCTTGTGTCCCTTGTCGGCCAGAAAATTTAAAACTGTCAATGATGCTTGTTCACATTCGAGTTCACTTCGTGCGGTGATCAGCAGATCATCGACGTACTGTAGTAAGGCAGTGTTAACTGGCATTTGGATACAATCAAGTTGTCTTTTCAATGCTTGGCTATAGATGCTGGGGCTTTCTGTGAATCCTTGAGGTGCGCGTGAAAATTTGAAACTTTGTCCATTTAAACTGAATCCGAAGAGATATTGGCTCTCCGGATCGATGGGTACACTGAAGAAGGCGTTCTTGAGGTCAATTACAGTAAAGAACGTCGCTTCTGAATCAATAGCAGTCAATAAGGATGAGATGTCGGGAACCACAGGGTACTGTGGAACAATGCATTTATTCAGTTCTCGTAAATCAATCACCAGCCGATATACTGGCGGTGCATTGGGATCAGTACGTTTAAGAATCGGAATGATAGGGGAATTACAGATATTGGAGTTGGTCTCTACGACCACTCCTTGGGCAATAAGCTCTTCAATGATTTCCAGTAAAGCCACTACAGCATCGGGTGGTAACTTGTATTGTCTGATTCGGGGTAAAACAACTCCTGGTTTGAGTGTAACACGGTATGGTGTAATGTGCATGCAACCTACATCGGTTGGGCCTTGTGCCCACAGGTGTTCCGGTACATTTTTCAATCTGACATCAAAATCTCGTAATACATAGTGACCCTTAAAGTCACGCAGGAAAAGTCTAACTCCTTCCGGAGAACAACATATCACGGCTCCTAGAGCCTTCAGCGTCTTTATTCCTAACAAGTTTTCTGGACATGATTTCGTGAGTAACAAGTCTGTAACACGTGATAATGGACCTACTGCTAGGGGGACGGGTTCTGATACTTCATTTACAATAGGCTTTCCTGAAAAACCAAGGGAAACATTCTGTGAGCCTGAGAGGGGTGCCCCTGGGACTTCATCATGGCTGATTGTTGTGCGGCTTGCCCCTGTGTCAATTAAAAACTTTCTGTCTTTTCCCAATACCTGGCTATGTACGTAAGGACCCTCTTGATCTACAGGAATCTCGATAAGGGGCAAGCCAACCTCCCTCTCTAGGCTGTTTCATGTGCATCGCTGATAATCGAGATAATCAGATTGGGCATACTGGTACATTTGCTGTGAAACTTGCTGAGTCGCGGCAATGGGCTGTGGCTGTGATACCGCTACGGTCTGGGCGGTGTGTGATGAAGCATGCATAGGCTGCGTGCTCTGTGAAGTCTGTGGCTGGACCTGGTCTTGTCTAGGCTGACGCGGTCTTTCTTTAGTTTTACCTGTCGCTATATTATGTTTCAGGACTGGACATTCATTTACGTAGTGGCCTGGCTGCTTGCAATAGCTGCATGTCCCTTTAACGGGAGCTGCTGAGTTACTTGTCTGCGTCCCACCCTTTTTCTGACCGTCAGCTGGGACTGTCTGGGCGACTAGTATTTTCATTTTTGTGTCTTTCATACGTCTTTGTTCATGTTCTTGTTCTTCTCTAATTCTGTTCTGATGATATTGTAACATTTGTAACATCTGGGATGGCGTATTTGCTTGCCATGTACTTTCGACTTTATATACTCGATTCTTAACCTGCGTTAGGGAATTCTCTACTAATTTACTTACAAAAAGGTGTGGGTATGACTCGCTACTTGGTTTCAGGCCACTATTAATAATGAAACATTTCTCGAATCTTGAATAGAAGTCACTAGTATCTTCGTCGTGTTTCTGTTTACAGGCTGAGATCGCGTCCCAGTCTTCCTTTTTAGTTGTCAATAATCTTGGCAAAACCTGTACTATCAAACCTGGTAATGCTTTAGCTTTCTCCCCAAGGCCTAGCCCTGGAGTACGAATTTTTTCCTCGTCTTCTATTTCAGTCCATATAATCTTTTTCTCTCCCACCTCCCATTCTTTTTCTTTGAGTTTCTCGTAAATGCCAGTAGGCAACAGTACTTTTAACAATTTCATAATATCCGTATATGTGTAGTCTCCCATGAGTAACATATCCTTAAGTTCTCGGTGAAAACCTGCAGGGTCTTTATCGTGACAGGGTACTAGTTTCTTCATTTCTAACAATTCTAACTTTGTCAAAGGTGTGTACACATACACGCGTTTCAGAGTATTATCTGTACCCATGACTGGGTGTACTTCTCGTAAAGGATTTTGTCTGTCCAAATGCTCCATATGAAACATTTTTCTTTCTGGGGGCGGAGCTGAAACATGTTGAGGGCCTAAGAAAGCGTTATATCTGTGTCGTTGCTCTAGAATTATTTGAATCAATTTGGTACTTAGGCCTCTCCATCTATTTATAAGTAGTGCTTCTAATGAATCAGGTAAAGGACCTGGGTCCGAATGTTCGTTTCTGTATAACGTGAGAAGGTGCTGAATCATGTATACACTCGCTAATTTCTGCTCGTCTGGGGAAAGGTTCAGAAATGTCTGTGCTACGGTATCATCATTGTATATGCTAGGATTGTCAGCCCATAGTACTGCTGACCGGGCTAGTTCTTGTTCATCCATAGAATTGAGTACATGGTACCCCATTCGTTCTTGAAGCATTTTATCGGTATCTTGAAACAGATATTCAGAAGAATTTGGTTTTGATATACTAGACATAAAAACTCTCTTGCTTTCTGGGCGAATACCTTTCCTGAGATAATTTCCCTTACCTACATACGCTATCGTTTCTTTAGGTTGTTGTTCGGGTTCCTCTCGGTCTTCCTCCCCGGAGGAATCAAGCCGGTTGCTATCTGCTTCACTTTCTTGTTTCTTTCTTTCGTGTATCTCTATTACTTCTTTCCTGATCTTTTTGTACATACTTGCTATACAATTCTGTTTATCGTGTTTTCCTTCGGCTATGTTCTGGCCCCACTTGTTTAGTGCATCCAATTCGTCCTGGTCTACCCCAGGCCTGTCTCGTTCTCTTATTAAACAGTTTATTAAGAACCGTAATATACAACCTTGAGTGTCAACTTTCTGGTAAGCCAGGGCCTCTTTAATACAGTCAGGATCTTCCCCAGTCTGGATAAAATGGTATATTCTGTCTAGATGATCAGTCATTCCTGGGAATAACATTAACCCCTTCAGCGCTAATGACAAGGGTAACTCGTCATGGAGTTTCCATTGATTTCAATGGAAATTACATTGAAGCAGCAGAAGAAGCATAGCATCCAAGTGGTTAAGTAATCTGTGACTTTTCATAAGCGTAGAGATGCTAATAACATCCTATCGTCTTTTCCGGGTACTGGATCGTATCTGCAAACTGGGAGGGGTTCTTTAAGCATGTCGAAATTTGAAGTTCGGGGTGTACGGTTCTTTAATATGTCCCTTATGTTTAACCTATGTTGTGGTGGCGGGGTCTGGTGACCTCCTGTCGCACCTCCAGAGGCGGATGCTTGAGTATGACTTGTCTGTGGGGACTGCGTAAGTAACTGAGCTGGTGTTCTTCCAGGGTCAGGCCTAAACGGATTCAGAGTATCCATCTTAGGTGTAGGAAGTGGTGGAGGAACAGGTGGAGCAGGATTCCGGACGGGTGAACTTTGTTGTGGTAAGGGCGGGATATGGTCTTGGGGTGGGTTGCCACCTCCGTCACCATCAGTAGGTGGTACCTGGGCAGGTGGATTGGTGTAAGCGGGAGCTACATCATCTAGATAGGAGGCAAGGAATATGTCCTTTGTAGTCCTGTGATTTACTTTAGTTGGAACTAATGGCGGTGGCAGATCTTTCGGTATTTCTGAAGTGGCTTCAGACGAACCCTCGGTCACTAAGTACATACCATTTACAAGGTTATTTCGCATACGGTCTACTTGTTCTGCCTTTACTCGAATCCCCTCATTAACTAATTCGTTTTCTCGGGCTTTATCCGACTCTTCTCTATGTCTGTCTTCTCTTCGGAGTGCTTTTTCGGCACTTTTATGTGATTCTTTACGCCAAAATTCTATGGCATCTTTCTGAGATTGTCTGGCTTTCTTTTTCCATAGCGCTTCTTCTACTTTCAGGATGCACTCGGCATCCCATGTTCCTGTAACGGGCCATCTGTGTCTTTCTTCTAGATGCTTGGTATAATCGGCCCATAAATCTAGGTACAGTATGGCATCTAAGCCATGCTTATGGTACATAAAATTTCCAGGAGTGTCCCTAGGGGGGATAGGAATTTCTTCCTCTAGCATCCCTTTCCTAGTTCCTATCTGTGTTAACTTATTGAAAAGCGGCATCTTGTTACTTAGTACTGGATACTCGATACTTGTTACTTACTTCTGGACACAGCTAGTTACACAAAAACACAGTAATGTACACAAAACAGTCACTCATACCACGACATTAATCACATAAAACATTTTGAACACATATGACTACCCTTTACACTAGATGTACTGCTAAACAGCACAGATACACTATTGGGAAACAGTGCAAGAACTTGTATGCTAGATGTACTGCTAAACAGCACAGATACACTGTCTAAAACAGTGCAGACCGCGTTTGCGTACCCAAACCCGTCTTTACCGGATACATAATAATGCACCCGTCTAGATGCGTCCCCAGCAACGGTACTCACCGGGAAGCACGGAACAGAAGGCCTCGGAAAACTCGACTGGACTGGACCGGACTGGACTGGACTCGACTCGATACGTGAATACTTCGGAACTTCGGAACTGGTGGGCCTCTTGACACCTCGGACCTTGCTTCTTTCGGCTAGGCTCTGGTCGGGATCCTCCGCACTCCTCACCGCTGGGTGCTGATCGCAGTCTCCGTCACCTCCGTAGGCCTGAGGGAGATACAGGAAATCCTGCGGGTACGCGTAGTGTCCGTCACGACTGTGGCAGGGGACCAAAGCTGCAACGCACCAACCGGCGCGTGGGGTGGGGGAGGGGTCCCTATTCGGGCGCCAGAATAATGTGGTAAATATTTGATTTACCGTCTTAATTTCTATGCAGGTAAGTACTTAAACAAAAATAACTCAATCGGAAAGAAAGAGGCAGAGTCTGTGGTGTTAGAGTTCTTAGGGGTTTTATTCCTTAAAAAGGAATGGGTCAGGTAACGGATATCGGGTTCCTGCCACCACAGGGGTGCAGGAAGGGATAGAGCATAGTTTATTGACATTACATTACTTTTATACTTAATATACACAATAGAAGTCAATGCAGAAGGCGTAACAGCTGAGAGAGACAAGATAAAGATGCACACGTGTAGGCAATACGTAATCAGAAGGCGTGAACTAAGACGTGCACAGAGGTGTGTTCTAGAAACGTCACATGTAAGTGTCAGAAGTGGGTGGCTCTATGACAGAATAGTGCAGAGTCAGCAGGAATCGTTAGCTAGGATGCGCGCGCAGCTGCATGACGTGAGACTGACGTAAAGTTGGAGGGTGCAGGGGACTTGACATTTACACTAGAGGAAAGAGACAGAAGTCTGGCATGTCAGATCAACTCGTTCCTATATCATATCTGGTATCTGATGTTTGGGAACCATATTATCTAGAAGGAAAAGGTCTCTCGAACAGAGGCTATTCTATACTGACTGTGAGTGCGTGTATAAGCGTCTAAGTGTCTGCATGAGATGCGAGGGGGCATGGGCCTACCATGGTAACAGAGACTATGAATTACTTGGACGGAGACAGTGAGGCCGGGCCCTTTGCTCTGCAGCTGGAAGGATGTTTACTTAAACTAGTAGGCAGGAATGTATTTTCGAGGAGCGGAACAGATAATTCGAAGGTTGAATACAGTCTTGGCAGGCAGCAGGCTGAGCTAAGCGCCGTGAGCCGCGCAGGAGTAAGGCAGAGGTCACGGGTACAGGGGCCGGCTCAGGCTGAGGCATTTCAGAGTCTGAAGGCAGGAAAAGGCTTGATGGCAGAATTCAGGGCCTACTTCGCCTGGGCTGGAAAACGTGTAAAGTACACCACAAAAAGACATTGGCAAGGCATACTTAGAAACGGACTATTCAACCCGTTCAGGGTGGGTCTGAAAGAGGACATGTTAACGTTGGACGCAAATGTGTTTGCGTCTTCATAGCTGGCACAGGAGGGAAGTTACATGCACTTTAAGTTCGTACATGGAGACGGTGGGGTACGTTAGGGAACATTTCTTGACCATAAAATTTATATTTCCTCAGTGCGATGAAATGTTGAGAGATCAAATTATTGTTCATGTTAAGAACAAAAAAACACAAGAACGTCTGTGAGAACTTGGAGATCCGAAGTTAACTGAGGCAATTGCCATTGCAAAATCTTTAGAGCAGTCTGAAAAATGGATGCTTACTGTTCAAAAACATACTGTTAATAAGTCAGATTCTCATGATGAAGTTTGTTTGGTCAAACATAGAGATGGGCATGTTAATGATAAGGCACACTCCAGCTTTAATGCCAACAGATTTAGCAATCCTGGAAATTTTAAGAAGTTTGATAAATCTGTAATATGTTACAAATGTGGTAGTAGGATGCATGTTGCTTCTTATGCTGGTTGTCCAGCTATAAATAAAGAATGCAGGAAGTGTGGAAGATTAGGACATTTTTCTACTGTGTGTAGAGATGTTAGGAAATTTGTTCAAATTCCTAAAGGTAAAGTGGCTGTTGTTACTGATGAGCTATCAAAAACTTGCAGTTGTGTTTGTGAGAGTGCAGGGAATTGTGTTACACAAAATAAAGGTTTTGTAGTTTATCTGGCTGAAGAGATTTCTATGGTTGATTCTGATTGTCTAATTATTAAGAAACCTATTTGTGAAATGTTTGTGTTGGGTGTTAGTCTTAACCTTATGGCTGACTCAGGTTCAGCTTGGACTATAATTACTAAGGAGTATTTTGATGAGCGTTTAGGATAAGTGTTACATTTTAGAGACATTCTTCCATCTGAAATTTGTGCAGTTAGTTTCAATGGTTCAAGGGTAGAGATGTTAGGTTATTTTGTTAAAATTACTTTCAAATCCAGATGTGTAGAGGTTAAACTGTATGTTGCAGTTAAAGGCGTGAATGTTATTGGTTGGAAGGATCAATGGAGATTTGGCATAATACTTAATCCCCGTGCCAAGGATCCTGTTATGCTTGGTGAGATTTTTGAAAGTGAGAATATTTCTTCAATGGCACTTGGAAGAGAAACTGAGGTAATTAAATCTGAATTTAAGGATGTTTTTACTGACAAGTTAGGTATGCTTCGGAATTTTTCCCATAAAATTAATCTCAAATCTGGAGTAGTTCCTGTTAAGCAAAAGTTGAGAGGGGTACCCATTAATGTTAGGGCGGATCTTAAAAAAACTTTAGATGATTTGGTTTTGGAACAAATCATTGAACCCATTGACTCTGCGGAATGGGTTTCTCCGATTGTTTTGGTTAGGAAACCTGATAAATCGTTGAGGATGTGTGTGGACCTCAGGGCTCTAAATTTAGCTATAATTGTGGATTGTCATCCCCTGCCCAATATTAATGAGGTTGTCTCTATGCCAGAAGGTGCCAAAGTGTTTTCCACTTTAGATTTGAGATCGGCTTATCACCAAATTACTCTCACCGATGATTCAAAATGCCTCACAGCCTTTATTACCCCTCAAGGTCTTTTTCAGTACACAAGAATGCCATTTGGTTTGGCTTTGGCTGCTTCAGTATTTCAAAGAGTCATGTATAATATTTTTAGAGATGTAGATCACTTTGTGGAGTGTTTTCAGGACAATATTTTAATTTTTTCTAGCAATAATGAAGAACATCTTGTCCATTTACATTGTGTTTGTGAAAAGTTGAGAGAGAGCGGTTTGACTTTGAAGGCTAGTAAGTGCAAATTGTTTCAATCTTCAGTTGAATATCTGGGTCACATATTATCAGGGGATGGTGTGGTACCTAAAAAGTCTAATGTAGATGGCATTAGTAAAGCTCCCCCTCCTGTTAATAGAGACCAGTTACTGTCCTTTGCGGGTATGTGCGAATATTATAGCAAGTTTGTCAACAATTTTGCTAATAAGATGGAGCCCCTCAGGAAGCTTTTGAGACATGAGAATGTCTTTGTGTGGGATAAAGAGCAACAGGTAGCATTTGATCTCATCAAATCAGAGATTTTGCATGCCCCCACCCTTAGACCATTCTGTTTGAATAAAATGTGTATTATCACGGTTGATGCCAGTATGTATGGTGTTGGTTCAGTCTTGTCCCAAAAGTCAGGCAAAGAAGAGTGGAATGTATGTTTCGCATCTCGCACACTAAATGAAACTGAGCGCAGATATGCTGTCATAGAGAAGGAGCTTTTGGCTTGTGTTTGGGTAATTGAGAACTTCAGGAATTTCATTTGGGGAAGTAAGTTTGTGTTGAGAACAGATCATAAGCCATTAGTTAATATTCTTTCGCCTGGTGGTGGGTGGAATGCCACGGCACACATTTCAAGGTTAACTTCTAGACTTCAGGAATATTCTTTCACTCCAGAATATGTTCCAGGGAAAAAAAATGTTGCAGACTTTATGTCTCGTCACCCATGTTTAATTTCAGAGGACAATAATATGGGCGACACTGAAGTTGTTACTTGTTTACAGGATGTTTTGTCTACTTCTTTTGGTGAAATCTCTGAGGAAATGTGGGAAACCTCTGATAACCAAGATCTTACTTTACAGTCTATCAAGAAGTATATTGTAGAAGGGTGGCCTGATAAAAAACTTCTGGAAGAGGATTTTATGCCATTCTTTAATGTTTCCAGTGAATTGGAATGTGAGAACAATCTAGTTTTCAAGTCTTGTAAGTGTGTACCACCTTTTACCATACAAAATTTGATTTTGGATGTTGCACATAAATCTCATCCAGGTATGTCAGCCATGAAAAGGTTGATAAGGAACTGTTTCTGGTGGCCGGCTTTGGATCGATTGGTTGAGCACAAAGTAAGAGAGTGTACTGTTTGCCTGGGAAATGATAAAATGTTAAAGGTCAATGTTCCTCCTTTGAAGACAACTACTTGGCCTACTTCACCATGGAAAAAAATAGCTTTTGATATATCTGGTCCATTTATGTGTCTTCCATCTGATTCTCGTTATGCTTTTGTACTTGTAGACTACCATTCAAAATGGTCAGAAGTCAAGTTCGTTTCATCTGCCTCTACCAATATGGTGGTAGAATTTTTGAAAGAAGTGTTTTTCAGAGAAGGTTGTCCTTCTATCTTAGTCACTGATAATGGGGTTCAACTTACCTCATTGGAAATGGAAAATTTCCTTAAGTTACATTCCATTAAACATCATACTGTTTCTTTTTATGAACCACACGAAAATGGATTAGTGGAACGTTTTAATAGGGTTTTAAAGGGGTTCATTGCTGATGTGTCCAGTCTGTTTCTGACTGGAAACCCCTTTTAAGAGAAAAACTTTGGCTTTATAGAATTACTCCCCATTCAACTACAGAGGTTAGTCCGTTCCGCTTGCTCAAGGGATGTGATCCTGCTTCAACCATTTGTCCTTGGTGGTTCAGGGACAAATGTTCTAATAAATCCTTTTCAAAGGAATTGGTTGAACAAGCTGCTCAGAAAGTTGAAAATAAGCAGAACAAAACAAAGCTATGGTATGACAATAAGTGGAATGTCAGATCTCCAAATTTTGCTGTGGGGGATATTGTTCGGATTAAAAGACCTGGTCTTATTACTAAATGTTCTGATAGGTTTGGTAAACCAGTGAAAGTCGTGAAAGTGTTTAGTAATAGTGTTATCACTCAAGATGGAAGGTTGTGGAACATGAAACGTGTTGCTAAATGTCCCATTGTTCAGCAATCTTTATTTCCTTGTACTCAACAAGCTACAAATGGTTCAATTTCCTCAAGAGTCAAGTCTTCTGTTCGTCCAAGATTGATTCCCAGGAAATTTGATGATTATGATTCATAACTTAGTTTTGTTCTTTCTTTTTTTTCATTGAAGGGAGATGTGTTACATTTCTCTTTCTGTGTTTTCACACTGTACCTTTAAGACTTTGTTGTTTTTCCTTAAGTGTTCTTTAGAACACTACTGGCTTCTCACATCAGGTCAGTTACACTGTTCCTGTTGGACTAGAAGCTGCATTCCATGTTGCTGTGCTGCACATTAAACCTACTTGAAACCTCAAGCTGTTCCTGTGAAATCTGTAACAGATTGCCTCAAAATTCACAAAATAGAAAAATACAATAGGTCTAACATTACTAAAAGTTTGAGCTATTGCCGTTGCATTATTATTTAAACTCACACTTTGGATCTAGGGGAGAAAAACCCAGGAGAGAGAGTACCACTCCCTATCTGTGTATTGAACTCACAAAAGGATACTTTCTCAAACTAAAACAGGGGGAGGGTGTTTAATGGAAAATGATTTATTTAAGGACGAGAACCCTCACTCACCCGTAGGTGACATGCTTCATTATAGGACTCCCTCCTCACACAGGGCCCGCAAGGTTCCCGGTGTGGGCCACAATTCTTCACCTAAAGGAAGTAGTGGAGAGAAGCTGAGGTGTTTTCAATGGGGGAGGCCTATTAGGTGAGTGAGTAAGAGACAGAGTGCAAAAGAAATATGTGAAAGGGTTAAAAATGTCTCAAGGGGCCTAATAACTTTATTCAGTGGTACCCAAGACAGAGTTAAAAAACAAAAGGACTAGGGGTTAAGACCAAATATACTCCTACTAGAGGTCAACCTGTTTCTGCCCTCATTCGGCTTCAGCCAGAGTTCATTAGCATTCTTCTGGACCAATATACATATAAGTCACTCTGCAATTAGTGGTGAAACAAATCAGATGATTTACTGGCCGTTAGTGTTACAAGCCATGTAAAAGGCTGGTTATTATTACACCGTCTTGACCTGAAAGAGAATAAAAGAAATAGAATAACCTTTGTAAGTCTAATTGCTCACAAGGTAGTCATGAAGTATATCCCTATTAAACCCCCAAATAATGTATCAAAGGAAGTGTAGAGCTAAGACAAAAGTTACCTGATAAAGTTGATCTCTCTTCAGCCATATCGTACCCCACAGCAGTCTCTGCTAAAACAAGAAATATTAAAGGGAAACGTATGATAATGATGTATAAGCAGTTGACCATTCAGTTGTAAATTATTATAGTCACATAGGGCAGGGGGAATACAATGAGTAATATGGACTCCATCCAAACCTATAGGGCAGGAGGAGAGTTGATCCTAAATCAGGGGATAGTGTGCCCAAATACTCTTAACCCAAAAAAATGTTCGGGCAATATTCAACAGAACCCACCTCAGTCCTGCCTGACGGTCATTCACCCTACAAGGAAAGGGGTTGTATATCTATAATCAGTGAATGTGTTGGGGTGCACGTAACTAACACTCCATAAGCAAAAGCGCCTTCACCCCCCTAGAGAGCGGGAAACCATCAGGGCAAAAAGCTTAGTAGATTCAGTGCTCGATATCTTGTAATTGTTAAGAATTATCAAGTCATGAAAACGGGACTAGATATGACCACCATCGGCTTTGGGAGTAACCAGGCCAGTTGCGGTAGCTAGCTTGCACGGGAAACCGAGTCAGATCGAATACATGCAACTAAGCTCACTCACCCATTTCTGTTCAGGAGTCACCTCACTCTAGCGGGGTCCTGGCAAGAAGTTGACAACAAGAAACCGGGGGTTTGTAAAGAGAGATAAGCGGAAGTGACGTCAGACGTTAAGAATGTCATCTACGCTAATGATCATGGGTAATATAGTCTTTCATCTACCCCGCTGTCAATCACGACTCCGGTTTTATTGAAAAAAAGTTGTCTGCAAAGCAATCACATAATTGTCTATGTGTAGGTAAAAATAGCAAGATTTCCACCATTTTCCAGCTGCCATAACAAAAATGGGTGATCGACCAGCGATACAAGAGAAAATTACGTACATTGTCACCAATGTCATTCTCGCTAAGAATCATAGGTAATGTAGTTCCTTGTCTAGCAAAGTATTAACTGAGGTTCAGATTAGAAAATTTGTGGATGAAAAGACAACTCGCATATTAGTCTCTGTGTTATTTACAGTAAGGGAGCCATAGCCAGTATTTAGCAAACATAGAGGTCTACTTTAAAGGCATAACCTGATTTAGTTGAAGATAATCAATAAGAGCAACCAAGAATCATCAGGAAAGGTTTCGGATGGCAACACCTGTGACAAGTGTATGCTTAAGTGTACAATGTTACAAGGACCGTCCTTCCACACTAGCCGAAGTTGCTGTCTTGCTAGTGCACCTCCATAGCAAGCAGTCTACTCACTATGAATGGGTACAGAGCTGGTGGATGAATCATCTCCCAAGACTAGTTTTAGGGATGCCAGTGTCAGAACGGAGTCTATAGTTCCATCTCTGTTCCTTGTGGAACAGGACAGACTCACAGGTACACATCTCTCTGATGTATTTGGGTTTGTCAGTAATCATCCAGTGGATATTGTCTTCTGTATGTCCTGCATTGAGGAAGTGCTGTGTTAGTTTGGTATTGTCTTTCTTACATCTGATGGAACAACGATGCTCCCTATCCTCTTATTCAACTTCCGTGTAGTCATGCCTATGTAAAATTGATTGCATGGGCAGCGCAAGAGATAAATCACACCTTCAGTGTTGCAATGTGCCAAATAGTGTAGGACCCACAGAGTCTTAAGTCCTGAATCCACAGATTGTGTTTTTGAGGTAAAGGGGCAGACAGAACACGTACCACAAGGATAATGTCCCTTTTCTGGTGTAGTTGACCATAGTATGTTCTGTCTAGAGTGAAATGATAAACTCTGCGGACATGTATGTACTAACATGTCTTTGATGTTTCTACTACATTTTGACACAAACAGAAGTTTAAGAAATTGATTAGAGCCACTGTTCAAAATGTGCCAACTCTTATTGATTGACTTCTTCACCACATCTGTCAGATGGCTATAAGTACTGACACACATGAGACAATGAAACAGGCTCTTAGTAACAGTTTCTAGCAGAGCTTCCTGATTATTATTTGTTAGACTTGGCTGTCTCTAGTTGGCAGAGGTATACACTTCTGACAAATAGGGACTCACCTCCTCTAGTCAGGGCAAGGGGATCACACACTTAGATAACCTTTGCTCACCCCCTTGGTAGCTTGGCAAAGCAGACAGGCTTATCTCAGAGGCAGTGCGTTAAGCATTTATGACCATATACACTACAAATAGACACGACACAGTAGTATTATAAAAATAAGGATGTTTATATCAGGCTTAGCACAAGACCAAATAACGACAAAAATATACCACAATCTTAATAAATACTCTTGGAAGGAAAAAATAATAGTTCAAGTGTAGTTTCTTCTTAGCACAAAGTCTTTAGTAACAAAAGCAACTCTTCTTCTTTAAATCACAGTTCTTGGCAACAATGTAACCCCCACAGGAGTCACACGACGTCGAGGCAAAGTTAATCCAAAGGTTCGGCGTCGACCGCGAGGAGCGCTACGTCGAGCCCGGAGTAGAAACAGACCCTCACAACACAGTACCTTGGAAAACGAAGAAAAGATGATCTATTTCACCTTTCCCACTCCCCTGAGTCCACCCACAATTTTCAATCGGTCATGATTTTCATCAGGGACCGGATGAACTTCAACCACCTTAAACTTAATCCAGATAAAACTGAGGTGGTTCTCACTGGTGGTACATCCAGTCCCGGGACCCCACGTTTTGGCCCCCCTCACTTGGTGCCCCTCCCCTACCTTCTCACTCAGTTAAAACCCTTGGGATAATGCTGAACCAACATCTTACCCTGCACTCCCATATTAGTATGGTGGTATCATCTTGTTTCTTTACCCTTCGCACCATCAGGAAAATTTCCAGATTCTTTTCTCCCTCTAATTACACCCCGGTCAGACAACTCCGTTCCACCACCCAGTCCCTCCTCTCCGTACCACGTTTCAGGAAAAAAAGGATGGGGGGTGAAATTCGTTGTACTTGGTCCCACTTTCTGGAATTCCCTTCCCCTCACCATCAGATCTACACCCTTGTACTCTGACTTCCGCAAGGCGCTTAAAACTCATCTTTTCCTGCAAGCCTTTCCACCTTAACCTTCTGCACCCCTTTCTCTAGGTTCCACTGCATCCTCAGCGGCAAGAAACAGCTAGGTATATGTGGGCTTAATAAATGCTTTAAATTCAAATTCATTACGGCGTCGAGTTGTCCCGGCGTCGGGTCTTCGGCATCGATCGGGCCTCGGAGTCGGGGCGATCTGCAGCGCCGTCGACAGATGTCAGGCAGGAGCAGCGCTCACGAGGTGAAGCAGGATACGGCGTCGTCGCCGTTGTCGATGTTGCAAGAGTGAGCAGCGCTCACGGCGTCGAGAGGGCTCGGTGTCGAGGCATCGGCAGCGACTTCGCTACTAGCGTCGATCGGGCCCGGCAGCCGGCGTCGAAGATGTGGGTCACGGGAGCCGCACTCACGATGTCGAGCTGGATTCGGCGGCGTCCGTCGGCGGCGGGATTGCTGGATTTCTTCAGAGGTGCTGGACTTTCAGGTTCCAGCAACAAGCACTTTCAGCAAATGGTGAAGTCCTTTAGCCCTGTGACTTCAACAGGAGGCTGGCACTCTTCCAGCCCTTGGAGATTTCCTTGGTAAAGTTTGAGAGTACACACTTAGTTCCTCTCTCCTGGTTCCTTGGCAAAAACAAAGAAGTGACTGCAGGATTCCCCCGAGCAAACAGCACTCTGGTAGAAGGGGTAGGCAAGTCCTTGGATCAGCAGGCTTCTTGTCCTTGGTTCAGGGTTCCTTGTCAGAATTGATCTAAATTCTTTGGTTCAGGGGTCCTTCTCTTATACCCCTTTTCTGCTTTGATTCCTTTGTCCATGCAGGGAAATTCCCCTCATCCTGGGTTTGTTGTGGGTGTAGCCAGGCCGAGGCACCTGGCCTATTCACTGTGCAGGGCAGGGTCCTCAGCCGCCCAGCAGGAGGTGGAGCCAGTATTGTCCCTGGCAGGCACAGAGCCATCTGTCGCCCGGCAGGAGGTGGAGCCAGCATTGTGTCAGGCAGGGCAGGCTATCAGGAACTACTCTTCCCCTACTCTCAATGCAAATGCCTCACTCACCCCCCACTGACTCATTCAGACCTCTGGAGCCACCCAGCTCCTGTCACACACACACCAACCCAGCAGAGACCGGTAATAGTCAGACAAGAAAATAGCCACTTTCTAAAATTGCTATTTTCAAACCCAGAGTCCAAAAACCATCCACCCAAACGGGTGCATTATTAAACCCTGAGTGCAGGGATACCAAACTCGACATTGTACCATGCTCCCCGAGCCAGCTAGGATTATAGCTCTTAATAACCCTGGCAGCCCATTCTAACTTATGGAGAGCAGGTAACCTTACAATAGTGAAAAACGAATATGGCTGTAATTCACTATTAGGACATGCCACACACATCAGGGCTTGTCCTACCTTATGCTTACAATGCACCCTGCCCTTGGGCCTACCATAGGGGTGACTAACATGAAGTTAAGGGAAGGTTTGGGGACTGGCAAGTAGGTGTACCTGCGCAGTCCGCGTGACAGTACCAGACTGCACGTAGGTCTAGCAATGGCAGACCTTTAGACACATTTTACCAGGCTGCTTCTGTGGGTGGCACAATACGTGCTGCAAGCCCACTAGCAGTATTTGTATTTACAAGCCCTGGCACTCCTGGTGCACTATACTAGGGACTGACAGTAAACCAAATAAGCCAAACATGGAATCCAATCAATATTAATTTAACATAGGGAGCACTTGCACTGTGGCACTGATCAGCAGTTGCACAGAGCCCAGAGCAATATACCAGCAAAAACATCGTAAACAGAGGAGGCAAACAGGAAAAATGGAGGAGAGACTCAGGTCAATGATGTCAGGTCTAACATTATTTCTTGCTCTTTTACAGGCAGTCCGTACTACTTTAGTAGGGTAAGCACGTTGTGTCAGATGAGAACTGAGCGTGTGTGCACGTTGTTTGAATCTCTCTACTTCTGTACAATTACTGCGTAACCTTAAAAATGTCCCACTGGAACAATTGCGGCACCAGTGTTTTTGCTTTACAAATATTAACCTAAAGCGTGGGTGCAGTGATTGACTCAAAAGTAAAAAACTAGAAAAATAAGCATTTGCAATCCAATAAGTTCTAGCATTACTAAAGTTTTAAGCTATTGCTGTTGCATTATTATTAGCAACGCCAATAGCTCACACTTTCAGTGATGCGAGACCTATTGCATTGCAAATGCTTGTTAGTTTTGTATGTTTCTTACAAAACACATACCATTTGATTTACAAGTTAACAATCTATTAACATTTACAGAAGGCTAACGCACAGCATAACACTAATGATATAATCTTTCTCTCTATCAGGTAATTGAAAAACCTGATAGCGACTTCTAGCCGTGTATTCCTTATCTTAGAATTAACTCCAGGCATCAGACTGGATCCAGAAATTCACTGTTCACAGTATGTCACCAGCACTTTTAGTTCACCATGCTGCCCTTTGGGCTTACCAGCTCCCCATGGGTGTTCACCAAGGTGATGGCGGTGGTTGCAGCTCATCTGCAGAGATTAGGGGTGCCAGTCTTCCCCTATCTCAATAACTCGCTTTAGGCGGGCTCGCCCTAGGCTGTTGTCTCCCACCTCAAGATTACGATGGATCTCCTGCAATCGCTGGGGTTCCCTATTAACATGACTCCCTCTCAGCCACTCCCTTTCATTCGAGCTATTCTGGTCATGGTGCAATTGCAGACTTATCCTTCCGAACAGTGAGTCCAGAATATTCAGTCTATGATACCGAATTTTCAGTCTCTATCCTGGATTTCAGTGAGTCTGACTCTGAGGCTGCTGGAACTCATGGTCTCTTGCATCCTGTTGGTGACACATGCCCGTTGGCTTATGCCGGCTGTGCAATGAGACCAGACGTTCCAGTGGGCGCAGCAGCAGGGGAAGTTCTCCACCATGGTCCAGATCTCGGGGGAAACTGCAAAGGACCTGCAGTGGTGGCTAACGAACCACGATTGGGTCAACGGCAGACTCCTCTACCTTCTCCAACCAGATCTGACAGTTGTGACAGATTTTTTTTATTTTTTTTATTTATTGATCGTGATGCAGTCATTTAGCTCAGTACAATACATCTTGCAAGGCATCAGAAGTCAAACGATAGTAGTCGTGAAGTAATGTACACAGCCGTTCAGCCCACATCCCGGGGGACGGGCGGCAATATATGTTCATGGCATCGGATTCCTGTGTTATGGTAGCATACCAAGCAAGCTTTGATTACAGTTAATTTAGAAATTGTCATCACATTTTACCTTTTTTTTATGAACAAACAAGTAAACCGAAACAACAAAAACCACGACCCTTGCACAGCAGCATTCATCCCCCCAGCAGTGTACGTCAGTATTACACAACCGCCACCGATTATATGTCTAGAAACGAATGCATGTCTGTTAATCTAGCTGATGTGATTGCAGGTAATCTACAAGGTACATCCAATAGTCCTTTGGTCGTGACCGGGCTGGAAGCTCCTCCTCATATGTTAACAGAGTGTCCTTACAGTAAATGAGATCCTTAATCCAATGTTTCGTGCTCGGAGAGCTAGTTCCATTCCAACTTATAGACACTCTGCGTTTAGCCATTAGAAGCGCTATGACACAAAAATTGCGTTTCTGTGCTCTTAATGTAGGCACCAATCCTAGTAAACATGTGCGTATATTATGTTCAAGTGGGGTGTCAAGCATACCACTCAGCATTTGGATCACTTTTGTCCAGAAGCTTGCCACAGGTGGACAATACCATGCGAGATGGAGAAATCCAGCGTCATCAGCGTGGCATCTCTTACATAAGGAATCGCCACTAAGGCCATATTTATAGAGGCGCCTGGGCGTGTAATACATGTGGTGTAGATATTTATAATGGATTATTCGTAGGTTATTGTTGGGTGTTAAGAGACTAGTTAATGAGCACGTAGTGGTCCATTCCTCTGGTGTCAGCGGGGATGTCAATTCTACATTCCACCTCAGCATTGCTTTGTTAGCGTTACCGTCAATATCCCCCTGCACTCTATTGTAGAGTTTGGATACCATGTTCTGCGCTGTGGGAGTCGTTAATAGATATTGCAAAGAGGACAATTGCAGTGGTTCTTCAGGGTACGTGGGATAGAGTTTCCTGATCGCCCTTTGGAGCCGGTAATATGTAAAAATAAAAAGTGGCGTCGGATTTCTGATATATGTCAGAGTGTCTAGTGTCCTAAATCTTCCCTCCTGGAACAAGTCACCCATTTTGTCTATTCCAGCTTGCCTTAGGAGGTTCATGCCCACTTTTTCCTGTGTAACAGATAACGCAGGATGGTGTTGCAGAGGAAGTGCCGGCGCATACTGTGGCAGCTTGTTCGCCTTTTTACCTATTAGATACCAGGCTTCATTAGTGGTGTCTATCGTGTTAATGTCACAGGCGTGCAGTGAAGGTCTCTTGTGGGGTAGTATGGCTTGCAGTGGTATAGGGAGTGCATCCCCTTCCTCTATCGCCACATGTGACATAAACGGTATTTCATGGTACCAATAGTGAGCGAAATGCGCTTGCGCGCTTAAATAGTAGAGCAGAAAATCCGGCACTTTAAACCCCCCCTGAGCATACGGCAGAGTTAGTGTCTGTAGATCGAGTCTAGCATGTTTTCCCGCCCATATTAGATTCAGGGTCAATTTTTTTATGTTGTGAAAAACTTCCATTTGGGGTTTGATGGGGACGTTGTTAAATAAATAAAGGAATTTGGGGAGAAGCACCATTTTCACTATAGCTATCCTATCCGCCAGTGATAGCAGTAGCTGGTTCCATCTTTTGATTTTGTCTTCCATGGAACTAATTACCTTACCATAATTGGTGCGTATGACTACGTCAGGGTCTCTATGGAACCATACGCCCAAATATCTTGTGAGTTCCTCACTCCACTCCAGCGGGTAGTCCATAGGAAACGGAACAGTACTGTCAGTCAGTGGGATAATTTGAGACTTGGACCAGTTGATTTGGAGGCCAGAATGTTGTCCAAATTTTATATATTCATGAATTAGCGGGTTGAGATGGTGGGCAGGTTCACGGACATATACCACCATGTCATCTGCATAAAGTGAGATGTGTAGTGGGCGTTGTGGAAATTGTAGTGCTGAGTAATGATGGTGCTGTCTAATCTTACAGGCAAGGGGTTCCAGTCCCAGCGCAAATAGCAAGGGAGACAGGGGGCAGCCCTGTCTTGTTCCCCTTGTAATTCCGATAGGAGCCGAAATATATTTGTTTATGTTGATACGAGCAGTCAAGTTCGTGTAAAGCATCGATATCCACTGCTGGAACATAGTGGGGAATCCCATCCGTTGTAGGACAGCATGTAAGTATGGCCATTCAATTGTGTCAAACGCTTTTGCTGCGTCCAGTAGGACCGCAGCAGCTTTAGTGTCGGGGGACGAATAATGCGCTAATGCAAATAGCATCCTTGTGTTGTGCGTCGTAGATCTATTGGGGATGAACCCTGCTAGGTCAGGTCTAACCATTAGCGGCATCAAAGGTTTAAGGCGCGCCGCTAATAGACTAGTTATGATCTTGGTGTCCACATTAATCAAAGACAGTGAGTGGCCTATACGAGTCACAATATTCTGGATTTTTATCAGGCTTGAGTAGGGCAATTAGCATGGCTTCCCGTAGGCGGGAGAGTCTGTTGTTCATGTGCTGCTCCTTACATTCTCACCATGTGCGGGGCCAGGAGATCTACAAACGCTTTATAAAATTCTCCTGTAAACCCATCTGGGCCCGGCGCCTTATCATTTGGTAACCCTTTGATTACAGCTGTGAGTTCTTCCACTGTTACGGGTTGGTACAAATATTCCCTATGAGCGTCAGAGAGCCACGCTATCTCCACATCCGCCAAATAATCCATAATGTCATCTACCGTGGCTGTGGGACGCGACATATATAATTGCCCATACGTGGTCATAAATTCAGACAGTATGCCTTCCATATCGCGCTTGGGAATATCTGCAGTGTCTCTGATTGTTTGGATCAGTTGTGGGGTACGGCCGGTGCATATTCTGTGTGACAGATTTTTCTCCGGACGGCCTCCCTCCCCATAAGCTCTAGCTGTGTGTCTCTTCGAGAGATATTGAACCTCATCATTAGCAAAGGTTTGATGTTCCAGTAGTACTGTTTTTATGTCGCTTAGTAATGCAGAGTCTTGTGTGTTGGCATATTGTTGCTCTAAGTGTCTCAGCTTGTGTTCCCTTGTGGCTAATTGCTGTCTGATATCTTTGAGGATACCCGCAGTAGTACTGATGCATGTACCTCTAATCGTGGCTTTAAAAGCCTCCCATAAGAGTCCCGGATCCGCAGTGGTCGGTGCGTTGTTGTCAAAAAAATCCACAATTGCTGTGTGTATAGTGTCAGTGTAAACTGAGTCCGATAGTGCTGATATATTAAATCTCCACGTGAAAGGCGGTGGGGAGAAGTGCGGTATCTGTAATGTTAAGAGTACTGGGCAGTGTTCAGACAGGGTATGTGGTAGGTGCTTAATGGCTGTGGTCCACAGTGAGATGTCGCCCGTTCCTAGCCAGTAGTCAATGCGTGACCAGCTATTATACGCAGCAGTGACATGACTAGCTTCTGTGCTATTAGGGTGTCTCACCCTCCACAGGTCTGTCAATTGGAGGTCCAATATAGCGTTGTGTAGCGTGTCTAGCGCATGTTTGTGCGGTTCTACATTATTTCCCGATCTGTCCAGGTCATTCTGCAATGTGACATTAAAATTGCCACCTCACAACAAATGTGTGTCCCTTAAGTCCAAGAGGACCCGCCATATTTTGGCATAAAAAGCCGGGTCATCGACATTAGGGGCATATGTGTTTACCAACGCCAGCCTCTGATTCCGTATCGTGCCCCTCACTATAACATACCGGCCCTCATCATCTTTCAGTATTTGGTCAATATTAAAATGAACACCTTTCTTTACCAGAATAAGCACTCCTCTAGAATACGTAGAGTAGTTTGATGCATGTGCAGATTCCGCCCATCTACGACCTATTTTAGTTGTTGAGGTAGCTGCAATATGTGTCTCCTGGAATATCGCTATATCAATATGTTGCCTGTCTAAGTAGGCAAAAATTTGTCGAATTTTTCTCGGGTCTTTCAGTCCTCGTATATTCCAGGAGAGAAAGTTTAAGTTTTTAGCATGTAATGTGGCAGCGAATTAAAACAATAGCAACCTATTATTACAATCAACAGCAGCATGCAAAACCTATTAAATGTTGAACTTTCACATTTGGGTTCACATTTGGGTTGTGTCACATACAGTAAGTTCGTATCGTATCAGGAGTCCGCAATGTTTCTCATGTGCTCAGGTCTTAGTCTAACAGTCCCAATTCCCCCCCCCCCCCCCCCCCTTTCCCCCACCCACTTTAGCATCCCAACCTTGCCAAAGCCAAGAGTCCCTCTGTCTGCAAGCAGTCAATAAGATCGGTGCGTGAGCCTCGCTACCACAGTGCACCCACGTTAGTGTACTTTTGCGTCCAGCAGCAGGAGGTCAGACTTGTGTCTGTGGCAGCAGCATCCATTTTGTGATGCTGAGGCTCTGTTTAACTTTAACTAATTAAAGCTACAACTGCATGTCTTCTCCCTCTAGAAGGATGGAATGCTACCCCCGTTGCAAGAACTGGCGAGGGGGTAGTATTCCAAAGCGTATGACACCTTACACGACATGTTTCGATAAAGCCAAACCAAAGTTAGCATGAACCACGAGGATTATAATGCACTTAAGAGTATATGGTATGGCTATATCATAGAACAGCTATAAGGACATGGTTCCGAAAGCTGCAGACAGGCTCAGCTCATGCTAGAGCACCATCTCACATAAAACCAAACACTCTGCCTTCAGGATGGTTAAGGCCTGCCATAGGATTGACTTATAGGTATATATGTGTCTATGTGTAATGGTAGGTATAGGGATACTATACCTAAGCAAGGGGTGATTACACGACCTTGCCCCAGCTGAGTTATCAGCCAGTTGTGTCAATGTGGATGGCCAGCCAGGGGTGGCATAATACATGCCGCAGCCCCTGGTAGGCCTTGGATGCACCTATGCCCTGGGTACCTATGGTACACTATACAGGGGCTCATAAGGTGACCCAATATCCAATTGGAGATGTACCTAAAGTACATGGAGTCCATTTTACAGTGAGAGCAGATAGCCTATGGCCCTGATTAGGATCCCAGGCCAACTAAGTCGAAAGCCAGCTAAACACTAGGCAGAAAGTTGGGGTGACCATATAGTCAGATATCCACCTTCCTACAGTTACCATAACAACCCAATACAAGGGTTCAACGTGATATCAAAGGCGGAACCGGCGTGTCAAGAAAGCAAACAGCAGATCGAGATTGAACCAGTCAGCAATTTCATCTAACAGCAGGCAGAGATTTATTTGTTCAATACGAGGAGTAATAAGAAGACTGAGCCTACTGTGTGCAACTTCCAGGACTACTACAGACTCCTACGTAGACTATGGTGACTACATCGATTTTGTTAGGTTTTTTTTTCCCTTTCTCTTTCAGGTGTTCCTAAATCAGGAATATTATTTATTGTGTCACCAGAACACTGACAGCGTGCATAACTATTAATTGGAACATTATTTATTGTGTTATTGGAGCTAACAGTGTGTACAACAGTTGATTGGAAATACCTTCAAGTCACAGGCACTATTTACATGTCGCAGTCAGGTAGCGTCCTCAGCATTAACATGTCTTCCATCATAGCTCAGCCCACATTTTTAGAAAGTTCTGCAGAACCCACTTTACAATGGGTAGATTGGATAGAGTCATTTTGAGACCTATATAGAGACCGTTTATGGGAAAGATTTGATAGCTTCCCGAAAGGTGGCACTACTCAAGCACAACTTAGGGATAGAGGGCAGAAAAGTTTTTAAAACCCTACCTATAAATTTAGATAAGAGACAAGTCATTCTATTTTTTTTTTAAATAACATTTATTGAAATAAAAAACAGAGCAGAATCAGCAATTCAATAGCATAATGACATACAGAGAATACTACGATATACAGTACAGTCACAAATATCAAATATCCTCATGCGTCTCGGTGTAAGGGTCTAGTTCTATCCATGGCCATGTCAGCAGTAGGAGAGCTGCAAATCTCGCCCCTATAAGCATTCCAGTGCCCCCACTTTTTGTCCCATTTTTTGGGGCAACCTCTAAGTTTATAAATGGTCTTCTCAGCAATCATAGATCTATCCATTTCTGCTACCCATCCCACTATCAGCAGATGTTCAGGAGCGCCCCAGTGCATCGAGCGTTTAATGAGAAGACATCCCAGGGCCAGCCATTGATGCTCTCTCTCCGTCAGATCTGTCGCCCCCCCAGACATTGAGGATCCCCCCCTTGGGTGACAATGGGATTGGTTTCCCCAGCGCCTCCATCAGTTTCTTGGTCGCCCCCGTCCATAGCAGTTGAATTACAGGACCCTCCCATAGGGTATGATAAAAGGTGCCATTCAGGCCACATCCTCTTAGACACAGGTCATCCGGGCGTCCGCCTATCTTAGCCAATAGGGGACCAGACATATACGTCCTGTGTAAATTTTTCAGCTGTATCAGGCGGAAGCGATGATTTATCGCTGTTTCCCTGGGGAACATCAGCGCCGTTAGCCAGTCTTCGTCCTCTAGGTGTCCTACGTCACCTTGCCATTTGTCACGTAGGGTTTGAAAAGAATCAGGTAGACTATTGCATAGTTTACGATATGTACATGATATTCCCTTTGTCAAAAGAGGTTCGGAGAGTAGTCTGTCCTCGAGGGGTGAGGCCTCTGGGAGGGAGGAGAGGTCAGGTATGTTCGTGAGAATGGCATGTTTAATTTGCAGGTACCGAAAGGCTTCTCCCTGAGTGAGCGCGTGTTTCTTCTGGAGGCCGGAGAAAGTTAAAAGTTTTCCTCTATGTATTAAGTCTCCCAGTGTGGATATGCCTATGGTGTCCCATTTGTCAAAGCCCAGTTGGAAGTAAAGGAAGCCGAGGTTCTGTGAGGACCATAGTGGCGTGGCCTTGGTGAATTTGTTAGACCAAACCAGGCTCTTAGTAGCTCGATGCCATATGGCTATTGTCTGTGCCATTGGACCCACGTTTTGATTTCGAGTAGGTTTACTATATAGAGCCCCTAAGTAGCCCTCTTGTCCCGTTTGATAGCGTTCCAGATGAAATGCCGGATTTGTGGGTGATCCATGAATCCAGTAATTTGTGGCCACCAGTTGGGACGCCCAATAATATAGGCGCATGTCGGGTAGGGCAATGCCACCGTCATACCATCCCTTGGTGAGCTTACGGGGGGCGATACAAGGTGCCTTCCCATCCCACTATAAGAGACGCAGATCTCCGTCCAACGCATTAAAATAGGAGTCTGCGATGGGAAACAGGCAGTTCTGGAGAGCGTATAGAAATCGGGGGAGTAGCAACATTTTGAATAGGGCTGCCCTACTGGGGAGGGACAGAGGCAGATATCTCCAATGGGAGATATCATCATGCAATCTTTGCAATGGGCCCATAAGATTACGTCAAATAATTAAGTTATAGGACTCGCACCGCAATATATGGCAAACAAAGTGTTCTATGTGCGAAGTTGTAGCGTGCAAGGCTGGGGCTTCACTTCCTGGGCAATCCAGCGTCAACTAATCATCAATAAGCAACCCTCATTGAGGGTTGTCCCCCTGCGCACCGCTTCAATGTTACCAATTAGGTATTTCAATCAATAATCCAATAGGCTCAATTAAAGTTTGTTAAAGTTTTTCTTTATGGATTACACAAGTTCTGTTTTTCTTCATGGAATTGCAAATTTCATTCCAATGAACATTGTTTTTTATTCCAATCCAAACATTTATCATTCCACATGATCAATTCCAATGCATTTCGGACTGTGGTAGTCCTTCGTCAAGGGAATAATCTAAACAAAAAGGAAATGTAAGGTCTGAATTATGGGGGCACGTCATACTTTCATCCAAAGTAAACAAACAACTGTTATTCAACACCTTCCAGTGTGACTGGATCAAATCACTAATCATGCACATTTCTCCAGGGTAGACGAAAAGTCAGGGAATCCGTGAACTAAGTGTCAGTCAACAAGAATGAATAACCAAACCTTCACCTCAAAGTGAGAAAGCAGTGAAACGAAGTGTAGTTATATAAAGAAAGCACCCAGTGTGACGCGCAATGTGTACACTCGAACGTGATCTAGGTGACAAACATTTAAAAATAATAACGCGCGGTGTTGGGATCATGTTTCCAAAGCAATCCTACACAAAATGGTATCTAAGCATGTTTCATTTTTCACACAGGAAGATGGCCATGGGGTTTCATTTAAGTATTTACTTGCGGCATACGAACCTCGCTAGTGTAGAGATCGTAATTGGGGAGTGATCGTTCCAGTAATAGTACAAAAACATGCACAAAGTAGAGAAAGTTGAAGCGGCGGTTAAACTTACATGAAACCGCTGCTCGCACCACGCGAACCTCGCGTGTGTTCAAACGCTGGTTCGGTACAGAGCGGCTAGAGATTAATAAAGTTAACTGGTGGTGATGTGTGGTCATTGAAAAAGGACTACGTAATCAAGTAAAATGGTGGGGGCCATCTTGGAACAGGTTACCAACGTGAGGAATTACCAAAAAGGTGAATCGGCATACACTTAAACATAAAACGAGAAGAGAATGAGGGATATGTCATAATACATCCTGATAAAACTGTGGTACACATGATAATAAAAAATAAAAAATATGACAATATAGAGACCATCCAAATATGTAAAATGTGAAATGCACGAACAAAGCATCCTGAAAGAAAAAGTAGACAAGAAACATATACATCTGGTGACATTATAGGTAGCATACGAATTCCATCCGATCATTTAACCCTGTCGGTTGCATAGAGCACAGGTAACGAATCCAAAAATTCTCTCTTTGCAGGAGTTTGTTCTTGTGGTTAACCCCTTGGGTGTGTGCTACATTTTCCAGCACCGTGAACTGTAGTTGGGCTACAATATGTCTGTATTTCAGAAAGTGACTGGCTACGGTGGATTTACTGTTGTGTGTCCGAATGTTACTCTTGTGCTCCAAGATCCTAGTACGAATTTTTCTATCTGTGTGTCCAACATAAGTAAGACCACAAGGACATTTGAGTAGGTAAATGACACTTTCAGTGTTACAGGTTACATTGACTTTCAATCGGATTTTATTGCCTTTCATCGGATGATACAGAATGTTTCCTTTCATTACATTATTACAGTTGCTACAGTTGTAGCAGGGCTGTAAACCTTTGAATGTCATAGTTTTGGTTTCTCCAGTAGAACGGGTCAAGAGTTCTTTGATGTTAGGTCCTCGTGTATACGCGAACATAGGTGGTTGCTCAAATAATCCTCTGAAGTCTGGTTCTTTGCTTAGAAGGTGCCAATGTCTCATGATCATTTGTCGATATTTGTTACTCAAGGTAGAATATTTAGAGATCACAATAGCTCGTTTATTAGGTTCTTTAGGTTTGGAGACCAGCATGTCTTCTCTTTTCATTGAGTTACATTTGTCTTGAGCTGTCTTAATGACCTCCAAAGGGTAACCACGTTCTTGAAATCTTCGACATTCTGCTTCTAGATGTTTTTTGCAATCTTCAGGGTCAGAGACGATGCGTTTAATCCTCATTAGTTGAGATAATGGTAAGTTATTTTTCAAATTCAGTCTGTGAAAGCTGGTATACTGAAGGATACTGTTCCGATCTGTTTCTTTCCGATATAAGGCCGTAATGATTTTATTGTTCTCTAATTTCACCTGTACATCCAAAAAAGTAACCATTTTGTCATTCACATTCCAAGTGAATTGTATTCGGTCATTGATGGTGTTAAGGTAAGATAGAAATTTAGACAATTTATTGAGAGGACCTGACCACAAGATGAAAATGTCATCAATATAGCGGGTGTATAATTTCCCACAGTCCATCCAATCTGATTGATTGAGTATGTTTTGTTGTTCAAAGTAATGCATGAATAAATTTGCATATGCTGGGGTCAGCACAATTGCCCATAGATGTTCCATTGAGCTGGAGATAGCAGGTGTCATCCCAAACAAAATAGCTCTGATAAAGTGTGAAAACCAATAGTTCCATCAAAAAGGTTTGGAGGTTCATATCAATTTCGGAGTTAAGCAGAGAATTTTCGATGGCTTCCAAGCCAAGGTCATGTGGAATGGAAGTGTATAGTGACTTTACGACCACTGTACATAGCCAATATTCCTCGGAATAAGAGACGGTAAAACATACCTAAAACCAAACAGGGGTCAGATGTTCATATTGAAGGTGCACCCCTAGTAGATCACTACAGAAGGGCTGGTCACACAGTAGATGCGCTAAAATGGGTGGTGCTAGAAAAAGTTTCTTTGGGACCACGGGGAGGTAGTATTGTTTCCATCCTCAATATAAGGGAAAGCAAATGGATGAGTTGTTTGGATACTGTACTTCATGGGTTAAACGAGCAGGATAACAGGCAGGATGAAAGGCAATAAAATCCGATTGAAAGTCAATGCAACCTGTAACACTGAAAGTGTCATTTACCTACTCAAATGTCCTTGTGGTCTTACTTATGTGGGACACACAGATAGAAAAATTCGTACTAGGATCTTGGAGCACAAGAGTAACATTCGGACACACAACAGTAAATTCACCGTAGCCAGTCACTTTCTGGAATACAGACATAATGTAGCCCAACTACAGTTCACGGTGCTGGAAAATGTAGCACACACCCAAGGGGTTAACCACAAGAACAAACTCCTGCAAAGAGAGAATTTTTGGATTCGTTACCTGTGCTCTATGCAACCGACAGGGTTAAATGATCGGATGGAGTAAGAGTGGTCTGCTTAATTCAGACACTCTGTTCATCACCACCCCCTTTTCTGAATCATTTTTGTCCACCATAAGCGTGGAAGGGTATACTCAGATGTGAGTCCCTAGCTCATTGCACCATCAGGATTCAAGCAAGCCGGGCCGAAGACGGCTGAAATGCCAGAAACCGGTCCCCGGTAGCTTGTTTCCTTCCCAGTACAAGAATTGGCTTGGTAGTTTGGTCTTCCCTGTTCCCATGATGCACTGGGCCAGGGTCAGACTAATTTGCATATAGCCAAGTTCTGAGCTGGGATGGCGCAGTGAGCTAAAAAACGGTGATGGATAAAGCCCTGATCTTTGGACTGGGTAAGAGTGGTCTGCTTAATTCAGACCATCTGTTCATCACCACCCCCTTTTCTGAATCATTTTTGTCCACCATAAGCGTGGAAGGGTATACTCAGATGTGAGTCCCTAGCTCATTGCACCATCAGGATTCAAGCAAGCCGGGCCGAAGACGGCTGAAATGCCAGAAACCGGTCCCCGGTAGCTTGTTTCCTTCCCAGTATAAGAATTGGCTTGGTAGTTTGGTCTGCCCTGTTCCCATAATGCACTGGGCCAGGGTCAGACTAATTTGCATATAGCCAAGTTCTGAGCTGGGATGGTGCAGTGAGCTAAAAAAACGGTGATGGATAAAGCCCTGATCTTTGGACTGGGTAAGAGTGGTCTGCTTAATTCAGACACTCTGTTCATCACCACCCCCTTTTCTGTACCTATAATGTCACCAGATGTATATGTTTCTTGTCTACTTTTTCTTTCAGGATGCTTTGTTCGTGCATTTCACATTTTACATATTTGGATGGTCTCTATATTGTCATATTTTTTATTTTTTCTTATCATGTGTACCACAGTTTTATCAGGATGTATTATGACATATCCCTCATTCTCTTCTCGTTTTATGTTTATGTGTATGCCGATTCACCTTTTTGGTAATTCCTCACGTTGGTAACCTGTCCAAGATGGCCCCTACCATTTTACTTGATTACGTAGTCCTTTTTCTATGACCACACATCACCACCAGTTAACTTTATTAATCTCTAGCCGCTCTGTACCGAGCCCGGAGTTTGAAAACACGCGATGTTCGCGGGGTCGAGCAGCGGTTTCATGTAAGTTTAACCGCCGCTTCAACTTTCTCTACTTTGTGCATGTTGTTGTACTATTACTGGTACGATCACTCCCCAATTACGATCTCTACACTAGCGAGGTGTCAGGTACGCTCCACGGGATCCGGATGATGAATATAAAGCCCACCTCCAAACGTCACAAACACTCTGATAATGTCAACAGAGGATTTGAGCCATTAGGTGAGGGGTAAATGGAAAATAATTAACAGGGAAGGGAAGGAAGGGGTCTGCTGGGAAAGGGAAGTACCTGAAACGACAGAACATACAGAGGTAAGAACACCGTACAACCAACACAGCTAATATCCAACTCCTACCCCAAGAAACTAGATACCTGTGAGATAATGCAGGACTTGGTAAAATGGTGTTCTCTGATCTGATGAAATACGCTTGAGTCCTATAGGGAATATGCATAAATTAAGAACCAATCTCATATATGAGGCCAACACAAATGAACCAGAATAGACCCTTCCTTATACCTGAGCAAGAGCTTGAGCTATCCGAAATAAGGAGTTTCGGATAAAGCAGTTCAAAAGAATAACTGAACACAGGGGAGAGAATGTTTAGAAGCTGCAGTGTTGACCAACAGACACGGTAATGCGTGGGAAGCAAAAACCACAGCACTCCGCTCTGCTTGGTATTATCACACGAAGTCTCATAAGGAATCACAGGCACGAGAAATAAGAAAACTCCACAATCATAGCAGGTTGTTGAACAGTAAAAGAATGTCTAAATACTGTAAGAGCACAACCTCCTCTGGACATGAATATGTGCTTACACGGCAACACGCAGTTGCGACCACCACCGTGCTCCGCAAGCGTTACTGTAAACAATAGTTCCACACTTGCAAGCGCTTGTACTGGATACACGGAGCAGCTGCTGCCACCGTGCACCTCCTACCCAAGGTAGTAAGAACCAAAATGGAAATGCCAGAAAAGACGGCAGCGCGTGGCTCCTTCTACCACTACGCTCCGCTCTTTAGTCCAAAACAAATATCACACTAGTAAAACAAAGGTGCGATCAGCTTGCCCAACGGCAGCGTGTAGCGGAAAACCACTGCGCTCCGCTGCAGTCTTTAAATTAGTTTAACAGGCGCCGCAGTTTCTTCACTGCGCGCTGCGGACACGGCAACTCGTGGGAGCCCCCACAGCGCTCCGCTCAATGGCGGTCTTGGAAGGGCGGGGAACCGCTCCTACCTGAATGCGGAACCCTTCGCCTCGGCAGCTTCCTTCTCGGTGAAGAGGGACACCCGAGACGAACCTCCTTCCTTCTCTCTGCATCAGGAAACAGAATAACACGCAACAGGAAGCGTGTCACAGGGACTAAAGTAGCCTCCGCCGAGACTTCTGGGTAATGTAGTTTGTTCTACGCCCGACTTTCAATTACTGTTATATCATCCTCTTGGCACAGTAATGCAGGCGCGTGGACGGGCCCTGACAGTATGTCCTCCTCTTAGCGCCTACTAGGCCCAGGCCGCGTAGGAAACCTTCGATGGAAGGATCGGATAGCCTCAGTGGCGTGGATGTTGGACACCGGTTCCCAGGAGTCGTCCTCAACTGAATACCCCTTCCACGACACCAGGTACCACAACACACCCCTTCTGTACTTGGAATCCTTGATGCTCCGCACCACGTATTCAAAGCCCCCATCACACAACACAGGAGGGGGAGCCCTGCGTCTGTCCGAAAATGCAGGTTTCAACAGGCTACAATGAAAGACAGGGTGAATGCGAAGGGAACCAGGCAGTTTCAATTTATAGGCTACCGGATTGATCTTCTTTAACACCACATAGGGCCCTATGAACTTGGGGTGAAAGATGCTGCGGAGTTTAAATTTGATGTTCCTAGTTGAAAGCCATACTTTATCCCCCACGGCATACGTTGGTCCCTGTTTCCTGTGTCGATCTTCATATGTCTTGTACTCTCTCTTAGCCTTAGCTAGGTGAACACTGATTTTCTTGTGTAGGGCTTGCACTTTACGCATCTGACCCAAAACCGTAGGCTGATTGGCTACTACTTCAGGGATGGAAATGGGAAGAATCTTAGCATCATACCCGTATGTAGCACAAAACGGAGACACACCCAGGGAACAGTGCCAGGCGTTATTATAGGCCACCTCCGCCATCCATAATAACGAAACCCATGAGTCATGGGCTTCTGCAGCGTAGCACCTGAGATACTGCTTCAGGGTTTGGTTCAACCTTTCCGTTTGTCCGTCCGTCTGCGGATGGAAGCTGGTTGAAAGGGAGGAACGAATACCTAAGGCCTGACACCAAAACTTCCAAAATCTGGCAATGAACTGTGGACCCCTATCTGAAATAATGACCTCGGGTACCCCGTGTAGCCTGATGATGTTGGACAACAGCAGTTGTGCTGTCTGTCCTGCCGTAGGCAGATTCACGCAGGGAACGAAATGACCCAATTTTGTAAGACTATCAATCACCACTAAGATGGCGGTCATTCCTTGATCCGGAGGTAACCCGGTGACAAAATCTAGGCTAATGGTCTGCCAAGGTTTTTTAGGAGTTGGTAGTGGAAGCAACAAACCTTTCCTTTTCCCGGTCTCATTCTTGGCCATGGCACATTCGCTACACGATCTCACCCATGCGACAACGTCTCTCTTGACTGTGTCCCACCAAAAGTACCTTTGCATCAACTGCACCGTCTTGCACACCCCTTGGTGTCCTGCCAACTGAGAATCGTGACACCAGTCAAAAGCAGTCTTTTTTGTAGCATCATCTGGGAGAAACATATTGGTGTTTTGAAAAGGAAGTCCTTTCTTTATCGTGCGACCTCTCCCCTGGGTGGCCCACACCACCCACTCCCCCGGAGTCTTCGCTCGACTGATGCGATCCAAGAATGAATCAGCGTGTATCACACACACAACCTTGTCTGGATTCACAATGGACTCAAGCCTAGTTATTTCTGCTGAGTCCTCCCCCTGATGTTGTCTGGATAGGGTATCAGCCTTTCTATTGTCAGCCCCAGGACGAAAGGTGATAAAGAAGTCGTACTCGGAGAAAAACAGCATCCACCTCATTTGTCTCTGAGAGAGATTGCGTGCTGTTTTCATATACTGTAAATTTCGGTGGTCGGAGTAAACAGTAACAGGAAACGCAGCCCCCCACAAATATTGACGCCATTCCTGAAATGCCTTTTTGATGGCTAGCAGTTCCTTTTCCGCTATAGTTTAGTTCTTTTCTGCCAGGCTGAGTTTCTTTGAGAGGTACGCTACGGGATGTAACTGCCCCGTGAGGTGATCCCTTTGAGACAAAATAGCCCCTACCGCTTCATCCGAAGCATCAGCTTCGACTATGAATGGATGCTCCGGCTTAGGGTGTGCCAGGATCGGTGCCGTAGTAAAAGCAGTTTTTAGGGTCTGGAAGGCTTCCTCAGTAACATCTGTCCAGAGGAAAGGAACCCCTTTTCTTAATAATCGAGACAGAGGGGCAGCCACCTGAGAGAACTGTACTATGAATCTACGGTAGTAGTTTGAGAACCCTAGAAATCTTTGTACGTCCTTAACACTTGCCGGGACTGGCCATTCCTGTACTGCCTTCACCTTTCTCTCAGACATCTGCAAACCCGAATGACTCAACACCACTCCAAGGAATTCCACTTCATACACATCAAACTCGCACTTGGATAGTTTGCAAAACAGTCTGTTCTCCCCTAGTCTCTGCAAAACTTGAGACACCTGAGCATGGTGTTGTGTGGTGTTGTCAGAATAAATAAGGATGTCGTCTATATAGACAACCGCACAAACATCAACAAACTCCTTCAGGACATCATTTAGGAAATACTGAAATGCCGCAGGGGCGTTACACAACCCAAACGGCATGACGGTATACTCAAAAAGACCGTAACGGGTCTTGAAGGCAGTCTTCCATTCATCGCCTTCCTTTACCCGGACCAGGTGGTAAGCACCTCTCAAGTCTAGCCGAGTGTATATTCTTGCATCCTTCACCTGATCCAACAGAACTGATATTAGGGGCAAAGGGTATCGGTTTCTAACAGTATTCTTATTTAACACCCTGTAATCGACACACGCTCTCAACTCCCCATTGGCTTTTTTGATAAAAAACAAAGGAGAAGCAGCTGGGGATCTCGAGGGGCGAATAAACCCAATATCCACGTAATGGTCAAGATATTCCCTCAAGTGCGCTGTCTCAGGGACCGAGAGTGCATATACACGACAAGAAGGTAGTGTAGCCCCATCAACTAGATCTATTCGGCAATCGTAGGGACGATGAGGAGGCAGTTGTTCCGCCAAACTTTCACTGAATACCTCCTCAAAGCCCTTATACTGTGGGGGCAAGACCACCATTTTCTCAGCAGCAGTGGCTACTAACAATGGTAGAAAGGACACAGCAGCGGTCGTTCCATGAGAGGAAACCAAATGCTCTCTGCATTCCTCAGATTCAAACCGGACCTCCTTCGACCTCCAGTCAATCGTGGGGTTATGGTGACTCAACCAGGGCATTCCCAAAATAACCTCGTATTGAGGCTCCTCAATTATATTCAGAGTCAGTTCCTCTCTGTGAAGACCTTCGGGTATTTCCACGGACAACACTAGCGTGTCTGTTTGTTCCGTGATTTTTCCTGACTTCAACGGCTTCCCATCCACTGCTAGTACGTCCTCAGGAATGTCTCTTGGCACTCGTACTAAGGACAGAGCAGTTACCAGCCCGTTATCAATAAAATTCCCAGTGGCTCCTGAGTCGATCATCACTCTCACCTGATGGTTTTGTGACTGGCTCTCCAGACACATGGGAAGGAGTATGTGAGTTTCTGTTTCTAGCAGAGTCAGCACAGACAACGATGGGATCTGATACTGGGGGGCCCTGAATTCTAAAGCAGTGTCTACCTTTTCTTCTTCTTCCTTAGATCCCCTTACAGTAATGGCCAACCTTTTGTTGCGATTCCATACTCCACTCGTCTTGGGTTTGGTAGGGCAATCCCTAACATAGTGACCCTTTTTCCCGCAATAAAGACACAAACCCAAGGCTCGACGATGTTCCTTCTCTTCTTTGCACAAAGGGGTTTTGACGGCCCCTAACTCCATAGGTTCAGAACTTGACTCAGTGGACGTTAGCGCCCTGCGTGGACTGGAGTCGGACCCAGAATACCCCCTGTCCCAACGTCTCCTGTCACCCCCTCTGTCACTCATCCTACCATCCAGACGTAAGGTCAGGTTAATCATGTCTTTACAGGTAGCTGGCTGAGGATCTATCTGAGCTATGATGTCCTTAAGCCCGTCCCTCAATCCTTTATAAAAAAGGGACATTCTCTTTTCCTCTGGCCAAGCCGTTTCGGCTATCAGCCTATTGAAGTCCGTTAGATAGGATATCAAATCTCTTTTTCCTTGTCTAAGCGTAAGTAGTTCCCTGTCTGCACTGAAGGTAGTGGCTCGTCGATCAAACACACGTTCAAATTCAGCCCAAAACGCAGTCCAGTTGCTTAATACCGGGTCATCATTGCGTACCAATGGAACTGCCCAATTAGCCGCATCACCAATTAAATAGGAAATGGCAAAAGCCACTCTGGAGTGGTTGGTCGGGAAGGAGGCCGGTTTGCACGAAAAATGCATCAATACTTGTGTCAGGAACACCTGTGTTTTTGCTGGATCCCCTGAATATCTTTCTGGACTGGCAAGGGGTATGGGAGGTGGTACAGTGACCTGGATTTGTGAGGGAGAGGCATCGAAGGGGTTCCTACTTAACCTATCCACCTTTTCTTTTAGAGCAGTGGCCTCGGCCTTGGAAGCAACAAGTTCCTGTTGCACCAACACCAAGGCCTGAAGCACATCCTCCAAGGTAGCCATATAGTCCCCACCCGGATCGGGTGTAGCTATTATTCGTGGGCGTGTTATTCTGTCAGGTACGCTCCACGGGATCCGGATGATGAATATAAAGCCCACCTCCAAACGTCACAAACACTCTGATAATGTCAACAGAGGATTTGAGCCATTAGGTGAGGGGTAAATGCAAAATAATAAACAGGGAAGGGAAGGAAGGGGTCTGCTGGGAAAGGGAAGTACCTGAAACAACAGAACATACAGAGGTAAGAACACCGTACAACCAACACAGCTAATATCCAACTCCTACCCCAAGAAACTAGATACCTGTGAGATAATGCAGGACTTGGTAAAATGGTGTTCTCTGATCTGATGAAATACGCTTGAGCCCTATAGGGAATATGCATAAATTAAGAACCAATCTCATATATGAGGCCAACACAAATGAACCAGAATAGACCCTTCCTTATACCTGAGCAAGAGCTTGAGCTATCCGAAATAAGGAGTTCCGGATAAAGCAGTTCAAAAGAATAACTGAACACAGGGGAGAGAATGTTTAGAAGCTGCAGTGTTGACCAACAGACACGGTAATGCGTGGGAAGCAAAAACCACAGCACTCCGCTCTGCTTGGTATTATCACACGAAGTCTCATAAGGAATCACAGGCACGAGAAATAAGAAAACTCCACAATCATAGCAGGTTGTTGAACAGTAAAAGAATGTCTAAATACTGTAAGAGCACAACCTCCTCTGGACATGAATATGTGCTTACACGGCAACACGCAGTTGCGACCACCACCGTGCTCCGCAAGCGTTACTGTAAACAATAGTTCCACACTTACAAGCGCTTGTACTGGATACACGGAGCAGCTGCTGCCACCGTGCACCTCCTACCCAAGGTAGTAAGAACCAAAATGGAAATGCCAGAAAAGACGGCAGCGCGTGGCTCCTTCTACCACTACGCTCCGCTCTTTAGTCCAAAACAAATATCACACTAGTAAAACAAAGGTGCGATCAGCTTGCCCAACGGCAGCGTGTAGCGGAAAACCACTGCGCTCCGCTGCAGTCTTTAAATTAGTTTAACAGGCGCCGCAGTTTCTTCACTGCGCGCTGCGGACACGGCAACGCGTGGGAGCCCCCACAGCGCTCCGCTCAATGGCGGTCTTGGAAGGGCGGGGAACCGCTCCTACCTGAATGCGGAACCCTTCGCCTCGGCAGCTTCCTTCTCGGTGAAGAGGGACACCCGAGACGAACCTCCTTCCTTCTCTCTGCATCAGGAAACAGAATAACACGCAACAGGAAGCGTGTCACAGGGACTAAAGTAGCCTCCGCCGAGACTTCTGGGTAATGTAGTTTGTTCTACGCCCGACTTTCAATTACTGTTATATCATCCTCTTGGCACAGTAATGCAGGCGCGTGGATGGGCCCTGACACGAGGTGCTTATGCCGCGAGTAAATACTTAAATGAAACCCCATGGCCATCTTCCTGTGTGAAAAATGAAACATGCTTAGATACCATTTTGTGTAGGATTGCTTTGGAAACATGATCCCAACACCGCGCGTTATTATTTTTAAATGTTTGTCACCTAGATCACGTTCGAGTGTACACATTGCGCGTCACACTGGGTGCTTTCTTTATATAACTACACTTCGTTTCAGCGCTTTCTCACTTTGAGGTGAAGGTTTGTTTATTCATTCTTGTTGACTGACACTTAGTTCACGGATTCCCTGACTTTTGGTCTACCCTGGAGAAATGTGCATGATTAGTGATTTGATCCAGTCACAATGGAAGGTGTTGAATAACAGTTGTTTGTTTACTTTGGATGAAATTATGACGTGCCCCCATAATTCAGACCTTACATTTCCTTTTTGTTTAGATTATTCCCCTGACGAAGGACTACCACAGTCCGAAATGCATTGGGATTGATCATGTGGAATGATAAATGTTTGGATTGGAATAAAAAACAATGTTCATTGGAATGAAATTTGCAGTTCCATGAAGAAAAACAGAACTTGTGTAAATCCATAAAGAAAACTTTAACAAACTTTAATTGAGCCTATTGGATTATTGATTGAAATACCTAATTGGTAACATTGAAGCGGTGCGCAGGGGGACAACCCTCAATGAGGGTTGCTTATTGACCCATAAGATTACGCTCATAGAAAAGTTTAGGATCTGAAGTGATGAAGATGCCGAGATATTTAAAACCGTCGAGGGCCAGGGTAATGGAATAACCTCAGGGCAGGGTGGGCGGGGGGACGTACAATACATATAACACTGATTTAGACCAATTGATGGAATAGCGAGAATATTTCCCGAAATTTGTAATGACATGGAGTAAGCTGTTCATGGAAGTTCTGGGGGAGGCCACGTAGACTAAAATATCGTCCGCATAGAGGGAGATCTTATCGGTCATATCATCACTCCACTTTTGACCCAGAATAGAGGCGTCAGTGCGAATCCAATGGACCAGTGGTTCCAGGGTCAGTGCGAATAGTAGTGGTGATAGGGGGCAGCCCTGTCTGGTCCCCCTGTGCAGCGGAAATTGACGGGATGTGTGGTTATTGACCCGCACTTGTCCCAATAGGTCCGTATACAACAGCCTGATCCACTGGATAAAATTAGACCCAAACCGAATCTCGTTAGAACCTCAAAGAGATAAGACCACTCGATCGAGTCGAACGCCATTGTGGCGTCAAGAGAAAGGATTGCGGCCGCCTCCTGTATACAGGACTTTCTCCCCAAGACATTATTTCCCCTTCGGAGATTCAAGGCTGTGTTGCGACCCGGGAGGAATCCTGATTAGTCATCATGAATCAGCGACGGGAGGACCGTGAGAAGTCTAGTCGCCAAATTTCGCCAGTACCTTGGCTTCCGTACTGATTAAAGAGATCGACCTATACGATCCGCAATCTGTGACCAGTTTTTTTGGTTTATGAATAACAACTATGGAGGCCAACCTCTGATCGAGTGGTAGAGTACCTCTCTCCCGGCTCTCCTCAAACATATTTTTTAGGTGAGGGGTTATACCAAGAGCCATGCCCTTCAAGAATTCAATGGGGATTCCATTAGGTCCCATGGCCTTACCCAATTTGATGGCAAAGATAGCGTTATTAACCTCTTCCGACGTGATGTCTGCCTCCAGGGTATCTCTATCTGTCTCGGAGAGAGTGGGCAGAGACAAGTCATTCTAGGAGAGAATGCAAGTGAAGGTGAATGTAAAGAAGTGGTTGAGGAGGAGAATATACATTACGACGAAATAATGCCCATCGATGAGTATGCTGAGGTAGTCAGAGCACTAGAAGAAAATTATGGCAAAAAGGTCAGCATTGTAGTAGAAAGGCACAAGTCTTTCTCTCGATCCCAGCTACCCGGGGAGTCTGTAGAGCAGTATATTTCTGTATTGAGAACCCTTGCTGCCACCTGCAAATTCAGAGACCTACACGAGGAGATTATAAGGGATCAATTTATAAATAGAACAAGCAATATTAAAATTCAAGAAAGATTACTAAATTTGAAAGATCCCTCCCTACAAAAAACTATAGAAGTAGAAAGGCGGGTCGAGAATACTTCAAAATAAATCAAAGAGCTAAGCTCGGAGAAGGCTGTCATAGCCAATGTGTGTGTGTTGGAGAAGAATTCCTCTAAAAAGAAGGAAGGTAACACTAAAACCACTATACCCAAAACTAATAATGTGTGCTGCAGATGTGGCAGTATGAGACACACTGTGGATTCCGACAAATGTTTTGCATTTAAAGCAAAATGCTATAAATGCAAAAAAGATTGGTCACTCAGCATGGTTGTATAGGGCCGGATCTTTAACCGTCCCAGAATGGAAGCGCCCAGTCAATGCCATCAGAGAGAATTCTGAGGAGGACAATTCTGACAAAGAAGGGGAAGTAGAAGTAATGGTTATTTGTGACAATGTTATTAATGATGTATCGGAGGGATACAACCCACCCAAATGTGGTTCAGGCATCAATGGTACTAAAATAACTGTTTGGGCAGACTCTTGCTCCCCTTATACCATCATAGATAAGAACACATGTGAGAAGGTAGGGAGTCACCAGTTGGACACACCAGATGTTGAACCTGTAGGGTATTGTGGAGTTAAGCTCCCATTGTTAGTTTTTAATAAGTGTTCTTTGTCTCACAAGGGTAAGGTAGCTTCAAGCAAAGTATATGTGGTGGAAAAAGGTAGAGCATTGCTGGGCTGGTGCGTACAAAAAATGTTGGGCATCACATTGGACCCGAACCACCCACAACGGCTGACAACTGAAGATACTGAGAAAACCAAATGGGGCACCAAATTTCCTAAATTATTTGGGGAAAAGCTGTGGTGTTTAGAAAAATGTGAACACCACATTTACTAAAGTCCAACAATGTCCCGTGTGTGCATAAGGCGTGAAGCGTACCATTTACCCCTAGAGATAAGTTGAAGTTAGAGTTACAAAGGTAATGTGATGCACACGTTATTGAGCCCATTCCGCCTCAGTCCGTTTTTTTTAGCACGCAAACCCAACGATAATCTACTACGCATCTGCATAGATTTGAGAGATCTTAATCGTAACATTCTAGTTGACCGATACCCATTACCCCACATCACTGAAATGGTGGGAGGCATTCAGTGCTTTATTTGAATCTTGGAGACCGAGGCAGCAGCTTTTGGGATTACGGTCCGTAGGTGAACCACTCACCCCCCACAGAGTAAAGACATTATTCCTCGCATTTCCCGCTTCGCGGGAAACGCTCGCATCTTTTGGGACCCGGCGAGGAGGCAAGTGGACCTCACTGGCCAGAAGGCAACGGGACAGAGTCACACCCTCCTGCAAGCGCCCAGCCCAGCCCAGCCCAGGTGCATAAAATCAGCACCAGAACGGCGTTTCGTGGGAGGCATTCAGTGCTTTATCTGAATCTTGGAGACTGAGGCAGCAGCTTTTGGGGTTCCGGTCCTGAGGTGAACCACGCACCCCCCGCAGAGTAAAGACATTATTCCTCGCGTTTCCCGCTTCGCAGGAAACGCTCGCATCTTTTGGGATCCGGCGAGGAGGCAAGCGGACTACACTGGCAAGTAGGCAACGGGAGAGAATCATACCCTCCTGCAAGGGCCCAGCCCAGCTCAGGTGCATAAAATCAGAACCGCGTTCCGCGGGACGCACGCGGGACGAGCCGGGCGAAGCCAGGGCAAAGGGCGGGCCGTCTGTGGCCGTCCGGGGCCGAGATGGGCTGGGCTGGGCCAACCCCCTAAGAACTGTTGCCTGGTGGCCTTAGGTTTGTGGACTGCTGTCTCTTATCATCTTGTTAGCCCTATTGGTTGCACTAGTATACATATATTTCTATTCTTAGGTCCTTTTTCTTAAGTCGATGTCAACACGCTCTGGAAAAAGCTTGAGGGGGGGAGATGGTTCCGTGACTGGAACCATGGACCAGTTCATTACTCGTGCATTTTCGATTGTAGAGAAAGAGATTGCCCTGACGGAGCGCTGTCTCTCTCGAGAATCTCTTGCACATAAACGTTCTTCATTGGGGCCCTTGGCTCTGGTTCCCTCCCCTGTACATGTTGTTGATCCCTTGCTTAATGTTTCCACTGGCAGTGATAACCTAAGGGCAAATGCCATTAGGGTTAGTGTGGATAGGCTATCTTCTATAGCCCAGGGTGGGACCGGGACCACCCTGCCAGCTCTAGACCCAAGACCGATTGAGCTCCCTGCTCCTCTAGACACCTTGTCTTCCTCTCCTAGCAATGAGGCCCTTATTTCCCAGCCTGTGCTAGTATCTCAGGCAGCAGATGGAGTTGCTCGTATTAAAAGGAAACGTATTGTTAGTCCCTGCAAGGGTAGTTGCTCCAAACCCTATAAAAAGTTGAGGAAGAACTGCAATAAGGGGGGGTGGACCATGAAGGGTTCGGTGGCTGGAGTCAAACATCCTCAAGGTTGTGTGGGTGGAGTGATGTCTGGTACCCTGTGTGTGCGGTCGAATGTAGATCTGCAAGCTGCACCCATTACAGGACCCCCACCTGAAACCCCACTGATTATCCAGATCGACCACTTATTGAGATCTTTGATCCTCCAGTAGTGGAGCGAGTAAAAGGGTTGTCTGAGAGGCGGGATAGGTTTGAACAGGCTTCCCTGGACAACTTCTTCTCCTTGAAATCTTTAATCAAATTGCATACTAAAATTAGGGAGGATGGGTTGGCAGGGAACCCAGCCCCTAGGGTGACAGTCCCTGAGGATAACTCTCCGCCTAATCAAGTGGGGATAGTGCAGGGGATTACTGAGGCAAATGTAACCATATTGCACCCAGTGGTCTCCTCTGGGGATCTGTCAAATACAGGGATTGCTGCTGTAGATGCTTTAGTGCATCCTGAAGCACCTGGGAAAAACAAAAAAGCAGTAAAGAAGACCACAGAACCTGCACATTCTGGTTCTGGGTGCTTAACTAAGAATAAGATCCCTGTTAGCAACAAGAGAGACAAAGAGACTGGGTCTGGCAACCAGATCCTAGTCTCACAAGTCCAGAAAGATGGCGAGAAGGGAGCAACCACCGCTTGTCATGTTAATTTACCTCCTGATTGCCAGCCCTTCGTAGCTGTTCTTACTGGGGCTCCTTTGCTTAAACCAGGCAAACAGGAGTCATATATTGAACTCAAAAACAAAACAATATTTTGGCTCAGGGAAAATAGACCTCTACCAAATATTTTTGATGGCCAGGTCATCCATATGAGACGGGTTAGCTGGGTAAGCACTAGGCCTAAAGATCTAGGGGGTGATTGCATCCTAGTTAACTTTAAAGACCCCAGGGTTGCTAGATTCATCTGCAGCCAGGAACATAATGGGGGTACCTCTGGCATTAGCATTCGAGACCTTAGCTATTTCATTCAGAATCCAGCAACCTCATGGCTTAGTGGTCCCGTGTATGGGGAGGGAAGGGGAAGTAGGTATCTCCTCTATGATTCACCACCCCTTAGCCTGATGTGTCAGAACATAGGCCCTAGCTCTTATTGGCCATGGTGGGGCTGTTGACGTGATGGTTACAAACCTACTAGAAAACCGCCTGTTGTCCCTGTAGTACCTATGAGTTGTGGTACGAGCAGTCATGAGGACAAGGGGCCTCTCTGTCCTCTTAGATCTCCTACTTCTCTCTCCTCTAGTTTACAACACACGATTGTACCTGGCGGCTCAAGTTCGACTGCCTCCAGTGCACTGGTAGGGGTGGAGAGTGTAGCAAAGGAGTCTGGCTCTGAGTCAAGTCCGGGCCCGCAGCGATCCCTAGCCGAGCAAGTGACAATTGATCACGATTTGAAAATTGTCAGCTGGAATATAGCAGGCATTTCCCGAAACTTAGAAATACCTGAATGGAATATCGTCATCGAGTCTTTTGGGATATGCATTTTCCAGGAGACATGGTGTAAGGAACCACGACATAAGGTCGGTTATAGGACCTACTTTGTCCCTGCTATTGCCTCACCCACAGGGAGGGGTCGTCCATCTGGTGGCTTGCTTGTTTGGGCTAGTATCTCACTTGGTTGTCAAATTACACACATAGCAATAAAGTCTCCTGACCTACAGAGGCTCTCAGTGAGAGGGCCCCTCAGAGGGCAGTCCCTAGAGATCTTCAACATCTATGTTAGAGGCCCCAATGGGGGCCTGTCTTCACCGACCCTAGGGGCACTCGAAGACAAACTTAAAACATGTAGTCCCAATGCCTACCTTCTGCTTGCCGGTGATTTTATTTGCTCTTATGAGCCTCTGGCAGCAGATGACATTTTGGGTACCATAGACGAGGATACTAGGAGAGGCATTCCCCCTCTGACTGTAGCACCCATCAAGCGATGGTCCCAACGAGCGGTACAACTAAATGCCCTCACATTGGAATATGGGCTAAGGGTAGCAAATGGGCGAACAATCTCTGACCCCTGTGGTGCTCACACGTTCAACAGGATTGGCCATTCGTCCAGAATCGATTACATCTTGCTGGACTTTAAGCTTTGGGCCTACCTGTTGGACATGGCAGTTTTACCATCTACGGATAGTGACCACAACCCACTCATTCTGTCCCTATCTCCCATATGGAAAATGGATAAAGCTTCTCGGGCGCCTCATGTGTCAAGGTTGAAAGGCGAAGTCTGTCCCCCGCATTGCGGGAGACGCCTGAAATGGGACAAGGTTGTCATCAATGAGGGGAAGGTGTTAGAAATAGGGTCAATTCTGTCCAAAACTTTAACTAGGCTGAAGTCTATTAGCATGAACACCCAGGAGGTATCTTCTCTCTTTTGCCACACTATCAAAACCCTGGTAGATCTCTTTATTATAGCCAGTCGAGATGGCAAAACAGGCGAACGGGCCATCCCAAGGGCAATCCAGGATGGTATTCTTACACTTGTCGGAGAGCAAAAAGGGAATTAATTAACGCAGTCAAAACAAAAGAAATAGGGCTGATTAGTTCTGCAGGGAAGAGGTATAGCGGTACAAAAGGGGGTGGTGATGGAAGAGGTATAGGGATGCTATTAGTGAGGCAAAGAAGGGATGGGAGAATCAGTTTTGGTGTGACCTGAAAGCGGCCAGCCTAGGGAGGGATTCTAGGGACTTTTGGGACCTAGTGAGATCAAGAAATAGGCCTACGGACTTGCTTATTACATGTAATATTCCTGAGGTATCATGGTTTGAGCACCTTTATACTTCCACTGTGGAAGATGGGTTGGACCCCTTTTCACTACCTAGATAAACAACAATAAGGGAGTTGAACCTTATGAGTAAGTCCCAGCCTCAGTAGAGGGAAGGAAGGTAAGTTTGTTAACCACAAATCAAGAGGACGTCCTTTGTCCTTGAGAAGACACTACGGAGCACCCGCTAGGACGGCATAGGCACTAACGGCGCCTGTCTCTCCCGCCACAAATCGTAGCGAGGATTTGGCCAGTCGGGGTTGCTCATGGAGCCGTAAATATTAGCGCTCCCAGTTTTTTTTTCTAGGAATCACAGGAAGAAACCTACGTTTTTGATTGGAGACTCATTTTGAGACTCTACATTTGTTTCCTACGAGGATAGGGTGCGCCTTAGCGTGCGCACACCGTCCCGCAGGTACTCCACTTGGTCCTGACGAAAACCTGTAAATTTACACATAGGTTGAAACATGTAGACCTTTTTAACTAACTTCCCTTTAGTTTTTACACCGACAGCCCACCTAACAGGGCAACAGGTGCCTCTTATTTTAATAGTACCCGAGACACTCCAGAATAAACTCAGTGAGTGGGTAGTATCGGATACTTTTTAATACACACTTTTTCCCTCTTTGCACATATAAAAGAATCAAACCAGCTCAACTGTAATCAGGTGTCGCAGCACACCTGGATGGCATTCGGCTATCCGGGTGGGACCCTGATAATGAAGTATGTCACCAACTAGGTTGGTGAGTGAGGGGTCTTCTCAAGGACAAAGGACGTCCTCTTGATTTGTGGTTAACAAACGTACCTTCCTTCCCTCTACTGAGGCTGGGACTTACTCATAAGGTTCAACTCCCTTATTGTTGTTTATCTATATATTTAGGGGACAGGGAGTCCCAATCCTGCCTGTACTGGATAATACCCTTTCTCTCTCTATTTATTACCCCCTTTTCACTACCACCATTAGACACCCCAGGGCTGAGGGAGGATTTAGCATTTACTGTTAATGAAGTGGAGAAAGCCTTCAAATCTCTTGTACCCAATAAAGCCGCAGGGCCGGATGGTATACCGGGGATCTGCTTCGCCTTAACTTACCGGATTGGGGGCTTCTTATTGCATCATTGCTTAATGCAACTTATCATGGTGCCACACTCCCAGAATCCTGGATGGGTGCTGAGGTTGTCCCAATCTTTAAAAAAGGGGAACGGGACGACCCAGCAAACTACCGGCCCATAAGCCTAATTGATTCATCACAAAAAGTCGCAGGGAAGGTAGTCCTTGGGAGGGTACTCCAGTGGGCAGAAGAAAATAAGATCCTGTCTGACTTCCAAGCAGGCTTTAGGTTGGGCACCGGGACCATTGAGCAGTTGTTTCGACTTCTGATGTTATACTGGAAGGTGGTTGTCCTGGAGAAAGGCAGTCTGTATCTCGCGTTTATCGATTTGCGGACTGCCTTCGACCTAGTCCCTCGGGGGCGCTTATGGTATGGAGGGTATTGTTTGATTTGGGAATGCCCCCATATTTACTGTCACTAATAATGAAGCTCCACACTGAGAATTTTGCGCAGGTCCGGTGGGGCAACCAGGGCCAAAACACCGCTCGAATAACAGTAAATAGAGGTGTCCACCAGGGGTGCGTCCTTGCCCCCACTCAGTTCTCATTATATGTGAACGGAGTAGTGGAGCATCTTTTAAGAAATCCTGCAAATGCCTCTTCCCTGGCGGGGAGGAGAATACCCACTTTATTATTTGCAGATGACACAATTTTGATTTCTAAATCCCCGGTTGGTTTGCAGAGCCTCCTAGACAGCTTTCAATCTTTTTGTGAGATTCGGGGCCTAAAGATCAATACTGAAAAACAAAATATTTGGTCCTGAACCCTCCCAAATAACTTGGGCGACCGCCAGTGCTAAACACGGTAGCCCTAGAAAGAGTTAAGGAGTTTGACTACCTAGGTATCCGCCTCTCTGACACCATGAGATGGACGAGTCATCTCCAAAAAATGCTATTAAATCATAAAAGGGTGGTGGGGGCGCTCCTTAAGGAACAGAGATTATCCATTTTTAAACCTATTGCCCCGTTGCTAGATATTTATGTGGCAATAGGCGTTAGTGCTGCGCTGTATGGGGCACAGCTTTGGGGAGCACAGAATGTAGACCAGCTATCCTCCTCAGAAAATAAATTTTTGAAGGATTTGATGTGTCTCTCCAATAGTACCCCTACTCTCCCACTGCTTCTGGACATCGGCTGTCGTTCCATTAAAGACCAGGCTAGACTGAGACCCCTTCTTCTTTGGGCCCGCAATTGGAGGGTCCTTGAACTTGACTGCTATGCAGAAGGGTTGAAGGAAATACTATCTATGTCTGGCTGGTCAAAAATAAGGTGGTTAATGGATGTAAAGCATTTGTTAGAGGAGTTGGGTCTTGGAGAGGCTTGGCTGTCCAGATGTGCCCCCCCAAGTCAGCCCTGAAAAGAGTGTATTGGAATTGGGTAATGACCAGGAGAAATATTAATCCCAATCTATGCAAATCCGCTAGCGAATTTCTATTAGTGAAGGATGTACCCCTTCGGGAACCCTATCTTGATACTATTTTAATACCTAGAGACAGGGCCTTATATTTTAAATTTAGAATAGGCATGCCCCCCGTGGGAGAACTGGCTGCACGCTGGAAGATCCCGGCACAAACTGTATCTTCCTGCCCTTTTTGTCCCTCTAGGACTGAGTCGGTCCCCCACCTTTTATTTGAATGCCCTGCCTATAAAGCTCCTCGCACCAGGTGGTTAAAACCCTTGTGTAAAAAATTGGGTACTAGACAATATAGTGTGGCTCTACGAATTTTGAAGTCTGATACACGGCCCCTATTTGTCTGTGGTATAGTGACATTTTTAGCATGGGCATGGCTGATTAGGTCAAAAAGGCTTATGTATATTGTTAAATCAAGGTCATTTTGTCAGACCATTTTATGTAATTTATTGCCACCATTTGTATTGTATTTTATGGCTAGGCTTTTATCTTTTTATCTCACTGTAATGTATATGTACTGCTTTTTAAGATATTTTTATATCGAAATTAAGCCAATTTGACTGACTGGCCTTAGAGATAAGTTGAAGTTAGAGTTACAAAGGGTATGTGATGCACACGTTATTGAGCCCATTCCGGCTCAGTCCGTTTTTTTTAGCCCGCAAACCCGACGATCATCTACTACGCATCTGCATAGATTTGAGAGATCTTAATCGTAACATTCTAGTTGACCGATACCCATTACCCCACATCACTGAAATGGTGTCCTCTGTAACCAATGCCACCTACTTTTCACCGATTGACCTGTCCAATGCATACCACCAGATCAAATTGCATCCCACTTCAAGGCATCTCATCTCATTCATTACACCAGAAGGAGCCTTCCAGTTTATCAGAATGACCTTCGGCCTGGCATCCGCCTCAGTGTTTTTTTCAAAGAGTAATGTCTAAAGCATTGGTAGGGTTACCCAAGGTATTCGTTTTCCAAGATGATGTGTTGGTGTGCAGGTCCAATCGTGTTGAACATGACCTTATACTGACAAAAACACTACACAGGTTGCAAAATGTGTGTTTAACGGTAGGTGTCAAGAAATGCAGATTTGGGGGCGTGGCCGAGGCGGCGAACATGGCGGACGCAGCCTGAGAGAGCTCCGTCCCGCCACGATCCTGCAGATATCCTCTGGTTCCCCCGCCCGAAACAGCCCGGACCGACGGATTTGCCCACAGGACCCGGCGGCGGAGCCGCGGTGACAGATTGAGGGCTGCGGAGGCTTGCTGCGCGGTGTCTTGGGCCCCGGCGTGGAGGGGCCTGTGACCACGAGTGAGGCCGGGGCTCTCTTCCGCTAACAGCGGACCGGAAGTGGGACGCGGCCGGCGAGCCGCAGAGGAAGGAGCCGGTCCCTGTCACCACGACCACGGAGGCGGCGGCGGAGGAGATACCCGGGTCGCGTTTCGGGGGGGGGGGGCCGTGGACGATGTACTGGAGGCCCCCGCCCCACGCTATCAACTGGCTCACGGGCCGGATCGGCTGCTGGGCGGGCTGCCGCGGGGCTGCGGCAGCCGCTCTGTGAGGCGGTGGAGTGCCCCCTCCCTCCTCCCCTGGAGACGCGATTTGCCTTCCCCCCCTGTGTGCCTTCTCCTGCAGCAGAGTGGAGTCCTGTAGAGCTGCTCGAGTGGGGGGGGTGTGTGACACTTGGCAGAAGGGCGTAGAACCGGCGTTCCCCCCCGTGGTGCACTGTACTTTCAGCCCCCCGGGCACGGACCTGCTGCGGGGCCACTGGACGGATCCCGCTACACGGTGGGGGAGACGAGGGCCTAGCGGCTTACTACCTTGCGGTGGATTGGTCCCGAGGGGCTATAGCCTGTCTTGGTGGAGTGGGCCTGCGGGTCAGTGGTGCCCTGCGGAGCGACACACGTGGCCTTGATCCTGGCGTGGGCCCACCAGCTGGCTGTTGGAGAGAGACAAACCTGGTGACGGTACGGCCGGAACGCAGGGGTGTGGTGCCCAAGGCAGTGGCGAGCCTCGGCCAAGGAGGGGCCTCCTGCATCTTGTTGGCCCTACAGTTAGCATCTTGGACCTCACCTTCGCATTTCTTGGCAGCCATGACGAGGGGAGGCAACAGCGGCCACACCTCCAAACAGGGCACCATAGACAAATTTACAGGCCCGCCGGGGGGGGCCGGGGCGGCTGGGAGTCCCCCTACGCCGGTCCCTGACAATGCTGCCCTCATGGCGGCGATAACGCAATCCCAGGACATGTTGGATGCAAAAATTGGGGCGGTTGGAGCGGACATAACGCTGCTGCGCCAGGACCTGCGCAATGCGGTGGCCCGCATCTCGGAGACCGAAACGAGGATCACTGGGGTGGAGGATGATGTCGCGACCCTAAAGAAGAAGGTGGCTAATATGGAGGGCATCCAGAGGGGCCTTACTCTGAGGGCAGAGGATGCGGAAGGGCGCGCCCGACGGAATAACCTACGGTTTGTGGGTTTTCCAGAAGATTGCGAGAAGGGTGACATGGAGGCCTTCCTGACCACTTGGATAGAAAGTTGGATGCCGCCAGAATCCCTATCGCGCTGCTTCATCGTCGAACGGGCACACAGGGCGCTGACACAGAAGCCACCGATGGGAGAACGCCCTCGGCCTGTGATAGCCAAGCTCCTTAACTATCACGACCGTGACACGATTCTGCGCCAAGCCCGTCTGAAGGACCCTCTGCTCTATGACAACCATAAGATCCTGATTTTTCCGGACTACACTAAGCTAGTGCAGAAGCAGCGCCAATCCTTCACTGAAGCTAAAGCGAAGCTGCGGGGTCTGAACATCCAATACGCCCTGCTCTATCCAGCCCGCCTGCGGGTGGTGTTTCAATCCAGGACTCTGTTCTTCAATACTCCAGAGGAGGTCTTCGCCTGGACTGACGAGACAGTCCGCATTCGAGTGCACACCCCCCCGGGTCGGGATTCGGACTCCTCCACGACCGGGCCCCCTCGGACTCCGCAGAGGTCGCGCAGCAGAAGTAATTGGAGGTCCCGCTCAAAGAAAAACTCTTCCGCAGGGGATTTGGCAGCGGAAACTACTGGGGCTCCAGGCTCTCAGGATCCGGCGTCTTAGCTTCCACAACGCCAGGCGATGGCTCCATTGCGATTAATGGGGAGTTGACTTGCTCCCCCCTGTTGTGAACAGCTGTGGCGGATCGAAGCAAAGGACATCATTGTACAAGTAACTTTACGGTTTCGGGACTCGGGTGGGGGGACAGCTTAAAGAGGGCGGACTTGGCCCCTCTGTTGGTTTAGTTGTTAAGGGGTTCTGAGTTGCGATGGGGGTCCATTGGTGAGGTAGGCGGTCTGTCCCACGTTGGGGGCGGGAGCTGAGCTTCACCGCGACAGGTACTTCATTGTTCATTGAGGTATGGGGTGGGGGCGGGGGGGGGGGGAGTTGTGGGATGTTGATTGCAGTTGGGGTAGGGGGGTCGGGGCCTGAGGGAGGTGGGGGGGAGGGTGGTCCTGCTCACGATTGTCTCGAAAGATGCTGCTGTGGTGTTCACGTTTGCTGAGCCTCTTGCCTGCTGTATGAATTCACCGGCGCTTAGATGGGGGCTAAAAACCCTAGGCGGGCGCAACTAGGTGCCCTCATGAGAGTGATGAGCTGGAATGTGAGGGGTGTGCTAGACAAGATTACGCGGGGCGGTGTTGCGGCAGGGAAGAAAGAGAATGTTGATGTCATGATGCTGCAAGAAACACACCTCATGGGTAACAAAGCACTGAGCCTACAGAGATATGGTTATGACCAGGTTTACCATGCGGGCTTCGGGAGGGGTTCCAGGGGGGTGGCTTTGCTGATACATTGTAGACTGGCTTTTTCACACACCAAACACTGGATAGACCCCCAGGGCCGATATGTTTTTGTACATGGGATGGTGGGCTCAGACTCCGTGGTCCTAGGGAGTGTCTATGCTCCACCCCCGCTGCAGTGGGCCCTTATCGAAAAACTCTTCACAGTGTGGGCAGAGATCCCTGAGAGCCTTGCGGTGATTGGGGGAGACTGGAACGATGTCATGCAGTGTCGGCTTGATCGCCTCAGACTTAGGGGAGATCCCGCTGTTGATACCCCCACTAAATTGTACGACATGGTAAATAGTTTGAACTGGGTAGACTCATGGCGATATCTCCATCCGCACGAGAGAGAATATACTTACGTCTCAGCGGTCCACCGCTCCTTTTCGCGACTAGATTACGTTTTTGTTCCTGCGGCGGTCATCTCCAGGGTGGTCTTGCGGCTATTCGGCCGCGAGGACTGTCAGATCACTCCCCTGTGGTTGTTGAGGTCGCCCTCGACAGGGCGAGGCGCCCATTCCGGTGGAGACTCTCTGCCTGGCATTTGAAGCAAGAGGCATATCAACAACATTTAGAGGTGGCTATTGCCCAGTACCTGGAGGAAAATCTGGGCTCGGTCTCCGATCCACGGGCGGTTTGGGAGGCTATGAAGCCCACGCTGCGCCGGATGGACATAACATGGTGTGCAGCAGCACGGCGCAAACGACGGGAGGAATTGGTGCGGGCGGCGGCGGAGGTGGAGCGGTTAGAAACTCAATGTGGGGTGGCGAACCGCATGGAAGACGTAGGGCAACTTTTGCTGGTGCAACAGACATACGCCTCTCTCCAGCTAGACGAGGCCCGCCAGATCTGGCTGGCGACCAGGAGTAGGATTTATCAATGGGGCGACAATTCCAGCACCATGCTTCATAGGCTCTGCCAGAGGGTGTTTCAGGCACAGGACCTGCCGGGTCTTCGAGATGACACCGGGGCCTCCATTACGGCTCCCAAGGTGCTTGCGGACAGCTTCGCTGGCTACTTTTCAGCGCAGTGCGCCTCGAGGGACCCTCTCTCGGCCCTTGACGTTGATAAATTTATAGCTGATCTCCCGCCCGGGCGCTCTCTGATGAAGTGCGGGAGCTCCTTGAGGGCCGGCTTTCGGCAGATGAATTGGGCACAGCATTGGGGGAACTTAATGCTGGTAAGGCTCCCGGGCCCAACGGTTTCTTTAAACGCTACCATCTACAGTTGGGAACACACTACAAAGCCGCCCTGGAGGCGGCGCGAGAGGAGGGCCTACTGCCGGCGGACTGGAGGCATGCAGAGATTGTTGTCTTCTGTAAACCCGGCCAACCCCCGGAGCGCCACGAGTCCTATCGGCCAATCTCACTCCTAAACATAGAGGCCAAAATACTTGCTAAAGCACTCGCGAATCGCCTTCTTCCCTATATATCAGAGTTGGTCCATCCGGACCAAGCCGGATTCATGCCCCGCAGGGCGACGCGGCACAATATTAGACGAGCCCATGTAGCTGTGGAAGCGATGAGTAGGACCGGGAGCCAAGTGGCGCTGCTGCTAGCCGATATCGACAGAGCCTTCGATTCCCTGAGCTGGACCTACTTATTTGCCCTCCTTCCGCGCCTCAACTTGGGGCCCCACTTTCTGTCTTATGTCAAGCTTCTCTATACCTGTCTGACGGCCTCTGTGAGGGTGGCGGGGGAGGTGTCGGCCGCCTTCCCCCTTCCCGATAGGACGTGGCACCCGGCAGGGATGCCCCCTCTCGCCTTACTTGTTTGCTCTGGCAATGGAGCCGCTGGCGGCGTGGGTCCGGATTGATGCACAGCTGACGGGGTTTGAGTGGCAGGCGGTACCGTCGGACAGAATCGCGCTATATGCTGATAATGTCCTGTTCTTCCTTACCAATGTGAATCGCTCTGGGCCGCGGGTCCTAGACATTATGAGAATCTTTGGCGAGGTCTCCGGGCTCAACTTGAAACCGCAGAAGTCCACTTTAGGGACTTTGGGTAATCACTTCGAGGTCGGGTCGTGGGCCTCGACATTGCAGCGAGCGGTCGGGGGCCTCAAATATTTGGGAGTGTTCCTGACAACTGTGCCAACTATAGCCTGGGAGCGCAACGTGGTTCCTGTGTGGGACAAAGTGCAACAGGAAATGAAATGCTGGTCCCGCATGTTTCTCAATATTTATGGTTTCTCAATATTTTCTCAATATTATGGTCAGCCATCTTCAAGATGGTGGCCCTTCCCAGATTGGTATATCAACTACAAAACCACCCGTTCCCGGTTCCACCGCAGTGGTTCCGGCTGGTCAACTCAGCTCTTGGTCGCTTTTTGTGGGCCGGTGGCGCGGCAAGAGTAGCGCTGCGAACCTGCTTACTATCCACATATTGCGGGGGATTGGCGACCTCGGATATTCTGTCGTATTACCATGCCTCGCATCTGGTGGTCCTGAATGACTTGTGGTACTGCGACGGGGGGGACCCGGCGTATGCCCTGGAGCGCTTCCTGATGGAGCCTGATTCCCTCCACACGGTCTTATACTCACCCCAGCTGCGAAAGAGACTGCCTAGAGCAACGCAAGTGGTGTTCCAGATATGGCGACAGGCGCTGCGCTCCATGGGATGGTGGGGGAGGGTTGACTGGGGAGACCCCACTCTGGCATAACGGGCAACTGCCAGCTCTGATGTCCCTTTCTGGATTCAAGAGCTGGGACTTGATAGGAATTTCCACACTGGGCCAGGTCCTTAGAGGCACCACGCTTAAGACCTTTCGGGATCTTAGTGCAGAATTTGATATGCCCCGCACCCAGTTTTGGCCACGCTACCCGAATTCAGCCCGATAGAAGCAAAAGTCTTTATGGGGGACTTGGTGGACCGTAAAATTTCCAAAATATACCAAACATTAGTGACACACTGCTCCTCGGACCTACAGCCTCTAAGAGATCGATGGGAGCGAGACGTGGGAGAACTGGAGGAAGAGGACTGGCGGGAGGCTCTTGAGTCCCCCAGGGGTGCAGCAATAGCAATCCGTCTACGGCTAATACAACTCAAATACTTGCACCGTACATACTACACCAGAGAGAGATTGTGGAAGGCTGGGTTGATTGAGTCCCCTGCGTGCTTGCGATGCGGTCATGAGCTTGGTACCCTGTTGCATACAGTGTGGGAATGTGGTGGCCTGGCACGGTTCTGGAAGGGTGTGTGGGATTGTTGGTCGGAGGTGCTGGGGTGGGAGCTCCCTCGCACGGCGAAATTAGGATTGCTCCATGTGCTTGAAGGGGTAGGTGGGAATGTGTACAAGCGGCACTTGTTATTATTGGGACTCACGCTGGCCAAACGTGATATGGCTCAGGCCTGGAAGGAACCTGGGGCTCCTAAGGTGATCGGGTGGAAGAAAGGCCTGGACTTCTGCAAGGGACTGGAGAGGCCGGTGTTCGAGGCCAGGGGCTGTCCCACAAAACACTATAAGATATGGAAGAGGTGGGCGGACTATAGGGGATTGTGGCTGGAGCCGCCGCCACGGAGCGAGGAGGGGCAGATGTAGAGGGCATATTGAGGCTCGACTCTTTTCATATTTGATTGTATGCTCTTCATAGCAGTGTTGGGAGACGGAGTGTTGCAGGACCGGGGGGGGGGGGCTGGGTAGTTAGGGGGGGGTGGAGGGGAAGGGCAATTTTTCATTAAATGTATCGCACAACATGACCCATGATTGTAGTCACAGTCCCTCCGGGGCTCGGAGCTCTGTGGAAAGAAATTCAGATTTGGTGTGAAGCAAATTGATTATCTAGGGCACACTTTATCCAGTGAAGGGCTTACACCCAAGAAGAAGTTATTTGACGCTATTACCAATGCACCTGCACCCCATGACAAGGACCAATTGCGCTCATTTCTAGGCCTTGCAGAATTTTATTCCAAGTTTGTTCTACATTTTGCTGACAAAGTCCACACACTCAGAATAATAATGGAAACAGGCGTCAAATTTGAATGGAGAGATGAATGTCAACAAGCTTTTATTTCCATCAAAGAACAAATTGTCAAGGCGGTTGCGTTGAAACCATTTAATCCATCACATCACAGTATAATTGTAGTGGATGCTAGTGCATATGGTCTAGGAGCAATGTTCATGCAAAAACATTTGGGGCATGAATGAGTAGTGGCCTTGGCATCTCGTACTCTCAAGGGTGCGGAGGCTACATACTCTGTCATTGAAAAGGAGGCACTTGCATGCTGGTGGGGGGGTGAACTACTTCAAAAATTACATCTGGGGGACCCATTTTGAAATAAGGTCTGACCACAAACCACTCACAGAGTTGTTCACCACCAGGGGAGCTGCAAAGGCTACCCCCAGGATTGCCAAATGGATGTACAGGCTCCAAGGGTATGACTTTTCTCTACTGTACGTTCCTGGCATTCGCAATGTCATTGCCGATTGCTTATCCCGTTTAGCATTGGAATGTAATGACGATGATGATGTCGACTTTAATGATGATTGGGTGATAGCAAGTGTAGCTGAATTTTGTGAGGGTGCCATATCCATTGATGAGTGGAAAGATGCTGTGATGAATGATCCGACTTTCAAGGAGCTTATGAGTATATTGTCCAATCCATTTGGTCCCAGTTTTATCCTCAAGAAAAAGTTTGGAGAATTTTGGACAATCTGGACAGAACTTTCAGTGGTGGATGGTGTGATGCGCAGAAGCGGTAGACTAGTGGTTCAGGCAACTTGCAGTCTAGACTACTAAAATTACTGCATGAGGGGGGGCGGAGCTAGCTGCGACTCGAGATGGCCGCGCTTTGAGCGAGCTCCTCATGAGGCTGAAATAATCATCCCTATCCTGCACCGAAATGGAGGACTACGTCCCAAAAAACTACTGAAGAAGCAACAGGAACCTATATAGCACACTCGTTGTAACTCTGGAGACCCTAAATCGCCGTGTGCCAAAGTTATGACTGAGCGAACTGCAGAGGCCTACTGACGAACGCAGCGGAGACGCACCGGTCTGTAGTACCAGCAGAGACCGAGACGTACAGCACGCACGTCGGATCGCGGAGGCCACTGTGACCACTAACTGAAGGTGAGGCCTCGAAATGTTGGATCCAACCCGCGGACCCTGCGCCCCGCACCCTCTCTCCTCCAACGCTACCACTGTGAGTTTGTTGGCGGACAACTGGGGGAAAACGTCCTATGCCCAAATCCCGACGGAGACTTAGTGGAGACTGAGCCGAGGGCTGGCGGGCGAGTGGAGCAACATAGAGGCAGGGGCACGGGACGGCACAGAGAGGCGGCGGATCTCACAGGGGGCCACGTGTGAGACAGCCATGATATAGGGACACGACCTGGGCAGGACAGGCGACTGCAAATAAGCCACAGCAGGCACCCCGGTATTACTCAGGCCAAACTACTGAAATAAAGAACCACATGGGTGCAGACAACACGCTGGGCTATGAAAGTGCCATGTTCTAAGCCTGATTGGTAGACGCCCACAGGGCCAACACGAGCAGGTACCCCATCAGCACTGCAACGCTATATAAGGAAGGCCTAAATAGGTGAGAAGCACACAAATCTAAACACAAGACGGACGCACCGGAGACACGACCGGGAGTAGACAGCCGACCACAAGGGCGAGGGAGCAACGTAGATATCTGGCACTGCCGACATTGGGATAGCAGGCAACCACACCACGGCCTAGTGAGGCAAGAGACCCCGAGAAGAGAAACGGCCCAAGAACATATAGACGGCACAGTCCGCACGAGTGGGAAGGGCGGCGATCTCAAGCGATCAGCATAGTAGATGTAGCCAGAAGTTCACCTGAGACAAACGGGAGATCACTGTAGAACTAGTTTAACGGCTTCAGGAAGTGTGAAGAATACGTGGCTTCGCGGATTCAAGAATAGACGGATTGCAGTCGAACGCAGACATTGGTAAACCAGATAAAAACCAACCCAAAAGAAACTTTGATTCTACCAAAAAAGTCTCAGAGCAAGTCGCAATGGACCAGCAGGTGGTCTCACAGGCGGCATCACACATGGGTGGGGCGCCAGTGGAGAATATCCAAGCAATGTTCTTCACGATACAAACCGCACTGAGAAATATCGATGGTAAAATTGACTCTCTCACTCATAGAGTGGACCGCATGTCTGAAAGATTAGACCGCCACACTGAACGTATTGATATGGCAGAACGCTGAATCTCAGATGTAGAGGACACTCAAAATCAGATGACAAATAAACAATCTGGAGTGGATAAACAATTAGCTGCGCTTGTAGCAAAAACCGAGGATTTGGAAGCCAGGTCTCGTAGGAGCAACATCCGCCTTATGGTAATTGCGGAAACCACAAACAGAGGCCCAAAGGAAAAATACGTGGAACAACTCCTGATCACTCTGTTGGGGAGAGACACTTTTTCAGACGTTTTTCTCATCGAGAGGGCCCACAGATCCCTGGCCCCCAAACCTCTTGTGGGTACTAGACCGAGACCCATTATTGCTAAAATATTAAACTACCGTGATAGAGACGCAGCATTGAGAAAAGCTGGAGAATTGGGGACACTGCACCATGAATGCACGGACATAGCTCTATACCCTGATTTCACCCAATCGGTCCAGGAAGCAAGGAAAAAATATAGCTTGGCGAAACAGAAACTTCGGGATCTGCAAATACAGTATGCACTGCTACACCCCGCGAGACTGAAAATAACGGATGATGGCGCAACAAAAATCTTCAATGAATCCAAGGACGTTTTGAAATACCTGCAGCTGAGAAAGCCAAAAGGAGAGCGTAGGAGATCGCCACGTGACAGACCGCAAGAGAGGGAAGCTCTATCAGATGTTGAATAAAAACTGGTGGTAACTAATGCGACCCTCCGACTGCAATGATTATTACATGAAAAAGGGGACAAAAATGATAGTGAGAAACAAGGTGGTGGATAAGCTACCACTGGACAGGCTGCCGAAAACCCGGACACTGATGGATGTCATAGCCCAGTGATAAGCAAGAGCTGGTTTGTAGACATGAGGACGTAAAAGTGTCCAGATGCTCAGATAAGTGAATACTGGAGTGTCAGTGACATTCAGCCGATGGTCAGCGCTGATGTCGGTGACATATATATTACAAATAAGAATAAGTTTAGGTTTGAAATATGCCACCTAGAAGGTTGGGAAAGTTATGTGGTTCACGTGTTTGGTGCTAATGTATGTTTTCTATATGCCCCCCCCCCCCCCCCCCCTGATTTCGAAATATTGAGGGGTAAATTCCTGGCCGCTCCTTCCCTCTAGTGTACTTCACACCTGATATTGTTTGGTAAAGGTTGGGTAGTATATGCGGGGGGAAGGGGGGCTGTTGTAAGGTAATGCACAGGGGATTGTCTTCGTTGGAGGGAACACGACGAAGTGGGAGGGGGGTGGACAGGGGGGCAAACATGAAATTCACCAGGTAGCTATCATGGATTGCAGCAACATTATACATTGCTATATGTGTGCTAAAATTATGCAGGAATACAGTATTGAGGATCAGTTGAGTGATAACAATGTTAACTACATTGCGACAGGTTAGGAAACTAACATTCTTAACGTGGAATATGAGGGGACTGCAGGATCCTAGAAAAATCAGGAAAGTGTTTGCATATCTGGATAGACATTAAGTAGACGTGGCCTGTCTACAAGAAACTTATATTACACCACACCGGGAGAATACGAAGGGCTATAGATGGGCATAGGCCCAAGTGGCGTCATCATATTCAAACTACGCCAGAGGGGTACTAATACTGATTAGACGCAATGTCCCTTTTACTCTCATAGACACACTGGTTGATGACCAGGGCAGGTATGCTATTTTGCGTGGAAATTTTGGGGGTACGGATATCACAATAGTCTCCGTATATTGGCGAAATAATGATGATCCGCAATTTTATGAGAACATATGTGCCAAGTTGAGAAACATACGACCGACAGCTATAGTGTGGGGGGGAGATTTTAATATATGCATTGACCCCGTTCTGGATAGATCGGCTGGTACCGAGAGACAAAGTAAAAAGGCAACCAGGACATTACTAGATGGCATGGAGGAGTGGCTTCTGGTGGACGTTTGGCGGCTGCGCCACCCGTGGTGTAGAGAAGGTACATGCACTTCATTGACATACAACACCTGGTCGAGACTAGACTACTGGCTGACCACACAGGAGGTCAGCACCTGGGTGACTGCAGTGGAGATTCTGCCCAGGACACTCTCGGACCTCTCCCCAGTACGAATGGAAGTAGCGATTCCTACACACACCCCGAAACAATTCACCTGGCGACTCCAGCAGTCGGCATTGAAAGATCAAATATTCACTAGTGACTTGCGCCAAGCCATTATTGACTTCTTCCAGACCAATGAGGGCTCAGTGGATAGCGCTAGGTCGCTATGGGAGGCGTTTAAGGGTACCATAAGGGGACACTGCATAGGTAAACACGCGGGAATACTCAGAAATATTAGACAACAACTTACAATGATAGAGAGGGATATTTAAGAGCTGGAAACTGACTATGCAGCCACAATGCAGGATTCTATATTAGCAGACATACACCGTAAAATGGACCTATATCACGAAATAAAATATCTATCAAAGAATTCCAAGGCTAGAGCATGCGGAGAAGGGGGTAGACCAGGAAGAGTGCTGTCACACAAGATGAAACCCATGCGCCAGAGTACATTAATAATACACATATTGAATGAGCATGAGGAACTAGTTTATGATACCCCTTCTATATTAGACAGCTTCCGGACGTTCTATTCGAATCTATACACCACACAGATGACAAAAACAAGCCACGATGTCCATGAATATTTGGATGATGTAGGGCTAGCATGGCTCTCTGATACACACAGAGAATTCTTAGGGCACCATCTGATGGAAGATGAATTCAGGGATGCCATTAATTCACTGCCTAACAACAAGGCACCGGGGCTGGATGGCCTGTCGGGCGAATTCTATAAGGAATTCAAAGACCTTCTCCTACCACACTTAGCCCAAATGTTCGAAGAGGCATATGAGGAGGGTGCTCTACCAGAATCACTGCGAGAAGCGTTATTGATAGCTCTACCGAAGCCTGGCAAGGATCTCAGGACATGTGAGTCCTACAGACCACTTTCACTCATAAACATAGATGTCAAAATCCTTGCAAAAATATTAGCCACTAGAATACAGCTACTGCTGAGGTCTCTGGTACTACCAGACCAGTCAGGCTTTATCCCCACAAGATCCACCACACAAAACCTACGCACCATATTCACAATGTTCCAAAGTCTGAATCCTGAATTGCCGGCGGCAGCGGCGCTGCTAGACGCAGCAAAAGCATTTGACTCGGTGGAGTGGAAGTTCATGTTCACTGTACTGGTGAGAATGGGATTTCCGCCACCTTTCATAAAGTGGATAGCATTACTGTACAAGAAACCTAGAGCTAGAGGTCAGATAAATGGCGCCATATCGAGTCACATGGACATCAGACGTGGAACAAGACAGGGATGTCCATTGTCCCCCATATTATTCGCGCTAACGCTAGAACCACTAGCCTGCAAAATTAGACAGAAGCACCCGGAAACAGCGTTACAATTTAGCCTTCGCCTTATAGGAATATCACTCTATGCGGATGACATGATGTTGTATGCACGTCACCCAGATGTCAATTTGAACCCGTTGATAAGAGAATACATTAGATATGAACAATACTCAGGCCTAAGTATAAATTGGGATAAATCGGTGGTGATACCCCTGACGGTAGAGACCCCAAGGCCCATGCTGGAGGATCCACTGAAATGGGACACGGGTCCAGCGAAATATTTAGGGATCTGGGTGCACAGGGATCCAGAAGTGGTAATCAGAGAGAACTATGGGGTGGCACTGACCAAACTGGAGGAAACAGTAGAAAAATGGATTAAATTGCCATTATCGTTAGCAGATAGAATTGCCTTACAGAAAATGGTAGTGTTACCTCGTTTCTTATACCTGTTCTGGAATATACCGATCTGGCTCACACACGCTTTCTTCACACGGCTGCGCACTGTACTACAAAGGCTTACATGGGCAGGTAAGCAACCACGGATAACATGGAGGACACTCGCAAAACCCTATCACATGGCAGGGTTTGCAGCTCCGGATCTACAGTTATACTACTACTGTGCACAAGCACAGCATGCTCAATATTGGTTACAACCCCACGCACATATAATTCACATAGCCGTGGAAACGGACAGTGTTCATCCAAACCGTCTAACGCAATACATTGCAGATCCTGTTAGATATTATGCAAATGACAAGATACAGCCGGTAAAATGCACATCCAGGGCCTGGCACACTTTGGCATCACGAGCAGACAAAATACCGTTATATGCGCCGGCACTTCCACTGGCGAATCACCCTAAACTCTCAGTCACAAATGAACTGAAAATGAGAACTGTACTGGGAGACATGGGAATGTTGACGATGGGTTTGGTGTTTCCACACAATGTATTTATCTCACTTCAAAGCCTGTCACTCTGTACCCACAAAACACACGGTCAGTAAAAGTCCTGGAGCAAAAACATTGGTTTCAGTCCAATGATGTTTCCAGATAGAGTTTGTGAATTATAAAGGCCCTCAGTGTAAAAGCATTGTTTCTGTTTCCCCCACGGAGAAGAAAAAATAGACCATAACACCGGAAGCTTGCTCATTGGGTAACTCGTGGACGGGATTTTCTCTTTCAGTGGGCATTCCTGTCCTTACAATCCCGTTATCTTTACTCACACAATTATTCCTCTTTTGTTTGCTGAAACTTGGTTTGTTTTATGCCATAATGGCTTTTTGAAAGTGGAACATTGTAAAGTGATTCTGTAAGCTAACACTAAAATTACAAGTAAAGATCATCAGCTTCTTAGAAATATGTATTCTTCACCTAAGATCAAGCTGACCCTTTCCAATTCCATCTTCCAGAAAGACGAACATATGGAGAGGGGTTAATGCAAAAATGCAATATGTTTAGAACTGTATCATTCCAGTTTTTACATTCCCAACAAGTATTCCTTTTTTAAAAACTTTTTATTTGAAATCAGACATAATACAGTAGAATATTTGTTAACAAAGAAATATAGCATAGAGCACAAAAGCTTCAAGGGCAGAAAAAAACAGCCAAAGAAGAAGGAAAAAAATAAAAACAAAAACAAAAATCACAAAGGCATAAAAAAGCAATAAGCATATCCCACCCCTGGAACTCATCCTACTCAGTCATATATCTTACTATTAAATCTGCACTTCATTTAACTTTGTTCTTCCTATTCTCCAGAGCTTTTATCAAAATTTCCACAATTCAATTTCAATATCACTGTTTACAGGCATGTGATCTATTCCACTAAACCAACAACTTGTCTATTTTGCTCCTCCATCCAGACAATAAGTGGCTTCCAGATATTCATACCTTTTTTCCTAGTTTTTAAACCTTTACACTTATACAGAGCGATTTCTTGCCTCCCAATAAATATTAGCCTATGCAACCACTGTTGGAATGTAGGTGGTTCCTGATTCTTCCATACAGTGGCGATCAGGAGACGTGCTATTGATATAATTAAAAACACAGAATCCCTCTGTATCACATCAAATTGCAGCCTTGAATCAAAGCCCGATAACATCAATGTGGAGGAAATCTTTGTATTTCTCCCCAATGTTTGTAGCATAAAAGACTCACGCCCTTCTTTTAAGTTATCTAGCTTTGCTCAGGAATAAAACATGTGTACCATATCAGCTGGTCCAATTTGACATCTAGGGCAAACTTCCGATTCCTTTTTTCCCCATTTAAAAAGTTTTGATGGTGTGTAGTAGAGATTATACATCGTTTTGTATTGTTGAGCCTTTAGGTTGGATGACTTAAAAACATTTTTTCCCATCTCCAACACCTTGTCTATATCAATCCCCATCACTTAATTTACTCGTCCAATTTGCTTCTATTTTTTCAACATCATCGGGTATAAATTTTAACAGCTCTTAATAGAAATCTTTAATTATATTCCTAGGATTGCTCATAAGCTTCAGGATTGGTATCAGCCCCAAATTAATACTCTCTTTTGAGATTCTTCTTATGCAATTACGAATTTGAAGATATTTAAAACACAAGTCCCCCTGCAGGACGAACCTTTGTGCGATTTCAATAAACACCACCATTTCCTGGATTGAATAGAATTCTGCCAAAGTAACAATCCCCATTTGTTCCCATTTTCTGGCCATACCATCATATATAATTGGGCGTAAAAGATCAGAATGCCAAAGTGATGAGTACTTAGTAAACCTGCTTATCCTACACATTTTCTCTACCCTTTTCCAAATTTTCACAGCACACTCAATACATTTGTAGCCTTTCTTTTGATATTTTTTCATGACATCTTGACGTTGAAATATCCCACCTGCAGCTTCCCTTATCGCCAATTGATAGATACTTGGCATTTTAGCCATATCATTTTGCACATTCTCATAATAATAGAGAGTACCTAAATGTTGCAGGGCCGTAGCCCAATAATGCAACTGGATATTGGGAGCATTCCAGCCCCTCCGATCGATTGGCTGAGTCAGATATTTATACGCACGTCAAGTTTTATGATAGCTCCAAATAAAATTAGAGAACATCCCCTCCATTTTCCTTATTTTATTTACCGCTAGCGCTAGTGGAATGGCCCGGATTAAGTATAACATTTTTGCAAAAAGTTTCATTTTAATTAAATGTATCCTTCCTATTATTGTAAGGTGTAGATGGTCTAACCGTTTCAGCTCCCTATTAATTGAACCCATCAACGGATCTATGTTTAATGCCCATAGAGCAGTCATTTTAGATGTTATATGACTCCTAAATATGTTGCCGACTCCATCACTTCGAGAATCTTGTAATAAACAATGAGAAGAGCAAATAATTTGTGTCTTTGAGCTGTTTAAAAGATATCCTGGACTGGCAGGGGGGCGTGGCCAAGATGGAGGAGTGAACGGACGTGTTCCTCCTGAGCTCCCGCGTCCGCCTAGGCCCTGAGCCCTGAATTTACGCCTTTCTCCCCCCTACTCGGCCCGGAGGTCCGGGTGCGATCGGGAGAGCGTTGGAGCGCAGCTGTGTGGTGCTCCGATTCCTTTGCCGATCGCGGAGTCGGATGCGGTGGACCCGACTGCGGGTGCCCCGAGCAGCGGTGACGGAGCGGCCCCGCCTGGAGACCCGGCTGTTGGCACCGCAAACCCTGGGGGCAGCGGAGGGAGATCTACTGCGACGGTGTCGCCCGCGGAGGACCCGAAGGTGCCGGTGGCCCGGGACCGCGGTGATCGGAGCGGTCCGTGGACGGTGAGGCGGGCTCCGGACACGCCCCCAGGGCTAATCGAGGCCGCGGCTGCGGCCGGACCGGGAGAAGACACAGGCCGGGACCACTGGTGAGACGGCACAACTGCGGGCGCTGGCGGATGCTCGGAAGGGGCGCCGGGGAACTTTGGCGACCCGCAGTGTGCCTGGACAAGATCGCTGACCGGCCCCCCGGTGGTGAGGGAGGCTCGGCACCGGCCCGGGAACTACGCGAGGCCGCGGCCTAGCAGGAGACGCCCGAAGGCGGAGGGCGCCAGCGGAGTAGCGAGCCCTATCGGGCTAATCACCGACAAACGACGGCCTGCCCCGAGCACTGCAGTGGTCCTGGCCGGGGGCAACGAGGCTTACCCCCCAGGAGTTCCCACCCCCCGCAATCTAGCAGAAGCGCCCCGAGGTGACAAGGGGAGTACAAAGCGACCAGGGGCATTGCGGATAGCCCGCAAGAGGAACCAGGGCTTACGGAGCACGACACCGGCATGGAGCTGGCACCGCTGTGACACTGGGCCTACAGACCGAGCCTGAACAGGGGCGCTGTGCAGGAGAGCAGTGCGGAGCTGGGATAGGCCCCTCTCGTGTGGTCGGCTGCCGGCAGCAGGGGATCCTCGGCGCCCAGCGGGTCACGCCTGGGGGCCGGAGGGGTGCAGGTTGGAGCATTGGAATCGGGCTGCTTGGAGCCAGGCCCTGGACGGAGCTTTCCCCCTTTCCCCGCGGATTCGACGGACGAGGTGAGGTGTGGGCTGGGTGAGTGCATTGGGAAGCGGAGCCCCCAGAGGAGCTACAGACTGCCCTAAGTAGAGCGCGAAGTCCGCACCAGGGTGGCCTGGAGACACGACAGCACCCGAGACCCGGTGCACGTCAGGGAAGGGGGAGTGCCCTGGGGACAGCAACTGAGTGACACTGGGCTCCGAAGGAGTGGACGAAAGCCGGGGGCCCGACCTTGAGTCCAGGAAGCCATCAGGGACAGGCCTATGTAGCGGGGGCTCTCGAGGGCTCACGCCGGGGATTGGAGCCTGATCGGGGGCAGAATTGGCCGGGGCCTGCGACAGTTTATTCACGAGCTGCAGAGCAAAGAGGAGGATGGCTGGGCAGAAGGGAGGCAAGGGCAGCAACCGCACGCTCACGGACATGCTCAATAAACCACCAGGCAAAGGGGACAAGACCTCAACGCAGTCGGGAGGCGCTTGCGGATCTCAGGGGGGGAGCAGCGGAGAACCCCCGGTCACCAGATCCTTTTTAGAATCCCTCTTCGGGACACTGAGAGACGACTTCCAAGAGTTGAAAAAGGAAGTGGCAGGTGAGGTACGAGAACTGCGCAGAGAGGTGGATGGTCTCGGAGAGAGGGTGGGAGCGGTTGAGAGCTCAACGCAAAGACAGGACGAGGAGATTACGCACTTGCAGCAGGAGGTACTCCGCCTCCGGGACCAACACATAGACCTTCAACTGCATAATGAGGATCTGGAAAACAGATCAAGACGGAACAACATCAGGGTCCGGGGAGTGCCATCCACAGAAGAGACCTCCGGCATAGTGGCCTATCTGCAGGAACTGTTCCGCACTGTCCTTGGCGAACCTGCGGATTTCCCCGTTAAGATTGATAGGGCCCACAGAGTAGGCCCGCAGCGGCGTGCAAATGGACCCCCACCGGACGTGCTGGCTTACCTTCCTGACTTCCCGCTGAAAGAGCGGATTATGTACGAGGCGAGAAAGAAACAGACGATAGCATTTAGAGGTCGTCAAGTCGCGCTGTATCAAGACCTCGCTGCGACCACGCTCCAGAAGCGCAGGGCGTTCAAGATTGCAACGGACTTCCTGAGGCAACACGACACGCCCTACTCCTGGGGGCACCCTTTTCGCCTCATATTCCGTTGGAATGGAGAGTCCCACCAGCTGCGGTCTCTTCAAGATGTCTGCGAAGTGCTAGGGATCACAGCAGAGGAGGAGGAATCGTCCACTCCACGGAGGAGGAGGGATTCTACTGATGGAGGCTGGCGGAGAGTCTCGAGACACAGGACACAGAGAGCCTCGCAGAGACCGGCTTCGCCCACAATCAGATCTGGGATGGCGGACGCGATTCGATCAGCAGCCGAGTCCTCGGCGGTTGAGGGAGAAGTGGCACTAACCGCATAACATGTCTCTGGGGGGAGATTGACACTGCATTACTGATGAAGCTGGCTTTGGGGGGGGGGGTGGACGCGGGAAGGCGAGGGAGGGGTGCTGGAGGCAAGTCGCCCACGAAGGTAATTCACCACAGACTTGTCCGAGAGGGGCAGGCCTGGGACTAATTGGACTACGACCGGTTGGTAAGGATGGGTTGGGAGGTTCAAGTTGGGGTTGGGGGGGGGGACTGCGGGGATCCGGGAGTTGGGGTTCGGGGGCCTTGGGATCCGAGGGGGGGGGAGTTCGGGGAAGCGCTGTCCGGTGCTGCTGTTATGTTCGCTCAGCTTAGCCAAACCTCATGGGCCGATCCGAAGGCAGAATTGGCACTTGCTGCCTTTGCTTGTCAGGTGCTGGAAGGTTGCATTAATCTGGTATGGCAGGATTGAAGGTTGTGACCTTGAATGTGAAAGGGCTAAACAATCCCACAAAACGTAGGGCGGTTCTCTCCTTGTTGGAAGCCTCACGGGCAGACATTTGTCTGCTGCAAGAGACGCACTTGCTGGTTGGTGACTGTCATAGATTACGGTCCCGTTCCTTCCCCACACAGTTCTTCTCCTCCAACACCACTAAAACGGCAGGTGTGGCTATATTGGTCTCTAATTCCTTTAGGGGGGAGGTGATACACAAGTTAGCTGAGCAAAGGGGGAGACTGCTGGCATACAGATTTAAGTTGGGGCCTTTGCACTTCACGGTGGGGTCGGTTTACTGCCCAAACGAGCGTCAGGAACATTTCCTCCACAATACACTGGTGGATGTCACAGCATCTCCCGACAGGCACCTCATTCTGGGGGGGGACCTGAACCTGGTGTTTGACTCCTCACTAGATAGATCAGCGCAGCGCTTTCCACAGACCGGGGAATTGTCGCCCACTATGAAACACATTTAGCTGACCTCGATATGCACGATCTCTGGAGAGGATTTCACCCCACAGATAGGGACTATTCTTATTTCTCACACGCACATAAAACATATGCACGGCTGGATTATCTGCTCGTCTCTGGCCCGGTTCGGGACATGGCCTCTGCCTCTGAGGTGGGGGTCATCTCTCTATCAGATCACGCACCGGTCTCGGGGACCTTTCTGGCCCCGTCGACCCCGGTTCGGCGCGGAGTCTGGCGTCTGCGAGACACCCTTCTACACAAAAAAGTGGTGGTGCAGCGTATTACTGAGGCAGTGACTGAATTTCAACTGCATAACTCTAACCCCGACACCACATTGGCGACTCAATGGGGAGCACTTAAGGCGGTTCTGAGGGGAGAATTCATAACAATATCGGCAGCCGAAAATAAGGAGAGGAAAGTTAAACGGGAAGAACTTACGCACAAGGTCAGGGAATTAGAACAGGTGCATCGACGAACGGGGGCCCCTAGGATTTGGAAACAGCTAAAGGCGGCGAGGAAACTCCTGTCGTCTCTGGACCTCGACAGGGCTGAATATGCGGCTCTTCGTCTGAAACACGCATACTACACGGGAGGGGATCGCTGTGGCAGGTTATTAGCAGCTAAGCTCAGAATCGCACACCAATGCCGTCGAGTCAAGGAACTTGCGGTGCCAGGTGAGCGCACAGTCACTGAAGACGTCGAAATAGCCGAAGCTTTTCGACAGTTCTACTCGGAGCTCTATGCGGAGGACGGCGCAACGACTGGGGACCCTGATGAATATCTGGACTCAGTGACTCTCCCGTCCCTAGCCCAAATTCAAACTGACTACCTAGATCGAGAGATTAGGATAGAAGAGGTTGTTACGGCGATCGCTAGGCTGAAACTCGGGAAGGCTCCGGGACCAGACGGATACACCACCCTCTTCTATAGGACGTTCTGCACTACCTTGGCTCCAATACTGACCAAGCTGTTTAATTCTTTCGACTGCCCCGGTGCTATCCCGCCGGATCTTCTGCGCGCCACGGTATCAGTCATACCGAAACCAGGGAAGGACAGGGCTCAATGTGGCTCGTACAGGCCGATTTCCCTCCTAAACGTTGACCTTAAAATCTATACGGGGATCCTGGCTGCGAGGCTGGCACAGTATCTCCCTGGGCTGATTGAACCGGACCAGTCCGGCTTTGTACCAGGTAGGCAAACGGTGGATAATACCAAGCGGTTGGTGCACGTACTGGAGAAGGCTTCGCGGGTCCCTGGGGAAAGGATGCTCCTCTCAGTCGACGCCGAGAAAGCGTTTGACCGGGTGCACTGGCCGTATCTTGAGCGGGTGATGGCTCGGATGGGCATAGGGGAGAAATTTAGGTGCATGGTCTTTAATTGTTATAAGTTCCCGTCGGCGACGGTGCGTGTCAATGGCTGTGGATCGAAGCGCTTTTATATTGAACGCGGCACGAGGCAGGGATGCCCGTTGTCTCCTTTACTCTTCGCTCTCTACATGGAGCCTTTTGCCCAGAGAGTGAGACAAAATCCAGATGCTACGGGAGTGCGGATGGGAGGTTATACCCACACGGTCAGCTTATATGCAGACGATGTCATCTTTGCGCTGGAGGATCCGCAGAGGGCTTTACCCGCGTGTATGGGAGAGCTTGGGGCCTTCGCGAGAACGGCCGGATTTAAGATGAATCTGGGGAAATCCACGGCATTAGATATCTCCCTGACACCTGAGACGAGACAAGATTTGCAGAGGCGTTACCCACTAAGATGGTCACGGGAACACGTGCCGTATTTAGGTATCCTGCTGGCTCCCACACTGTCAGCGATGGTGGCGGTTAATTACGAGACATTAGGCCAGAAGGTGAAAGAGGAACTAGGGAGGTGGAATAAGGGGACGATATCGTGGCTAGGCAGGATAGCGGCGCTGAAGATGACAGTGCTACCACAGATCCTATATCTCTTCCGGGCTCTTCCGCTGCAGCCCCCTAAGGGCTGGATACGGATGATGCAGACTGCTCTATCCCAATTCGTCTGGCAAGGCCGTAAACCCCGAATGAAGAGAGCACTGACGACTCTAGCGCCGGAGGCGGGTGGACTGGGAGTCCCTGACCTTCAAAAATACTTCCAGGCGTCACAGTTGAGGTACTTAGTGGAATGGAGCAGATGGGAGTCGGACAAGCACTGGCTCTTCCAGGATCAGGCAGTGGCGGGCCAGCCATTGCAAGAAATACCGTTCCTACGCAGACAACACAGACCCCCAAATCTCTACGCCTCCTATGTTACTAGGGTGCCGCTGAGGGTGTGGGATGCCACTAGCGAACTATTCGAGCTTACTTCGTTCCCTTCTCCGTTCACTCCTATTGTGAACAATCCGGACTTCACGCCTGGGATGGAACCGGGTGCCTTTGCGCACTGGCGTGAGAAAGGCTGCAGAGCGCTTTTTCATGTGTACGGGAGGGATGGGATCCTCCCCTTTGAAGACCTTAAAGAGAATTACCAGCTGGCCGAGGCGGATAGGATGCGATATTGGCAAGTCAGACATTGGGCACTACAATCGCAGGTGCGGGACGCGGCGGACAGGGACCTGCTCCCTTATGAGCGATGGATGGCGACGCGTACATCGGATGTAAAACTCATATCGGATCTGTATAAAATGCTACAGCCTCCGCCCACACACATCTATAATCCTGGTAGGGAGAGATGGAACAGGGAACTGGGGAGAACGCTCAGCCACAAGGAGTGGGAACAAATCTCATACCGAGCACGACACTCTGCATATCACGTGGGGCTCACAGAAACCTTCACCAAGGTGTCAACGTACTGGTATCGCACTCCCGAACGTTTGCACGAAATGAACAGGCTCATAGACACTACATGTTGGCGCGCTTGTGGGCACAATGGGACACTGACGCATATCTTATGGGATTGCCCACTGATACAGGACTATTGGAAGGAAGTGATCGATGAAATTGATACATGTTTTGGGATAGAGTTGCCTCGTTTCCCGGCCTATACGTTACTGGGCCTGCCTAATGCCTTAATGTTCCCATTGAAATCCCGGAGAGGGAGACACATAGCCATCGCTTTGGGCTCAGCTGTGCAGAACATTCTAATACACTGGCGCACTTCCACTGTTCCCTCGATCACGGGCTGGCTGCACAGGCTGTGGCACGTACTGGGCATGGAGAAACTTTCGCTTACACTGGCTGGGGAGGCAGACCAATTCACTGAGTTGTGGCAACCATTCCATGCTCTACTAGCTACTGAATTCAGGGAGCTTACGTGCCCCAGATACCTGAGACTCCTTAGGCTTACACCGCCGATCACTTGAACGGCCAATAGGGATCGGGAGGGTCGGGTACGCATGCTGAGTAAATAACAGGAGAGGACTTGTGAGTTTCTGAGATCTTTCTTGCAGAACACCGGACGGGGAGTTGGGGGATGGGGGAGAGGGTGGGTATGAGGGACAGTTGGGGTAGTTTGTTACATTGAATATGAGGTACAGAGGGATTGTTATTTGCTTTCTGATTGACATTCGAATGCAACGCTCGAGGACGCCGCCCAGGGCGGCTCTTACCTAGCACAGACTGTAGTACTCGGTAGGTGGCGGTGAGCTCTGGAGAAAGCATTGATTTTTCACGCTGGGAACTGTCTATTATTGCATAAAAAGAAATTTTTTTTTTTCTTCTTGTTTTACATTGCTGTACCACTGTACTTCCTTAATAAAATACTTAAACCTAAAAGATATCCTGATCTCCTCCCAAATTATTCTGCAAGCTTTTCTACTTCCGTAATTGCCTCCTGTGGAGCTGATGTTAGCAAGGCAATATCATTAGCATATGCTAAAAATGTTGTCTCATATCTATGAGAAACTACAGGTTTAATGAAAGGATTATTTAATATTAAGGAGATATATGGGTCTAAATAAAAAGCAAACAGGATTGGGGAACAAGGGCAGCCTTGAATGGTACCCCTTTCTATCTTCAGCCTCCTAGATTTTACCCAATTATTTTAATTTTGGCATGAGGATTGTAATAACTAGCCTGTATTGCCCGAATAAATCCTAGACTGAAACCTCTCTCGGCCAATTTATCCCCCAGATAACCCCAGGCCACCCGATCAAAGGCTTTCTCTATGTCCAGGACGATCACAGCCACCGCTCTTTTCACTACCTCCACTATGTCGAGTATCAATATTACTCGCCGCGTGTGGTCTGTGGTCCCCCGGCCAGGAACAAAGCCATGTTGCCATGGTGAAATAATTGCATCTATGTTCTTTTGTAGTCGGTGGCCATATTTTGGAATATATTTTTGAGTCCGTATTCATAAGAGAAATCGGGCGATATGACGAGGGGAGTTCTGGAGGTTTAACTTTCTTTAGGAACACTGTAACGTCTGTATCCTGCCAAGACATTGGAGGTATTCCACGATAGTGAATATATAAAAATAAGTCTTGCATAAGGGGTACTATTTGTGCTGCAAGCATTTTATACATCTCAATGGGGATTTTGTCTGGCCTGCCCGCCTTGCCTGATGAGAGAGACGCCAGTGCCACCTGCATCTCTTCTATCGTAATTTCCTGCTCTAATTCTTGAGAGGTTTCATCATTTATCCTGGGAAGTGATATAGCACTGTTATCAATATCTTCCAAATCCTCTTACTCCCCTTGGACCCCTGTCAAAGATTCTGCTTGATATAGTCTATTATAAAATTCCTCGAAGATTCCAGGGGCGGTGGGTGACATTTGAAAGTGGTGGGGCGCAAACTGATTTGCATACAGCACCGTAGCGAGTGAGCGGAGCGAGCGACTCCGAACCCCAAAAGGGGGGTTTGGGGGCATTAACCCCCCCAAGAAAATTTTGAAAAAAAAGAAGAAAAATCGTGCATTTTCAAGCAAATTTGAGAAAGCAGGAAGGTTAATAAAGCAATTGTGAAAGTGCAGTTATTACATTAATAGATGGCATAACATAGGTAGCTGCTTATTCAGTATAACCACAGAGCTTCATACATTCCGTCCTATTACGCTCAGGCGCTGAATTCAGACTATAAGACTTTCATGAAAATCTCAGCTCTAAGAGTAGAAGAGGTTGCAAAGCAATTGTGAAAGTGCAGTTATTACATTAATAGATGGCATAACATAGGTAGCTGCTTATACAGTATAACCACAGAGCTTCATACATTCCGACCTATTACGCTGCTGAATTCAGACTATAAGACTTGCATGAAAATCTCAGACAGCCCTTCAGACAGTATTCTAGAAAGCCCTTCAGACACTGTTCTAGACATCCCTTCACACAGTGTTCTTGACAGCCCTTCAGAAAGTATTCTACACAGCCCTTCAGACACTGTTCTAGACATCCCTTCACACAGTATTCTAGACAGCCCTTCAAACACTGTTCTAGAGAGCCCTTCAGACAGAATTCTAGATGAAATCACGCCCAACAAACCGTCGCCGGCACAGCACAATACCAGAAATCTAAAATAAAAGCGGAAACACACACTGAGTTGCAGCTTCAGCGTAAGTAGAGGACCTGCAAAGAAAATTATGTCAGCCTGACGAAAACGAACAATTTTTATTTTATAGAAATTACTCCTGTCTTTTCACGGATAAAGCACAAACTCTGCGCACATATGTTTCTGGCTGCAATCATGCAAGGACAGAGCACCCTTCACCAGGCCGTGCTGGGGAGAGACAGGGTGAACCACAAGACTGCTGAGAAAGGACACGGCGTCGACATTCCGTCTTTGGAAATATATATATATATATATACACATATACACATACATACATACACACACATACATACATACACACACATATATACACACACCTACACAGTTGAGGGTAAAGATTAGAACATCATTTTTTAATAATTAGTATTACTTAGCTGCAATGTAATGCTCCATACAGGGACTCTTGTTGCAATGGTAGAAAACTTACCAGAGAAGTAGTGGCTCTAGTGTAGTGGCTGTGTTGGCGATGTAAAGATCTCAATGTAGTGGTGGTGGTGTAACCCCATGATGTCCCCTCCAGACAACTCCCAGTCTTTTTCCACTCCACAGCCCGCTTCCTTTCTCAGTATGCACCCCCCTTTTCTATACATTTCCATATAGCAATATAGAGATAGTCCTGGTGGGAATATAATCAGCTAAAACTCAGCATGCACCCCAGGACACTTATTTAGAAGAAAGATATGTGAAAGTACCATAATGTTATAGCTGTGGAAGTATCCTCATCACATCCTTAGACCTTCTGTCCCCTGATGGTCTACAACCTCCCTTTCATCCATTCCTCCTAGAAAGGCCTGCCAGGAGCAGTTTCCATCCGTCTGAACCCCTTCCAAGGTCTCCCAGCGTGGTATAGCTACATTCTCTGTCCCACTCCCTGAAGGCAGGCTGGTAAGCTACACGGTCGATGTTCTCATCCCATACGTCCGAGGCAGTGTCAGATGGGCCTTCCATCACCGCCACAAACCTGCATTAATGTACCCACTCAGGCATAAAACCCATTCTTCCACCACCTTTCAAGGACAGGAATGTTCTCCTCATGTACATAAGAGGGAAGATGGTGGAGGTGCAATATATCCGGTGCAAAGTTATAGTAAAAAAAAAAAAAAAGTGGAACAATGCGAAAAAGAAGTGGCCCATAATAGTAATATAAAAAAAACATTTGTTGAAAAAGAGAATAAAATAAACCCAAAAAATTCTTACGTACATGACACTGAAAAAAAGTAAGCCAGGCAAGATGAAAAAATGTATGCGATTGTGCCACTGTGGCGTGTTGGTCTACATGTGGCTGAGAGTTTATTATATAGCCTGTGGATATGTAGCAGAGTGTGGCCTTAGGCCAGGGGATGCAAGGTACTGACTGAGTCAGAGGGTACGTAGAGCTTAGCTGACTGGTTATAAGAAGTGGCTTTACGTGAAGTAGAGATCCAGTGGACAGGAAGTGCAGGAGGGGTGCACGGAGGAGGGGATGGGCCCTGGGGGAAGAGGGTGGCGGGGGCAAATGAGTGCATGGATTAGTAGAGCAAGACTGAGGGCTTGAAGAACACTTAAAGAGTTTACAGTGCATGGCCCAGTGAGCAGGGCGGAGCTGAAGGTCAGCTTGGTTGGCTTTAGACCGTGCCAGGTTCAGTCAGGATGCTATTTTGAAATAATAAGATGGGTGGCTGCTTAATGCTAATACAGGTTCCTAGGAATCCAACTGTCTACAGACCTTTGGTGTACTAGAAAATCTCATTTTCTGACACGGAGTGCTGCACATCTCTGTGGCTTTGGGGTACATTGGAAAACCAGAATGGTGCATGCAAAAGTTACATGATCATCAAAAACATGGCAAAAGCAGGAAACAAGGCTGCTGAAAAGATAAAGTAAATGAAGAACACATCCAGAATACGGGAAAGAATGAGCTAAAGAAAATGCACTTCAAGGGGACAGTAGCATTCCAGACATTGACAAAGAAAGGACAAACCACATTTAAACAGGAGAAGAGAGCACATTGAGAAATTGGCATGGGTAAAGCCAATAGGTCTTCCTATTCTTGAAAAAAGCAATTGTATTCCCATTGTCACGCCCTTCAAAATATGTAATCAGCACTCTCCAAATGCAGCCTGTATTAGCTCAGGCCATCACTAGGGATCCCTTATACATAACCTGTCCCTGGATCACAGAACTGCCATCTGATGTTAGGCCTATGATATATGCACTCCAGAACAAATAAAAGGGCCTCTTTCAACTATACAACAGTAGGCAGAGGGAAACTACAACCCTCGCTCATCCTTACATTGGGCACTACATAAACTAAGAAAATGAGTCTCTTGCACCCCTCCAGCAAGAACTCAGGCAGTAGGCTAAGTGCATCTACAACCCTTGCAGTCCCTAAAACGACAGAACACTACATCAATTTATAACCACTCATCCCAATTTAAGTTACCTTCTCACTACAACTGTAAACAACCAGGGACAGGCACGCACACACACACACACACACACAAACATATATTATATACATCATACGCAATTTCAAAAACTACAAATTACTCACAGCAACAGACATTATCAGTAACCTCAGCATAGCCTTACACAACTTGCCACCCCTATATAAACAATCATGTGGAACTCGGTAATGACATGTTTGAGCTACTTGCACTGAGCAGACTAAATATGTGTTTTTATGATTACATTTGCAGTTAATGCACATTTGTTTCTTGGTGCTGTTGCTCATCCAGCCTCAAAGCACAAAGTGTTTCACATTTGCAGTCAGCTATAAGAGGGTTGATGGTTTGAAGTTTTCTGTTCCCCAGACAGGGTATTAGAACATAACCCTTTCTGGCCCATTCTCGCAAATAATAAAATGGATGCTGCCCAGCATATGGCGTTTTCAAATGTAAGCCGCAGCGGTCCTGGGGCTCAGCTGCCCTCCAATCGTTTAGCATGAGGTGGGGTTAAACACACCCTGATAAACATACTCACAGTGGTGGCATGCATGCAAAGAAACAATATCCTTGCCCATCGAGTGTTTTGCCTCCTATACTCACTGTCAGTACAATTTTACTTGCTGCACGATAGATAGCATAAGCATACACTTTAAAATCACGCAGGTAAATGCCCTCTTGCCACCAGTTCATTCCCTCACGGCATGTACTGCCAGTGCCACACAATGAAATGCTGAATATGCCAAGTTCCCCTGTGTTGGCACACAGGTCCTGGAGAATCTAAAAACACGGCACAGTCGCTACTCGCTTCACAAATAAAAAAACAAAAACATTATTTATCAGGTGCTGGCTCGGTAGGACAGAGTCAGGCTACTTACCTGAACGGGTCCACTGCTTCTGGTCTGGTCCTGGGCTGGCTGGGGTCCTGTGTTCTGCAGCTGCCTGAGCTCCCTAAAAGTCAAAAACTTTCATAAACCGCGTCCAATAGCCCCTTCATATTTGGATAAACTGTCAGCAGTGAAGAGGCGCTGCAAACAATCTGAAAATCAATGTCCTTTTATGTCAAACACTGACAAAGCCTTATAAAACTGAGCTGCGCTCCTCTAAAAAGCTGGTCAAAAACGCAAGAGTTAAACTTTACCATAAGTAAATTTGATCAGCTAGCACCCTCCAGAAAATCTTTTTGATATAGAACGCCCTCGGTCATCGTGTCGCTGCCACTATGGTTATTTCGTCATCCCAGCAGCTGTACTTTGACTTTTTCAGGATAAAATCACTCGGTTCTTTCACTACCGTCCGAATTGTTGCATTTCAATTATATGTGATAGCAATTCGTTTTCTGACTGGTCACCATTTACTCCTGCGCACTCAAATTAAATGCTTGCTAAGATACTCTGGTCTTTCCCCATGAATCTTCTCTCCATCCCTGCGGATAAAGATAGTTCGACCTGCTGCTTCCCCCTTCATGCCGTTCATGGCTTCTCTCTGCAATACTTTTCTTAAAAACATGGTGCCCGCAGTCGTTAAGAAAGCCTTGGTTATCCTTCTCCGCCACCCTCGGAGGCAAAGCCACACCATGCCACAGACATAAGAAGCAGACACACGCATCCCGGTGAAATGGCTAATCACTGCATGGCTTCACTGTGTGAAGCCATGCAGTGATTCAGGGATTGGCCATTTACCTGTGGCTGAGGCAGTGTGTGCCACCCCCACGCGGGGCATCCAATGATGGATGCTGCGCGGTGGACCAGCCAATCCTGGCGCTGCATGCAGCGCCAGGATTGGCTAGGGGGGCACATTTGCTTCTCGCCCTGTCGCCCATTGTAAACTCGGGCTACGGCAGGCTGAGAAGTACCCCCCTGGGTCCTGCTGGGGAACTGTAGTGTGCATGCTTGGGAAAGTTGGATCCCAACTTACACTTGCGCACTGCGGACTGTCTGCTGCAGCCTGAGTGTACTGTCACTCAAGCTGCAGCAGGCGCCACCCCCTGTGCATTCCGAAATCGCCGGGTGTGTCCCGGCGGCTGACTCGCAATCCTTACAATAAATTACTCTGTACAACACACTTGTACAGAGTAATTTATTGTAAGGATTGCAGCCGCGATGCGGGTCCATGTGGCTGGTGGGGCTACGCCCCTACGCCCCAATGGACGCATTGCGGCTGGAAGATTCTAATAATCTTTTCTGGGTCTGATACTGATGCACCATTTGCATCTGGCATTTTTGATATATTATTTCTAACACTTTTTTTGTCTTGTTCTTAGGGCCAGTAATCTCCCAGTTGTCTCTCTGTATTCATACAGTTCTTTACGATACATCTGAAATTTCTGGGCCACCTTCTCTTGAAAATATTGAATCATTTCAGGTTCAACCAGTGCTATTCTACATAAATGTTGTGATAATACATTTTCTACAGCTCCATTGTTGATTATTTGAATATGTTCTACTCAAGTTTACCTAGTTTATTGATCAGTGTATCCATCTGTAGTTTGCGCTTCCTCCGTGTGTGAGCTACATACCCTATTACTTCTCCCCTCAAGACTGCCTTATATGTATCCCAAACCACCGCTCGGGATGCACTGTACCTATTGCAATCAAAGAATGCTCTAGTCCAGTATTTTATATGGGTCCAGAACTCATTGTCCAGTAGTAATTTTTTGTCAAAAGACCAAGTAGTTTGCCTGTTCAAACCCTGAACCTCCTTAATTTCTAAAATTAATGGATTATGATCCGAATATAGCTGTGGGAGTTTTATTATATCCACATTATCCAACCATTTTGTAGGGGCAAGGAAGTAATCTAAGCGAACACATTTTTTATGGGGATATGAGTAGTATGTAAAACCAGGGTCATTTTGTTGTTTCTCTAACCAGACATCACCTAGCCCATGGCTATTTTTAAGTGAACAAAGTGCTTTGAATACTTTAAGCTTCCTTCCTGAAAATAGGCTTACAGCACTACCGCCATCCAAATGTAAATTGAAATCGCCACAAATAATCAAGAAACATGACCAGTGTGCTAGCTTAACCTCTACCTCTTCCCAAATATGAGGATCATCCAAGTTTGACCCGTATATATTTACCACGGTAAAACCCAGGGATAGCTCCGTTATGGCCCATCGACCCCATTTATCTGACTTTGTTCAAAGGGCCGTACCGCTAGGATGTTAAATATATATAGCCACTCCTCTCGTTGTTGTTTGAGCGGAGCACACAGCTAAATTATAGCCTCTGACCTCGAGAAGTGTTTTGTTACCCCATGCATTGTGTGTCTCCTATAGGCACAGGACCTCCGGATTCAGCATAGTGATTATCTCGAACACCTTGGCCCTTTCTGTCTTATCGTTCAGGCCTCCGACGTTTGATGAACAGATCATATATTTAACCTTATTTTCCTAGTAGAGATACCTTAGATAGCCATTGCCAATAGTTTTGAAGTCTCTTCATAATGCGGTAAGTTCCATTACATATCCAACTGCATGTATCTGATTTCTGGTTTTTGCTCTTGTTACCCCCCACCCCCTGCCCCAGCTTCCCCTAATACCCTCCCTCCCTTCCGTGACCCCAACACTCACCTCCCCCTCCACCCCCTATGACTTCCCTCCCCTTCTCCTTCCCACCCTCCACCTTACATCGAAGGAAAAAGGGCTTAGGGCCCTAGCGATGGGGAGAGACTTCACTCCAGTCTCCGCTCTGCTCGCGGGCCAACATTTTAATCCTTGATTGCCGCTTTTGAATGACAACATATTATCATATCATATTAATGTTCCATCTTCTGCATTTGCTCATTATTTTACCTAAGCTAGGCATATGAACAGCCCTATTCTAAATTCATACTAAACTCTTATTTTGAACATTACTGTTTTAAATACATTGGAATTCCGCATTTCAAAGAGTGTTCAGATATTCCTGAGCTTGTTTCTCCGATATAAAGAAGCGTATACGCCCCTTATACAGCACTTTCAGAGTTGCCGGGTTCAGCAGAATGGCCTGTGCACCTTTGTTTTGAAAGGGGGTGATTAGTTATCTTAAGTGCCACCTCCTCTCCACTGTGTGGTGGCAAAAGTCTGGCCTTACAAAAGATTGAAATTCTTTGCTCTGTCGTTTCCTATCTGGTCTTGCCAGATCATATAGTGTCTCCCGAGCTAAAAGATTATTCTAATTGATCAAAATTGGTCTGGGACGATTTCCTGCTGAACCATTTTTCCTCGCAGGCAGTTTAAATGGAAATCTATGGGCCCTCTGTATCTCATTAGCCCAATTCCACATTGTTAGCTCCGGGAAGGCTTCGAGAAAAAGTTCCTGTACAAACTTACGGACATTCGTCCCTTCCACCCCCTCCGGTATTCCTAGTATCCTAAGATTATCTCGCCGAAGCCGATTTTCTAAGTCAACTATCTTTAGTTGCATATCCTCCCGATTGGATGAAATCATATCTATATCGGCTGTTTGTACCACCATTTGATCCTCTATGGCTGATATCCGCCCTTCTGCTACGTTTATTCTTTCGAAGAATTCACTGCAAGTCTTTGTAATTCTCCTAACTGAATTCTGCAGTTTACGGCAGGCCTCATGTGTTTTCTGGCTTTCAGAGCGTGTCTCCGCTCGTTGCCCCACCATTAGCTGATAAATTGCGGTCAGTGACATCTCATCTGTATTATTGGGTGATATTGTTGCTCCTGCTGTGACTCCTGCTGTTGTTCCCGGGGTAAATTCCTCATCAGCTTGATCTTCTGGTGAGGGTTGCGGTGAGAGAGATATTTCCCACGTTAAGCTCTTGCCTGTCCCGGGTTGCGATATGTCTGTGGTGGGAGCCTTTTGTACCACAGATTTATTGCAAGCCATAGTGGCATTTGGAGTCCTCTCCTTTGATGTAGAATCCATAATTGAGTCATTATGTTCGCTTACCAGGCTAGTTAAAGACCCTTCTAAGGACTCCTCTTTCTGTCCTTCATCCTGCTCCTCATCCGAGATGTCTGAGCGATCTGATAATGAGAGGAAGGGTTCACTTGAGTCGCTCTCGCCACTGGGTATTGACCTCTTTACTAGACTCAGGCCAGATTCTGAGGTCTGGCTGCTACGAAAATCTTTGGATTTCAGTAGTTTCTCCAGCACCCCGAAGGCATGCTTCCTTGGTCCCGGTCAGTAAAAGTCCTGGAGCAACAACATTGGTTTCAGTCCAATGATGTTTCCAGATAGAGTTTGTGAATTATAAAGGCCCTCAGTGTAAAAGCATTGTTGCTGTTTCCCCCACGGAGAAGAAAAAATAGACCATAACACCGGAAGCTTGCTCATTGGGTAACTCGTGGATGGAATGTACTCTTTCAGTGGGTATTCCTTTCCTGACAATCCTGTTATCTTTGCTCACACAATTATTCCTCTTTTGTTTGCTGAAACTTGTTTTTTTTTATGCCATAATGGCTTTTTGAAAGTGGTACATTGTAAAGTGATTCTGTAAGCTAACACTAAAATTACAAGTAAAGATCATCAGCTTCTTAGAAATATGTGTTCTTCACCTAAGATCAAGCTGACCCTTTCCAATTCCATCTTCCAGAAAGACGAAAATATGGAGAGGGGATAATGCAAAAATGCAATATGTTTAGAACTGTATCATTCCAGTTTTCACATTCCCAACAAGTATTTCTTTTTTTTAAACTTTTTATTTTAAATCAGACATAATACAGTAGGATATTTGTTAAAAAAGAAATATAGTTTAGAGCACAAAAGCGTCCAGGGCAGAAATAACAGCCAAAGAAGAAGGAAAAAAATAAAAACAAAAATCACAAAGGCATAAAAAAAGAGCAAAAAACCAATAAGCATATCCCACCCCTGGAACTCATCCTACTCAGTCATATATCTTACTATTAAATCTGCACTTGATTTAACTTTGTTCTTCCTACATCCAGACAATAAGTGGCTTTCAGACATTCATACCTTTTTTCCTAGTTTTTAACCCTTTACACTTATACAGAGCGATTTCTTGCCTCCCAATAAATATTAGCCTATGCAACCACTGATGGAATGTAGGTGGTTCCTGATCCTTCCATACAGTGGCGATCAGGAGACGTGCTATTGATATAATTAAAAACACAGAATCTCTCTGTATTGCATCAAATTGCAGCCTTGAATCAAAGCCCAATAACATCAATGTGGAGGAAATCTTTATATTTCTCCCCAATGTTTGTAGCATAAAAGACTCAAGCCCTTCTTTTAAGGTATCTAGCTTTGCACAGGAATAAAACATGTGTACCATATCAGCTGGTCCAATTTGACATCTAGGGCAAACATCCGATTCCTTTATTCCCCATTTAAAAAGTTTCGATGGTGTGGTAGAGATTATACATCGTTTTGTATTGTTGAGCCTTTAGGTCGGATAACATAAAAACATTTTTTCCCACCTCCAACACCTTGTCTATATCAATCCCCCATCACTTAATTTACTCGTCCAATTTGCTTCTATTTTTTCAACATCATCGGGTATAGATTTTAACAGCTCTTGATAGAAATCTTTAATTATATTCCTAGGATTGCTCATAAGCTTCAGGATTGGTATCTGCCCCAAATGAATACTCTCTTTTGAGATTCTTCTTATGCAATTACAAAAACAAAAACAAAACACAAGTCCCCCTGCAGGACGAACCTTTGTGCGATTTCAATAAACATAGACTCAGGCCAGATTCTGAGGTCTGGCTGCTACGAAAATCCAGAGCTTGAGCTTCAGCAGGTTGTGCTATTGGTCTTGTCATCTGACCCCCCGTTCCTGCTTGATTTCCAGATTGATCCTTCTCTATTAAGTTTATAGCATTCATTTGATTTGTTCGTTCCGGTAAGAATTTTTGTTGACTCTCCATATTTTGCGTCGCTTTGATTTTATCTTTCCTAGTTGAAAACATTTGTGGGACTTTCTTGTTTCTTCCCTCATTCAAATCACTTTTAGTATTCGGGCAGTTCAGCTCTCCGACTGCACCTTTCAATGCTCTTTTTTTGCTGCTGCCTCCTATCGGGGGATCTTGAAGTCGACTGCCCAGCGGGGTATCTGACATTCCTCTGCTTTTTCCACCCGTGCTGTTTTTGGAGGCATCTCCAAAAATGTAGCAGCTCCAATGTCTAAAGCATTAATAGTATATAGCAGTTTAAAATGGGGTCATAGAATGCCTAATCATAACGTTTTGTATATCGGTCTCAGTCCCAATCCTTGAGGAAAATGCCGCATTCAGCGGCATTCAATATTTAGTGCTCAATGAAGATATAGCAAATCAGCGTGTCAAATCAACATGTCAACCTTTTAAGCACAGCCCTCAGCAATGGAGTAGCAAGAAAACCAGTTACCCACCGCATGGTCCTTTGTGGCGCTCTTTACAATTCCAGTGCCTCGCTATGCCTGCTGTATCTTCTGTTATCGGGTCCCGTACCCCTTCTGTCAGTCTCACGCCTGCGATACGCCTAACGCTGCTCCTGGTGCCGTGGCTTCGTCACACTGTGAAGCAGGGCGTCAGAACAGCTCACCGCGGTATCCTCCGTTATCGTACCCTTGGCTCACTTCAGCTATCATGCCAGCGATTGTAGTCCAGCGCCTCCATGGGACCACAATGCATCAGAACGCATCAGTGGAGTCCGTCATGACACTCCGTCGGCTCCAAAGGTTCCCTCAGCACTCAATCCAGCTCTTTCAGCATCCGCCTCAAACAAGAATAGACGTACGGTAAGGATTCATTATAGTCTTCTCAATACGTCATCTTCTGATTTTGATTTTTTTTGTCGTGCAGAGAGGAGTCATAGCGGAGCTAACCTCTCACACGTCCATCACGGACGCTGATTCTGTGCCTTTTTTTCCTCCTTCTGTCCCATTCGCTGCCCCCGTGATTCTGTGCTTTTTTCTCCTTCTGTCCCCTTCACTGCCCCCGTGACTCTGTGCCTTTGTCTCCTTCTGTCCCCTCCGTTGCCCCCGGGATTCTGTGCCCTTGCTTCCGTTCCCGCCGCTGCGTCCCCTGCCGCCCCACCCCCCTGACTGCCCATTCTCTGCCCCTGCCTCCCGCCTCCGCCTCCCAGCTGCTCCTCCCTCCCACCTCCCCATATATGGTGACCGCTGCGCGGTGAGGGCAGCGACCCTTGACCCCTCAAGGTAGGTCGCTCCCCCTCAGCACAGCACCGCCTGTGCCTCCATGCCCCAGTTGCCACTGCTGAGGAAGTTCGAGGCCCTCCACCACCTGCAGGCTAACACCTGTGCCTCATCCCTGGTGACCAGTGGTAGGCCTTAGGTTTGTTTGTCATTTGTCATTCCATTGTATTGCACTCTCTTGCTGTCCTTGACTGCTGTTGTCTGTCTCCCCTTTGTTGTCCCTGTCATTCTGTGCCTTTTTTCTCCTGTCCCCTTCGCTGCCCCCGTGATTCTGTGCCTTTTTTCTGCTTCTGTCCCCGTGATTCTGTGCCTTTTTTCTCCTGTCCCCTTCGCTGCCCCCGTGATTCTGTGCCTTTTTTTCTCCTTCTGTCCCCTTCGCTTCCCCCAGTAATTCTGTGCCTTTTTTCTCCTTCTGCCTGTTCGCTGCCCCCGTGGTTCTGTGCCTTTTTCTCCTTCTGTCCCATTTGCTGCCCCGTGACTCTGTGCCTTTTTCTCCCTCTGCCCCCTTTGCTGCCCCTGTGATTCTGTGCCTTTGTCTCCTTCTGTCCCCTCCGTGGCCCCCGGGATTCTGTGCCCTTGCTTCTGTCCCGCCGCTGCGTCCCCCGCGACCCCACCCCCCTGACTGCCCATTTGCTGCCCCCGCCACCCGCCTGCTCCTCCCTCCCACCTACCCATATATGGCAGCTGCTGCACATCCGCGCCGCTGGCGCGCCGGACTGTGCCCAGCGCCAGAACCCCTGTCCCCTGCGCCTACCACGACGACAGCTGCCGCTACGATTCCAGCACACTGCACGCCCTCAACCCCGGACGGACCCACAACTGCTTCAAGGCCGCACCGAAATGCACACATGGTCCCTTCACCTGCAGGAAATGCAGCTACACAAGCCTCAGAGCCGCCGAACCACCCGGCAGGAAAAACCTCACACACCTCCGATGCATCCTACTGAACACCCGCTCCGCAAGCAAGCACGCCGTTAAGCTCTGGGACCTGCTCGACACATCATGCCCGGACGTCGCCTTCCTGACAGAGACCTGGATGAACGACTCCTCCGCACCCGACATCGCCATAGCCATCCCAGACGGCTACAAGATCACCCGCAGAGACCGTACCAATGGAGTCGGAGGAGGAATCGCCATCGTCCACAAGAACAGCGTCAGGGTCTCGACCAACACCGACGACACTCTCAGCACCGCCAAACATATGCACTTCCAGATCCGCACAGACCCCAACACCACCCTCAGAGGTCCCTCATCTACAGACCCCCTGTACTCCGACCCCAATTCAGCGACTCCATCGCAGACTTCATCAGCATGCACGCCCTGAGCTCCACCGACTACATCCTCCTCGGAGACCTGAACTTTCACCTTGAGAATAACAACGACAGCAACTCCACCACCCTGATCGCCAACCACGGATTGAGGCAGCTTGTCACAACGCCTACCCATTCTGCCGGCCACATGCTCTACCCCATCTTCTCATCAAGCTCCCACGTCTCCTTCAGCCACACCACCGAACTCCTCTGGACCGACCACCTCCGCTTCCACTTCACCTTCCAGAAACCCACCACACACCACCGCACCCAACAGATCCCTCGCCGCTGCTGGAGCAAAGTCAACGAAGACCAACTACACGCAAACCTCGCTCTCAGCCCACCCACGACACTTCCAACATCGACGATGCCGCCTGCAACCTCAGACGCTAGATCAACGACTGCACCAATACCCTCGCCCCGCTGAAGAAACCCACCCACAGAGACACCAGCAAGAGAGCTAGCTGGTTCACCCCAGAACTCCTAGCCTCCAAGCAAACCTGCCGGAAACTAGAGAAGAAACGGCACAATGAAAAGACACCACACAGCCTCACAGCTCACAAAGACGCAATCCGCAAACACCATCAATTCATCAGGTCTGCCAAGAGGACCTCCTTCAAAGTCCGCCTCAACAACAACGCACACAACAGCAAGAAGCTCTTCAACATCGTAAAGGAACTCTCCAACCTCAGCTCCAACACCAATGACATCCCACCAGTGCAAGCCCTGTGCGACTCCCTCGCCACCTTCCTGCACCGGAAGATCGCTGACATCCACAACAGCTTCAACGCCCAGACAGCCCCAACAGACAGCAACACAACAGACCCTCCGCACACCATGGACCACTACCCCCTGCCAGCCTGGGCCAACGTGAACATAGATGACACCATCAAGACCATGAGCACAATCCACCCGGCTTCCCGTCAGACCCACTCCCGCACCACATCTTCAAGAAAGCCAGTAGCTCCATCACACCCCACCTGCGCAACGTCTTCAATCTCTCCTTCGAGACCGCGACCACCCCAGAGAACTGGAAACACACCGAGATCAACGCCCTACTCAAAAAACCCAAGGCAGACCCAAGAGACCTCAAGAACTTCCGGCCCATCTCCCTGCTTCCGTTCCCAGCCAAGGTCATCGAGAAAATCGTCAACAGACAGCTAACCCGATACCTCGAAGAAAACAGCATCCTGGACTCATCCCAGTCAGGGTTCCGCAGCAACCATAGCACCGAGACTGCCCTCATCGCTGCCACCGACGACATCAGGACCCTGCTAGACAACGGTGAGACCGCGGCCCTCATCCTCCTGGACCTCTCCGCCGCCTTCGACACCGTCTGCCACTGCACACTACGCACACACCTCCACAACGCAGGGATCCGAGACAAGGCCCTGGAATGGACCACCTCCTTCCTCTCCGGCAGACCCGAGAGCTTCCGCCTCCCCCCATTCCGAACCAAAGCCTCAAGATCATCTGCGGCGTACCCCAGGGATCATCCCTCAGCCCGACACTGTTCAACATCACTCGCACAAGTCGCCCGACAGCACGACCTCAACATAATCTCCTACGCCGACGACACTCAACTGATCCTCTCCCTCACTAAGGACCCCCTCACCGCCAAATTCAACCTCCATGAAGGAATGAAGGCCGTCCCCGACTAGATGAAGATCAGCCGACTGAAGCTAAACTCGGACAAGACGGAGGTCCTGATCCTCGGCTCCAACCCTTCAGCCTGGGATGACTCCTGGTGGCCTACGGCACTCGGAGCAGCCCCGACACCCACCAACCACGCACGCAACCTGGGAGTCATCCTCGACTCAACACTCTCCATGACCAAGCAAGTCAATGCAGTCTCCTCCTCCTGCTTCAACACCCTCTGCATGCTCCGCAAGATCTACAGGTGGATCCCGACAGACACAAAAAGAACAGTCACCCAGGCCCTTGTCACTAGCAGATTCGACTATGGAAACGTCCTCTACACAGGAACCCCGACCAAGCTCATCAAACGACTGCAACGCATTCAAAACGCCTCTGCAAGCCTGATCCTCGACGTACCACGCTACAGCCACATCACCCCCCACCTGAGAAACCTGCACTGGCTCCCCGTCAACAAGAGGATCTCCTTCAAGCTCCTCATCCACGCACACAAGGCACTTCACAAGACCGGTCCAGCCTACCTCAACAGACGACTCTTCTTCTACATCCCCAACCGCCAGCTCCGTTCCCCCGACCTCGCCCTCGCATCCGAAGAACAACAACCGGCGGCAGATCGTTCTCCCACCTCGCCGCCAAGACCTGGAACACCCTCCCACTGAGCCTATGACAGACCCAAGATCTGCTGACCTTCAGGAGGCTACTCAAGTCCTGGCTGTTCGACGAGTAGCCCCCCCCTTTTTTCCCCAGCGCCTTGAGACCCTCAGGGGTACGTAGTGCGCTCAACAAATTCTTGATTGATTGATTGATTGGTAAAATCTTAATCCTCTATCTGGACAGCCCCCACATCCCAGTTAGCTAAAGACAAGAAGAAAAAAATAATTTATCATAAAATAAAGATCGTATGGCTGGGTCAGGATCTTTGGAATTCACTTCAGAAAAACGTACGCTTTGATTGACTGAGAGAACTATCACTTAGGAGGGTCTTGGGGCGGGTTCAGGGATCTAGATGCCAAATCATATGATTGTTTTTCAGTAAATGCACACTGTTTCATTCTTCTCCACTTCACATTCAACAACATTGAAAAAAGCAAAAAGAAAACTATAATTCAGATTAACATGGATTAAGATGGATAATTGGAGGACAGGGTAGGCAAGGAGAAGGGAAACATTTGGCAGGAAATGGATAATCTCACTATAGCACACATTTATTTCACTTTATTTTAGTGCTCAAACAACAGTTTATGTTGGGACAGCTCATGTGTTAGAATAATCAGTATGAATATTTACACATACAGGCTCACTGCATTGTGCTGGTGTCACACTTTTTCTTACGCTCTTAATTCATCATGCAACTGTGATGATTCACCTTCTGCAGATATGTGTTTCAGTGTGCAGGTCAGACTTCATGGTAGAGGGGCTTCTACTGCCTTGGCTCATGCTCAAGGATTGTAACTAGGTAGTATTTTTTATTTTTATTTTGTTCAACAGATTTGGTGGCTAGGTCAGTATATGTTTAACCTCTCATTAACCAAACTAAATCTGGTTCTCCCACTGACCTGATACCAGCTAAATTTATCTCCCCGCTAATCGAGATACTGGGTCCTCATATTCAGAACCTACTTAACCTGTCTTTTGCCAAGAGCCAACTCCCATCTACCTGGAAGGAAGCGGTAGTGAACCCTATTCGCAAAAATTCCACCTTGCCCTGGTCTACACTCTCCAACCTTCGCCCGATTTCTCTCCTTCCTTTCATCAGCAAACTGGCAGAGAAGCACGTCAACACCACCCTCTCCAACTTCATCGAAGCGACAGGGGGCCTGGACCAATCTCAATCTGGATTCAGGCCCAACCACAGCACTGAATCAGCCCTCCTCTCTGTGACAGATCAGATTAAAATGTCACAAGATAGAGGGGGCTCCATGATTCTAGTGCTGTTGGACCTGTCCGCAGCCTTCGATACCGTGTCTCATAACACCCTACTGAACCGGTTGCAAGGAGTAGGAATCGGAGGCGTAGCACTATCTTGGTTGGAGAGTTTCCTCGCCGGGAGATCACAATCTATCAGCCTGGGCCCCTTTCGTTCCATCTCAAGGGGGCTCACGAAGGGGGTGCCACAGGGCTCATGCCTTAGCCCTACATTGTTCAATGTCTATGTGGCCCCCCTTGCTGAGATTGTGCGGAAATACGGGTTCATACCGGTCTCCTACGCTGACGACACTCAGCTCCTCTACCCTTTCAGCTCCCTTGACCCTAAAATCAAGGGGAATTTTGCTGAGGGTATGAGAGCGGTGTCACACTGGATGGCGAGGAACTGCCTCCAGTGTAATGTAACAAAGACTGAGGTCTTGCTCTTTGGCAAAGCAAGTATTCTTTGGACCCCTGACTGGTGGCCACTCGACCTTGGCCCAGTACCTGTACCCAAATCACATGTTAAAAATCTTGGATTAAAGTTGGATCAAAAACTGACCATGAAAGAACACACCAACTACATCGCGGGTCTATGTTTTCACACCATTGGTCTACTCAGGCGTGTCTTCCCTTTTCTTCCTGCCACATGTAGAAAGACACTTGTACAGGCCTTGGTAACCAGCCGCCTGGACTACTGTAACGGCCTGCTGACATTAGCCAATACGGATGCAGTAGGCCGTTTACAGGTGGTCCAGAATACGGCAGCCAGACTGGTCATGGGTGCACCTGCCAGGACTCCTTCTAAGCCCTTGCTGAAAGAACTGCACTGGCTTCCCATACGACAGCGCATCCACTTCAAGATCTGTTGCACGGTACATAAATGTCTGTATGGAGCAAGTCCTAAATATCTAGCCCAGTCTCTTGATTTGTACCAGCCCAGCAGGTCCCTCCGTTCCTGCAACCAAGCCCTGTTAAAACCTCCCAACACAAAGAAGATTAGGCATGGAGACCGTGCCTTCTCCGCTGTTGGCCCTGCCCTCTGGAACAATCTTCCCATTACCTAAGAACCACCATAAATCACTTGTCCTTCAGAAAGGCATTAAAAACCCTTCTTTTCCTAGAAGCATTTCCATCCATATAAACCGTAGGCTGCTCTACCTAATACCTTCTTAGTTGGCAAAGCGCGGAGATACCCTTACGGGATTGATTCCTGCGCTATAGAAGAAATTAAAATAAATAAATAAATATGTCAATGAGGGTTGGGCAAGATGAGCGCAAAAGTCTCCCACTCATCCCCCTAGCACCTTCTAATTTCTTTGCTCCTCAAGTATTCCCAGTGACCCGCTTTCAATAGTGGAAACGCCACTATGGCCTAGTTCACACTCTATTGCAGACCTTTTTTGATTTCTTAAATCCAAAATATCAGAACGCATCAGACCCATGAGATCTGGAAGCCAAGGATAAGACAGCCATTGAACATGCAACAATACTAGCATTTGCCCCCTCTTCATTTGAAAGAGTAGGTAACAGACCACTAACCTATTAATGGCTGTTCCCAACTAAAGGACTTGCTATGAGATCTGTGCATCTGTAACTGAGCAGGTACATTCTCTGTCAATGTGCTTTTCAGCCATAACACCCAACAGATTATATTAGGCTGACCATCTCACACATATCCAAAGTTGAACAGATACATCTAAGTAAATACATCTGTGGCGTACACCAGTTAAAGAGACTTCCAGAGCTTATACCTTAAATCTACTTGTATTTTATAATTGTCGCACTTGCCCAATTAAGCACAAGGAATGGCATCTTAGCCATGCAGTTGGTTGAACTTTGTTACTTTAACAGCAAATATACATCAAGATTTAATCATACCTTGCGCCATAACAACAGAACACACTAGGCACATCCTCGGTACCACTGATGCATAGCATGGCAACAAAACGTCATGATTGGCTAAGCGCCAACAGTATACCACTTAAGTTGTTCACAGTGGATTGCCCTAAAAACTCAGACTGAAAGCAGCCCAACACCCAAAAAAATCAGAGTAGATTAAAAATGTCCCTTGCATCTAACTTGGCACATACAGGTCTAATCAGATACCCTGACAATAGTCGACCCTGATCAGTGATGAACTCCTATAATGCATATCATAGTAGACCAAAAGTATACATTAGACACAGATCCCGATAGAGCCATACTGACAACCCAGCTCTCTCTCTCTGGGTTTGTCTTCTGATTTGGGTAGCTTTCCTATTTGATATAACAGAAGTGTCAGTGGATATTGATGAGAGATATATCGAAGTTCCGTCCTAGAGATATTAAGAGATACTGAACTTATACCAACCATCGAGGATCGACTTAACTTGTACCAATAGGCACTCTACTTATCCTTACATTCTCCAGCCATTGAAATTCACTTTGACAGCTGTTGAGGCTAATAGCTAAGCCAACAGTGTGGCGGCTGGTCCTTGGGATTCTAAATTCAACAGCACGTATGACAATAGATGAGCGACCAATAAGGATTTAGAGGTAGAGACTGATGGCAGGATAGGAGAAAAGCTGGGCTTAAAAGATTTCCATATCACAATGAATGTGGCTGCTGTACATGGCGTGGAAACAAAATTAAAAAGATAACTGCTTTGGATGGTTCGGCTGACAAATGTTCTGGGGTTGATCCAACATACAGAACTATGAAGCATAGCTGGCGGATGGAGAAGAGGTGGAACAAAATAGATCAGTAAGGGTGCAGGATTTAAAAGTAGGTAGCTGAGTACACATGAAGGCAAATGCAGGAGAATGAACAAAAGAAAGACAGCAATGAAAAGCAAGTGAGATCGGAGGTGAAATAGGAACAGGTGGGCTAGAGTGGGTTGGAAAAACAGCCCACCCAGGACAAGAAAACGTGACTGCAGGTGAAGTGGGTGTAGATGGGCTGGGGAAGCGTGGGAGCCTCCACCTTTCAAAATGAAAAGAGGATGATGAATAGGGTTAAAGATAAAGGTTGCAGATACATTTACCCACTCAGTTATTTTGCAACTTAGGAAGTCAATGTTACTTAGATACTGAAAGTAGTAGAGTCTTTTTATGTTGTAGACATTCTGAACTGATTTGAGGGTGTTTTTATTTGTGCATGGTGTCGTTTTTTTTACAGTTTTCAGAGAAGTCGCCTCTTTCCGTATCTTTTCTGTCGAACTTGCATTATGTTTGTTGTGTGTGTTTTTTCTAAGAGGGTTACAACACTTGTTTTTTAACTTTGTCATGTAACAGTGGGGCCTTACCTTGGTCCTTACATTTCTCATGTGCTCTCCATTAGAGCCGCTTTACAGCTGCCCTTTACGACTTCTGACACTCAAGACAGTTTTCCTCGTTGCCATTACATTAACGTGGTGGGTGAGTGAGCTTCAAGCTCCCTGTGTCAGCCCACCATACACCACCTTCTTCCCAGACACGCCGGTTCTGCAGACGTGAGCATCCTTCTTACCAAAAGTTGTGACGCTGTTCTACGTGTGTCAAACCATCATCCTGCCAGCGTTCTATGCTCCACCTTGCCCCCTTAAGGAGGAGGAGAGACTCCATCACTTGGACCCCAAGACAGCGCTGAGTTTCATACAGATCATACTACAGAACACTGGGTGTACGATCTGCTCTTTGTGGAGTTCTCTTGAGATAAAAAGGCAGGGCAGTGCAGAAGAAAACCATCTCCCAGTGGATTGTGCTTTGCCTCTAGAAGGACTTTATGCTCATTCTACTAGGGCCAAAGCTGCTACCACTGTGTTGGCACCTTTTTAACCTCATTTTTGTCCACTACTGATGCATATCTCAAATTGTTTGTAATTAAGAATATCCAATTGTTTAAACTGAATTGTTTAGACTGACAATAGACTTGTAAATTTGTTATTTTGTGGTGTGGGACTCCAAGAATTGACTATACTCACAGGTTACCATAAAATACGGCTTAACAGAGGGACTATTTACATTGTCATATCTGTTACTCAAAACCAGGAAAAGGGATTTTCTGATATTTGTTGACCACAAACCCATTCCCTTTTTCTTCAAAAAGGGTGTCTTCCAATATATTGTTAGAGATTCTAGCTAGCCGCAGATTCCTAACCGACCTTTCCTACCTCCTCGTTCTGTGGTTAGACTCTATCCAGTAATAAGATCCCAAGTCTAGGAATCGGACCACCGGTCACACCAATTTGCTAATGAGGCTCTGCATCTGGGGCTCTGGGCAGTCTCAAAAGTAACTGACGTCTATGCACATGAGTGTCCCTAATAATGGCTCCGCACATCATTTCTGGAACGGAACACCATCTGTGTCGAACCACACAGCATTACCTACTAGTGTGCAGATTTATTCCTGAAAAGTTTCACGATCTAGTCTGACTCCTGGACAGAATTCAAAAGGTGAAGAATCTGCAGTGAGATACAGTCCCCACCAGAAAGAGCGTTATCGAAGGTAAGTAATTAATTCAATTTGTTGATGTTGTCTATTTGCACATACACTTGTTGTATTGTTTGGCTGACCATGAGTGCCTGACTGATTATTTCCTGAGCGTGCCTGTAAATTTGGAGTGGGTGCCTATCTGGGCTTTAAGTGGGCCGGTTCTCAAGGGGTCTGAGCACCGGATGTTTTTTAAAGGGGGCCTCGAAACGGGTCTCTATCGGGCTCTGTTTTGAGCCCTGGCACAGGTGGTCCATATTTTTTTCCTGACTGTAGTGACAGTAGTTTGCTGTCACTGCAGTTTGGAAAAAAGTGCCAGGGTGTAAAACAGTGAGATAGAGACCCATTTCGAGACAACAGGCACATCGATGTGCGCTGCCCACACTGCTCACTTCTCACTAGTGGACAAGTTACGGCATGACGTCATGCCAGGTGAACTTTGTGGGGAAAGGGAAATCTTTTAAAGAGTCATTTTATTTCTGGATTTCCCTTCTCTTTCGGAAACGCAAGAGCAGCAACATTGTGGTAGGGTCACCAGGGCTTTAATTGGAAGCTTTTTCAATATTATATGTAACAAGCCATAGTTGCAGCTTATTTATCTTACGCAAATAATAACCATTGATCAAGCCAATAGTCCTTACTTGTTGTAGGTATGATGTTACTTGTTGTGTCACTATCTGGATGCATGACAGAAACAGCAAATACAAGTCGGGTGGCCCACTATGCTAAACACAGAATTTTAGCGTAAGTCTTTTAAAGCCACACCCCTAATTACACTGGCCACGCCCCTTTGAGGGACCCCCCCCCCCAGTTTTTTCATCCAACTTAAAGCCCTGGTGCCTATCAATATGTATTCTATGCATACCTTTCAGTGTGATTGTCTGTGTGTAACCTTTACAAAAAACAGGTCTGTTGTCTTTGTCTGTTTTAAATACATTTAGAGGAAGCCAGGTCCAAACTGCTTGAAGCAGAAAATCTAAATATTTAGTGGGTCACCTTACATCTATTGAGTGACTTTCTTAATCATAGATAAATGTACAGCATTCATGTTTTTTCTTAAGGGGGGGGGGGGGCGATAAACATTCGAAAAGAATTAAAAAGTAAAGTAAAGTTGAACTGTAATATTTTTTATGTGAATCACTTTGACTTCCATCTTGGTACTGCAACTACATATTTGATTATTTTTTAATAACGAATGAGCTGCTTCGTATATCTGGTGCCGATGACAGATTTAATACTGTCCGTGAGAAAGACAGGGTTATTAATGAAACATTCGGGATCAAGATATTCATATTGTTTTTGGGAACATGAGCAGCTTAAAATAAAAAAATATTTTTTTTCTATTTGGGGCCTATTTTGGCACGTATGAAGATGGTATGAGAGAAACATTCCTAAATTAATACATATATTATGTTTTTCTCAATAGTGCTTGGGTTATTCATCGTGAGGATGAAGAACTGAGTCAGCATTGGTCGTAGTCTAAACCATGACTTGCAGATTATTTCAACACATGGTCAACTCTCAGAGCTATTTCAGCAACACAAGGGTATATTCTAGCACAGCTAAAGTCCTGCACCCTCTCATAACACCTTAAAGCACCAATACGCAGACCATCTGTTTGGTACAAATATGTGCTATTTCTGTGCCATATGTGCAATATAATGTCACTTTTTTATTCTTAATATATTTTGGAAATGTATTCCATTTTGACGTGCATTCTTCATGTATTCCAATCTTTCTTCCCAGGCTCTTTGGGCTCTAAGAGAGCACATCACAGAAGCACTTACACATGATGGCTATGTCTACAAGTATGATATATCGCTTCCTGTCCAGCAGCTCTATCAGTTAGTTGTGGACGTCCGGGCAAGGCTGGGAATGGGTGCAAAGAATGTGGTTGGCTACGGACACTTAGGTGAGTAGCACTAAGGGATCTGTCAGCAGCACACACAGCAAGGTAAACTTGCAAAGTTTCAAGTGAACGAAGGTGGTTGCAGAAGATTGGATGATCAGAATCTTGCCAGTCTTTCCAACTCTTGATTTAATTCTTGTGGGATCTCCAAGGAGGCACAAGAACCAATCAAATAGGTCTCACTGTCCTACTGTCTTACCCATTATATTTGTTTACAGGCCTACACTTTTCCAATGCAATTTTCCTAGCCATGTCTTATGGTTGACTTTTTTCGTCAAGGTGCTGGCTGCTTCTCCCACTTATAATGAAATACACTTCTTACTTTATAGAAAAGCAGCAACATATATGACCACTGCCTCTTGTTCAGCACTCTTCTTCATGTTTAATATTAAAGTCCAGCAGAGTGTGGGGTAGGTCCTCCGACATCTCACGGAGAAGACACGACACTGCACCTTTCAGTGTCAACACCTGCCGGAACACTTTGACACGAGCCATTGACCCCAGTGGGGGTGACCGCCTACATTTACAGGTACCACAATTAGGGTGCTGTGTGTGTTATGTCACTCTCATTACACTGGCCCACCATTGACAGCGTAGATAGAACTTGTTTTTGGTCCTGATGAATTGCTGTCTATTTGACATTTAGGCAAGAAACATGTTAACCTTGGAGCACAGTACCCTGCAACATTACAGCAGGGGTGTGCCACACTTAGTTTTAATCAGGATAGGGGCCACATTAAAATAGTTTTGACTGGACCTCTACCTCCTGTTTTAGACTCACAGGCACTGCACCTAACGGCAAGGAATAAAATATCTCTGCTAAAGAGCCCCTTCTAGGGTGCCCGTCGGGTATTGTAGAGCCGACCTGACGAGGTGCAGTCCCTAAAATGAAGCAGGACACCTAGCTGGCCTAATTCCAAAAGGTAGAATTCCCCTCCTCCATCTAGCCATTAAGTGAGCTCAGTTTCACTTAAGTAACCTGTTCGGTCCTATTCTGTCAGTACCTTCCTACCCTTCTGTATTGATTAATATTAAAGTGGCTCACTTAAAATACACAAGCAGTGGATACGGAAGGGCAGGTTACATATCTTCGTTCAGCACTAGAAACTGTCTCATTTGCCTTGGCTTTTGGCTTAAGTTACGTACTCATGCATACAGAGCTTTCATGTTACTTACCTTTGTAATTTACTAGCAGCCCGTCCCGACGTTGTCCGGGTATGAATTGCTGCCGGCCAGTAGTATATTGTTTCGTAGGATTTCGTTTTGATAGCATTTCTTATCTGTGACAGGCCTGTGAAACGCTTCGATTCACAGTGCACTGCTGATGCACTTAAGAGTGCGCGTTCAGTAGTGTGTGAACTCGAGTTTCCCTACTTTATTTTCCTTGCAATATTATATAGCGCAAACTCGACAACATGGCATGAGCACAATTTACATTACAGAAGAACACATTCATTTGTGGTAGGCACGGGGAGACAAAGCGGTTTGTCTGGAATCACAGGATGTTGAGCTGATGCCGAGATTCGAACGTAGCTCCCCATCTCTAAAGTTCGTAATTCTAGAACTTGTGGTGGGAGGCGTGTCTAAAAGTGTATGTCGGTGCTGGACATCAATGAGAGAGACCTGTGCATTTTTTCAATCGGTGGTGAAAAAATATGAGTATGTTGCTGGAGATGTGGGCCGCCGTGCCACCAATGTACTTACGGGGGAGGGTAAACACCCATTATTCCGCAACTTTCTTTCCGCATACCATCAGTCCGCATACTTACAAAAGTACCATGACTCCGCAATGCCATTATAACGCGTGGCATTACATTTTATATGCTTTTACCACGCATACATTTACAACAAAATTCGTTGTAAATGCATGAATGATAAAAGCATGTTTTTTTAAAATGTTTGGATAAGGCAAGTATGGGTATAGGGGTATATGTTTTGGGGTACTAAGGTATATGTTTTGGGGTGTTTGGGTATTTTAGGGTTCAGATATAGTTTTGGGTTCTGGGGTACAGGGGTATTTTTAGGGTTCAGGGCTAGGTTTGGGTTTTTGGGTATAGGGGTATTTTTAGGGTTCAGGGGTAGGTTTGGGTTTTGGGGTACAGGGGTACAGGGGTATTTTAAGGGTTCAGGGCTAGGTTTGGGGTACAGGGGTATTTTCTAGGGTTCAGGGCTAGGTTTAGGTTTTGGGATACAGGGGTATTTTAGGGTTCTGAGTTAGGTTTGGGTTTTGGGGTACAGGGGTATTTTTAGGGTTCATGGGTAGGTTTGGGTTTTGGGGTACAGGGGTATTTTAAGGCTTATGGGCTAGGTTTGGGTTTTGGGGTACAGTGGTATTTTAGGGTTCAGGGGTAGGTTTGGGTGTTGGGGTACAGGGGTAGTTTTAGGGTTCAGGGGTAGGTTTGGGTTTTGAGGTACAGGGGTATTTATAGGGTTTAGGGATAGGTTTGGGTTTTGGGGTAGAGGGTATATTTATAGGGTTAAGATGGGTTAGTGTTTAAGGGTGTTGGGGTATTTTATAGAGTAAGGGTGGGTTGTGATTATGGGGTGCAGGGGTATTTAAAGTAGGGGTGGGCGGAATTGGCGCAAACTTGGTACAATAAATCCGCAATATTTAGTTCCGTCATATTTCCAATTATTAAAACAGAAACCTCATATATCTATACTAATATAATAAAGAGAGAGCTCAAACCTTTGAGGCGGGTAATCTCAGGAACCACAGCACCAATCACAACACCCAATACAGCGTTGGAACGGGCAGTTGCAGCAGATGGACATAGGCTATGCAGACGCCCACCATATACATTTAAAAGGTAAAAGAACCATGCCAGCAAAGTAGTCCCTTGTGGGCGTGTCTGCATTGTGCTGTGGGTGTGTGCTGGGGGCGTGACAATCGCTGGGGGCATTCCGTCACGAGTGGTTTTTTTTCTTCCCAGGTTCTATACGTTCCTGCTCCCTTTAAATAGTAAATAACAAGTATTTCTACATGCTAAAATGCATATAGTCATTTCACAAAAGTGAAATTAGCTTCCAGCAAGCAGTGGGAGAGGTGATGATTTTGAGATCAAGCCCCTGCAAAGCATTATGGGACGAGATTAGCAGTGGGAAGTGTATATTATAGTATCCAAATAATTCTACAAAGAGCTGCAGTTCACCTGTCGTCCCCAGTTGTCCCTGATGAGGCAAATGCAATAGCATTTAAAATATTATACATCAAGCTGCAGTTCACCTGTGGTCCCTAGATGTCCCTGATGAGGCAAATGCAATAGCATTTAAAATATTACACATCAAGCTGCAGTTCACCTCTTCGTCCCTAGATGACCCTGTTGAGGCAAAGGCAATAGCATTTAAAATATTATACATCAAGCTGCAGTTCACCTCGCCGTCCCTAGATGTCCCTGATGAGGCAAATGCAATAGCATTTAAAATATTATACATCAAGCTGCAGTTCACCTCGTCGTCCCAAGATGTCCCTGATGAGTAAAGTTCAAAAACATTGAAACCCTTTCATGAATGCTAAAATTTATGCTAATCTTATCCCATAATGCTTTGCAGGGCCTTTTAGTTGTATTTTTGCCCATAACTGTGCTTGGGGTGGTTCTAAGAGAATGGGACCTCCACTGAATTACTATTTAAAGGGGACAGGAATGTATAGAACCTGGGAAGAAAAAACAACACTCGTGAGGGAAGGCCTCCAGTGATTGTCACGCCCCCCAGCACACACCCACAGCACAATGCAGACACGCCCACAAGGGACTACTTTGCTGGCACGGTTCTTTTACCTTTTAAATGTATATGGTGGGCGTCTGCATAGCCCATGTCCTTCTGCTGCAACTGCCCTTTCCAACGCTGTATTGGGTGTTGTGATTGGTGCTGTTGTTCCAGAGTTTACCTGGCCAAAAGGTGCAAGTTCTCTCTTTATAATAGTAGTATAGATTTTGCAAATCATTAAGAGATTGCTTTAATGCTAGAGTTACAGACTGTTTGATGCCACCCTCTCATTAAGCTTGGGTAATAAATACATTTGAACAGGAGTCATGTAGCATCACCAACTATTTGTTCAATCTGAATTCAGGGTATATTGGCACCAGTGCCAGAAAAAAAAAAATAATTCCGTACAGATTTAAATTTTTTTCTGTATTTTTAACATTTTATTTAGGTAGATCGCCCTGAGGCGTGTTCCTGTTTCTCAAGGAATAGTTTATGTCGGTCTATAGAATACTGTACAAGCGGTCAATCATTGCTCTTAGCTGACATGTCACAATGATTTTCTTGATTCTAAGGGCCCCAATCCGCCGGCCATCCTAATGGGCCCCTTAATGTTCCGAAACAAATATTGGTGTAAGCCTTAGCTACTTTGAGTCTGCAATCCATTTGTGGGTGTGATTATTGTTGTTTGAAAAGATTGGTAGAAATGTGGTTTTATCTGGATTTAATTCTTGGAAGTTTTTGCAATCTATATTTGAGTTACTTAAGGTTGCATTACACTCTCTAAACTTTTGTTCTTTTGGTCAGCTGTCCTAGCATATATCTGGTCATCATGTATCTCCTTTGACTTCCTTAAACAAAATGTATATACATTTTTGGAATCAGTAGCTGCGGATTCCAGTCCAGATGTCATCCGTTAAGTACTTAATGCGCCAAAAGTTGTCACAAATGTGGTTAACTCCTTAGAGTCTGGTACTAGTGCTCCTGTAGGTGTGCTGCTATTAGATCTATTGGTGTGATTGATTTGGCAACCCCCAAGAAGGAGGACATTTCCTGTAATTTAAGGCAGCAGATGATGCTTAACAATGTTCTTGTTGAGAAAGTGCGAATTGCACACATTTTGCTGTGCCCTCTTATTCTTTTTGCAGCCATCACAGCCAAAAATCCCATTCCACTGCATTAACAATCTCAGTAATCTTTCGGTAACACATGCTGTCCAGTACCCTCTCATCTCACTCCTGATGCTTAGTGACACACTCCTCACTTCATGTGCGACAGGACTAGCCTTTTTATTCAGGGCAATATTGTGTTCAGATTTTTCACACATCTAATTTTATTCTCAGGTATTTCACTGAAACTGCCTAAAATCTCACTCCCACTCAAATCAATTAGCTTCACCAACATCACTGTCTATGTTTATGTGGCTTTAACATAAAGCCTAGTCATGTACAGTCTGATAAATATGCATATATTTTTTAAATTTGAAGCTATCTTCAAAGTAGCCTCTCATTTTAATCGTATGCTTAGCAAAAGCCTTCACTTTGATAACTGAAGGATTTAGATATGCACTCCCTCAAAATTTCTTAAAAGTACAATCTGATGAAATGTTTATAGTTGAACCCAAATTGGCCACGAGTATTAAATACATAGTACGCTACATAAAACTATATAAATAAAAAAATAAAAAAATCTGTCTGCAGTGGGACCTAAACTGATGTTTGTTCTAGTTGATTCAATGCCCATTAGATTCCTAATGTTAGACTAATGTTCTGATTTGTTACCTTTGCCTCAAATTGTAAAGTGCTCTGATATCCTTCGGGATCAAGCTCGCGCTATATAAAACTTTATAAATAAATAGTAACATAGATTTGAAGGGGAACAGAGGAAAGCAATCAGGCACACATATTTTCTGTGTGTAGTTTAAACATGCTACAATTATCACTTGTGAGACAAATGTATGTCAACTCCACTCTCCAAAAACAATCATAAGAACATATCAATGAGCTGTAGAATTTGTTATAGTGATAATTTAATTAAAGAAGAGTAGTAGAACTGTGTCAAAGCACTTCTGATTGTTTTTGAGAGTGAAGTTGACTTTCATTTGTGACAGCCCCTTCAGGTTACCACACTGCACAGGGTGACTGCCCTCTTGTCCATACAGCGGTGTTCCAAGGCAACCAACCATAATCTCCGCAGCCCTCACCTGACATACAGGGGTCAAGTGCCATACACTTATGGGAGAGCCCTGTTCAGATCCTAACACTGCACAGGGCGACGGCCCTATCTTCCTCACAGCGCTCCACGAGGGTGACAGTCTTTTAAATTCAGCGCAGCCCCATTATACAGGGTTGCAAACAATGCACACTTTTTGACAAACTGATTGGTATGGTGGTCCTAACGGACCAGAGTCTCACACCCAGCTCTAGTATCCAGGTGGCAGGATCCTCTCTGGACCTTGCTTCCTCCAGCCAGTCTCCTTCTCTTCAAAGGGTCCTCTATTCTCGGGTTAGGCAGAAGTTGATGCCCCAGGCTCCAGGGTGAGCAGTCTTGATTATCACTGGTAATACCTCCTCACCCAGTAGGCAAACTGGCAGACTCGCAGTCCCCTAGTCCTTGTCACAACAGGCAGACTTTGTAACGAGCATCTCTGTGCTGATGTACAACTTTAGTTTGACGATCTTGGGAGACTCAAGCTCCCCTTTTATAATCGGTTTCCAGACATAAATGTAATTTAGCTTTTGCTGAGTCTTTGAAGTTTGTGTTATGGGAGTTGCATACTCTGAAATGCCCACTCCTCTGTCTTATCCTTAATGCGGAGAGCAGTCTATTAAAAGAGAAGTGTCGCCAGACTTGATAGCCCCAAAACCCAGGCCATGGGAGTGACTAGAGACTCACACCTAGATGTTTGCCTCACTGATACATGTTTATCAAAAGGTTACAAAGACTCCCAGCACTACTCTTTATGGTGTAATTATCAACCCTATCTCCTTCATAAGATGTGTCCAGGCCCCTTTGACCATTACCTCTTTCAGAATCAAAGATGTGTACTGAAAAACTTTCTTCCTCAATTGTCTGTGTGTCCCACCCAGATCTTCTGGATATGCCACAATCCAGAAATCTTTCTGAGAGGCTCCTCCACCTTCACATGCTTCTCCACAGGCCCAGGGTCTCCAAAAATAGAAACCAGAACTTCCATGTTGTATGCCCTTCACAAGCACACATTTATCCCTGCGTACAAACACACATGCGCAGGCTCCCATGTATGGTACCACGTCACAGACACAAATACATCCCAGGGCGTAAAAGCAGACACTTGCTTTCTTCTGTGTATTGCACCTTTCACAGGTACACATACATTCCAGCGCATGTACACAGACAAGCTGAATTCCCAGTATTGTGCCATTCACAGGTACACATATGCCCCAGTGCACAGACATGGGTGCACTGTGCGGTGCTACATCTGTCCTAATTTAGGCTAAGTGTGAGTAAAGCACACCGCAGCAGAACATAACGTGAGTGGGCCAGTAGGACCCATTTAAGGGACACAGGTAATAAGGCCTGGTCACTCTACTGATCATTAGGACTTAAAAAACTATACACAGTAGCCTTCCACCAGATGAGGGTAGCGCTTTTGGCACTCCTCCAGGTCTAAGCAAGAATGCAATCTATGAACAGTCGTAGGTCATGGCCTACATGCAGGATTTATGTTCACCCATGACCAAATATCAGCACCAGGAATCCAGAAATCACTGTAGCTGGGGCACTCGGGGCAGCTTTAGGTGTTCATTACCAGCTGAGGTACTTTTCTGTCCAAACACCAATAAATACAGGGAACCCATACACAATGGGCCAGATGTACGACTGCTTTTAGCATTCGCAAAAGGAGAATTGGGCCATTTGCGACAGCAAAAACGGCTTCTGGCATGTGCTAATGGTATTTTGCGCGTTGGTAATGTATTACCGATTCGCAAAATAAGGTTTGTGAGTTGCTGTTAGGAAAGGATGTTGCAAGGGCATCCCTTCCTGATAGCGAATCGCAGGGTCATGTATGAATGTGTTGCGACCGGAATGCGGTCGCAAAACATTCATACTTTGCCTACTCCGTGAAGGGGGTGGTAAGCTATTTGCAGACAGTAAGAGGTCCCCTTTGTGAATGTGGGCGCCAACATTTTTTAAGAACAGGCAGTGGGCCCTTAACCTTTGCATTTTTCTTTTTTAAATGCATCCTGTTTTCCTTTAAGGAAAATGGGATGTATTAAAAAAACGAAATGGCTTCAGTTAGAAAGCAGTCGCATGCGTACAAGCATTCATGCGCCAGCTCCCATGTATGGCACCAGGTCAGAGACACGCATACATCCCGGGGCATAAAAGCACACACTCGCTTTCTTCTATGTATTGCACCTCTCACAGGTACACATACATTCCACTGCGTGCACACAGACAAGCTGACTTCCCAATATCGTGCCATTCACAGGTACACATATGTCCCAGTGCGCAGACATGGGTGCACTGTGCGGAGCTACATCCGTCCTAATTTAGGCAGCGGTCCCACAAACTTTGCATTTTTTTTAAGTGCATCCCGTTTTCCTTTAAGGAAAATGGGATGCATTTAAAACACTAAATTGCTTTATTTAAAAGCAGTCGCAGACATGGTGGTCTGCTGCCCTAGCAGGCCAACATCCCTGTGAGTGCAGGCCATTCCCAATGGGTCACAAATTGCGACCTGCTTTATGAAAATTGATGAGGCAGGTCTTTTACAACCCCATTGAGAATCGCTAAATGTGTCTGAGAAACATTAGTGCATGTCATTTTTCAAGCCTCTAATTATGAGTCACAAAAAATATCAATTAGAGACTTGCAAAATGAAATGGTTGTACATCTGGCCCTATTTTTCTGTACAGGCTTAAGAATATCAAAAGGAAGGCCCATTCTTAAAGAATGTCTCAAAGGTACACCTCACAAGTCTATAACCTTGCATGAATGCAGAATTACGACTTTCAGGCATTCACAAACATTTACAGGAAATATGCAACAATCACATTTCCAGACATGCTTCAAGCAAAATATTGTGAATCCAGGGTTTGCATGAGCAAATATGTGTGTTGGTGTGCTTTTGCCAAAATCTGCCAAACCTTTGTTTCTTTTTCTCCATGATGAAACCTTTTCTTCCTATGGTAAATCCCCTTTCCCTTACATATCCACTTTTCTAAGGTGTGTTCTTTTCCCACCCTCAAAAAAGATTGAACCCTGCCCTTGTTGGGAGTAGATTTCCCATCTTTTCCAGGATCGAACAGGATTGGATGACCATGTGTCCATAAACATGCCTTAGAGTGTGCACATCTCACAGGGCATCCCAGGCTTGGAACAACCACTTCCTAGCTGCCACTTTCACTCCTCTAAGTAGATATACTCAAATGACAATCTTCAAGTGAGTAAATTATTTTACGAGTGCCAAACCCGCTTTTGTGTATTTAAGCCGAATGTACAAGTGTAAAAAGCGTTGAGATTTACGGACATATACGATTTTGACTCTAACAAGACCTTGCAGAGTTCACTTAGTTGTAAAGTGTAAATATCATCAAGTTATTAATATAGCGCCTCGTATATTCTCATATTTTTGGCAACAAGGGACGGATTAGTGAGAAGAAGTGATTTCCAAAAAAATTACACAGTGTGTTCAGGTGGATGTATCATACTGTCAGTGGTTTCATTAACCCTCAGTTGACAACTCTGGCACAACTATGATCTGGGTTTGTTTACAGTAACAATTTTTAACATCAACTTAATGTTCTACATTAAATAGGCTTTAGCAAATCAGAAGATATTTCCTGTGAAACGTAAGTCAGAAAGAGTAGTGGAGTATTTAGATCAGTGATTAATCAATAACTCCACTTTAATAAAGTGCTGGCATATCTAGAGCTTTAGCATGATCAGAAACCTTGCCTAAATACAGCCCATACATAACTAGACCTTCTGCAAACACAGTGCTTTTAAATATTCAAAGATTTGACACTAATAGAGCCCTGATATATTCAGATTCCAGTATTATGTTCAAATCTTTTTTATTGTGGCCCCGCAAGTGGGGTTATCTTAATAGTGACATAAACACAGCGATAAGCCTACAACCCTGCTCGGGCCGGCCGCGTCATGAGGAGTGCATATAAACATAGTAGGGACGCATAATATGGCAGTCAGTCTTCAAGTATACTGGAATGCCTACAACCCAAAAGGGCCGGCTGCGCATTTCTTCGCTGTCTGCTCTATCTGCACGCTTAACAGTCACTGGCATTGATCGCTCAGCCCCAAGGGCCAGATACAAACTAGGAACAAGAACTGGTGAATTCTTAGGACCAAACGGGCCCAAACAATAGTGCAATGCCGATAGAGGAATCAGCAGTTAATAGTCAAAGAAAGGGAGGGAGGAAAGAGGAAAGATCAAAGGGTGAGCAAAGAGTAGAAGTAGCAGGGCCCAAGGGGGTAAGGTCAGCTCGTTTCATTGCAGGGTAGATCTACAGTCTCCAACACGCTCACATCACACTCTCTGGGTGCATTATGAAGGGAGCAGAGTATCCTCTACCAGACGCAGGGTTCGCAACCTAGGGGGCACATGGCGCTCATGCTCTACTTTGCATAAATATTTCACCAGAGGCTGCCCCACTTTGCCAAAGCGCGTATCGCGGGCCTGCAGTCTAGCCGTGAGGAGCTCCATTGTTAAAACATGCCAGAGGCGTACAAACCATGCCGCCACTGGTGGTGCTTCTGTTCTTTTCCAGTAAAGGGCAATGAGCTGTCTGGCTGCCCCCAACATTTGAGCGCTATCATCCAGTCATTACGGGTGAGCGCCATAAGCCCAGGTGGTTTGACCCCAAGTAGAATTGTGCTAGTGGCATCAGGCAGAGGAAACCCCAAGACCCTCCTGATATGGCTCAGGACCTCCTTTCAGAAGAGGGTTAGCGATGGGCAGGTCCACCAGATATGTAAGAAGTCCCCAGTCGTGGACCGACACCTCCAACACACAGGACAGGAGGCCGGGAACATCCTGTGAAGGCGCTGCGGTGTATAATACCACTGAGTCATCATTTTGTAGGCGTTTTCTTGCTGCGGGATGCTACGGTAGATTTTGGGTATGTCGCGCCACAACCGCAGCCACTGTGTTGGCGTGATGTCGGTACCCGAAAGGGACTGCCATCGAGTCTGGTAACCATGGGAAGGCGGCGTCTGGGGGTGCTGCAGGATATGATAGATTTTCGAAACCAAGCATTTTGAATCAGTGAAGTAGCGAGCCAATTTCTCGAACGAGGTAAAGGCGCGAGTGGCCGCCCGATAAGTCTCATCTCCCATTACCCAGTGCCTTAGTTGGATATACTGCATTTCGGCTTCAGGTGGTAATCGGAAATCCTCCCTACAGTGTGCAAAGGATTTTAAGGTGCCCCCATCAAAGAGGTCCGCAAGCACCCTGGAATTGCCTTGAGACCATCTACGAAAAGCTCTGGTGCAAAGGGCTGGTGGGAACCACGGATTCCCCTCAATTGGAGTGTGTGGTGAGGGAGAGGTGGTGAGGCCCCGGCGCACCTTCACCCGATCCCAAATGCCCAGCACCGTTTTTGTTGGTACCGCTATGTAGGCGCTCGGAGAGCGCCCCGCCCTATGATTCCACGCCAAATCCCATATGGTATGTCCAGTCACGGCTCTATCCATGTGCAGCCACCCCTTCTAGCTTTCTGTGGTACCCCACTTGACTATGTAGCGAAGATGGGCAGCCCAATAGTACTCCACCAGATTAGGACACCCCAGTCCTCCTCGGTCCCGGGGCGCTAGGAGGAGTGCCTGCGAGAAGCGGGGCCTCCTACCTCCCCAAACAAAATTGGTTAATTCCCTTTGCAAGGTTCTTATATTGTGCAGTGGGATGGAGGTAGGTAGGCATTGAAACAAGTATAGTATTTTGGGTAGAATGGACATCTTTATGGCATTTATTCTGCCCAGCCAGGATGGCACAAGTGTCTTCCAATTCCGCAGGTCCTCCAGCACCGCTCGTCTATAATCACTCCAATTAACATGCGTCCAGCCCTCGAGCGAGGGAGTCAACTGCAAGCCAATGTACCGGATGTGCTGTGCTGTCCAGCAGTAGGGCGCTATCTGCTCTAGGTGAGGAATTTCTGTCTTCGGGATGGTGAGATTAAGCGCCCAGGACTTGTCATGATTGATTTTCAAGCCAGAGACGCGTTCAAATAGGCCAAGCGAGGAATGCAGCGCCGGGAGGGACTCTCGGGGGTCTTGTGAGTGTTAAGATGAGGTCATCTGCAAAGAGCGCTACTTTATGATCAAGACCTCCTAACGGGATACCATGGATGTCAGGGGCCCGACGAATCATATCAGCCAATGGTTCTATCGCCAAGGCAAATAGTAGAGGCGAGAGCGGGCACCCTTGCCTGGTTCCTCTGCCTATGGCGAATGGCTCAGTGAGTTGTCCGTTCACTCTAATCCTGGCCCGTGGCGCGATGTAGTGTGCCATAATTCTAGCGACCATCTTTGGACCGAGTCCAATCTTATGGAGGACTGCCCTGAGAAAGGACCAGTCCACGCGGTCGAACGCCTTCTCGGCGTCCAAGGAGAGGAGACAGGCCGGGATCTGCCAATGGTGGGCCTTGCCCACAAGATGTGCCACTTTTCGTACATTGTCAGCCCCCTGCCTTCCTCGGATAAAACCCACCTGGTCGGGGTCAATCAAGCCCGGCATGTGGGGGTCCAGACGTTTCGCCAGTATCTTCGTGTAGATTTTAAAGTCGGTATTTAATAAGGCAATCGGGCGGTAGGACGAGCACATGGCCGGGTCCTTCCCAGTCTTCAGTATCAGAGCAATCTCAGCCATCCCCATGTCCAGGAACGAGCCCCGTTAGTTGCCCGTGGTTGTCCGCGGAAGCACTATAAAATATAGAAGAGGTGAGCGGACTATAGAGGATTGTGGCTGGATCCCCCGGGTGAGTCGAATGATCCCTCTGGTGATTGATGTGAGAGGGGCTGTCTGTAGAGTCAGGTCCTGCTTGGCATGTGTGCTCCCGAGAGGTGCGGGCCAGGGGAGGACTCTGTTCCGGGTCCTCCTCTGTATGGCTGTGGCTTGCTACATATGATTCATTGATATCCCATGCGTTGAGCTAGGTGGTCATAAGCGCAATCTGGGGTGGGTGGGCGGGGAGGGGGGGTGTAGGTTAATTTGCTCGCCGGACTCAGTTCTCTGGTGAGGAACCTGTTTCTCTGTTAAGCCCAAGGCCCGCTTGAGCTTCATATATTGCTGTGGCAGTGGCCTCTGAAGTGCAGAGCCCTGCGCCATTAGATGGGGGCCTTGAACGATATTTTTATTGGACAGGAATGTATTTCATTTATTTGGGTGCTGTACGTAGATGCGCACAGAGAAATAAGGTCGACACTGCTACATGTTTTGTTATACATTTATAAGTAGGATGAGCCAAGGGGGTGGGGTTTTGTTTGCCTTTTAGGTTCCTTATATGTTACTTGAGAACTGATATATAGTCACAATACAGCTGGACGATATGTCTGATTTATGCATGATGTGCTGCCCTCAAATTCAATAATAAAGAGAACAATAAATATAGACAAAATCCGTACTATATTCTGAGTGACATGTCCAGCCGGACAGAGGTCTTTAAGTTTACTAAATGAACAATTAAATTCAAACAGAATACCTTCAACTGATCACCCGTGTGGTACACAAGCCTGTGCCCAACAGTGACAGGTCTTAATACAGAAGGTAGATTTACAGAAAGGAAGGCTTTTTAAGGCAAACGGTGTTAGAAGGTCGACGGCGTTTCGGTCCCCCTATATGTTATAAAACTGAGTCAGTCACTCACTGTTTGCCGACTCATCCGGCAGTATCCTGGCGCCGTTGGAATAGGTTTAAATACCGCGACGCACATAGCACTTGTGGGCTGCTGTATTCACTTTAATACCTCTCGCCGGCCACCTACCAGTGCCCGGGTAATTAGAGGCTTACTACGTTAAGGCATGATTTCAATGCCCTGATGATGGTCCCTATAACATATAGGGGGACCGAAACGCCGTCGACCTTGTAACACCGTATACAAAACGTGATTGCTATGTGTTGTAATGGTGGTCTTTTGATTTTTCTGTATAACAGTATCTAGTACACAGAAAACGTGTGTTTGCCTTAAAAAGCCTTCCTTTCTGTAAATCTACCTTCTGTATTAAGACCTGTCAGTGTTGGGCACAGGCTTGTGTACCACACGGGTGATCAGTTGAAGGTATTCTGTTTGAATTTAATTGTTCATTTAGTAAACTTAAAGACCTCTGTCCGGCTGGACATGTCACTCAGAATATAGTACGGATTTTGTCTATATTTATTGTTCTCTTTATTAATGAATGCATGGGACCGTTGTTGTCTGAAAGAATTTAGCTCCACGAGGTCCTTTGTTGACTTGATTGGGGCCCCTTGTTGTTACAAATATAGCCCTCAAATTCAAGGTACGGAAATGTAATTCATGGCTAGGTCTCCTTCTTTTTTCTAAGGTCACTGCAACCTGGAAGATACCTATATATTTGTGAGATCAGTATTTACAATGCTTTTTTCTCCTTCTAGGTCTTTATAATATGCCAATTGGGCGAAAAGAGACTACAGACCATTTTGAACTATGATTTAGGTACATACACCTTATAGTTCACCCCCTATTTTTGTATAATACACTTTTACATTCATGTGAGTAAGGTGGGGATTTTTGTGCATAACCCCGTCCTGAAGAAGGAGTTTTCAAACTCCGAAACATGTTCATGTAGACGCACATATGAGGTTGATGTACATAATTATAACAACCTCTCACCACACCCCTTTTAAGGATACCAGCCCGGGGGCTAAATAAAAGTTTTTTCACCCCACGAGCCAGGTATTTTTTAACTATCACTTATCACTACCGAACCCCACTACTCACGTACAATCATTACCTCACACACACCACACATGGTCCAAAATCAGTGCTCCCACGTAGTCGTCGGTCGTAGCACGCCGCATCCCGTAGAGGGGTGCGAAGACCCCGATGATGAAGCATGACACCAAGGGGCCTGTTGGAGTATGAGGGGTATTTAAACAACATTGAGTGCTCCCCACCACAGTAGGGATCACTGTCACTATCTGAGTGGATTCCACTTTGTTTATGACATAATCCTCTTATTCCAGTTATTAAAGGCCACAAAAAGCTTAGGAGAGCAGATATCTAGAAAATTAGATCATGTGGGAAAATGCCTGGCAAGTAACAAGAGAATGATAGGATGGAATCAAATAGATTCTAAAGAGTTTATTCAAAGGCTGAGAACTTTTTGTAGAGATGATTTTGGTGATTCGCTAGAACTGGGTGCAAGGTGTTGCATCTGTTTTGAATAATATGACCAATTAAATGTACAGAATGCAGAGCTGCTTAGTATGAAGATCAAAGGGATAGAGATAGTGTACTGTGCACATGAATAGTTTAACAATCATTAATGAAAAGCTAAAAAGGAGCTTTGGAAGGCTGTAAATCTGTCTGGCGAAATCAGGCATTACTTAATACCATAAGGAAAAGACTAGAAATAGAAACTAGAAAATGCAACAACAATACCTCCATTGGAGCTCCGGGGATCGCTCGAAGGAAGCTTGCCTCTCGTTTTTGGAAAGTGGTGAAAGGGTAGTTTGAATGGAGACCCACTCCTTTCATCCTTGAATGCAGACACTATGGGAGGGTACGCGACTGCCTGAGTAAGCAAAACTGCAGGGCTTCAAGGACATGGTCACTTAAGTCAATTGAGTCAGGTCAAACATGGATCCAATGTATCAAAATCACTCTCCCGCCTGACCCTATTTCAGGACAACAGGATACCCAAGAGTGTCGGTCACTGGTCATATGCAATATCTATATACAGCCGGCATCAAAGAGCAAATTAGAGAAAATTCTGACCCTTAAAGCACTTCTCAAATCCTTGCAAGCCACTTACCCACAGGCTGGTTTGGTGGTTTCTGGTGACCTGAACATGTTCCTACTACAAACAGATCCCGCCTATGATATCCAACGAACTAAGCTGTACGGGAAATCAATCCCCCAACAATAACAAACCATCGAAAAAAAGACAAATATGGCAACATGTGCGCCCAGATGTTAGCCGAAATCGGACTGATTACTTTGAACTGCCGATTCTCGCATAACCAGCCAGCATCCTCGACCAGAATTGTCAAAAAGGCTCAATCAATTCTGTATTATACTATGGTGGACTTTGAGGTATTCCAAATAGTAGTCACCTACAGAATAATCCATAAACTGGAGAGTGATCACAGTCTACAAGTAATAGAGATCAGATTACAACACCCAAGGGCCCCAGCAACCAAAGATCTGACTGTAACCCCGACCCTTTACAATCTTAACCGGTTAGCTTGGAACAGAAAGAATGTCGGTGAAATCATGGTTCATGTGAAAACCACTTCGACAGAAGATGATGAAAAAAAAACATTAGCATACCAGGACAACTGGGAAAAAATTATCGCAATCCTAACTGACAAATTTGGTCAACAAAATCAGACTAACAAAAGAAAACCTTCTAAGGTACACCAAGCGCACCTGGGTGCCATAGGGAATAAAAAAAGGATTTTCAATCAGGAAATCAGAAAACTTAAAGGGAAAGACATAAAGAGGGGTGACGACATCAAGCAGCAAATACATACCCTAAGGCAAACATACAAAAAAGAAGTATGGACTGTAAAGAAAAAACACCAAACAGAAATCTGGCTACAATTATTAGAAGCCAGAAAATCCAACAACAAAAGGAAATTTTGGGCAGAAATTAACAAAGTAGTCAATGGAGCAGCCCTCAATTTTAATGTAAATATACTACAGGAAGACTGGATCCACCACCTAGAGCAAACTCAAATGACCAATGCGCATGTAAGGAACCAACATCTCCTCACCCACCCGCTGAATGAAAAGCATGAAGAAGATCAAATCTCTGGTGCAAACTGGATTACGCAATGCCAAGTCCAAATGGTCTTGAAAAAATTGAGGTCAAAAGGTGCGCCGGGTCCGAACGGCTTGCCCAATGGGCTTTTCAAACATGATCAATCGTTTTGGGCAGAATACCTCACCCCATTGTATAATCACGCATTTCAATCAGGAAGTATTCCCTCTTCATGGAGAGGGAGCATTTTGCACCCAATCTTCGAAGCAGACGCGCGCACCCATCCAGCGAATTACAGACTGATTGCGCTTATTGACGTAGAGGCCAAGGCATATGCATCAAATCTCCTGAAAGCATTGGAAGATTGGGTTAGCCGTAACAACATCCTCCCAATCACCCAGACAGGGTTCAGGCCTGGAACCAACACGCTGGCAGCGCTGAATCTTCTTGTAGACAAAGCAATGGCCAAATCAAAGAAACTGTACACCTGTTTTGTCGATCTAAAAGCGGTGTTCGACACAGTACCAAGGGAGATCCTATGGGAAAAGATGACCAGCTGGGGCACACCTCCGAAGTTGCTACGGGCCATTATAAATCTGTACTCATCCACCTCGGTTAAGATAAAACTAGGCAACGGGGACAGAACAACATCAAAAATCCCCACCCACATCGGCCTCAAACAGGGATGTGTATTGGCCCCCACCCTCTTCAACATCTTCACTGCGGACCTCGACAAGAGCATCTCAGAGATCCAAAGTGACCCTTCAATTTAGCCCAACACAAAATAAGGAGTATGCAGTATGCTGACGATATAGTCCTTTGCAGCCAGACCCCACTGAGTCTCCAACGCGCTATACCAAGGTTGCACAAATACATCTGTAAGCATGGGCTGCAATTCAACTACAAAAAAACGAAAGTGGTCTGCTTTGCGTCTCAGCCAGGGCAGCAAACATTCAGATGGTACATCGCTGGAAACAACATAGAGCAAAGTACCACCTATAAGTATCTGGGAGTACTGGTTGATTCAAGATGGTCATTAAGAGAACACACCCTGCACAGAAAAGCCCAGGCAAATAAATTGTGGTTCGCCTTAAACATACTAAAAACAAAATTAAAATGCCCATCTAATGAATACCTGCTGAAAGTGATTGCTGCTAAATTTTTACCCTCCCTCACGTACGGCTCCGACCTATATAGAGACAAAGACGCAAATTTCCTGAACCTCCAACAGTCAGCGTTGTTTAAACACCTTTACCAAATCCCGCTGTTTGCATCACAGGTGCAGGTACACCTCGAATTCGGGTTACTAAATCAGCACCAAGCCAGACAAGCCGCCATAATAAAAACGTGCTGGAAATTAAGAGCAGCTCAACAGGACACGCTGATGGGTCACTGTTGGTCCGAAATTAACAATCAAACAAAAGGAAAAAAGGCATGGAAAACAATACTGGAAGAAGCATTGAAAAACCTAGATATGCAAGAGACGTGGAACACCAAACATACCTTCGCGGCCTTCAAAAAAGCAGCCAATGGTGCGGCAAAACACAAATCCTGGATTGCTGACAAAGCAGCATTGGCTAAGAAAAAACAAGGCTGGATGGTATTGGCTACGTATGAGAGATGCGACCCGCAACCGTATTTAGTTAACCACATAACACCATCCACGCAACAAATGTTACTACGACTGCGGCTGGGAACCTATACCTCAAAAGATCATATCCCGGCATGGCGGCAAACATGGCCAACAGCATTGTGCAGACTTTGTGGTCTCTCTGAAGAAACTTTAATTCACGTCCTGTGCATCTGTCCCTCTCTGTGCAACTTGAGACGGTATTATCTCCTTCAAATATTCCGCCTTTTCCAAATCAGAACATGTCGGTCGGCAGTCATGTTAGTACTGAACAGCCAACAGCTGCAGACGGCCTGCAGGGCCACCACATTTTTTCAGAAAGCGAGCCTCCTACTGCTGAAAAACGAAAAAGAGGTGATCAATGGGACAAAACCCAAAGTCTTAGTGAAACAAAAGACTTTGAAGTTAGACAATGAAAGATAGACTTTTTTACTTCGAAATGGACATCAGTCTGCAGATGCATTTTTAAAATGTATTTTATGGAATAAGTTCTTTTGAAATTTACTCTTTTTGTAAAGGTTTTAACTAACCATACACAATAAAAAAATTTACTTATATTTACTTACTTAATTGGGATCACAACGATAGGGGACATAATACGGAAAGGAGACACCATAACCTTTCCAGAGATCCAAAAGGAGTACAGCTTGTCCAACAAGCAAAAATACAGAGACATTCAACTCCACCATGCCTGGAGAGCGCAAAAACCTGATATAACAGACATCCCTTAATATGCACCATTAGAAGGCTGACTGTTGCAGGAAGAATTACCGGAGAAGGCAGTGTCCTGGACATACAAAACGATAATTAACAATATTCCTGATACACTATCTACACTTAGAAGCAAATGGGAGGTAACCACTGGTACACTAGAAGACATCGACTGGGAAATGGCCTTAATTCATCCCAGAGAGGTAGCAATCAAGCTCAGGCTACGCCTGGTACAGTTCAAAATCCTACATATAATATATTACAACAGAGCGAGACTTCACGCCATAGGCAGAGCAGAGACCGCAGAGTTTCTACGTTGCAGAAAGGTTATAGGTCCCTTTATCCATACTCTGTGGGAGTGTTAATTAATCCAAAGGTATTGGATACGGATAGTGAAAGAGGTTAACTATATATGCGAAACACAGATCCCAAATAAATCCTTCTAGCAAAACATACAGAGGTTGATCTTCCCAAATACAAACTACTACTGAGTAACCTAGGCCTCATAGTTGCTAAGAGAGATAGTTCCAAATACTGGGGTAGTGCAGTCTTACCCACCATGACGGAATGGCGGGCAAACATGGACTTCTATATGGGTGCTGAAAAAACGGTATACACAGCAAGGGATGCCCCAGGAAGATATTGCAGCCCTGGCTGAGTTATTATGGCTTAGAGTTGATGGACAAGGGTCTGACGGAGACGCATTTTAGTACACAGGGGTCTAAACAAGTGGGGCAACTTACTCTTGCTTCACCACGGGGGCACAGTAAATAAAACCTATATGTCGTGGAGGATGGGATTGTTGGGATGAAATGTCAAAAGAAATGTTTTTATGATTTGGTATGCATTTCTTCAAAGAATGGTTACTAATTACAATCCTACGTTTGTAACGTATGTGACACACCTGCTGCTGTTTTGGCTGATTCTTTGAAAACGGAATCAAAACAGTTTAAAAAAACAAAAAATACTAGCAAAAACCCTCAAACGAATCAGAAAATGGTGCAAGCACCCTTCCGGTACTGGGAAAAGATCACAACGAATTTCTGCAGCACTTCCAGAGGCCTCGTAACTGGAAAATCCCACCTCGATGTCTGAAGCCCTTTAAATACTTCCTGGTTGAATATGCAAATCTCGAAGAAGTTCCACTTCCTGGTTCAAGAGGAAGCAGTGGAATAATAGGAATTGTAGTCTTCATCCCCATGTATACCTCCCTTTACATGTAATTCCATGCTTCGTGCAGTTGAAGGAACAGCAAAACCTCCCTGGTGAGTTTGCATGGCGGTTCTGATGTCGCCCTTTCCTTAGCAAGCATATTAGTCGCACTAAAATTCTGTCTGATTCCCTTAAAACTCTAAATAAAAGCCCTCCATTGCAGGTTTACGCTGCTGATGCAGTACTAATTTCGTCAATGTCATTCAAACACTGAAGAAATTTCTCGAACAGTGTGGGATTAAAACCAGCGTAGGAATATCATAGTTATTGACAGTGGCAAACCTGTACAAAGAAGCAAGATATGTATATAAACAATTTGAAATTAGAATGAGTTAGTACTTGTATCTACCATGGGATAACAACGAATCAGCACGAGGAATCACTCTTATTTAAAAGAACCCTCACTCACCAACCTAGTTGGTGACATGCTTCGTCATTGGGTTCCCACCAGAGAGGCCAAATGCCTCCCTGGTGTGCTACGACGCCTGAATTACAGCGGAGCGGGTATTCGTGATGTGGTGACAGTGCAACTGTGAAATAGTGCAAGTTAAAAGATGCTGTGGTTTATTCCCAGAATCATTTTAATGGTGGAAAACCAGGTATCATTAAAAACAGATGAGAGGGACGATATTTATCTGGCTAAATTGACCAGGCACATACAAATTAAACTAGTTGTAGTAGGTGGTCAACATGTTTCAGCTTAAAAAGTGTAATTTGCAAAGCATTCGTCAGGACCGAACCTCTGCGGCGGTATACGCACGCTAAGGTGCACCCTAACCAATGGTGGGATGTAATGGGTAAACTCCCAGTTTTACCATGGGCCTTCTGGAGTTCCAAAAAGCTGATAAATGCTGAAGGAGAGAACACATATAAAACAGACACAACAATTCAGTGAGTACAAGAGTACCTCCTGACAAGTAATCAAAAGGTTGTGTGTGTTCACAACCTCATGCAGTCAAGTACCAACCATTGCTTAAAGGTATAAAAGCGAACACCTCAATTTTAGGCACTCATGTCAGTCAGGGTGAAAATCGTACTGCCGCTCCGTGTTTCCATTTGCATACGGAGGGGTCGTTGTTAAGGGTAGCACCCAATACCCAATGGTAAGCTATTTAATAAGCGCGGATTATGCTTTATCTGTAATGCATTCGGGTTTAGTAACAATGACTAGCCCGTGAACGCCCGGATGACAGATAAACACTGTTTTTACATAGAATTGGCAGTGAAAAATAAAGCATGGGAAAAAGTAGGGCTTACGTGAAGTATCAACTGACTTCACGTCATGGGTCCAGGTGGGGGCTAGAGCCGCTATTAGGATCTAAGCGGGACAAAGGAAAATCTGTCAGGACAGGAGAAAACCTGAAGTAGGTTTCCGCACTAGAACAAACCCCGCAGCCAACTTACTTCCAAAACGTGCTCGCACGCACACTACCTATCGGTTCCAATCCTTAGACCCAGATGTTACTGCGGTGTTAGAGTTTTAAAATAAAATGTAATCCATTAGCTTGCTGCTAGATATCTCGAGACACAGTTAAGCCTTCCTCTTTTCACATTGTAGCAAATATCTATACCAATCACCAACTTTCCTCCTCTGTGTGATGCTACTTAAATTTCCAGCTAGCTCCCTTTTTCCGCCTATAGCTTTGGGGTCTATAAACTGCAGTTGACCCTAAATAACTATACGAACAAGGAGCTAGCTTTTATTTCTGGTGATGGAGGCTTTGACTTCCTCCCAAGTTTTCCATTTGTCACAGGCCAGGAAATCATCTAATCTTACAAACTCATTCATTTGCCAGCTTTTGTAAGTTGCTTCATCCATAACTCTCCCATTTCCCCAATCGATGTGCCTGATTATCGACTCAGAATTTTTAAATGGAAGACTATATTATTTTCTTAAATTGCACTTTCCATCTAAAATACCATTGGAGAGTCTTGTACCTTACGTTTTTTTAGTAGATTTGGACAAGTGTAAGGGATCAACAATTAGGTTCTCTGCAGCCATTATGTCAGTCAGTTAATTATATAATTTGTTAAGTGGCGAGCAAGATTTTCTAAATCTAAAAGCAAACTGTGTAAAGTGAGCAAAATAATAAGATCTCAAATTAGGAAGGCCACCTCCCTTCCCCTGTACTCCTATATAAAATCTCTCAATATATATTCTTGGATTGCCTCTAGTGCATAGAAATGAAGAGAATCCACTTTCTTTAAAAATCGGGAGTACAGAATGCAGGGGGCAGTGGCAAACATGAATTAAATAAGGAAAGCACTGCCATCTTTATAAGAGCCACCCTACCAAACAGTGTAAGAGGTAAAAGCATCCACCTATCTAGCAATGCTTTCACCTTTTTCAGAATGGGCGGGTAATTCATATTGTACAACCCACTTAAATCTTCTGAAAAAAAATATCCAAATAGTATTTTGGTCGAGCATTTGCTCCAGCTCTAAACTCAGACAGCAATTTCTCCCTTGAAAAGCTGCAAGGAATAATCTCAGTTTGGATTTTATTCACCATATAACCCCCCTAAGGTGTTAAAAGCTTTGAAGATCTCAAACACTCTTTTCTGAACTGAACTCTTAGGTGCCAGTATTAACATTACGTCATCCGCATATAGTTTAATTTTGGACATTCCAGGCAAAGGTGCCTTAATGTCGGCATCTTCTCTAATAGCCTGATCTAGAGGCCCAATAAAATTGGTAAAAAGAACAGTCGAAAGGGGGGCAACCTTTTTTGGTGCCTCGAAGCACGTTAAAAACACTACTTGCTGATGCATTCAAAATTAGGCTAGATTCAATGTTAAAATTAATTCTTTTTATAAATCCTGTGATCTAAGGAGAAAAATCGAATCGCTCGAGAATCCGGAAGAGCGTTTCTCAGACCACAAGGTTAAACACCTTTTCAGCATCTAAAAGGAAAATAGCTTCCGGGATCTGCTTGGTAACAAACATATCGATAGACTCAATTAAATATTATTCAGCCTATTCGCAAATAATTTAATAACAATTTTATAGTCTGCATTAAGCGGTGTAGTAGGGCAATAAGAATTAAGATCTAGAGCGTCTTTGTTTTTTTTTGTTTTTTTACAAAAGCTCTCAACATTACCCTGGTTGTAAGGGGGGGTGACACGCCCATCAATATAAAGTTAGTCACCTCCAATAACAATGGGTTTAAAAGATCCCCAAATTAAATGACTTATAGAACTCAGTGGAAAATCCATTATAACCCCCACTTTACCCCCAGGTATGTTCTTAACTACTTCTTCTAGTTCGTTGAGAGTCAATAAATTATCCATAAAAATTCAACCTCATATAAAACTGGAAGTGAAATATCCTCTAAAAACATCCAGCTCCCTCTGCTCAATGTCACTAGAGAAGCAATATGTATCTTTAAAATGCTTCCTAATCTCCCCCTCCGCTGAAATCATGGCACCTGTCCTAGGGTACTTTACCAAATTATATTATTGCAGCACTTTGCCAAGCCAGAATCTCCCTGCATAATCACTTTCTTCATAAATTTGCTTCAGAAAAGTAGAATTCTGCGCACAATGTTTAGCATAATATTACTCTTGGACTGCTGATTTGGCGTCATCAAGAGACTTTTTATTTTTCCTGGACCTTACCCATTTTTCATACTCCTTTTTAATTTGATTTTCCAAACAGGCTTTTTCTGCTTGAATTATTCAAACTAAATATGCCCATGGCGATCCGGGGGGCCTGCAGAGAGGCTTTTTATGACACCCATACCATAGTGATTGGAGCGGTGCCTATGTTGAGCTCTAAAATAAATTAGTTTTGACTCTGTAGGAACACAACCAGCTCTCATCCTCTAGATAAGTCTTATTAAAAACCCTCCTTTGTGATTTGGATTTTGGATCCCTTCCCCATAGTTCCATTCTAGTGCTGAATGATCTGAAGATCCATTTGGAAGCATGTTCAGCCATTTGAACTTAACTGCAGCGGAGAACAAGAAAAAATCAATGCGTGACGTGTAGTTATATCGGTTTGAAAAGCAAGTGAACACTTTTTTATCGGGAAGGCCATTCGCCATGGGTCTGATAATTTGAACAAGCTAGAATAGGTTTTAAGAATCGTTGCAGTTTGAGGTTTGTGCTGTCTCTTATTTCTAGTTGAAGAGTCTAGACCTGGAGTTTGAAGGAAATCAAATTCACCCCCTAAAATAATCTCACTTTCTATTGACTCTAAAGATTGAAAGAGTTTGCTTAGTGGACCAGGATTGTCTTCCACAGGCGCACACAGACAAATCAATGTTAATAAAAAAGAACTTATTGAGCAATTGAACCAGCACCATCTAGCCTCGTGCATAACAATTAACATCAAATATCGATCAATCAATACATTTTATTTGATCGATAGCGATAGACCATAAAAGTACAAACAGGAAGAAAAGAACAATACTGTACAAAAGAAAGAAGTGAATTCCAATACATTAAAAAGATGATTAAAATTTGTGTGTTTCCTAATAAAATCTTAGAAAATGGGTGAAAGGAAAAAAGACTCAATTTACAATCTTGCGTGCATTTTCGATCCACCCAGTTCTCTCTACAGATACCCCACATCATTAAAAAGCAATGTACAACGAGCACAACAATAAAAAACAGAAGTATGATTAATTAAGAACCTCATGATGTACATTTAACAATACTGTTTCAAAACACCAGCCAGCCCGCTAGGTTGAAAAACATGAAGAACAGGCTATGGCCCTGGCCGGGGCAATCGTATAAAGCGGTCGCCGGCTACCTTTAAGGATACTAGTGGATAATTTAATTAGTCGCAGCTAGCCCTAATCCTAATTGCGGACCTCAAAAAGCTAAGGGCAAATAACACAGATTCACTAGTAAGCATTTGCAGAAAAATAAACGCAGGTCTAACCTGTCTAAAATTGCACTTCTTTAAAATGGGAATAAGATAGGATTTTTTAGGTACCTCATAGGAGCTACAAAACTTAAGAAAATGCATCATGTCCTTCGGAGACTTCCTGTCGCAGCCGCAGGGAGGAAGACTCTGACCCGTAAGTGCTGCCCCCAGGTGAGCCATGAGATGATGGACAAGGTGCAAACGAAACCTAGTCAATAAAAATCAATTGTGGGGATTTTTAGTCCAGAGGAGATGGGACCCAGTTGATGGCGCGGTTTTCAGAGGGAATTATCCACGCACACTTGGCTTCATCAGTTCCTCAGATTCCCTATCCAGCTGCTGTTTTCTAAAAAAGTTCTCCTTCACCCAACGCATGTCTTTTTTACACATATTCTCTTAGTGAATGAATAATTCAACCCTCCCAGGTCCGCAAAACTGACCATACATACTTAAGCTAGCGAATACAATGGTAATGATCCAGGGAGAGACAATCAGTTAAAATATCCTTGCTAAGGGCAATTTCCTCCCTGAGCCACAGGTTCATCCACAATGTTAGGGGGTGGTAAGACAACCGGTCAGAGAGAAAAGCCAATCCAAGTTCTTGATGGACTATAAAAGAGAGAATACCCTGCGGTACACATAGGAGACGTTTAAAAAAGGAGTTTTCAACAACTTGAAGTTCCTCATGCCCCATATAGCCCAAATCTTGCTGCCGTAAGTTACCTTGGTAATACACTTGGTCTTGTAGATCTTTAAGAGGGCCCTAACAAAGTCCCCTGTTTTCCTCTTAATAAGGGGACCCCAAGTCATAGCGGCATCAAAGACTGCTCCCAAATATGAGAATATATCAGATTTTGGAACTTGCCACTATCCTACCACAAACGTATAGGGTTTGTTGGGTCGTGCACCTACTTGCATTACAAAGGATTTATTGTTGTTCACTCGCAAGTCCAGCTCCTCCATAAAGTTTACAAATGAGTTCAAAAGGGTTTGCAACCCCCTGGCTGTTCTGGCCACGAGGACGGCGTCATCAGCATACAATAATACTGGGAGAATCCGCCTGCCCACATAATGGCAGTCGGTGTTTGTCTCAACTAGGGTTTGCTCCAGGTTGTTGATAAACTAGTTATATACAAGTTAAAGAGAAAAGGGGCCACAATGCACCTCTGTCGGACCGCGCTCTCAATAGTGAGCTGGCGGGTGACTCTCAGATCCTATGTATATCGGACCACCGCCTTGGTATCACTTTGCAAGTCCCTCAAGAAGTGTACGATGTCTGGGCTAACTCCTGTGGACAACATGGTCTGCCAGAGCTTCGATCGGTTGACAAGATTGAATGCTGAGGACAGATCCATGAAGGCTAAATGAACAGTGCCAGCACTCACGACGATGTACTTGTTAAATACCAAGTGCAAATTTAGGCTTTGGTCCACTGTGGATCAACCCTGGCGAAAACCATATTGGGCATCGGACAGAATTTTGTTATCCTCAGCCCATGTGGAAAGTCTGTTGAGAACTATGCTGCCTACCACCTTTACCACTGAATCAAGTGATGAGATAGGCCTATAACAATTTGTGCTATCCCTATCTCCCTTTTCAAAAACCGGTAAAGTTATAGATAAAGCCCAAGAGGCCGTCAACAGTTGCTGCATTGATAACCGCAGATACGATCGGTAACCCGATATCCATTTTTGTGATGTAAAGGTCCGGGGGTATCCCATCAGGGCCAGGGGGCTTCTTTTTTGTTAGCCCTGCTAACCTCTCTGTGTTAGCCCTGCTAAACCCTCTCTGACTTCCTCCAAGATTAAGTCCTACCTCTGCAGTAGAAGGGGAGAGAAACATAGCCTCAAAATGCCGTACCCTTTCCTCTTCAGTATTGTGCAGGTCCAAGAGGGTTGTATCATCTCTACCCCAAATGAGGTTGTTAATTATACTCCAAAACTTGGAACTATTGGTCAGGGTACTGGCTTCAATAAGGTTTTCCCAGGCTTCGTCCTTCAATGCGGATTTACAGGTAACCAAGGCTACTTTATAAAATCTACGACAGACCTTAATAACAAAGGGGTCTCTTTTTTTCATACCAAGGGCTACTCCCAAGTTCCTAGAGGCTTGAGAGCATTCAGAATCAAACCTTCTCGGAGCTATAGATGGTTGCTGCGCCACCGGGGTGTTTCATAAGCTAGCAATTCCACATGAGATAGCATCAAAGGCCTCTAAAATGATCGGTGGCTCGGCCAGGCTATCTGCACAGGGTGCAAACTCATTTTGGCAGTGGGTGAGCAGAGATTCATAAAAAGTATCTGGGGGAATCTGTACCCACTGCAATCTCCTCCCATCGTCCGTTGCTGACAACAACCCCCTAGGTGGCCCCCTATTAGATTGGACCACACAAGACCAACCTGTAGACATACACACAGGGTTATGATCACTATGCTCGCTCGCCTGAATGGAAAAGTCCTAAATGTGTGCAAAAAAAGAGGTAGAAGCAAAAGTAAATTCAATAAATGATTTGCACCCTCTACCAGTAAAAGTGGGAATAATATAATTAAGCTCTGGAGGCAACCTATTCATGGATGGCGTTAGGTCATACTTATTTACAATAGCATTAAGTAGGTCACCCTGTAGCATGTGTTCCATATGCAAACTGGACAGCCGTGACCATCCCATATGTTTGATCCCTCCTCTCCTCAAGCCCCACACAAGTGAATGTTAAAATCTCCTGCAATCACAAGATTGTGGCTCTGATTTTTCAAACGCGGGTTTCTCAGGAAGGAGCCCAACCGAGAGATGTTACAGCCTTAGATGAGAGAGGGTACAGCGTTGTAGATGTTCATAACCAGCAACTTGATGGACCCTCTAGAAAGCTTCAAAGCCTGCAAGGTGGAATGGTCTGTGGGTACTGCTACCAAGCTGCTACAAACGGCCAAGGAGACAAAACTGACCAATCCCCCCTCCAAAAAGAAATTGTTAGCAGTGGCCCACATTTCCTGCAAACATATTACGTTGTGTGGTTTTATAAAAAAGTATCCAGCTAGGATCGTTAAACTTGCTTGCCAGCCCAGCAATGTTCAAGGAGATGACTTTGCATTCAGCAAAGGCCTCAAGGATGTCGCGTTCTAATCTAGGACCCTAATCGATACTGTGACCGTATGCCCCTATACGGCTATAATCCCTTTATACCCCTATATTGGCATAACCAATCAAATGCCATATTCAGAAACTCATCTCTGGCCTCACACGAACAGAGCCACATTTCAGAATCGCTTCCTCTGCAACTTCCTTTGCAGCTCATTAGTGCAAATGACACAGCAGAAGCTACTATCTAAGATTCCTAGATTACACTCCGAGTTCTTCAACAAGATAAAAACTCAGCAACCTGGGAAAGCTCCACTTGCTATGTTTTGATTAGTAATAGAACTCTAATGAGCACTGAGAGACAATCACTTCCTAGTGACATCTTTATTGACGTCTTATGTCCAAAAACTTACGTCAAACAAGGCACCTTTCAGGTATAAATATTACCAACGTTGCCTTAAGCAAACGCTGTCTCGCTGAAGCTGATGATACCATCGTTGACTATCGCTACTGCTATCGCTGCTAACGAGCGAACAATGGTGTGGTGCACATAGGAGCTGAACAGCTGTCCCCCTGCAAGAGCTCAGCAGATGCAAGCTGCCCGCGGACGCTGCCCCTCCTCCTCCTCTTTGACGCGCTGAGAAAGACGCTGTCTTTTCTCCTGCCGAGAAAATCCAGCTCCCGCGTTTCCAGCCTACTCTTGCGAGTGACTGGGATATCGAGTCCTGAAGGAGATACAAGCCCTCCAACATTCTATTCCAGAGGTATGGTGTTGACTAAACCCTTAGAGAGAATTCTTGAAACAACCCTTGGCAAAACCAACTTAACTAAAACTGCTACTTACTTACTCCCTTTCAAGTATTAGGCTTAGGTCAGGTACACTGGGGTAGGCGTAGTTAGAAGCACCAGTTGAGTACATTAGCTAAATGTATATATGAATGTATATATGTTTTATTCATTTTAAACCATTGTATGGCTAAGAAACCATATCAATGCTTTTACAGTATTATTTCGCAATACTCATTTTACTGTATGCACTTTTTATAATAACAAGTCTTGCAATTGTGGCAATTCGTTTCTCTTGTATGAGAAGAAAGACTGTTCAATAAATAATACCTTTTATTGAAAACGCCCGTCTCTCTATTCTCTACATATTGTGAAAGTAATCTGCACAACAACTGACTGAGTAAAATAACTGTCTATTGTTTCACACGACTCTAGAGATTGACTCTTATCTGAGGAGCAAAGTTGTCATGTTGCACGGTTGTTGGAAAACTGAATCCCTTCTTGGCTGTGCCAGGGAAGATGATCACTTCCTATTCAGTCAAGAAAGTTTCCAGTGACCTCTGAGCTAGTTGGTAACAAACCCAATTAAGTTTAGCATAGTCAGTAGAGGCCTGGAAGATCCGCACTTCTACGTCGATACTACTGTTTATGTTATTCCAATGCGCAGGGCCTATTGGGAAAATAGGAACTACACTACATGGCGCCCAACGTTTGGTAAGGCGATAAACTAACGCAAGACGTTAGAGTAACTCAGTCGTGCATGTTTCACACAGACCCCTTTCTCCCGTAAATACTCCAATAGACGTCTGGAGTGGGTGAAAGGTTAAAATCTGCCCGACCTTAGTAGGAAGAGATTCCTATGTAAAGCTCTGGTTTATTCAACGTTGAAGGATACAGTGTTCCAAAATATTGTGCACCTAATCTTTGTCTCCTTGAAGACCTGCTCTGCAAAACCTGCATTTATAAAATGTCAGTAGAAAACAACGGAGCTGATGCTGCAGTAAATGCGACTCAGCAGGGTCCCAATAGTACAGGGACTACTGAACCGGGTGCAATAATCATCCCGGCACATTTAAGAAAATCTATAACGTCAAAACTTATAGAAAATGGACTGACCACACAAGGTGGCACAGTCGTCTTCGTGATAGAGGCACACGAATATCGGCAGACAGAGGTATTCTATTCATGGATAAAATGTCCAGCGGCAAACGCCGCAACACATGAGTTCCACTATTATAAAATAGAGGATCCACCGGGAGAGTACGCTCCTTTCGAGGAGATTGAAATCCCATTAAAATTCCAAGAGCACCTGCTCTGGTTTAATGGCGCCCTAAAACACAATGATCATATTACCAGGCTCGGTCCACTAGGTAGACCAGGAGCAACGTGGCCGGTTCTAGCCAGCTACACACCCGGACATTGATAAAATGTCAAGTGAAGAACTCTTAGTTAAAATAAGAGAATTAACAAAGGCATATAGAGAGTTAGTAAAATTATTTATTAAAAATAATTCAAACACTCCTAAAAAGAGCTGGGATGGAAATAAACAATCCACTCCCAAGGAAAAAGTTTTCCAGTCCAGAGGAAGGTCTCCTCGACGGAGGGAAAGAACTCCGACTCGAGAACACCAGTCTCCCCAGAGGGAGCCCTCTGAGAAAAGATATAACCTTAGAAATAGGGATAATTTGAAGAAGCCTGATAGATATCAAAGTATTGATACACGTCCCTCTCGATCTTTTTCGCAGAAATCTGAAAGAAGAGGACGGTCAGACCCAGGAGAGCACACCAAGTCCAAAGACAAGGAACCTGCTCAGAGTAAAAAATCTCAATCTCCATAAAAGAAGGTAGCCAGTATTAGAGTAATCGAACATGCCGAGAATACTGAGGACACAGTTGAAAAACGGGGAGTGGGCACAGACAATGCTAGACAGTGCAGCAGAAATCAGTATAGCCCGCAAGATCCTGATGAGTCATCTGGAGACAGTGGACACGAATGAATACATTCAGGTTGAAACTGCCGACACCAGAGTTAGCGAGCCCCATAAGATATACGAAATAACATTGCGTATAGAGGGTGATAAGACTAGGAAAATAAAGGGTCTATTTTGGGATAAACTCTCAAAAGGCTATGATATTCTGTTAGCTGAAAAAGATTGGCCCCCAGAGTTTGTCAGGGAGTGCCCTCGTGGCGAAGAAATGATTATGCCTGCCTTTTCGAATCATATTCCGATTCACAAAAAATATACTTATGCAAGAAAATGGGCAGTGGCCCAGGCACCGGCATTATATAAAAATCATGTAGGATGGGATGAGGACTCTCCTCCTCACAAAATCCAGTTAAAAAGTCAACCAACTGCACAAAGGCAGTATCCCATTAAGCAAGAAGCTAAAAAACAAGTCAGGGAGATTTTAGATCAACTTGAATACCAGGGGGTGATTGAAACATGCACCTCTCAAATGAACAATCCTTTGTTTCCTGTCTCCAAACCAGACAATTCATATTGTCTAGTTTTGGACTACAGACACCTTAATGCATGTTGCAAAACATTTGCAGTACAAAATTCACATAGTGCTGCACTAATGAATGATATAGTTCGAAAAAAATATAAAACGACATTAGACATATCAAATGGTTTCTTTTGTCAAAACATTGCACCAGAAAGCAGATACTTGACCGCTTTCTCAGTAATGGGGTCTCAGAAAAATTTCTGTAGGCTCCCACAGGGATTCAAGAACAGCCCAGGACTATTCTCAGCTAGAGTAACAGAGTTACTACAAAAATATGATGATGAGGCATTAGCTTACATAGATGATATCTATCTCACAGACGACGACTTGGATACTCACTTGAAAAGAGTGAACACCATAATACTTGGGTTCGCTGCAGAAGGTTACAAATTCAACTTTAAAAAGTCCTGAATTGCCCATCTGTGTGATATATCAAGGGCCCCCTGGTTCAGATAAAGTTCCTGGGTCAGGGAAAAAGTTCAAATGCGAAAGTATATACCTAGGCTCACTTGCAAAGAAAAAACACTAGCTATGTTCAAAAGGATATTTATCCTAAATTCTGCATAAACTATAACACAACAAAGTTATTGATATCAAAAAGGTTTTAATTATTTAAAAAGAAGAATTGATTAAACATTTATATCTTATGTACATGATCAATTGATGCAATAGAGAAGATATTTTCATAGATAAAACATTTGGTTTATAAAAAATAAACAGACATTTCTTTATACATAGACTAGTGTTTGGATTATACTTCGATGTATAATCCAAACACTAGTCTATGTATAAAGAAATGTCTGTTTATTTAAAGGAATGAAAGAATATCTGAAATCAAATTGCACGCTCTCTTTGATAAGCACTAAAACACTTCTCTTTTAATGTGAACACGAACTAAAAATGTCCTGTTCTTTTTAGAAAAATTGGCTGCAAAACATATTGTCCTGACGAAGACACCACGACGTGTCGAAACGTGTTGACCGACTACAGCCACAGCAATATATAGGACAACTTTACTGTCCTTTTTATTTTTTATAAACCAAATGTTTTATCTATGAAAATATCTTCTCTATTGCATCAATTGATCATGTACATAAGATATAAATGTTTAATCAATTCTTCTTTTTAAATAATTAAAACCTTTTTGATATCAATAACTTTGTTGTGTTATAGTTTATGCAGAATTTAGGATAAATATCCTTTTGAACATAGCTAGTGTTTTTTCTTTGCAAGTGAGCCTGGGTATATAGTTTCGCATCTGAATTGCCCATCTGACAGTATTATTTTTAGGATACAAATTATCAAGTGAAGGAAAAAGCCTAGCGGACAACTTCTTAGAGAAGTGCGCTGTACTCCAAGCTCCAAAAACGCTGAAGAACTTACAATCGATTCTAGGCTTCCTGAATTTCGGTAGAACTTACATTCTAAATTACGCGGAGAGGGTTAAACCTCTCTACGAACTAATTAAACCTGATTTTAAACCAATCACCTGGACTCAAAAACACACAGAAATTTTGAGATCACTGCAAACAGACATGTTAGCAAAAACAAAATTAGATACACGTGACAACACACGCAATCTTGTAATCTGAGTCATCCCCAGGAAGATGCGGATTCACGTACCTGACCTCTAATGAGGGAGAAAAGGTACCAATTTCAATCAAATCTCACTTGTACACACAAGCAGAAAAAACATTCAGTCTCACAGAAAATACTGTGAAAGCAGTAGAAACTGCATTAGCGAATGAACGAGAACTAGCACATGGTAGAAGGATTAATATCCTCACAGCGGAATCCGCCTTCGAGGCGCTATTCAGCCCAGTAAACCTGCCTACAGTGTCACTGGATCCGAAATGGATACAGTATGTAGATTCTCTTGGAGCGGAAGATGTGAAATACTATTTCGCCCCGCAATTCAAATAACTGAATGATTTAGAATATGAAGAAGAATATCCTCTGCCAATCGAACTTCTGCCTCTCCCACAGTACGCCTGTATAATCTATACAGATATGAAGTAATTCGGGGTTCTCAAGGCCTACACGCTCCAAAGATAACCCACTCACATTCAAGAACTGTTGGCACGGAAGCTGTAAAAGGCAAAGAACAAGTTTATTAAGACCCCATGGGGTGGTGGTACACTCAAACAGCACCCTTCGGTAATGCAAGAGGTATCACACCGAACATCGGTGTGACCCCGTTTATATACAGTTTTGGGGCAATAAAAGATAGGCGGCACAAGTTTAGGACACATTTAAGGCCATATATGGTGATGTTTTGGAATACTGCCAGCTCATTGGAGGGGGCACAACTCCGCTGGTCAGTTTGATACACATTCCAGAAGGTTTACGGGTCAGTGGGAACTGCGCATGTGCGACTTAACCAGTACTAAAAATAGCTTGTTGCTGGGCAAAAAGGAGTGGTCAGCGGAACGGACAACGGACTAAAGGGCACGTCGGCCACGAGGCCGCTCATGATCTAAGATGGCCGCTGCAACATTCAAAATGGCGTTTTCATATATAGCCAAGTTAAGGAGGACAATGTGTAGGTTCAGCTAATCGCTAACGCGGCCGGGCCAATTACAACAGACGACCCTTTTAGCGGTTAGCTGAATCTACCTCATAGTGAACATAGTCAGGATGTTCGTCCTCGATGTCTATTAACATTATTTGTGTTACCTCCTTGTGAAGCATCATTTTGTCATGGGCAAGAGCTCGTCTAGATGGTATACAAGCTGATAAACACATTGAACATAAAGCTGGACCACATTGAATACATAAACATATGGAAAACATTGCTCCCACAAGTATACAGAGAATTGTCAACAGTTTCCAGCCCCAAGTTGCAATCATAGACCAGAACCATCCTGAAAGTGTCCAAGTTCCATTGTCCGGGTGGATTTCAGCAGCTATTTTATGAAGCTTGGAGATAGCATCATACACAGATGGAGAATTGTCCGGGACATATACGCAACAGCTGCTTCCGATAATTCTACATGCCCCCCCACGATCAGCCAAAACAACGTCCAACACCATCCTGTTTTGGAGGGTGACAATTCTGGAAATCTGTAGTTCCTCGGTAATATTCCCAAGAGCAGCGGCAGTGTCATTCGCAACAGCCTCGACAACGCGTGTCAGTCGTCTGATTTTCCGGCTGTTCAATGCAGCCCCCACAAAGGAGAATAGTCCCAGATTAAAATCCACATATTGCTGTAATGCAGTGTCCGTTTGATCAATGTCCTCTAGGGCAACAGTTCGTTTAACCCTGTTCAGAACAAAATCGTGATATAACGTGTAATCGTTGTGGTACATTGGAGGGGCAATGAATACAGGAGGTAGCACAAACGATACATAGCACGTGCCCAACCACCCCACTGGGAGCTGATGGTACCCCTTCGTTCCACAGATAAAATATGTGTTTCGGGATGCAACAAATGAAATGCCATTCGGGCTATCAAACGTGAGGGTAATGTTACATTCACTCTTCCCCACTGCGATCGTGCCCTTATTTCTAATACATAAATCGGCTTTGGTAGCAATAACATTTATAACATGAGCACTAGATACATTCACGTTTCGCTGATTGCTATATACAAGTGGGGCAGATACATTGTCAGGCCTGTACTCTTCCCATTCAAAACGTGTGCCCTCAGCCCGGGGAAACCCATCTTTGTCATGTAAACATATTCTATTCAAACGGAAAAGCACCCCTCCTTTAGTTGGCCATCTCAGAGTAAAAAGGAGGGTGTACCAGGCGTTGCATGACCCATTGTGTGAAAACGGAAGTGGAATAAGTGGGGTGCCCCCTCTTTTCTGGTGCCCAGGCAACATTCCACACACCCAACAATTAGAAGTATTGGTCATATTATGCGTGTGGTGAAGAATCTGAATGAAGCTGTTATTCAAATATGTTTGGCGATGGCGCTCTTCATGGAATGGCAATGTAAAATGAAAATGTTCAGACGGTGCCGGGGTAGTCGGCAGCAAATGTTCACGTACAGGCACCACAAGTTCGACTACCCAGGCTATAACAGCTATCACCACAATAGTCAAAACAAAGAGAAAGGCACCCAATATTTTCTTATCACAAGATGCCGTTAATGCCATAGTTCAAGAAAGTTAGTGCAAAGTCACAAGTGGCACAAATTGTTCACAAATTGTCCCAGATACACGCACGTGTATACCTAACAAAAAAAAAAAAAATGCGGTGCTGAACTCCGAGGTAGCCGTTGTTTTCTTCTCCGGGCCAAGACGGGTGTCGCTACTCTGGCAGAACTGATCCCCCCCCTTTGGAATTCCCGGTTTCCGTTTCACAAACCTGGAGCGGTAACCAACCAGTCATTTAAAAAAGGACACAAAAATCTTCTTATCGTGGGCGTAGGTTGTAGCGCTCTCTCCCAATCGTAGTTTGGTCCGGGAAGGCTCCCTCCACTTCGGCCGACGTCACAGCTGGGCTCTTTTCTTTCTCCAAAATCTCCTTGTAATCAGTCAACACAGCAGGAGTCACCAGATCCGGAGAGACACGGCGACAATGTGTCGAATGCACCCACCGCTTCCTGTTTGTTACTCGTACTGCGGTGCGGGTCGCCAGGAGGACCTGCTCAGGACCCTTCCACCTGGGCTCCAAACTGCTTGCTCTCTCAAACGAGCGGACCATCACGTGGTCACCAGGACGAAGATCATGGCCTTCTCCAGTAGAGTTGTCAGGGAGCGCTTCTCGAACCTGTTGATGAATAGAGAGCAAATCATTTGTTAATCGTGCCAAATAATCATTCATCATAACACAAGGCACATCATGTATTAATCGCGGCTTGGGCACCCCCCAAATGTTCATAGGGCGGCCAAACACCACCTCATAGGGCGTAAGGCCGGTTCGTGAGTGGGGTACTGATCTAAGAGATAGTAGTGCCAGCGGCAACGCATCTGGCCACTTCAATGATGTAGACGCCACAATTTTGGCCAGCTTAAGCTTCAACGTGGCATTGTACCGCTCGACCAAACCTGCTGACTGAGGGTGGAATACAGCGTGGAATTTTTGCTGAATCCCTAACCCCTTCAGTACATATTCCACAATCTTTCCAACGAAATGGGGCCCATTATCGCTCCACAAAAATTTACAAACTCCAAAGCGAGGAAAAAATTCCTTAAGCAACACCTTAGCTGTTGTCAAAGCTGTATTGTCTTTCGTGGGGTAGGCCTCAACCCATTTGCTAAAAGCACACACCACCACTAAGACGTACTTCAGGTGGTTGCATCGCTCAAGCTGGATGTAGTCCATTTGAAGCACTTCAAATGGTGCTGAAGGTGGAACGAAACCTCCTTTCGGAGTATAGGTCCCCTTTCCAGGATTGTGTTGCAAACACACCAGGCAGGTCTGCACTACTCTCGTTGCAGTATTAGCAATCTCGGGATGTTCCCAAACTCGTGTTAAAAGCCGAGTGATTGCAAGAGCTCCGACATGAGCCAGTCCATGTGTCATCTGGACCATCGCCTGTAAGTAAGCCGCAGGCAATTTCCACTTCTCCATGTCTTTGCTTCTCCAACACCCCTCGTCATCTAGTACCCCATCTGCTGCCCAAGCCGCAACTTCAGATTCTGTGGCTGATTTTTGGATATCCCGTATCTCTGCTCTAGCATCACTCCATCGCTCAGCCTGTGATTGTACCACGTACATGGGGGAGCTAGTTCGGGACATAGCCGTTTGCCTTGCTATACTGTCTGCAAAGGCATTTCCTTGACCCACTCTATCCGTAATCTTTTTATGGGCACTGCACTTTACTATCGCTACTTTCTTAGGGCCATGCAACGCATTTAGGAGATCACGCACTAGCTCTCCATGCATAATGTGCTCTCCGTGTGATGTCAGAAACCCCCGTTCTCTCCAAAGAAGCCCGAAGTCGTGGGCCACTCCAAAGGCATACCGGCTGTCCGTGTATATGTTCACACATAATCCGGCACTCAATTCACAGGCTCTTGTTAAGGCTATCAGCTCTGCTGCCTGAGCTGATTTTTGTGGTATCCTAGCTGTTTCTACCACTGTCTTAAGTGTCGTGATCGCATATGCTGCGGAAGTCGTGCCATCTGGCAGCCTTAGGCACGATCCATCAACCCACAGTTCCCCATCCACATCTGGAAGTGGCACATCCTGCAAGTCAACACGACCCTTTGTCTGTTCCTCGGTCAGGAAAACACAGTCATGATGTTTTTCTTCCTGACCCTCCTCGGCCGGATAGGGCAATAAAGTGGCAGGGTTCAAAGTAGCGCATCTTTTCAATGTAATATGTGGCGCCAAGAGTGTCAGCTCGTATCCTGTTAGCCGTGCACTCATGAGATATTGGGTCTTGGTTTGGTTTAACAGGGCGTCTACTGCGTGAGGAACTAATACCAACAATTTGTGTGATAACACTATTCCCTCACTCTGTCGTATGGCTACTGCAGTTGCTGCTACCGCTCGAAAACACCCTGGCAACCCTCGTGCTACAGGGTCCAAAATTGCAGAGAAATATGCACATGGTCTCTGCTTATCCCCGTGTAATTGCACTAACACTGACAACGCGCACCCATCATTCTCGTGCACGTACAATGTAAAAAGTTTCGTATAGTCTGGTGTACCTAACACGGGTGCGGAGCAAAGGGCCTGCCTCAACTGCTCAAAAGCTTTCTGACATTCGTCTGTCCACTCAAGAGGCATTGGTGTGGCTTTGGACAGTAATGCTAGCAATGGTTTTATGATATGCGAAAAACCCATGATCCATTGCCTACAAAAAGATGTCAACCCTATAAAGGCACGTACATCTCTCTGGGTGCGGGGGACTGGTGTGTCTAAAATTGCTTGAATTCGATCAGATGTTAATGCACGCCCCTCCTTAGACAACAGATGACCAAGGTATGTCACCTGGGGTCTACAGTATTGGAGCTTCTTCTTCGAAACCTTGTGATTGTTTTGCGCCAAAAAGGAAAGCAACGCAAGTGTACTCTGTTCACATTGTGCATAGGAGTCAGCGGCAAGCAGAAGGTCATCCACATACTGGATGAGCGCTACGCCGGACTGTAATTTAAACGAATCTAGCTGCCTTTTCAAAGCCTGGCTATAGATGCTAGGACTTTCAGTATATCCTTGGGGAACACGGCAAAATCTATACGATTTATTATTGAGCGTAAACCCAAACAGATATCTGCTATCAGGATGAACAGGGATGGAAAAGAACGCATTCTTTAAGTCAATAACGGTAAAGGTGGTGGCTGTCGGTGGAACTAAGGTAAGCAAAGTCGTAATATCAGACACCACCGGATATTGGGGAATGACAATTTTATTAATCTCACGCAAATCGATAATAAATCGATAGATCTTGCCATCAGTGTCTCTCTTAAGAATCGGTAGAATAGGGCTGTTACAAACATTATAAGGGACCTCCTCCACCACCCCCGCAGAAATCAAATCCTGAACAATATGACTCAGTGCAATTTCACCTTCTCTCGAAATCTTATACTGTGGCACTCGTGGTAGAGGAGCCCCCTCCTTAACAGTAATGTGTATTGGTGGAATGCGCATCTCTCCCACATCCGTATCTGAGGTCGCCCACAACGTGTGCGGCAGGGAGGCCAAAGCGGGGATGTCTAAAATGGCATAAAATCTGTCAGGGTCAGGGCAATCATCAGGGTCAGGGTAATTGTCGTTCAGAATAACCCGCACTCCCTCTGGAGCGCAGCGTATTGTCGCTCGAAAATATTTAAGCAAATCAATCCCCAGGATATTGTCTGGGGTATGGGGTGATAACAAAAATTGACCAAAGCTAAAATATTTGTCAATGCATAGTGCAAGGGGCTTGGACAATGGGCTGGGGGAGGGTGTGCCATCAAACCCTACACACGTAATCATTTCGCCAGACAGGGGAGCCCTCGGAACCAAGTTTTTCGACAGAGCGCTACGAGTAGCTCCTGTGTCGACTAGAAATTGATCAGTAGAACCCAAAATACCCGCTGTTACATATGGACCTTGCTGATATACCGGCACTTCAACTGATTCCTTACCCCATCCTACGCAATCCTATGCATGCACATAATCCTGGTGCTCCACATTCGCTCCTTCCAAAATCTGATATTGATTCCGTCTATCAAACGTATTTCGTTCGTCCTGGCCACGGCCCCTCTCCTCAATCTGTCTACGATCACCTCCGCTACCCCTCGCTCCAGTATAACCTCCTCTCGACCTTCCACTTCCTCGACCACGCTGACTACGCTGTTCACGGAGTACCGGACAATCTTCGGCCCAATGCCCAAACTCCTTACAATAAGCACACTGATCCTCCGCAATGTCCGTACGACCATACGATGCGTTTCCTCCACCCCGTCTACCTCTCTCATTCCCTCTACCCTGTGTTCCCCGAACCTGCGCCAACATCACCTTCGTTTTCAATTCCTTCGCCTTTTTCTCTACACTTTCTTTAGCCTCCACTTCCTGCCGCTCATAATACTGAGCCATAGTCAATAAAGACGCAGGGGTCGCCGTGGCCCAGGAACTTTCACTCGACTTCAATCGCTTTGCAATCTCTGGAAGGAGATTAGCTACATACTTATCTACAAACAAATGCCGACCCGTATCATCTGTTAAAGATTGACCACTGTAATCATGAAAAGCTTCCTCGAAGCGTGTAAAGAAATCTGAAACCGTTTCATCGGATTTCTGCTTGCACGATGTTAGCATAGTCCAATCAATCTTTTTGGAGGGAACAAGCGTTTTTAATTTATTCAAGATAGCTGCCGGCAGATCTAGAATCAACTGGCAAGGCTTACAGGCTGGTTCTCTGTCTAAATCCGCGGCATTTATTTCCTTCCACGTCCCCCCCAGTACCGTTTCATCATTATTTTTGCAAATCTGCCTCCACATATCGGGTGGTAATATCAGCCCAAAAAACAAGTCTATATCCACTAGAGTCATCACACAAGACGATATAGCCCCCTCTACTCCCTCATAAAATGCCGCCGGATTCTTTCGAAGATCAGGTAACGAATTTTTCAATGCCATAACGTCTGCTCTATTCCATGGCGTATATACCCAATTATACACAAAATACCCTTTCGCATCCTTGGACAATTTATCATCATCCGTACCTTCCCCTTTTGGCGGAACATATAAAGGTGCGGCTTCCCGCATAGGCATAACATGCAACGCAGAACTCTTATCTGAACCACGGAGAGAACACTCCTTAGCCCGCCCATTATTCTCCGATTCGGACTCCTTTTGCCTCCGCTTCCGTTCCTCCCGCAATTGGGTTGTCTCATCCCGCAGCTTGATCAATTGCTTGAACAGGTCGTCAACATCTGAAAGATCAAAATCACCTTTAGCTAAATTCTCACGATGCACCGACAACACTTTAGGCTCTAACGTATCAGAAAGGTCACGATATGCAGTTACAACTTCATCCGCCAGACTGGACAGAAAATACATTAATTCAAGATCCGACCACCCTTTCTTTTCTGTTAACAACTGCTCCTGAGTAACACAATGCTTATTCACTTTACGGGCCCAACTACGTAAATGAGCGGACCTCTCCGCAGTAAACCTGAGAGCCGATACCCCCTTCTTGCTCAACGAATCCCGTCCATCACCCTCGGGATCTGCAGCCGGAGCCGTCGGCGGAACGTACGGAGGCGGTGACCGATCTAACAAAGAAAAATCATCAATTTCATTATTAAGGACAGGATAGAGTGGTCGACGAATAGGAAATTGACCAGTCGTTTGCAAGTTACGTTCCCGTTCCTCCCTTTCTTTCTTCTCCTGAGCCTCCTTTTCCTCAAGCTGTAAAGCCTTATCCCGAGCAGCCTTGCGCTGCTCTTTGTCCGCCAAGGCAACCTCACGCTTCATTCGCTCACGCGCCGCTTTCTCCCCCATTCGCACACAATCAAACATGTTTTGTCTAGACCTACGTTGAAACATACATTGCTCTACAAATTGTATTTTACTCAAATCATACGACCCGTGTAGAGGCCATTGCAATTCAGAATCGGCCTTGGTGTATTTATGCCATAATTTACTGTACATAATAGGGGGAAGGCCAAACTTTATATACATGTCCCTATTTGGAGTTCCCTCTGGGGGAGCCGGCTGTGATTCCGCTAACCTAATTGAGGTACCCTCACCAAAACAACACATTCCTCGGAGTGTGCTGAAAACAGGCATGTTCAAAAAGTATCACGAAAGCGTGACACCAGACAAAATGGCACTTACAGTTCTCCACACGATTGTGCCGCTCAAAGGAAAAAAACAAAGTTAGAGAAACATCTCTACATGCCTGCCTATGTGAAGTGCACTACACATATAAGTTCAAAGATCACAAATTCACAATGTTAGCTAACTCAAATCAAAGATCATAGGACTTTGGCAAGCGTCCGAGGACTACCTTACCAATCACAAAGCACAGATTTTCAGTAAGCGTCCGAAGACTACCTTACCGAACACAAATCGCAGAACTTCAGTAAGCGTCCGAAGACTACCTTACCGAACACAAAGCTTACCCAAATTCCCAAATGTCCAGATTCCAACTGCCAAGGTCTTGTAAGCCAAATCAGCCAAACGGCACTCTCTCGGCGATGCAGACACTTCGGAAACTCAGTCGGAGACCGGCGACACCTGGAAGGTCAGATCGGAAGGAAAGGAAAAAACACCGTGGCAGCCAAGACTCGGGTCACTCGTGGCAGCGCGCGTCCATGGCGAGTTTCCAAGCCTTCGTCACGACCTCTCCTTCGGGCATCCGAGTCGCCGATGAGTCCCTTCGTGGTCGCCAATTGAAGTAATTCGGGGTTCTCAAGGCCTACACGCTCCAAAGATAACCCACTCACATTCAAGAACTGTTGGCACGGAAGCTGTAAAAGGCAAAGAACAAGTTTATTAAGACCCCATGGCGTGGTGGTACACTCAAACAGCACCCTTCGGTAATGCAAGAGGTATCACACCGAACATCGGTGTGACCCCGTTTATATACAGTTTTGGGGCAATAAAAGATAGGCGGCACAAGTTTAGGACACATTTAAGGCCATATATGGTGATGTTTTGGAATACTGCCAGCTCATTGGAGGGGGCACAACTCCGCTGGTCAGTTTGATACACATTCCAGAAGGTTTACGGGTCAGTGGGAACTGCGCATGTGCGACTTAACCAGTACTAAAAATAGCTTGTTGCTGGGCAAAAAGGAGTGGTCAGCGGAACGGACAACGGACTATAGGGCACGTCGGGCACGAGGCCGCTCATGATCTAAGATGGCCGCTGCAACATTCAAAATGGCGTTTTCATATATAGCCAAGTTAAGGAGGACAATGTGTAGGTTCAGCTAATCGCTAACGCGGCCGGGCCAATTACAACAGATAGATTTGTACAGCATTTCAACGTAGAGAACAAATCCTACGATGCAGCCTGTGCGATTGTTAAAGGTCGTTGGCTGTGCGGTAAATTCAGACCGAAAATAACAAAAACTGAATCAGTAAGAAACTGTTCGGCTCAGAGAGCTGAAATCAGATGTTTAAAGATGGAGCTTGAAAATGCAGAACGTGAATTCCCGACACTAATCGTGTGCGATTCTCATTTTTGCGTCAACTCTTACAATAATAAGTTGCAGAGCTGGATTGAAAACGATTACAAAGATAACACAGGTGCCACAATAAAGCATAAAATGCTTTGGAAACAGGTAGCTCTTTTACAGAAAGAACTACGAAAGACTCACATGATACACACTCTGAGTCATCAACGTGATGGCGTTCACGTTGCAGGGAATTCATTGGCTAATACAGCCACAGCGGAAGCAACTAAACCGGCTTCCGTAGCCACAAAAAAAGTGTGCAGAAAAACACATAGACGGGGAAACTATGCTGGCAGTCAAAACGTCCGTAAAAGGCGACTGTGCAGCACTACCTGTGAACTATCCACTCAATTATGCATACGTAATCTATGCAAACTCCGTTCCTTTTGCTCGAATCCCTGGAGTGGGGGATAGGGTAATTCCAAACATGAACAGGAGAATATTTTTAATAGCAGACGCACACATGGGATTGGGTCCTAGGCACAATAAGATCAAGGAATCTCTGACTGAATTACAATCAGTATACTGGTGGCCAGGAATGAGCGTGCAGCATCAAATATATGTGAAGAACTGTCCCAATTGTGACAGAGATCGCAGTAGTGAACTGGTCCAGTCTGTTGCCCGGCTACCCATTAGAAACAGCGTAATGCTGTCTACATGCCATCCTGCGTCCTATTAATCATTAAGGCTAAACACACTTAAAAAATGTGGCCCCAGCGCTCGGCTGATGCCAGAACGGTTATAAAAGATCTGCAAGTCTTTATCGGCACATACGCAATGGCCATGTTCCATTCTGACCAGGGTCCTGCTTTTTAGCTCTCTAGCTTATAAGGAGGCCATGGCCAGCATGGGAGTTGGGTTGCGGTATTCTTGTCCGTCACACCCCGAAGGGAACAGTGTGGTAGAAAGAAAAAACCGGGACATAAAGCAATCTATAACAGCGAAGGTATTCGGTTCGGGTGCTGGGTGGGTCAAACATTTAATAAGTGTCCAGTTAAGTCTTAACAACTTGCCAAGAAATTCTCTAAAAGGTTTCAGCCCATACGAACTATTGTTCGGAACTAGAATGCAAATTCAGGACTTAAATAGTCAGGTATCAGTGTTTGACGATAAGAAAACAGACTTTGACTTCAAAGACCGTTTGGCTGTTTTACAGGACTTGAATGAAACAACAAAATCCTTAAGCAACATAAAGTTAAAGCAACAGCCAGCTACCACTGACGAGGCACCACCAGCACCAGCCTCAGCAAGGCCTGTCTGGATTCCAAAGATTGGGGATCTAGTCAGAGAAAAAATAGCGGTGAAGAAGGAATTTGGGCCTTCTTACAGAAAAGCAGTACCTGTCTTAGTAATCAACGGAACAAGATCAGTAGTACTACCGCCCCTTGCTGGTAAAAAGGAGAACAGAGTTGTATCAATCGACCTTGTAAAACCACAAGCATGTGGCCTATAATCAACAGTAGGCCCAGTGGACTCCCAAGAAACAACAGAATACCCAAACTTGCAACAATCCAAGAGGTTCAAACTGAAGACTAATCACATTCGATCAGCCTGCAGTGCACAGAGAGGGACTATGCAATAATGCCATGGAACTCGTGCCTCTTGAAACACAGATTGAAACAGTTCGTCAAGAAACACCAGTCTACAATGATGTGGCATCAGAATGTGCTACCGAAAGACAAATTGAAAGAACAATCCCAACAATTGACAGAACTGCCTCTGGCTACTTCATCAACTTCGACAACTTTTCCGAGGATCAAAGCAACTCCGAAGTGATGCCAGAAACAAAAAAGACTTTTAAAGAAAAAGCAACAGAACTCTTTCATCAACTGAAGGAAATTTACCTTATTTCTCCATGGTTAGAGTTCTGGTTCGGTCTAGGTGTATTTTTCCTCCTGCTTTGGCTCATCATGGTACTTTGTTTGGGAATATTCATTGAGGGAAAATATAGTACAATGGACACAGCAAGTCAGAACATCAACTTAGTCCTCAAACCACACAGATCATCCCACGTGAAGAAAAGAGAACTGTCAACAGTAAATGTCACAGCCATTCCAATACCCGATGGGGTAGTATGGGAAAAAACTGACTATGAAATCTATGGTCCGGTCGAAATCCTGAAGTATCCTCATCAATTCAAGGTTTCCTTAAGTGACTTTGTAAAACCTAGTACATTCTCTGATGATTGGGACTTTGAAAGTATTAATAATATGATGTCTGATTTAGTAATGTCAGCTAGATTCACAGAACATGATTATTTACAAGGTTCGTCTAGTTATGAACAGATGTTCTGCTTCACACACTATGGTGACCATTACTTGCATAAATCTGCACAGCCTAGAAATGTTTTTAAGTATAACCAATGGGAACATTGTGCTACACCACCTAAAAGCAGTTCTAAAACATTCTTTTAGAAATTCAAGTACTTCTCAGGGTTTAACACCAGTGATGCAGAAACGTTTTATTATAAACTGTTAGATAAAACAGGATTGAAAACAATGCTGACAAATACTAAATTGATATATTCAGAAGCATTTTATGAAAAAATGATGACATTTGGTTTTGATTATTGGAAAAATAACATTGAAACAAAAATCATCTGGGGTACAAAAGAGTGGCAGGTACAAGGCCTAGAAGCATTATTCAGAGCCTGCATGATCCCAGAACAAATGATGTTTTTAAATGACACAATTCACCAAACATCCTGTCTTGGCCTAGCTAAAATTAAAGACCTTAACAAACCGTCTATTCCAAAGCCAATACCTGAGAATACAACAACAGATATTGAGATAGACATATCTAAAATTTTACATTTAAACAGAACACATCCTGATTGGAAAAAGTGGTTAATCTGGCCTACTGACACAAACAACTGTCAAGATAGATTCCTGAATAAAACACAGGGGTTAGAAATGACCAGACAAGACCCAAGATACTCCCAGAGACAACATCCAGGGATAGTAACAACATACAGTGTAGGGAAACTCTGCCTTGAATGGCTAGGATCATCCACACTGGCAGAAATTAAGCAACACTTATCTTTACTTAAAGATGGTGCTGATTTGCGCGATTTCATTCTGGGACCACGCAAACAGCGTCAAAAGCGTTTCATAGCGACCAGTATATATGCGGTATACAACGAGGCTTGGAAAGTCACACAAATTGAAACAGCTGAAAAAATACGAGAAATTGATCGTATTAATTTGGAAAAATCACTTTCCGTAGTGGACAATGGGTTAATGACTCTGTCCTCCAGAATATATTCACTGGACAGTATTGTACCATCTGCCATAGATATAATAGACAGAGACTTGCTAATGTTACAGCATGGCCAGTCACAATTGCGTTCTATTGTACAGTTAGGCTGGACGCTGCAAAATCTTCGTTCTGGCTATGTGCCTTGGCGTTTAATCAACACAACGTCATTGTTTTCCATCTTTAACCTTACTGATAAACAAATCAGCTTGGCACAAAAAGGAGCAGACTATACAATCCTGAGCATCGAAAAACTTGAGAGATTACCTTTGACAATGTCAGAAAGTCCTGTCATTGAATGGATAATACACGGGATTATCACAATTCCGATAACAACTTTCCGATTTAAAAATTGCCTTGTGTACATACCTACTGGCCAGTATGAACGATTGGGTAAAGGATACATTAAGTCAGCATGGAAATTACCATACACACACACATGCTATAGTGACAGCAACAAAAATGTATTTCTTAGTGGTGAAAACTGTAAACGTTCACTAAGCGGTATACTTTTGTGCCAGGGTATTAATTTACACGGAGCCTGTGAAGGAAATTCTAACAACCTTTCATGCCACCAACTTGTCACACCTGCAACTCAGATAGAGCCTTTCTTTATGCAACTCGCAAATGGGAGTTACATTCTAATAACGGATCACAGCTGTTGTGGCCTTTTGCCAGGAAAAGCCTATCTCGTAAGCGTAACTTCCATAGTCAAATGCTGTATGCAAGCATTGTTTCCGAGTGGCCCTGGAGACATTGAGACTCCCATCTGGCCTCGTTTGAATTTCTCTTCTATACGAATTGATACTTTAAGCAAAATGAAGTCTGTGCTTTTACAGACAACAGTGCCCATCACGTCATCAAAAGAGACGTATGATCTCCTAGTTGCAAGGACGGCTACGGAGATACATGACCTTTTATCAACAAATTGCCCCGTATATTTCACAGAAATGCTTAGCCAACTCCTTAACATGTCTAGTGCCACAGGCATCCCAGGCATATTTAAGACGATTTTTACGGGACTGCTAACACCATTCAAAGCAATTCTGGGAATCATTCCTAATTTTGTCCATTCAGTCTTTGGCGGCATTCCCCTATTTTTGGGACTTGTAGCAGGCATTTTATTTTTGACCCTCCTGCTCCGATATGGCAAGCCAAAGCTCAGACATGACTCTTACGAGGATGGAAGAAACAATCCTAGCAATACGCTACCGGGACAGAATAACTAGAGTCCTTGGATTGGCCAGGCTGAGAGATCTAAACATGACCTGGTTTCTTTCATTCAGACCTATATGGCAAACCTGCATCTTACCTGTGCTACGATGTATGCTATGCGGAGATGAATGCGTGTTGGACACCTGTCTTGCACTTCCATCAGCAGTACCAATGGATATCGATGCTTTGCTCAGTCCTGTAACGGCTCACACATTGTGTTGTCCCCAGCGGCTACCAATCCTGATGACGGCATTCGTTGAAACTCCTGTACTACGACTAGGTGGTAACAGTGGAGCGAAAAATAAAAGCAACATCACCCAGGTATGACCTTCTGTGAGCATTGCTGATCCAGACTTTGATGATAGCAATCATTCTCACACCTGCCAAGTTACAGCACTATCGTACTTGGTCGAACTGTCACCTGATTTTGTAGACCAATTTTTTGAGAGCCTGTCTGATATGATGTTCTCCCCTGAACAGAAACAATAACTTTTGAAAAGCATTCCGACACACAGCGTTCCCATGAACTCTGAATTCGGCCTTCAGTGTTGATCAACAAAAACTGCTGAAAAGCGTTGGAACTCTATTCCCCCGTTCAACAAGAATTTTTTGGAATTGAACACTTTATAAAAAATATTCACCTTTTTCTGGCACGAAAATTCTTTGCTTAAAGTAAACCTATTCATAAAGAACAGAAGCTTCTACTTCTATTTTTAGGTAAATCTAGAGACATAATAACTTTACACCAGCCTCTAGCACATTTTACGGCAATGCATTTATATGTGATGAAATTATCTCGCCTTTTCTTTTCTGTATTAAGAGATATTTCATGTGTAATTTTTTCGCAAAATCGTTCATTGATTACATATGCTATAATTTTGAATGATTTCTATGCTTAAAGACGTACAGTACCAAAATTGCCACGTATTTCAGATACGCCATTTCAAATGCATATATGTATTTTGGGGTGGGTAATGTTACACATGCATCTTTTGCTATAGTTTTAGTAAATTGATGGACATAAATTCGTGGAGTGGGTGTCGCGTTCTAATCTAGGACCCTGATCAATACTGTGACCTTATGCCCCTATACAGCTATAATCCCTTTATACCCCTATATTGGCATAACCGATCAAATGCAATATTCAGAAACTCGTCTCTGGCCTCACACGAACAGAGCCACATTTCAGAATCGCTTCCTCTCCAACTTCCTTTGCAGCTCATTAGTGCAAATGACACAGCAGAAGCTACTATCTAAGATTCCTAGATTACACTCCGAGTTCTTCAACAAGATAAAAACTCAGCAACCTGGGAAAGCCCCGCTTGCTATGTTTTGATTGGTAATAGAACTCTAATGAGCACTGAGAGACGATCACTTCCTAGTGACATCTTTATTGACGTCTTATGTCCAAAAACTTACGTCAAACAAGGCACCTTTCAGGTATAAATATTACCAACGTTGCCTTAAGCAAACGCTGTCTCGCTGAAGCTGATGATACCATTGCTGACTATCGCTACTGCTATCGCTGCTAACGAGTGAACGATGGTGTGGTGCACATAGGAGCTGAACAGCTGTCCCCCTGCAAGAGCTCAGCAGATGCAAGCTGCCCGCGGACGCTGCCCCTCCTCCTCCTCTTTGACGCGCTGAGAAAGACGTTGTCTTCTCTCCTGCCGAGAAAATCCAGCTCCGGTGTTTCCAGCCTACTCTTGCGAGTGACTGGGATATCGAGTCCTGAAGGAGATACAAGCCCTCCAACATTCTATTCCAGAGGTATGGTGTTGACTAAACCCTTAGAGAGAATTCTTGAAACAAACCTTGGCAAAACCAACTTAACTAAAACTGCTACTTACTTACTCCCTTCCAAGTATTAGGCTTAGGTCAGGTACACTGGGGTAGGCGTAGTTAGAAGCACCAGTTGAGTACGTTACCTAAATGTATATATGAATGTATATATGTTTTATTCATTTTAAACCATTGTATGGCTAAGAAACCATATCAATGCTTTTACAGTATTATTTCGCAATACTCATTTTACTGTACGCACTTTTTATAATAACAAGTCTTGCAATTGTGGCAATTCATTTCTCTTGTATGACAAGAAAGATTGTTCAATAAATAATACCTTTTATTGAAAACGCCCGTCTCTCTATTCTCTACATATTGTGAAAGTAATCTGCACAACAACTGACTGAGTAAAATAACTGTCTATTGTTTCACACGACTCTAGAGATTGACTCTTATCTGAGGAGCAAAGTTGTCATGTTGCATGGTTGTTGGAAAACTGAATCCCTTCTTGGCTGTGCCAGGGAAGCTGATCACTTCCTATTCAGTCAAGAAAGTTTCCAGTGACCTCTGAGCTAGTTGGTAACAAACCCAATTAAGTTTAGCATAGTCAGTAGAGGCCTGGAAGATCCGCACTTCTACGTCGATACTACTGTTTATGTTATTCCAATGCGCAGGGCCTATTGGGAAAATAGGAACTACACTACAATGACTTGACCCAAGGGCCCGGGTGTTAGCTAAATCGGATCAGATGATATGCCAGCAGGCAGTCAATCACAAAGTCAAGCGATCCATGTGGTGAAAACCTATTGAATATATTAATGTCAGAGGCAGTCACCTGACGTGTCCCCCACTCAAAGGCATTGAGGCCACCCTAGGTCCTGGCTCTGGGGAGTGGCGAATTAATTATTGGTCTATAAAAATAATCCAGGGGGAGTGCCATGATGGTCGAGGTGGGTCCGACACTGGTGGGCTGCAAGGCTGAGGCCAGTGTTCTACCCACAACCTGGCATTTATTAAAGTTTTTTTTTTAACAAAGTTTTATTAGCAGTTTTACATCATACACAACACAATTTCTATTTTGAGTTAGACATTTGGGATGTTACCGTCTGCATTGTGGTTATAGTATTTGTGACATTTGTAACATATCTGTTGTGCATCTTAAGAGTGCCACTAGCGTTTGTACATACTATCCGCACCTCTCGTGAACAATTCGCACTAGCAATAACAAATATACCTATAACAGCATCCAGTAATTCATGACTACCCTGTCGTGTATGCATTTTTCATCCCATTGTGTCATAGTCTGCAATAATAAACATAACTTCCCTAACCAAATTCCCCTCCTGCCTCCCTTCTGTCCTTTATCTACATGAAAATAACATCTTAGGGCGGCTGGACACACAGAGCCCGGCTGGCATCTTCACTGTCAAACCAAAAACAATTCTGAAGCGACATGTCGCACTAATCAGCCTTAGTCGGTGAATTATAGTCTTGCGAGTATTAGTAACATGTGAAGAGAAATTGCATACTTGAGAACTTTTATCCACGCACAGAAATATACATTTGAAATGAAACAATAGAGATCGTTTTTAATTATATGGTCCACTCAATCAAACTTGTTAAAGGTTAAGCACAGTATTTATTGGTTTTAACGATGGTTCTTATATGTATTTTTGTAATATTTATAATAATTGTAAACAAAAAACTTGACTTGACTTGACTTGACAGTCCTTAAGTAGTAGCACCCTACAATCGTCAGCCAAACAGCCCATCTGTTGTTTGACGGGTTACTGAGGGAAACAGAGCCACGCTACCCTCAGAGTCCGACTTGTTCAAATCTTCCTCGGAAGAGGCTGAGTCTTCTATGAGCGTAGGCTATCGAAATGTAGCAGCTGCAATAAGTGCCTGCTCCTTGCTCTGTTGCTGTTGTTGTGACGTCAGATTAGGCTGTTGGGAGTTTACACGTATTCGTCTGCTTTGGCGGACGCATCTCTGTTCCGTTCGAGTTGAGCTGTGTTGAGTGCTTTGGGAAGGGTTATCTCCGGTTCCCGTGGGATCCATTACCTCTAACCATTCTTCGGCGTCTCCTTGGCTTTCAAAGAAATGTGCCTTGCGCTCATAGATGACTTTTAATAGGGCCGGGAAGAGTAGGGCATATTTGAGATTCAAGTCTCCCAATTTCCTTTTAATGGCTATGAAAGAAGAGCGCTGCTTCTGCACCATAAGTGTGTAGTCCGTGTACAGTGACACTCGCGTATTCTCAAAGTTTATCTGATCCAACTCCTGTGCTTTTTGCAGTAGTGTGTCTCTGTTCCTATAATTTAACAGCAGGACAATGAGGGGTCACGTCGGGGTGCCCGGTCTGGGCTGACCCATGGGTATTTTCTGCGCACGTTCCACACAGTATTGGGCAGAAAGGCCCTCCAAGGTAACATAGTCGCAGAACCACTGCTCCATATACGTGGCCGGGTCCCGTCTTTTGCAACGCTTCGGCAGTCCAATAACGTGGCCGTTGTTCCGTCGTGTCCTTCCCTCTGCATCTTCCACACGGTCCAGCAGGGTGTTAACTTGCTTCTGTAGTTGCTGTAAATGGGTCGTGTTCTGAGCCTGTTGCGGGGACAGGTCTGCTAGCGCCATGGTATGACCTTTCACCTTGTCCGCCAGTTTAGCGTGGTCCGCCTTGAGTAGTGTGAGACCGGCTGTAAGGGCACCAATTTGATGTTCAATGGCCCACCTAGAATTCCTGACCCCCAGCAGGATGAGGTCTAGGTTGTACACAGGTTCTGTTTCAGCTGTAGGTGGGATGCAGCTGGGCAGCTGCGACGCCCCGCTGAGGTCCACCTGCACCATTACGGGGTCTGCGCTGGGCCCGGCGTCTTACTGCTTTCCTCTATTGCGGCCCATCACCGTCGGTCCGGTTGCGTGGGGCACACAGTGCGCCCCCGCACTGGGGAGGAAGAGCGGGCGGAAAGTCTGGGGTACTGTAGCATAGCAAGGACGGTCCCAGAATCACTAGAGTGCAGACCTCAGGTAGGCCTCACGTAGCGCCGTAAACAACATTGGTTGCGGCGTGCCACAGTTCAGGACTCCGTGGAACCCCTTGCCCGCTCCAGCATTTCGCCGACAGCGCAATATGCCCGGGTGTAGGTGATCCACCGGGGTCGATATCAGGGCCATCCAGGCACAGTGGAGAAGTGTGGCTCAGGGGTTAGAGGCGGCAGACCCGGAAGCTGAGATCGGCCCTGGACCAGGGTTCAATTCCCCGCCTCGGCGGGTCTTGGGCTCAAAATTCCATGGACTCGATAATTCTCGCTCTGGTGCCTTCTCGACTCACGGGTTCACACTCTGCGACTCTGGGCAATAGCTTGCTTAATCTCCACAACGGCCCCTCGCGGCGGGATGCCTGGCTTTCGCCTTGTGGATACCCTGCTGGGGTTATCTCACAGGGGAATACCAGGACGGGTTCCCTAAGCAAGCGCCGGGAAACCCTTTGTGGGTAGCTGGGCGCTATATAAGCTCAAATACATTTACATTTACATTACATTTACAGTAGCACTTACATTTCTACCACCTCTTGAGTGGGACAAAGTAGGCATGCGGTAGGCCCCCTACTTTCAAAGTCAGATACTTGCCACAGATGTAATGAGCATCCTTCCACCCCCTCAGTTGCAACAGGGTGTCCAGATCATCGCGCTATGGCGTCGGCCTCCAGCCATCCTGTATCCCCAGCACTGTGCCCGTAACGCAGTGCGTGCTCCCCCAGGAGGTCCCAACGCTGATGTACAGATCTCAAAAACCACAGTTGATGGACAGAATGCAGAACAATGTCATACATTCACCCCAGTACAGAGATCTGGGCCTAAATCCATCGTTTTTTTGCACTCCACAACACCCCATTTCAGACATGGCCATATGCAAATCAGTCTGACCATGTGCCTCATGGGAACAGTCCAGCCCGAACTACCAAGCCATGTCTTTCCTAGACCGGAAACAAGCTTCCGAGGACCGGTTTCTGGCATTCCTGCCGTCTTCAGCCCGGCTTGCGTGAATCCAGTGTTGTGTAGAGCATGGGACTCACGTCTGAGCATACCCATTCCACTCGGGGTGACAAATGCAAAAACCACAGTTGATGGACAGAATGCAGAACAATGTCATACATTCACCCCAGTACAGAGATCTGGGCCTAAATCTTGCGATGGATTAGGCCCAGGATTGCAGAGGATTGCATCATCTTGTCACTTAAAGAGGCTGAGGATTGAAACGATTTTCAAACCCTGTAACAGCGCAGCAAGCCAGACTAAAGAACGCGCCCAAAGCACTTCGGACCTTACAAAGGACTTTTTAATAATGCTTTATTTAAACAGATGAGAACGGAACCCTCTTAGGAATAATTTTATGTCTTCCTTTGGATACTATATATCCCAGCATGCAACATTATTGTCACGCGCTCAGCGCAGCCAAACAAGGGCTGTAACAACCAATGACAACCATGCTTTGATTTAAATAAAAAGGGAAGCGATCCAAACCACACCTGTTTGCAGTTGCCTATGATTAAGAGGTGCGATGCCTCGAAACGCGTCAGGCTGTGATGTTCGCCGAGATGTGAGGGCGCGTAGTCAAATTTAGGCCGGATAGTGGGCTCCCTGCTGTGTGCATCCTTGCAGCTTCAGGGCACTTTGTGTATATATATATATATATATATATGTACACGCACGCACAAAGGAAAGCCTTGCGAGATCTTATGGGGGACAGTAAGATTGTGATAAAGCCCTCTGATAAGGGGGGCAACGTGGTACTGTTAACTAGTGAATATTACCAACAGGAGGCCATGAGACAGTTATCAGACCACAAGTACTACTCTCCAACTACCAGCAAGATCTACGAGGAGAGCATCGCCAACTATGATGATCTGATTCGGAAGTGGTATAATCTACAAATGCTGGGGAAGGACGAACATTTATTCCTACGGAGCAATAACCCCATGCTTCCGACGTTCTACCATCTTCCTAAGCTCCACAAGAACGCAATATCACCGCCAGGACGCCCTATTGTTGCGTCAATTTATGGACTAACTGAAAACATGTCCAAGTTCGTGGACTCTGTTCTTTTCCCCCTTGTTACTATCCTGGATTCTTATATCCAGGATACAAAAGACTTTTTGAACATAATTGAAGGTATGAGCTGGGAATCCAACTATCTACTTATGGTGATGGATATCACCAGTCTCTACACTAACATTGACCACCAACAAGGCCTGAATGCTGTCAGACATTTTTTGGAAAAGCGCCAATTGCGCTTCACACAGCACAACCTTATGATTCTCGAGTTTGTACAGTTTTGCTTAAATAATAACATATTTCTATTTGGTGAGCAATTGTACAGGCAAATCTCTGGTACGGCGATGGGCACCTGCTTTGCCCCCAGCTATGCGAACTTGTTCGTTGGCTGGTGGGAGGAGCAGGTGCCCAGGAGCTGGAAGAAGGGACAAGAGCATGGCAGGGTGGTACATTGGTACCGGTACATAGACGATCTTTTTATCGTGTGGCAGGGTACAACTGCCAGTGCAGAAATGTACATTGAAGATCTGAATAACAACTGCTACAATCTGCACCTCTCAGGAACAATTAGCCGAGTGGCAGTCGACTACTTGGACCTGAGGGTGTATATTGATGAGGGCCGGGTACATACTTCCCTGTACAGGAAAGAAACGGCAGGGAACTCCATTCTATTTGCTAAAAGCAGCCACCCTCCCAAGCTTATCAGAAGCATCCCTTATGGGGAACTCCTCAGACTCCGCAGAAACAGCACACAAGAACGTGAGTTTGAGAAGGCAGCCCACGAATGTCTGGAATGTTTCAGACTAAGGGGCTATGATGATTCCCTACTACAGAGTACACTTAAGAGAGTCAGAAAAACCCCTAGGAGTGAATTGTTGAAAAAGAAACAAACAGAAAATGATCTGCAGACTAAGACCACCAACACAGAGGACAGTAAATTCAGGATGATAACACCTTACTCCTCTGGAGCCAATCACCTTAAGGCCATGATGAGAAAAAACTGGCACATCCTGCGTACAGACAGTATACTGAGGGAAGATCTGTCCCCCCATCCTCTAGTAACCTTCAGTAAGTGCAGGTCGTTGGGGGATATGTTGACACATAGCCATTTCAAGAAACCCATCAACAAACCGAACACACTGAAGGACATGAGTGGGTTCTACCCTTGTGGCCGCTGTAAAGCGTGTGCCGCAAGCAAAAGAGTCCTCCGGTATGAAAATCAGATGACAGGTAGATCCATGGCTATACAGAAATTCTTGACCTGCAGTACTGTCTATGCGGTTTATTGCTTGGTATGCCCGTGTGGCCTCCGCTACATCGGGAGTACCATCAACCAATTGAAATTGAGGGTGCTAGAGCATCTCAGAGCCATTGATAAGGTTGATCCTTCCTACCCAGTAGCGCGCCATTTTTCTGAGTTTCACAATAAGGATCGCAGCAAACTAACATACTTTGGGCTGGATTACGTACCTAATAACATCAGGGGTGGAGACAGGTTAAGACGACTCAGAAGATTAGAATCGAGATATATCATCGATTTAGCGACCAAACATCCGGGAGGCCTTAACAGCGGGGAGGAGATGGCCGTTCACCTAGGTAAATGATCTGCCTAGGGAGGATATGAGCTTTTAGCTGATATTCTGTTCTGTAGTCATTGTTAGATAAAATAGAAAAAAGTCTGAAGTACGATCTCAGAGTAGAAGTGTTTAAGATTCATGATTCTAGAAAATGAATATATCAGAAGAATATGAAAGTAAGAAATGACTCTTTGGATTTTCACTATTTGTTTGTCCAGCCTATTCATTAACTTGTATATATATGTATATACTCCCTGAAACTTGGAAATAATATGAAGCCAAGACATATGAGATTAGGTAAGCTATCATGTGTATATATATATATATTTTTCCTGCATAACCCTTCAGGTGTAATGTATATATGTGTATATATGTATATGTTTATTAATGTGTTTGCTCTTTGATTTTCATGTCGACATAAGCCTCATTCTTATAACAGCAGACCAATAATGTAAGGACACATTATATAATTTGTATAATTGTTACTTTTGGCATTGACCACTTGTTTTTCTAACCGATACACGGTTTGATTACTTTGGAAGGGTAATTGTATGTGCTAATATTATCCATTACAAGATGGCGCCCATATTAGATCTAGGGTTTGTCCTTCACCTATGTCTGCTACCATGAGGGAGGTTTAAAATATCATGTGCTTAGTGTCATTGACACTGACGAAGGCTGACGCCGAAACGCGTTTGTTGTTGACTTTCATCTAAATAAACTAAGACCGCTGTGAAATTCATCACCCCCGGAGTGCTGTCGTTCCTTTGAGTGAATGGACCTTTGAGCGTTTATATATATATATGTACACGCACGCACATACACACACACACACTATATCATTAGCAAAATAGGAACGTTTAAGGCTCTTATGACAGCTCAGATAATTTTTTGTTTTGTGGTGATTGTCAGGCAGGCTGATCCAGAGCTTAGGAACCAAGTCCAGAAAAGAGCACCTTCCAGTTTTTTTTTACACATGCTACGAAGGTAGACTGAGAGTAGCACAGCACAGGGCGGAATATATATACAAGGGAAAGCTACAACATTTCATTAGCACAGACAAATGTATGTTAACTACTGTATACTCCAACTAGTTTTAAGTAAATGATTAAATGTAAGCAATTAGTAAATGATTAAATGTGCTGCATAGCGTGGCGTGTGTTTCCATCTCTTGTATCTACATGTGTGTCACTTTCCATGTCTCTCTCTGTTGGATACCTTCCTCTGCCTCTTCCTGCTTCTATCACACTGCCTCTTCAGGTTTTTCTTTTTCGGTCTCATCCTTTTTTTTTTCTTACACTGTTGTTCTCTTTTCATCTTACAGTCTGTTTCTCCCAAATTAACCTGTATTTCTCTGCTTTTGCTGTGTTTCTTACTATTCCTTTTTGTCTTTCCCTGTCTCATCTGGTCTTTCTGGATGATTTAATTCCTCTCTTTGTCAGCCTTTCTATGTCTCTCCGTTTCTTTTGCCTCTAAGTCACACCTGAGTATGTCTATTTATCTAATGCTGTTTCACATTGCAATGCACATCAAGGGCAGCTTTGAAGTGATTTAATTTAAAGTTGCTCGTTTTTTCCCCTTCACATACATCGGAGCTGCCAGGTCCAATGGAATAGGGCAGTGTTATGTTTATGGTGGTATCATGCACAAAATCTTATCGTTTATGTATAACACACGGGCTGCACTCTCAATCGCACTCTCTTCCTCCATAAACAAGCATTGGCATAGCCAATAGGTGTCGCTTTTGGGCCCTTATAAGTAGTTCGTTCTGCAGCACAATATCCTTTTTCTGTAGTGAGGTCAGTCTGCTGAGGTAACCCTGGCTTATTGTAATTCCTGGCCTCAACCACGGCAGTTGCTTGTGCTCTGGCTCTCTTGATTTATATTTTAAATAATCAAATATGATTGGCTATTTTTTAGGCCTGTATGCTAAGGCAGCGTTTTAGGGATGAGGTTCTGCCTCAGCTTCAGGCCTAGTGTGAGACATCAGTGCCTTATCTTGTTCTATGGTACAAACCTCTTCATTCCCACTTGTTTGGGAGTGACACAATGATCGGAGAAATTGCGCAGCAACTCAAGCTTTAAAATATGACGTCCTTGTATGATTGGTCCTAAAACCTGGGAATGGTTTTGTTCTCTAGTTCAACAGATTGCAAATCTTTTTGCAGGAAGATGTGCTGGCAGAGACCATGAAAATATGCCAGAAAGTTTACGGAGCTCAAGCGTTTCAAATTAAGAATAAAGACATTAAAAAAGCATTTGAAATGTAGGGTACCTCACCTGTATGTCGTTTTGTTTGACAACCTCCAGACAAAAGTGGAAAATAAGCTGCACTTGGTAGAAGAAAAATTGTGGGTCTTTTTGTGATAGCATCCCTGAATAAAGTAGCAATATTCTTAGGTGGCCTTAGTATTATATCACATCTGTTTACTTTTAATATGTACATACAGTATCTGTGGGGCAAATCAAAGGATATATACAGATGAGGGATTCACAAGCAGATCTCCCTCTCCAAAAGCACAAAACGTTACTTACTCAAATGTCTGGGGCAGATTTCCTCCGATTTATTTCTGTTGCTGATGGATGACGCTTACTATGTAGCTAGAAGAGTGGCATTGGGGCATTAGAACTCAGGAATGCATGGTTGAGTTCAGTGTGCTTGATCTCATGAAAGATGCACGGCCTCTACCTGTCATAGTGTTTTCTTTTATTTTCTGAGAGCTTCTTAATAAAATTCAGAATTCAGAATCACAGGTGATGTGTGTTTACAAGCTCCACACTAAACCCCCTCATTCAAAGCTGTTGGAGCCAGGCAATTTTGCTTGTCAAATCCTGATAGATCTGCCTGCAGCAAGAGATTCCGTCAGCCGATATCTGCCGATGGATATTTCCCTTCTGCAGTATGCAAACAAAATAGGCAGAACTATGCCCCACTTGCAAAACATCAAAGATTTCCTGTGTTAGTGGGAGAGTATCTTTGCATGGCATAGACAGGACCAGTGGATTCTACCAACATCTGGGTGTTGTTTTCGCCACACCCCTTTCTGTCCATTGCCCCTCACCCATTTTCTTGAATATAATTATCATTAAGGAATTACTGAACTTGGATTTGAATTAATGGAACTTGGGCCATTGAACCGGTTTCTCACCCACGTCAACTAGATTTTCTGTTCAAGCTTCGTCACAGTCCGCGCAAAAACTGGAAATTGATGTACAATCTTAGGCCTCAAGCCTTTCAGCTTCATTTTGCCATTGTAGGCCCACTAGATATTCATTTTGATTCTGTTTCAGGCAACTCCGGAGACAGTAGATGGGTTTTCTGGTTTAGATCACAGAAGCCCTTTACTGTTTCCGCCCTATGCCTTATTATCTGGTTCAGAACAGAGTACATTATACTAAGGATGATTCCATGTGGTCAGATTGGGACAAATACTTTTCCATACAAAAAGAGTAGTTGAGTGGCTCATTTCATGGTTCAGTGGGTACAAGGTGCCTTGTGAAGCAAACTCTGCGTCTTAATGGAAGTGCTCCTACCACAGCTTCGGTGGCACACCACTGACACTACATAAACGTTGAAAAATATAAAGAATTGGGCTGCTGGTGTTAGAACTTAAGTTGGACTACATTTTCCGCACCCCATTGCCATTCATGTTACCTAAAATATGACCATGAGCGCCCCACATTTTGGCATTGCTTGCGAATCAGAAAGCATGCAGCTCCTTAGGTGTCTTCTGGAAAGAAGAGATGATGCCATAGAAATCCTGCAATATTTATAGCAGGATGTTTTAAGAGAAGGTTAGTGGGTATTGAGCCTGGTTTGATTGGTAGAACATATGATAAACCTTGACATCAGATGAAAAACTATTGAGGTCAACCAAAGACACTTCCAATCTGAACCCAGCAGTACTATAAAGATCTGTGTATGTTCCAGACTGGTGAAATTGGTGGAGGGTTCACATGGCTCATCATCAGCCAATGGGTAGTGGCATACCTTACCATATCTCCTTAGGAACTACCTGACAATCAAATATCGCTGAAGTATTTACCTCAGTTATCCCAATGCCTACCCTCGAGTCAGGCTCGGGATAGCTGGGATTTACAGAAAAAAGCCATAGAGGACTCATCACGCATCTAGAGCAAAACCTAGCTGCCTTCTCTCTACAACCGCCTGAACCATCCCCTCCCAATAACAACAGATTCCTCTTCCACCATAATAACTAGTTCCACGCCTTCGTTATGACTGGTCTGTACTCAAAGAACTGAAGGGGGGGAATATATATGAGAAGTATTTCATACAAAGACATGTAGCCATTCCAGCAATCGTTTATGTATAACCCACTAACCACAAACAACAAAAATAAATAGTATTTGTAGCCAGAAGGTGACATTCCAGTGAAATAGAAAATATACAAATAGTGAAATATCGTTTTCTAAGCACACTTATTTCTTACGTAAAACAACATATAGGATTTTGCCTAGTGGTCTGCACCTTCTCTTCTCCATACTCACTGCTGCCTCATACTTCTTTCTTTCCACAGGGGATGGAAACCTGCACTTAAACGTGACATCTTCGACATTTGACAACACTCTGCTTGCATCTATTGAGCCATTTGTGTATGAGTGGGCAGCAAGGCATCGTGGAAGCATAAGTGCTGAACACGGGTTGGGGTTGAAGAAGAAGCAGCACATCCACTACAGCAAGACAAAGGAGGCGATCCTCCTCATGCACCAGCTCAAGGATCAGCTGGACCCGAGAGGCATCCTGAATCCATACAAAGTCCTGGCAGACCGCTCTGCCTAGCAGTGACCATAGATCTCATCTGATACTGCTGGCATAGCCGGTTGAAGCTAGCTACGCCTATAGGCATCACATGATCTCCATCTCTTAGGGGAGGTGAAGCTTAGGATTGTAAGTGTGGTCAGCGAGTGACGGTTGAGGTGGATCACATGAGCTATGTCAGCTTTGTAACTGAAATTGAGCAGAGCTTGCAAGATCAAAAAATATTGTAAAGCACGTTTGACCTGCTCACTGACCTAACTGACTTGAATGTGCTCAATAGTGGCTCTGAGATTAAAGAACTTTTCTGCAACTAATTACTTTATTCTGCACAATCTATTTCATGAAATGTATCATATAGAACGTTCCAATTTCAAAACTAGCCTTAAGAAAACCAAGACAACAAGATTTAAACTGCAGTAATTTCTGTACTCACTTCCACTTTCGGATCTTGTGTACTTTTCAGGTCTCGGCTGCGTTGCGCTGCTCGCTGGCGAGAAATTTTGTGAGAGGGATTTCAGAAAGAGCTTTAAGCCCCGCCCCTCATTTCCATTGGCTGGCGTCACTGTTTATGCTGAACGGTGGCCTACCATTGGAAATGAGGTTTTTTTTGTGGACGCCCTTTAGCCTCTGATCCGACTGGGTTGCATGCTTTGCTGTTGTTGCAAAGCACTTTCTTATCTTTATGGGGCCATGTTTTTCTAATTCACGCTAATTAGAAACACATGGCCCCATAAAGCTAAGAGATTGATGCTTGTTTTTAACTTGGATTTCTGAAAGTTAACTGTTTGAAGCTGTAGAACAACGGAGGATAAGTAAGGGTTTCTCATGAACTTTGCTAGTTCTTGGGGTTTTCCATCAATCCTCTGATTACTTTATAAATTGCCTTTTAGGATGTGATGCTGAGTTACTCCGACTGCAGTCTGATATCCGGAGATAAGGCTGTGCAAGAAGCGTTCCCATGCTGCGTATACAAGCTGTCCACATGCATCTCCGGCAATGCTGGCCTGTCCTTGGGCTCAGGGTGCCAGATATTATTTCACCATACTTCGTGGACCTTGTCTGCGGACCAACGCTTGCATCAGAGCACACGCAGCAAAGCTCGTCTTCTGCTGTTGCTATGGACTGCTTTCAAACACGGCTTGGCAGGCTTGTCCTTTTATGCAAACAGCAATAGAATTGCTTTTGAACCTGCATCCCAGGGTACTTGATATGCATTAGACCGTATACTGTTCAGTTAGCTTAAGATGACTTGTGGCATTTGTGAGGTAGCCGTGCTGCCAAGTGGCCCCACATTACATATATTGCCTTGAGTCACAGGGCATTTTTTCTTTTCTTTTTCAAATAGTAGTTTGCATGCTGGGCTTTTAATCTCAGGCTTAAAATGCTAAACACGTATTGGTAAATTCAATAGATATGGGCTTTGTTAGGCATTTTCTATTCTTCGTAGTATTATTTGTTGTGTGTTTGGTGCAGTGGTAGTGTGTGAGGTGGTTATGATCAGGGCAACTGAAATTATGCAATTTTTGCCGCTGCTGTATTTTCCGCCTAATTATGAATTCACTACACAATTCATCGTCTGCTGTTTGATCTGCAGATTTTAATTTTTTTAAATTTAATTCTAGTGCAAATGGGCCAACAGTTACTAAAATGTTACAGTGCAGTGGAAGGACTTTTGTAAATGTTGGCTGGTCCCCTTTCTTTTGCTTATTGCTATATTTTGGCGTTAAACTGGTACCAATGGAGTGAGGCCTTTGCTCACAAAGTGTTAAACCTGTGTAAAAATGGAAAATAATAAAGTAATACTATCACAAAATATGCCGCATAATACCACATCATTTGCCTCTTATTGCTGCATAATTTGGTGAACCATGCTGCACGTTTCTGATCCTCTCCTGCATAATTCCAGTGGCCTTGGTTATGATATAACGAGACCACCAGTCAGAGGAAAGGACTATGTAGAAGGGAAGCCGAACAAATAATGTTGGTAGACAGTCCAGCTAACGCTCCCAGTAGTGGGGATTGGCGGTGCATGAAGTAAACCGAGACAGCTAGTGAGTGGGGATGTCAGGCAGTGACACCTATTGACAGGGCTTATGGGGTGGAGTGGGAGTGCAAGGGCAGAAAGAGAACGACAGTAGATCACTAGAAATTCGCATTAATGGAGCATGGGTAATTAAAGGACAGGTGGTACAGAAGGGCACACAGATGCTGTCAAACACAGCGAGTGACAAAGATTGAGGCAGCAGGAGGAGGCATCAGGACTAAGAGATGTGTAGGTCACCCGGAGGCCTGCAGGGGGAGCCATTGGAAAGAAGTGGGTTAGTAGTGAATGGCCCCGAGGAAGCTGGATGAGGAGAAAGAGAGTGAGATAATCGGGATGGAGACATCACCAGATAAGATAGTCAGTGACGGGCAGGACCGATGATGTCACTTGAAGTGAGCAGAAGGTTAATTTAAAACGTTTTAAATTTTTTGTCATAAACGAGAACTGTGGAAAATGTGTGGAAAAACTCATGCTCTGCCTCTACCATGTACACTTATACTAGGAACACCTCCCCTGTGTGCTGCACAAATAAAACATTGTTGCACCAGAAACTAATGGGGAAGAAAAACACACACGTCCAAGAAATACGCAGCATATGAGCTGCTTACACCAGAAGCACACAGGATGCACATTACTATGACAACTAAAATTGAGAACTTACCAGACGTTATTTCATTCGAGACTTAAGCCCTAATTTATTTTTAGTCTATACTCGCTAGACTTAGTTGTTTCTAATTCTCCGTTGGTGCTTCTGTGGTGGAAATACTATTTTCCTGCCACCTTTCGTCTTGTTAACAGTAGGTAATGTTTTAATTCTGTAATGTGTTCACAGTTCCAAAAGTTTAGTAAATTAGAAAGGCAGGATTCTGCTGTCGGGGTTTATAATGTGCAGATTTTTCTGCATTTATTTAATGCAAAGAAGCATTATTTAATCACTATTTCTATTAGTAATAGGCATACATTCTGCTTGAGGTGGAGCGGTAAGGACAGCTGTGCAGAGAAAGTATAGCACATCGTTTGCTCCAGTAGCGGTCTAAACTTTAAGGGGGGAGGGGGCGCTTGGATACCATTCACAGACAGCGCCCATGCTTCAGTGGTCACACACCTAAGAGCCCATAGAAGACACGCCTGATATTCAAACTGACCTGGCTCCCAGGTCCAAACACACGTTTGCCATTGTCTGTTGTGCTGATTGTCGCACTGAGACCTGTCTAGCCAATAAGTGAGCAGGAAGCTTCTACAATACTACCATTAGACTTCCTGCAGGAGGCTGCTCTTGCTTTCACACCTGTCTGCTACACGTCATTCCTACTGTCAGCTTATGTCAGCACGCAGTCATGGGCTCAGGCATCAGTGTGCATGCTCTGAAAGAGCAGCCTTTCATGGAGCTACCCTTTGTGCAAGAGATGGGGCTGAAGGAGAGCCATATGTTATACTCTACTCCACCCCTAGCGCTCCGTCCATCATCTCCGTGTGTTTGCTTTTCCACCCTAAGTTGGCAGGGTATATATACCCAGACATGGGTCCCTTCTTTACTTTGCCACTGGATTCAAGCTAGCCTAGCTGATGGGGATGGTGCCCTCATCAGCTAGGCTTGTTTCCAGTTGAGTGAAGACTTGTCAGTTCGGACTGGACTGTTCCCATGAGGCACAGGGTCAAGACTGATTTGCATATAGCTGTTTCTGAATTGGGGTGGCGAAGTGAGCTAAAGAATGATGATGGATTCAACCCAGATCTGTGACTTGGGGTGAATGTATGAAAAGTTTCAGCGCTCTGTCCATCATCTCTTTGTGTTTGCTTTGTTCGCCCTGAGTTGGCAGGGTATGCCCAGACATGGGTTCCTTGCTCACTTTGCCACTGGATTCAAGCTAGCCTAGCTGATGAGGGGTGTTACCCCAAAACCGGTCCCAGGACTTGTTTCCGTCTCAGGGAAGACCTGGCTTGGCAGTTTAGTCTGGACTTTTCCCATGAGGAAGAGGGTCAAGACTGATTTGCATGTTGCTGGGTCTGAACTGAGGTGGCAAAGTGAGCTAAAGAACAATGATGGATTCAATCCAGATCTGTGACTGGGGGTGAGTGTCTGAAAATTTTCAGTGCTCCGTCCATCATTTCCATGTGTTTCCTATGAGCCACCAGAATGCTACAGAATTGTGCCCGTGCAATTTATATTTTTAACGGGGCTACGAGAGACCACAATGCAAGATGGCTTTCTAGGTGTTCCACTTTTGTCCCCAGGATGGATTTGTTAATTAGATAAATCTGATGCAGGATGTTACATGTGAGGGAAATTTCAATCGGTTTTGACTTGTGTTTCAGAGGTCTACCGTTTCAGAGGTCTACCATTCTTAAGGCTATGCATCTGTCTATGTCTCCTCTCAAAGCGCTGATTAGACATGTAAGTAGACACGTAGGTTGTTTTGAGCTGGTTCTTCAACTTATTGGCTGGCCACAACTTTTGAGGTAGTTGTAGGAGAGTAGGGTCTGCAATCCTATGATCACCCAGATTTTTTGCTTTTGTTTCACTGGTTTACGACTTTCTCTGGCGGTGGGCCTGCTAATCAGACCCACAGCCTAGCTGTTCTCTCACTAAATTGACACCTGTACCTTAGGTGCATCATCCAATTGGTACTGGGCCACCTTATCAGACCCTGTAACTCAGGGCATAGGTGTACCCAGGGCCTACCAGTGGCTGAAGCATGTATTATGCCACCCCTGGATGGCCATCTAAATCTGACACAACTGGCTGCACGACAGCTGGGGCAAGGTGGTGTAATCACCCTTTGCTTTAGATATAGTATACCTATATCTAACCCTAAAAATGGACACACAGATTCCTATCAGTCACTCCTATGGCAGGCCTTGACAATCCTGAAGGCAGAGTGCTTGGAATCGTGTGAGATGGTGCTCTGGCATGAGCTGAGCCCGTTTGCAGCTTGCGGAACCAAGTCCTAATAGCTGTTCCATGATAACGCATACCATATACTCTTAAGTGCATTATAATCCTCGCGGTTAAATGCTATCTCTGGTATCGCTTTATCAAAACATGTCGAGTAAGGTGTCATACGAATTGGAATACTAACCCCTCGCCAATTCTGGCGACGGGGTTAGCATTCCACCCTTCTAGAGGGACACCACATGTATGTAACTGTGAACCCCGGTTAAAGTTAACTCGAGCCTCAGCATCAAAAAATGGATGCTGCCACCACAGACACGAGTCTGACCCCCTGCAGCTGGGAGTCCTTCCAGCGAGGGGAGCTTGGACAAAGGGTTTCCTGTAAGGGGCGGTGCTAGCACCATCCCAGACAGGGTTTTGTGTATCCTGGGTAGGCAGGGCTTTACAGGAAGGTGACTGCAAGTGGCACCCCGGTGCTCACTACGCATCTGCCGGCTAGAACCAGTTCCAGGGGCACACCAGCCCCTGGCCTGAGGAAAGTCCGGCATGGGAGAGGGGTGTAACCACCCCCCTTCCTGGTCCCACCCCTAGGGCAGGACCTAGTCGCGTACCCACCCCTTTCTTTAGGATAAAGGCAGGAGCGGGGACCCTTCCAAATTAGATCATCTTTGAATCAAGAAACTACTTTCTACGAAAGGAACTCTCGACTTCTTCTTAAGATTTCTCCCTTGTGGCCAAGGAGTAGTCACCCTGCACCCGCAGGCACCATCAAGAACTCTGCGGTTTGCTGCACATCCTTCCTCCGGAATCCGACTGACCAGCTCGACGAGACCCGGCTTCCCTGGCACCTCTGACCTCTACCTACCTCTACAGCTAAGCTGAGAACCGTAGGTGCGACGAGACCTTGAGGGACCGGCCATCATCAGAACTGCACGACTTCTATCCAGCACGACCGCCGAGGGATCCTCTGGTGAGTGCTTTGGGGTCCGAGAAGCACCGACCATGAGCAGCTCCAGCACCGAAGTCCAGCCCCCCAGCATCCACGAGATCTGCGTGGGGCCCTTCTGCTTTTTGCTGCTCACCGCGTTGTCTGGCTACTAGCCCGCTGGCTTGTGGCCTTCCCGACGACGCCCGACGATATCACCACTGCTGGTTTGGTTGCTCCAGACTGGCCCTTGCTCCCTTCCAAAAGAGGAGCACCCCGAACCCTCCTGGTCCACTCCAGACACCATTTTAGGTCCACCGCGTGGGCTTGAATTTGCCAAGACTTGTTGCCCCAATCCTGTGTCCAGCGACGTCGACAGCATCAACCATCGTGGGACAACTCGCACCTCCATCCTGGTCGCCGACAACGCCTCCTGGTCCGTGAGACTGCAGAGCCCAGCGTCGCCCACTCACCTGGTCGAGGTGACTACCATCCGGTGCCATCCTGGTCCCCATCTGATCACTCGCTAGTGATTAAGAACTTGGTCCACTCTGCTTTCAGGTGTCATCCATCTTCGATCCAGGCTTGGATCACTTCGAACAATCTTCACTGGTCGCCTGCCAGCAACTCTTTCTTCAGGCTCCTGGTTCGTCAACGAGGATTCCCGACATCTTTCCAGACCTATGCAGCCGCAGCCCCTGGGCTAGGTAACTTCGGCATTTCGGTGCCCCAGCATAGCCTCACTATCCAAGGGTCCAGATCCACTGTCGTTTTCGACCTACCTTATCGGGTTCGCCCGAGAACACTAACTTTGCTTTTACTAGCTCCCATAGACTTTGTCCCGCGTGAGAGTGCACACTCTGCACCCAAGTCCCCTAGGCCTCCTACTAGTAATCTGAAGGTTCAGTAACGTAGTCCTAGCGATTCCAAAGCCTATTAGTCCAGTACTTACCTGCTAGTAATTTCGCATTCCACTTCCATAGTATATGGTTTTCCGTGCCCCTCGGGCATTTGTGTAAATTGTGCAACTTAAAGTATTTTCGTAAGAGTTTTGTTGTGTGCTTAGTACCCTGTCCTCATAAAGAGTACAGGGCTGTTGTGATCTAAATAAATACACTGATTATTTTCATAACACTTGTGTGGTGTCCTTTCACTTGGTGTTCAAGGGGTATATGTGATGGTATAACAGCTGGCTTAACACGCCCTCTAGAGTTTAGCCCGAAGACTGCTCGTATCCATGCTACTAGGATAGCTGGTCTATAAGGTTGACTTACAACCAATCACCATAAGGGTTGTTTGGACTGATACATAGTGATCACTAGAATAGTGAACACTGAATATCAGGCCAACTTCTCACAGTAGTCAGGAGAATTAGTTCATCCCTAATGTGACCAATTCACTGATCCCACTCTCTTCCTGGCCGTTGAGAGAATGCATGACTGGGCAACTAAATTAGAGGTGGCCTCTGGGACAGCAGGCATAGACGGGTGCCTGAGAAGGTGGGACATCTTATGCAAATCTGCATATTGTAGCCTCTCCATTGAAGATCCTGCCACCTTGGAATTGTAATTCATGTATTACCTCTCAGCCCACCTAGGGGGTCCTCCTTTAAGGCTCTAACCCTGAGCCAGCTGTATACGCATCAGCTTGGGACGAACGATACCATTGATTAGGCTGTGAACTATCTGGCATTTATGTCGATGTAGGCTGGGTGGGTGGTGGTGCTCAGCACAAGAATGTGATACAAATGCTATTCTTTTAGGAGGGGCGTCCTATCCTGTATTTGCTTCATTGCTAGAAGAGACCAATACGAAGAAGTGTATCCCCTTCAACACCAAGTTCCTTCCACCTGCTCTGTGCGTGTGAGGCAGGGAGATGAGTATGAAGGCACACATAGCCCCCTCCCCCACCTAGTGACGGTATGAAGGATCAATTTTTCCAAGTTTTCATCCTAAATTTATGTCAACTGAGTATTTGTGAATGTTCATCACCCCTGGTCTTCCACTAACAAGGATGTTTCTACAGTGGTGCTGATGCTCTCCGCTTTCTCCAAACTCACCACATGTGCTGAACACGACTTCCTTGAAGGTCGGTGTGTGGTAGTGTGGTTCCAGAACTGCTTCGCACTTTAAATTCCTATGTGGATTTTGACATAATGTGCTAAATACCCTCACTCAATACACCCCAATCATAAAATGGGAATCCTGCAATATGATCCAAAATGAAAACGGCTCCTACAACGGAACAATGGTTGATAGGGGCTAACTTGTTTCTATATAGTGATTAATACCATAGTCTGTCATTTCTAAGTATTCTAAAAGCAAAAATGGAAGTCCCAGGCTGTAATATAGCATTTACTCACATACATTTTTTTTGTATTTTATGTGAGTAAATGCTTATAATGAGTTTTTGTGATAAAAATTTTTTTTAATAAATATTTTAATTACATTTGTTTGGATTTATCTTATGTTATGATCTAGCTCATGTGCATAACACTATGTATTGGGGATATTATTGATTCAAGATAGGTGTCATTGTTTACAAATTATACTAATGCTTTGAGCTTCATACACAGAAAGGAAATTTCTTTGTTTTTGCACAATATTTCGGAACACTGTATCCTTCAACGTTGAACAAACCAAACAGCTAATACATAGGATTTTCGTCCTACTCAGCAATAACCGATATTATCCCTACCCACTCCAGACGTCTTATAGAGTATTATGAGTAGGGGTCTCTGACAAAAGCACAAGTTACTTCAGTATCTAGCGTTAAATTCGTGCCTTACCAAACCATTGGGCGCCATGTAGTGTAATACCTATTTCCCTTATAGGCTCTGCGCATTGTAATAATATACACTATCTTTTTTGCATAGGACTGAGGTCAGTATGCCTCTATTGAGTATATTAAACTTAATTACTTGTGTGCCAGCTAACTCAGAGGTCACTAGAAACTTCTCAAATAAACAAGAAGGGAATAGTTTCTGACAACGGCATAAACATGACAACTTTGTTTCCGTTAGAATCGGAACAGTTCTCAAAATCGTGGAAAAAGTATATAACAGTTTCACTTAGTCAATTGTGCATGCTTAGTTTCTTCAGAGTTACACAGAAGTAGTTAGAAGGGCGTAATAAAAGGATTTATTGAACAGTCTTATTTCTCGTGCAAGAGATATGAGCTGTTACAATTGCAAGACACTATGCGAAATATAACACGTAATGCATGAGCAGTAAGAAGAAATAATACTGCAATAGCATGGTCTTTTAGCTATGACATATATTCATATAAACATACATAAATAACACAGGCTAAAATGTGAATTCTCATCTTGTGCTTCTAAATAGTTCTACCCCAGACTACCTAACCTAATTGTAGTACGAGGTAAGAAGTAGGTGCTGGTTTCTATAGTATAGTTAGCTATAGTTTTGTATTGCGTTTGTATGGCAAGAGTTCCTCTAGGTTCTAGTCTGCTCCGTACCTTAGAATGAGAGGGGTGGGAATCTCTTTCTGGACCTCAATCTCTAACACCCCGGGAAGGGAGTCAGGACACTGGATGCTGGATTCTCTGCGAGCAGGATGACAGCGTCTGGTGAGTGCGTCAGGCAGGGACTAGAGTTCCTTCCGAGCTTGCCATGGCGAGCCGTATCGAGCTATGTAGCCGAGCCAAGCCGTGGTTTGCCATGGTAAGTGAAGGTATATTTATACCTGGAAGGTGCCTAGGAATGCTAGCATTGACGTAAAGTCAGGCAGAGGAAGACATCATGAATGAACCCCTAAGGAATAGTTGTTCATGCATAATAAATGAGGTCTTGGAGAAATCAATAATCCAAGCAAGGAAAGTCCCAACAGCTTAGGGGTCTAGTTTCTAAGAACTAGTTGTGACGTGGGATGGACGGATGTAGGTGACCATGCCTGTATTTGGATAGCATGGCTGATGCCTAATAAGGACTGGGATTCTATGCCTAAATAAGGGCAATATGAGTTTTGCCTATATAAGAACATGATTCAGGAAACCTATGTACGGGTATCTAAATCGAAACACAACAGTACCTGTAGCAGAGATCTGTATGAAACCTAAAGGGTCGCTTCTATGGTAATGCAATATTTAAATGGTCTTGGCTATCAATAGCTTGCTGTATTGATTCAGCCATAAATTGGTAGTACTCTCCAGAAGGGGTCCACAATTACCATGAAGTATAATATGCTATTGAAAATTAATATGGACAATTAAATGTATACACAGCTCAATCATCTATTTATTATCTTTGTTGAGGGAGGAGAGGAACATCGTGGCCCAATGGAGGTTTCGCCTTTCAGGAGTCATGGCCTCTCCCCACAGTTAACAATAGTAACAAATAGCACATTGCACTCTGTATGTGTGTGCATTTGAATATGATGAATATTGTATCCAGCTAGATGAAGAGATCCTATTTGGATCTACAATGGGCTCTCTAATGATGAAATAGATGTTTTGTGAAGGATTGCGCCACCTAATTTACCACACAATGTGACTGAAGAGGATCGACTCCCTATAATTGCACGTTGCTTCCTTTCTAAAAAATACGCTCCAGATAGTCTGACTTACTGATAATAGGTCCAAGCACGATGTGAGGTCCTTGAATCGAATTGAAGCAGTACTACTTTAAACTTTGCGTTTTTATTCGTTTTAAGACTTACTTTTTCATAGTGTTATGCTAACCACTGACAAAGATAAACACCTTTACTTGATCTAGTATTGGTGCGGTAGGTGCCATCTGCCAGCTGTCAAATCCAGTGACAGGCTTTAGAAGGAATGACTCATGGTTTCAAGGAGTTCTTCTCCTGCCACATTTTAAGAGTTCTCATTTTCAGCTGTCAGATTCTTGCTTCCTTTCTAGCTTGAAGGACTGAGGCACTAAAGCTACCAATTGTTACTTGCCAGGGCTTCCAGATGCTTGGCTACAAGCACCACACAAAACAGCCTTGGAACTCCAATGATGAGGCAGAGCTATTAGTAGGTCAAAGAACAAGCAGTCCAGTATACAAATTTAGTTCCATTCCTATATGGACTCTTAGCAGAGTGAAATCTCTTCAGCTGGCACAGGGTGTGAACCCCCTCAAAATATTAAGCGATTTAAGCTAAGTCGAGGCATTATAGGGGAATTCTTAAAGCTAATGTGTATGCTTTTTAGTCTCTTAAGTACCCAATGGAAATCTTTCATGACTTGACCACCATTCTACTTTTACAACTTAGAAAGAAGGCATGGAAAACATCCCTTCCTCGAAAACCTCAGGGATCACTGCCAGGCTATAACTAATTACAATCTAAACAAGCATTTGCAATGCAATAGGTCTCACATTTACGCGAGTTTGAGCTATTGACATTGCAAGTAACAATGTCTTTTATTGGTGTTTTCGTTTTTAAAACATAAATAAAAGGCATTGTCATTTACAATACCAATAGCTTAAGCTCTCTTAAATGTGAGACCTATTGCATTGCAAATGCTTGTTTAAAGTCTAATCTGGTTGGGCGCTCTCAGAAGGGTTTTGGCTTAGTCGGGACGCCAGGCACTTGTTACAGGTAGCAAAGAGAAGGTATAAAAGGCCTTGATGGCATAATTCTGTTGGCCTGCTGGGGTTTGCTACAATCTGCACAAATAGACCTTTTTGTGCTGCCCCACTGTTGTATCTGTGTTGCAGCATTTTACGCTGGTCCATCTTTTTCTGCCACTCATTTCACTAAATAGCATTTTATGCACTTCTGCGACATTGTGCACCACCTTTCCTGTTCTGCGGTAAGTCTGAAATGTTCCACTACTGCATTGTGCAATTTTGACACTGTTTTGCACCATTTTCTGAACTTTCTACGGGTTTCCAACTCATTCTGCAGTATATATGAAATTCTATATTGAATCTTTGTTATCTATTGGCTGTTCACTGCTGCCAGATTTTTCACCATCTACCATGTTTGGCAGTCTGTTTCTCCTGATGCCGCATGAATCATAATGCTGTAGTAACATTTTGTACTATATGCTGTTCCACTTTCTACAGAGGGGGAGAAAGGGGAGGGAAGAGAGTGTGATAGAGTGGTGAAAAGTGAGGGGGAACCGGTGCATGCTCAAAAACAGCAGTATCCAAAGCTCTTCTCCAGTCTCTGCTCATCCGCATGAGTTATATTGTATCTGAGTTGTTTATCGTGAGACGGAGTAATGGTAAATACAATGGGCAGGAAAGTTCCTGAAAGGTGGTGGACAAAATAATTATAACAGGGGCCCTAAGTCTTTTCAGAGGTGGGAATAGTATGTTCCACATTGGAAGATAGCTTTTCCATGCTGAGTAAATCCCAGAGCTTGTGTAGCCAATCAGTGTGGGTGGGTATGATGTCTGTGCCCCATATTGATAGCAAGACTTGTTTAGCTGTACAGAGTGCCAGAGTAATAGCTCTACCTGCATGGATTGCATGGGGTATGTTAGGGTTTGGGCGGCCTAAAAGAATATTGCTAGGAAAGTGGTGGACTTCAGTATGAAACTTCTGGTCAATATCCACAAAAACATTCTCCCCGTAGCAGTGCAGTTTGGGGCAGTGCCACAACAGGTGAGTCAAAGTGTCTGAAGCATCACAGCTACACCAGCAGCTATGGTTAGATCCCGCTTTCCACCTCGCGATGCATGGGGGTGTATAATACCAATAGTGGGTACTCTTATTTATTTATTTATTTATTTATATAAAGAGTTTTATATTGAGCTGGCTAGACCCGAAGGTATCAGAGCGCTTTACATGGGAATCAACAATATAACAGAAAATCAACAATGTAAAAGAAAAAGTTCAACAATTACACAATAAATCCCCAAAAAATAGGCAATACAATTAGGAGAGGAGAGAAAGGAGAGAGATAAGTAGTGGAGGGGGCAGGGGAGGTGAGAAAGGGAGGATAAGGGAAGAGACAATACGGAGAGACGAAAAGAAGTCTGTCTAAAGACCGACTGGGTATGTGATGACCAAGGAGGGAATCCTCGGCCCATCTCCCCTATAGCTAAACCAGGTAGCTCCATCGGGCATCAGACAAAAAAGTTCAGTCTCAATACATTGAGAGAAGGGAGAAGGGAGAAGGAGAGACATAAATAGAGGGAGGATGCGGGAGGAGATGACAGGAGGGACGAAAAGAAGTTCAGCGATGTGGTTTAACAGTATAACAGAAAAAGATCAACAATTACACATTACATCAAACAATCAGCAATACATTAGGAGAGGAGAGAAAGCAGAGAGAAAAGAAGTGGGGGGTAGGGTAGGTGAGAAAGTGAGGATAAGGGAAGAGACAACCGTAGAGACGAGAGGAAGTCTGTCGAAAGACCGACTGGGTAGGTGACGACCAAGGAGGGAATCCACGGTCCATCTCCCGTATAGCTAAACCAGGTAGCTTCATCGGGCATCAGACAAAGTAGTTTGGTCTCAAGTGTCGAGGGAAGAGTTTCGCAGAAAAACAGGATGGGAGGGAGATACGGCAGAAAGACGAAGGAAAGTCTGCCCAAAGACCTACTAGGTAGGTGAAGGTCGGGGGGGAAGTCCCAAAACCCATCTCCTCTATAGCTATCAGGTAGCTCCACCGGGCTTTGGCCAAATAGCTATGCCTCAATGGGAAACATTTAAATAACATGGAGGGCAAAATAAATGGAGCGTAGAGGGGAGGAAACAGGAAAGGTGAGAAAGGGAGGATAGGGGAAGAGACAACAAGCTTTCCATGCCAGAAGCACTTCAAGTGGCTGTGCGGGTCCTCTGCAAGATATCAGACCATTCTTTGTCAGAGAATTTATGCTCACATTCTGTTTCACATCGTGCTCTTGTGGGGTAGAGCTTGTGTTAAGGAAGGCGTAAATGTCAGAAAGGAGACATCTGCCATTGCTCCGAAAAGAGAGCCATCTTTCATAGGGGGTAAGAGGTCTTCTCGCATGAAGGCGTACTAATGGGTGGGTCACCCAATGTCGAATCTCAATGTAGTGCCAGTATTCTGTCACGGGTAGCCCAAAAGCTTCTTGTAGCTGAGGTAAATACAGGAAGTCCTGAATATCAAAGAGACCTGCCATCCTCTTGCAGTTGGCTTCTTGCTAACAGTAGAAGGACGTGCTGTAGAGCGCCTGGGGAAACTCGCATTTCCCACAATTGCGTGAGTGGGGAGATGGGGGTTGAAAGTTGCTTGGACCCGCTAAGTTTATCCCACCACACGATTGTCGGACCACTGGAGAAATATACACCCCTGACGAACGGTGGCTCCATAGTAATCACAGAATTTTTCAAAGATGTACACCTTCCACTGCCTGGTCTAAAAAGCACCAGTGTTTCTCCCTGGTCTGGCACTGCCATTCCATGAGAAAACGCAGGTTTGCTTCCTGATAATATATCAGCAGGTGTGGGATGCCCAGTGCCCCCTTCACCACTGGTAAAGTGGAGCGCACCTTGGCTATTCTGGGACACTAGCCCCTCCAGTCAAAGGCCTCTATGAGGTGTTGCAATTTTTGTAAGATCTATGTGTAGGCTGAAGTTGCAGTGTTTGCACAAGGTACAAGATCTTGGGAAGGAGAGACATTTTAATAGCAGCTATCCGACCAGTTTATGATATAGGACTCCAATGCCAAGATTGAATCATCAAGCTGGCTGGCTCCAACAGGAACTCCGAGTTATTGGTCATGATACTGGCCTGGGTGGGAAGAGCCAGATACCCAAATACGGGATTCCCTGTGGCGCCCAAGAGGATGGAAAGAGGGCCACTAACTGGGCTTGCTCAACCTGTGAGATATTTAGGCTGAGGGCCCGGATTTGCATGGGTTCACATTGAATCAAGAGGTTTCGCTAAACTGTTCGAGTCCCTCCGACAGCGGGGGCAACGAGGAGCGAGGCTTTGTAATCGCTAGGAGCAAGTTGTTGGCATACACGCCACTTTGTGCGATTGGCCCCCCATATAAACATCCTCTATAAGGGGGTGTCGCCTCAGTCTCTCTGTCATGGTCTTCATATATAGAGCAAAAAGAAGTGGTGACAGAGGGCACCTTTGTCGTGCCCCTCTAGAGATAGGGAAGGTGTAGGACAATAATCCATGAACTCTCACTGACGCCACTGGGTCCGAGTAGTTAGACCAAAGCCAATTGCTTCCAGCCCCAATATCTGATCTGTCACTGTTTACTGCTATTGTGGACTAGACACTCTGCCATTATGTACAGTGACATACTTTTGCCTTCTGTTTATGCTACAATATTCTGTAGAAGCCAGTATATTCTTGGATTTTGTAGGAATCATAATACACGCTATTTTTCTCTGACATGTTCTGCACTCTAAGGTTTTTGTTGGCTAATTTTGTCTGTCCTGGCTTCTTTGATCTGCTACACTGTTTCAGTTGCACCAAGTGAGCTCTCTCCCTTGAAAGTGTAATTAGCTCCAGGTTTGGGGACATTATTGCCTACGTTGAAGATTTTAGGCTGTGCCTGACATATTGAGTTAGATGTGAGATTACAGAGGTTATATATCCAGGTTTCGAGATAGTTTTCTATTTTAACAATTGACTTTTCAAAACGGCTAATGAAGGAATCATAATCTGCTTTTGAGGATTGTGATGCTTTTTAGGTCTCGCAGACCTGCGTTGCAGCGCATAAGCGCTGCTCGCTCTGCGAGGCTTCTTGTAATCGAGCAGCTTTCAAAAGGATGCTTTAAGCCCGCCCCTTCTTCCCAATCGCTTGCGTCATAGTTAATGCTAAATGCTGGTTTTCTATTGTGAACGAGGTTTTTAAGTCCCTCCTTTTTACCACCCTGTCTCTTTTTGGCCATACCCACCCGGACTGGATCGTTTACTCACAGCATTATCCAGTACCCTTTAATTATTGGGTAGGCAATTTTGTTGCTTGTTACATTGGTGTCCCAGACAGTGGTAGCAGCAGGAAAGGGGCATGTGAACCACCGCTTCCTCGTTTTTCCAGCAGTCTGCAGTGACTTCTTCTGTAGCCAGGCTGTCAGAGAAAAACAATATTGGCCTTTCTCTCAGACACATCCCCACGCACATGTGTCACTTCAGGATACAGTGAGAATGTGCCGGAGTCCGTAGTCACAGAGAACTCTTCTTTTCAGATTTTTTACTATTTTGCTCTTTCTAATTGCCTGGGGCTGGCAGGCGAGCAATGGTTACACAACACAAAACATTGTGTTACTTAACAAAAAAGACAAGGGCGTTCGTCTCCGCGCAGCGCATATGGTGTGACAAGCATTGTTCCCACCGTTCAGAATTGTGTCTTAAAAAAGAAGAAAAACCTGCTTAAAAATACACATTGCAAACATTGCGAGCCACACAGCGTTCATGTTAGACTTTATTTTTTTTTCAGTTTTACTTCATTTTTTTCAGTTTTACATAGTGCGGATTTGACTTGAAGATCGCTTTACAAGAGCACAAGTTACATTACACAAGGTCATGTTCATTTCTATGTTTCTTGAAGCTCGGGGGAATTGAGAACTAGAACTCACAATCCTACAGAGGGCAGCTCTAGCTGTCTTGCTACATACTCTACCAGAATAATTTCGGGCTCAGGCACATGGAGCAGGCAGCAACGTTCTCAGACTGGTATGATAATAACACGCAGTATTGAATAAAAATAAAAAAACAAGCATCTGCAATCCAACAGGTCTCACGTTTGTGAGACTTTGAGCTACTGGCATTGTGAATGAGAAACCTTTCATCTATGTGTTGGTTTTGAAAACATATAAATAAAAGGCATTGTCATTTACAATTCCATTAGCTTAAAATTTCGCAAATGCAAGACCAATTGCATTTCAAATGCTTGTTCCTGACTGCTGTCAAGGGATGAACTGTTCCTGTTTGCCCAGTCGCGGTTCTTTCATTGGGCCCCACCCAGCAATGACCTGCCTTCGGCAACCCCCAAAAAAGGAAACCAGGTGCTTCTGCATCAGTGATAGTCAGGGATGTGTTCCACTGTACATGGTGGACTCGACTATCGTTTTCTGGGTTTTCTTTGCGCACCTCTTTATTAAGAAAACAACATCTCAGTTTCAGTTAGGTTGGACTCACATGAGAATATGTGTCACATAAAAATTGTATTGTGTTGCATTTAACTGAAAACCACTTTAACTTGCTTTGCTGGAGATATTCACTCAATTAAACATGTTCTACAAATAAAGTCAAACAAAAAACAGCATTTTTGAATTAATGCCAGCACACCGCTTGGCACTAAATATACTTCTAGTAGATAAGCATAAGATGAGGAATCTCGTAAGAATATGTATCAACCAGGAATATCATTAACCAAGGTAATCACCTGTTTCCTTTAGCCCTAGGAATTCAAAGGCTAAAGGATAGCAGACATCATGTATACTCCCCAGTAAACACCAATGTACCAGGACCCAAAGAGTAGGTCTCATATCCTCTCCACAAAATCTTGAGACAACCTTGCTTTTTCTGTTTAAAAAAAATAGCCCTAGGGCAGAACTATGACACAGTCCAAAATGGTTGTGCTTCTCTAGCGTGCCACAATCTGAAACCATGGGGCCCACTAAATGCTGTACTCAACCACTATAAATAGATAGAAATTATTTGCAGTAGCTGGTTTGACCCGGGAGACCCTGTGATGCTGACCGTCAGTCATAAGAGAGCTGCTGACTTGAAGACCCTGTGTCTAAGATGGTGTCACACTTAACAAATCTATTGAGACTGGTAGGCTCCAATGGTACAGTTGAATGCAGAATCACTGGAACACTCTGCGGCTTATAACTTTTAGCAGCAAGGTGAGCAATAGGAGCCCCCCTGTGGATTCCGGGCAGCAAAGCGCCTATGCTCCTCAAGACACCATGGGTGGAGCCAGAGGCTTGATAAAAAGAAGCCTGCATGCGGTGCCATGTCGCCTGGAGGGGAGGTCACAGTTGAAGAGAGGACGAGCAGCATGATGCTGGTGAAAGGTGGCCAGACTAAAGCATATAATGTAGACTAGCAACAAGGAAAGCTCCTCTTTTTCCAGAGCGCCGCGAAACATGCAAATCCGCAGCAGGAAGAATATTTATACCCAGACTGACCCCGCCTCACAGGCACCCTTTCCTCAAAGCTTTCTGTTGAACACTCCAAGGTTTTTTCTTTTTTTTTTATTATAAACAGGTTTTATTTTGTATGCTGAGTTGTACACAGCCCGTTGTGCCATATCCCGGAGGCCGGCGGCGTGTGCGGAATTATGTATTGTCACACAGCTGTATTGGCCAACAACTCTTTGGGCAGGCAGCGCTAACACATCTAGTTGTCATATCTATTAGCAAAAGAACTCAGCAATATTAACTATACTATAATAATGACAAAAAATTAAGTAAAGAAGCCATCCCCTCCCCCAACCTCCATTCAGTTAGAAATAGTCATCACAAGACATCCTCTCGTGCTATAATGTTACGAGATATATCAGTAGAATATGTGTAATTGGCACCTTTTGGCGTCAGACCTGAATATACATCTTTTGCGCAGCAACTCTGTTCCCAACGTCAACCGACGAAACTAATCCTCACATGTATTGCCTCACGTGTGCTCCCCATTCTTAAGTCCCCCTCGCCTGCCCTCAGCCAGCTCTTGAAGGGTTCTCAAATGTCAGTCGGACGGGAGCTATTTGGCATCAATTCCCAAAAGTTGGAGAATTGATCTCTACAGTAAATGACTGCTTTAATCCATCCAGCAACCGTGGGAAGCGCTGGTTTCTTCCAATGTATGGCTATCTGTCGTTTTGTAAAGTTTACAGGAGTGGAACCCATTGACCAGTTCAGGACTGGGTAAGTAAAGTGCATTCAAAAACAATGTCCTGATCAGTAACAATACGTAGGCAATTAATTATGTATGCATACAGCATTACTCATAGGGAAAGAAGGAGAAACCACTTCAATTTAGAAAAAGATAGTTAATCATCTTTATATTGTAACATCAGTTATGGTCGCAGAGTATACAGTTAGAAGCAGCACTGCACAAATAAATTGAAGACAACCATAAAACACTTGGTGCATGAAGGTGATTGTGATGGAAGTGGCGGCGCAAGTGAAAAAGTGAACAGTGGGAACGGCGCACTGTGATGTGGTGCAAATAATTTACAGTGAGTGGCTCCAAGTTAAGTGACAACGTGATATCACAATACACAAAAAAAAATGTCATTGGTTGTTGAGCCACAAGAGAGGAGTACGCCTGTTAATACGCTGTTAGGTCAACGGCGTTTCGATCCAAGTGAGTTTGGATCGTCATCAGGACTGGGTTGTCTGATTTAGGGCGTGCTTGGTATCATTCCGTTCTGGTTGGTTTGGAGATGTGGGGTAGCCCATGAAGATTTCTGGTTCCCCAAGACAAGATGGTCCAAGTTTCGCAATTTGGCACTCTGACTTGGGCGATGTCCGACCCGGCCGCAAGCGATGAGCCGGTTTGTCAGCACGCCTGAATCAATCGGCGTGCTGTTTCTGGAGTGGATCACAGTGTAGTAATCACCTTCATGCACCAAGTGTTTTATGGTTGTCTTCAATTTATTTATGCAGTGCTGCTTCTAACTGTATACTCTGCGACCATAACTGATGTTACAATATAAAGATGATTAACTATCTTTTTCTAAATTGAAGTGGTTTCTCCTTCTTTCCCTATGAGTAATGCTGTATGCATACATAATTAATTGCCTACGTATTGTTACCGATCAGGACATTGTATCTGTCGTTTTGCCATTAACAGCAACATTGCCACTAGCTTACGATTCCCTTTCGGGATGTCCCTAACATATCCCAGTAGTACTACCAATGGTGTTTCTGGCGCAGCTATTTGCGCTATATTGCCTATGTGTTTAACTATGTCAGTCCAGTATGCTGCTATTGTCCCGCAGGCCCATGCAAGGTGAACAAATGTAGCATCCTGCGCCCCACATCTCCAACAATTGGAATCTAGCTGCAGGCCCACGCGGTGTAGCTGTGTCGGTGTGCGGTACAATCTGTGTAGAAAATTAAAATGAATCAAGCGTAGCCTATAGTTCGGCGATAGCTGTTCCATCTGAGAACAACAGAATTGCATTTGTTCCTCCATTATAGTCAGGTCTGCTTCTCTTTCCCAGTCCTCCCCAGACGATGTTTTCACTATGGGGTAGTCCCTTTGCGTTGTTCTATATATGTGTGTAATCGATTTACTGGCCGACGGGTTATCTAATACATTCTCCAAGGCTGACAAGGCGGGGGTTCAGCAGGGAACCCAGGAAATCTGCCCCTACACGCTGCTCTGATCTGATAATATAACAACATATCAGAGGCAGTGGGCGGCTGTTCACCACACATTTGTGACAAAGATAGAAATTCTCCATTTGGGTATAGATCGCTTCCTTTCTCTAGTTTGTGCGTTCGCGCTCTCAGACGAATAGCCTTGTCCATTAAGGGCCCTAACAATGGGTTACCTCCTATGGGCATAGACTGTGCGTATAGTACATCTAGATGTGCTCTTTTAGCTTTACCGCTCCACGCCCACCTCATTGTCTCCACTGTGTCTATTTCTTCACGAGGCCGTTTGTACGGAGCATACACCGCCGTATTCAGTGGCAAGGGTGCTGTCCTATCTATTTCTATGGGGATTACATGGGGCTGAAATGGCGTGGTGTGATGCCAAAAATGAAGGAATTGCGCTTGAGCACTATAGGCGTATAATTCAAAGTCCAGCGCGCCTAGCCCTCCCTATACAAATGGTAATGTCAGTATCTTCCAAGACACCCTGGGTTGTTTTCCCGCTCATAGTAATTCTAGCAGTGCAGATTTTAATCATTTAAAAAATTGCGTGGTGAGTGGCATGGGTATATTTACAAATAAATAAAGTAAGTTGGGTGGTACGACCATTTTTGCGATAGCTATTCGCCCCATCAATGAGAGCGGCAGGCCTTTCCATCTTTGTACCTTGCCCTCCAGCCAGTCCATTACTCGGCCATAATTTGCTAGCCACAAGTCCTACATAGATCTGCTTATTCAGATCCCCAAATATCTCGTCACCTCTTCCGCCCATTGAATCGGAAATTCAGTGTCAAAAGGAATAGTCTCATCAGTTAGTGGCACGAGTACAGACTAAGACCAATTTATCTGTTTCCCAGCTGGACCCTCATATCTCACCAGTTTCCTCATTACCACATCAAAGTTGTCTCCAGGATTAATCACGTACATCGTCATATCATCTGAGTACATTGAAACTAAATGTCCCCTTGTCGTAAACCCTATACTCCATTGCGTATGGTGCTGCCGAAGCTTAGCTGCCAACGGCTCAGTGGCTATGGCAAACAGCACCGGCGACAGCGGGCAGCCCTGCCTTGTCCAACACTCCAAGGTTGAACCTGACCCACTAGACAGGTCACTGACTAGATAGATCCCATACCAACTAACTGGATTACTAACTAGATTTTTTTAAATTATGGTGTAAGGAGGTACCAATAGCGGGGGGATCTATAAACATTTTTTGGCCACTGCTGTACCAGCATACTCATTGATGCCTCTCCAGTAAGCCTTGCAGTCACTACCGGTGTCACCAGCAGTGACGAGCTTAATTAACAGCATCCTGCAGAACAACACGAGGCGCCATACCCCGTTGGAACACAAATTTATCCCATGTCACCTAAAACTAAGACTTAGATTAAGGTCACCAGATTCTTTGAGACAAGTAAGTCACGGCGGGCAGAGGGACCTCACCCAAATCAAGACAGACACCGCATAGACTAACCCACAGCAATGGCACAAGCAAAAACTAATCTCTTGGAGAGCCTCCAGATGTTCAAATCTGGGCTTGGAGAGGAAGTAAAAGCAGACATCACTAGAGAACTTTAGCATGCTGAGATCGGACCTTGGAGAAAAAATTGTGAAGCTGAGAGCAGATTTGGACGCTGCAGGTAGAAAGGTGATGGAAGCAAAAGGCCACATAGAGATACTGGAGAAAATATTGACATGAAATGTATTTTCCTTCATGTACAAAACAAAGCCCATAATGAGAAAGATGGAGGACCTTCAGAACCTATGCATACGGGACATAAGTGAAGATGCAAATAGAACAGACCTTGAGACCTTCGTTTGATGACTCTTCTCCAAGATCTCAAGAGACACAATGGACCAAATCAAGCTAGATCCAGTTTATTGACTAAAGGTTTAAACAGAAACTGGGATACACTAGTGAACTTTCATAGTTACTAATGCAAAGAAGAGGCTCTCAGAGCGGCCACCCTTGCTCCCTTTTTCAAAATATCGCGTCAACTACATTATTCCACCGCCAACAAGCAAAATTATACTAGATATCCCTGGCTGTTCCCCTTCGGCACTGCTTTGAAATGGGCAATAAATTGCTTCTATTCGCGCATCCTAACAACAGCTCAAGCCCTGGGCTTCATCTTGGAATACCCAACACCATTCAAAGACACCACCTGATTATTAATCAATTAGCAGACACAGCGCCCGCAACAAGCTCAAGGATCAATATGTGACAAAAAACCTGATGTACATCTGTTAGATTTGGGGGTCTTTGGTTGGCACAGGTAGGTACTTGTGACAAGCAGGGACCCTCTCCTCTAGTCAGGATAAGGGGATCACCCTCTTGAAATAACCCCTGCTCCCCTCTAAGTAGCTTGGCGCGAGCAGACAAGACTTATTTTTTAGAGACGTTATAGGTTAAGCATTTGTAAACACATACAGTAACTCAGGGACAACCCCACAAATGGACACCACACTAGGGTTGTATCAAAAATAATTATCTTTTATGTAAAGGCTTAGCACAAGACCAAATAACGTCAAAATATACCACAATACTATTAGCAATAGAGTTCTTGTTAAAATGCGTAGTTTAAACAGTCTATTCCAGTGGTTCTTAAACTTTTTTGACCGGTGGCTCCCTTGACCGGGTTGGCGGTTGGCCGTGGCTCCCCACCATTTTTTGCCAGTGGGTCAGGCAGAGCACTGTGCTAGGCACGGATTTTTGGCTTGAGTGTTTTAGGCCACGCCCTTTGTTGCATCCGCCACACACTTTGAGACACCCCCCCCCCCCCTGGTTTTTTTCATCTCACTTGGGCCCTGCATTTGCATGGTTGTAGGAGTGCTTCTCCCAACACATTTTACCTAGAATTCCTGATGAGTTTTGCAGTACAAAGTGTGGGAAACGTGCAGTATTACCTTGTTAACTCTGTTCTTACTATGAAACTCATAAAGGGGAGAGAATGCCACACCCTGGCGCCTCAGTTTACCACGTGTGAAACACGGGGGTGGGGGGGAGATAATTGAGGCTCAGAGTGTCCTGCCACTGTGATCTCTTATCAAAGGTGATCAGGTGCGCATTGTTTCCTTAAACCATAAATTCTGTAATCTTATGTAATGCAGAAAAGTACAGGAAGATCTACGGGCACTTCACTTAAGAATGTGATGGAAGTTACATGTAAAAGGTTACAAGGTTACAAGGTAGTGCCAAGGAATTTGAGTATTATTCCTCAGGTTCTGCGCTCTTGTCTCACATGTACTCTTTTGCACACACCTCGGAGCTTGAATTGCTAATACTTGCACTAGCGCTGATCACCTAAGACAGAATTTGCGCTTTCATACTGTAGGCTGCTAGTAGATGATTTAGAGACACACTGAATGAATTTTAGAAGAAATATATGAATTTTTAAAATTGTATTTTTAATTGTTGATCGCGACGACATAACTGCTGCACTGAACCCTAGCGAAATTTGCACACTCTTTGGCACCTACTCGACCCGCCAGAGCGGAGGGAATAGGGCACTCGTCCACGAGCACCAGCCGCCATCTTGGGGCTGGGTCGGGACGCGGTCCAGCTCTTCTCCACTTCCGGGAGAGAGCTATTTAGAGCGAGCGAGCCCACCGCTCTGTGATACTCTTTTGCACACACCTCGGAGCTTGAATTGCTAATACTTGCACTAGCGCTGATCACCTAAGACAGAATTTGCACTTTCATACTGTAGGCTGCTAGTAGATGATTTAGAGACACACTGAATGGATTTTAGAAGAAATATATGAATTTTAAAAATTGTATTTTTAATTGTTGATCGCGACGACATAACTGCTGCACTGAACCCTAGCGAAATTTGCACACTCTTTGGCACCTACCCGACCCGCCAGAGCGGAGGGAATAGGGCCCTCGTCCACGAGCACCAGCCGTCATCTTGGGGCTGGGTCGGGACGCAGTCTAGCTCTTCTCCACTTCCGGGAGAGAGCTATTTAGTCCTCGCTCGTCTAGGATGCGCAGCGGACGAGCGCAGCGGGCGCGCGCCGAAGACGCGCCTAAGACAAGCCCGTCTGCGCCCGTCCGAGCCAGATCCGGGCCCAGGGCCATCCCCCCTGGTCCTGCTGACATCCCAAATACCGCATCGACCTTACGCTATACCTCCGCACAGCTGAAAGAGTGGAATACAGGATTGGGTACGTCTTGTCAAGCACTACCGTCTTTTAAACACTCAATAACCACACCTGTATCATGTGTAGGCTGTTCGTTCACTCTGCCACCTCCCCTGCCTGCGATAAATACTACAGTTTATTCATCTGTAATCGCCAGTGCCCTTCCCCCAGCGGCACAGTATACTAGAGCAGCACTGATTAATTCACGCTCCCTCCCCCAACATAGTCTGGACATCAGGGAGAGCATTCTTAACCATGAACTGGACATCCTGTTCATCACCGAATCATGGGGAGATGAAGCATCAGGCCCTGATTTTGTTCTAGCCACCCCTGAAGGTTACAGTGTAGCCAGACAAGATAGAGCTTCGGGGCGAGGCGGAGGCCTAGCCATTATTCATAGGAACACTTATCGGGCCAAATTTGAGCCTATTCAAAGTACCAACTGCGAAGCTTTCGCATTTACTATTAATCTCACGCATAAACAAGCCTTCAAAGGAACCCTGGTGTACAGGCCACCAGGGCCTCGGACCAAATTCTTTGCTGCACTTACTGAAATTACGGAATCAGTAATAGGATCCCCGACCTATACGATCCTTGGGGATTTTAATTTTCCTCTGGAAAACATGGAAAACAAAGATACAGCTCAACTCATTACTGATATGCAGGCAATAGGACTGCAGCAGTTGGTGAAGGGCCCCACGCATGAGGCCGGGCACACGCTGGATGGCCTCTTTACTAATGACCACAGCATTGAGTTGGTAGCAGTGTTACCTCTGATATGGTCTGACCACCAAGCCACTATTTTCAGGATTCGGATGCTACCATCCAAACCCCCTCAGACCAAAGTCAGGGCATCAGTGGGGGCGCAGATGTGGAAAAATGTGGATATACCACATCTCTCAAATCTCTTGTTGTCATCAGCCCCGGAAAGCGGAGGTGATACCGAAACCATGTCTATTAAATTTCAGGAATGGATTCTAAAAGCAGCTAACGAAGTTGCACCTGAAAAAATCTATTGTCCTAATAGAGCGACTCCATCTGCCCAGTGGTACACAGAGGAGTTGCGGCTCCAGCGTCAGTTCTGTAGAAATCTAGAAAGGCGCTGGAGAAAGCACTATAGTCCCTCGGCTAAGCAAGAATATAAAAGTGCTCTAGCAATATACAAAAAAGCTATTAGCACACAAAAGAATCTTTTCTTCGCTGGTCGTATTGAGCACGCACAGAACTCAGCTAGGATGCTGTTTCAAGTGGTGAACTCTCTGTCCAGTCCTCCAGTGGGATCCACTATAGAGAACTCGCAGGAATTTTGTACCTCACTGGCCACATTTTTTACCACTAAGGTAATGGATATTTATTCCACTTTTTCTAAAGAGCTGGTGGGAAGAGCTGCTGATCTAACCAGTCAACCAGCATCGAAGCATTCCTCCCTTACTCAGTTTCAGCCAGTTACTGAAGACCAGGTCAACGCACTTGTTGGCAAGATTAAATCAGGCTCTCCGCTGGACCCATGCCCTCCGGCCATAATGAATCAACTACACAAGGTTATCACCCAGCCGCTGACCAATATATGTAACTCCATCTTCAAAACCGGTGTCTATCCACAGACTTGGAAGAAGGCCATTGTTAAACCTTTGATCAAGAAGCCTTCTTTAGACCCCACCATCACGTCCAACTACAGGCCTATTGCCTGCCTTCCTTTCCCCGACAAAATCGTAGAGGCAATAATGAATAAACAGCTCTCAGAGTTTATTGAACAACACAAACTCTTAGACGATACTCAGTTCGGGTTCCGGAAGGGACACAGAACTGAGACAGCATTGGTAAAGGCCTCGGATGAAATTCGAGAGATCATGGATTCGGGAGGAGCGGCAGTGTTCATCTTGTTGGACCTGTCGGCTGCTTTTGACACGGTCGACCATGTCATCTTGGTCGACCGTGTCGCAGCCCTTGGACTTAACCATCTGGCTAAAGATCTCATAGCCTCTTTCCTAGTTAATCGTAAACAGGCAGTCAAATTGGGCAATTACTACTCACCCACCTCTGAACTGCTCTGTGGGGTCCCTCAAGGATCCTCGTTAAGTCCCACGCTTTTTAATATCTACGTTGCGGACTTGGCGAGGGTCATTACATCTCATGGGATGCGATTAACCACCTACGCGGATGACACCCAGCTTGTGTTGGCGGTACACAAAAACGGTCCAGTGGTAGCAGCGAAGTTTCAGGAGGGGTTACTGGATGTACAATCATGGATGCACAGTAACTGCCTGAAACTTAATGCAGAGAAAACCGAAGTCATGACCTTCGGAAAAATCTCTCCAGAATGGTCTCCAACTTGGTGGCCCAGTCAGATGGGCACCCCCCCGGTTCCAGCTGCTAAGGTCAGGAATTTGGGAGTGATTTTTGATAACAGGTTATCTTTTAGTTATCACGTCAATAAGGTGGTCTCAGCTGCATTCTTTGTGCTGAAGAAAATAAAAAAACTCATACCATACCTACCTGCTTCGGCAGGAAAAACACTGATCACCACCCTAGTGTTTTCAAAACTGGATTATGGAAACGCCCTTTTCCTTGGTACACACAAATACATCCTGAATAAACTCCAGTCTGTGCAAAATATGGCAGCACGGATCCTGCTTAATATTCCCTGGCGACACTCCACTTCAGTAGCCATACGCCATCTACACTGGCTAAGGGTGGAGAGCAGAATCAAATTTAAGGCTCTCTGCATCGCCTATAAGGCCATCCATCAGACCGGGCCGAAGTTCTTAAAGGAAGCCTTTCAGGTGTACATACCTGGAAAGAATCTAAGATCAGCAGCAAGTTGTCTACTGCACGTTCCCCGTACAAGAACGGCTACATGGGGAGACAGACGCTTCCTGGTAGCAACCCCCATACTATGGAACTCACTCCCCTTGCATATTAAAACTACACCAACACTCATTGCCTTTCGTAAGGCCTTGAAGACCTGGCTATTTAATCAATAAGTTCGTGCCCTGAATCCTGTGTATCCCAGAGTATCTCACTGCGCCTAGACACCCCAGGGTATTAGCTGCGCATTAAAAATCCTATAAATAAAAATAAATAAATACATTTATTGATAGATTTTAACCGTATACTTCCCTATTTAACAATCATGATGTAGATAACACGGCTGATGCCACGAGTTGGAGTTATTTTGTTATTTTTACAAATGTTAACATTGTCTGGGAAAAGGGTCCACATTATTAGTACTAGTTTAACACCCAAATGCAACAATAAACATCTGAAAAGTAACCAGTCAAAATTTGCCTATGACTTTCAGCTGTGTGGCAACACTTGTAGCTGTGTTTTTAGTAACTTTTGACCCTTTGAGCCAGAACCAATTTTTGGGGGTCAAAATTAGCAAATTATGCATCCATAATTATGCACAAAACGCTGCAGCTGCACAATTGCATATTTCAAGTGGCCCTGACTGAAGTAGAAGGAGCATTATTCAGGATAAAGGTCATCCCATCATAAACTCTACTTGAAGATGCATGAGCAAATAACTCTGTGGAAGTAGCGTCGCTGCAGCCATCACAATCGCATACATTTAATCGAGTCGTTACCTAGTGCACGTCAGTAATGTGTGAAGAATTAAGTGCATAATGACAATTGTTTTTCTTAGGAGCCCCGCTTCCGGTGATGCTAAATGCCAGAGTTTCCATATGCCAAGGCTGCCTAGATTTTACTCCAGTTTGCACCTCTTTCTTCCACCACCCTATACGCCATGACCCTTTATCTCCTTCTTAAAATTGTTTTTCCATTCCTGCCTTTTCCCCTTTGTTCCTGTGCCAAAGTTTGCTGACGAGATGTAGGCTCGGCCCTAAAAATATGTGCCTGACCCACCACCCTCATCCACATACAAATTAAGAAATTTATTTTTGTCTGCCTAGGGCCAAAGAGCTCCCGCTCTTTAATAACATAATTGCAGACTATTTCTGGCCATCACCCAATCTCCTTTCTTGCAAGTCATAGTCCGATGTTTTTACTAAATAGCGGGGGCTCCTAGACAACCCTTCATACTCCACAGGACATGTTGCATGGGCTGGGATTTGCTGGGACTGCAGCCGGTGACGGAGTTGATGTGTTTGGAGCTGGAAAGGGGGGGCGGGGTACAGCTGCCCAGTCCAGTCGGGCACTCTTGAAGAGTGTGTGTGGTGGGGGTGAGCTTCTCGCAGCCTGTGATTGCAGGAATCGGGGCGGGAGGTGGAGAGAGGGCGCTCTGCGCCAATGTTTTGGAGCACGTGCGATGCAGCAGTAGGTGGCATTTCTTTCAAGCCCCCCCACATCCTGCGCCGCGGCGCCCCTGGCTTCTCATCACGGCGCACCGGGGTGCCACGCCGCACACTTTGGGAACCACAGGTCTATGCGATTCGCATCTCTCAGTTCGACCCTCCTGTGATGAAATGGCCCAACAGAGTCTAACACGCGTAGCGGACGCTTCTGTCCGATGCGCTCAAACACAGAGTGCGAGTCGTACACAGTACCTTAGATGGGAAAATTCGTCATGGACGTTGCGTTGAAGAGCCCAATCATTACACGTGGCGATGTCCTCCTTTCGTGGTGCGAGCTACGGCTCGTAGGGGCCCAGAGTCGCGTTACTTGAGGGGACGGTGCCTTGTGTGGTGCGGTTGCTGTTCGTTGCGGCGTACGCGCCGTGCCTTGAGAGCGGGCGCCTTTGTAATCCTTGGAGCTCGGTGCGAGGCGGACAGTACGCTGCAGTCGTGTGAGACGTACCCAGCCACTCTACGCGCTGTAACCTTTCAACATCAGCGGCAGGGTGAGCGCTGAGCAATGCGGTTCGTAGGGGGGAAAAGCGAGGTGCGGTGCGGAGTCCTTCCTTTACGTTGCGAGCTAAGGCTCGTGGGGGCCACAAAGTCACGTTGCTCGGACCAGACAGGTCCTTCCTTCACGTTGGGGCCACAAAGTCGCGTTGTTCGGGCCGGACTGGTCCTTCCTTCACGTTGCGAGCTACGGCTTGTGGGGGCCACAAAGTCTTGTTGTTCGGGGCGGACAGCTTGGCACGGCCTTCCCGGTGTACGCAGTGATCTTCACGAGACGCACACGGCTCCCTGCGTCAGCGTTACGGGGAAAACGGCGTTCTCAGCAGCTCTTCTCAAGGTTGTTGAAGTCCATTGGTCCTGGGACTTCGTTCAGGGGGCAAGCTCACACACAAGCCCTAGGAGATCTTTCAGCACATGTTGAAGCAAAGTCTTTTTAGTCTTTTTCTCCTCTCCTTCAGCAGCAAGGCAACCACTGCAGGCCAATCCCCCAGGTCAGGGACAGTACTCCTCCTTACAGCTTTCCCAGTTCCTTCTCGTCATGCAAAGGTTTCTTCTTGTTAAGCAGGATCTGATTTCTTGGGATCAGGGTCCCAATACTTATACCACAATTCTTGTGTTCTTTCAGGCCAGGGGGCCTTTACCTATTTTAGCCCAGTTCTGGAGTACTTTGTTTACATGACTCTGGCTTTTCTTTTCAGTGTGCAGGGCAGAGACATCAGACGCTCCACAGGAGGTGGAGCCAGCATTGTGGTGGAAAGGCACAGCCCTATTCAAAGCCCAGGTGTACTCCTCCCACCAATCTGGATGTAAATCTCTCTATTCACCACCGGGCTGCCACAGCCTGTCTCCTGGAATTCCCCAGCCCTGTCACTCACAGAAACAAGACAGCAGATACACATCCTAGCAGAGGCGGGCTGAAATGGTTAGGCAAGCAAATACCTACTTTCTAAAAGTGGTATTTGCAAACACAGAATATTAAAATAAACTTTACTAAAATATGTATATTATTATTCTGAGATCAGGCATACTAAACCCGAATTTCTACCGTGTTCCCTGAGTCTGTTAGGATTATAGAATGTAACAATTCTAACAGCCCATTCTGGCCTATGAGAACAGGTAGCCTTGCAATAGTGAAAAACGAAAATGGCTGTAATTCACTATTAGGACATGCCACATACATCAGGGCTTGTCCTACCTTATACTTACAATGCACCCTGCCCTTGGGTCTACCATAGGGGTGACTAATATGTAGTTAAGGGAAGGTTTAGGAAATGGCAAGTGGGTGTACTTGCCCAGTCAGCATGACAGTGCCAGACTGCACACAGGCTCTGGAATGGCAGACCTTATACATATTTTACAAGGCTGCTTTTGTGGGTGGCACAACCAGTGCTGCAAGCCCACTAGCAGCATTTGGATTTACAAGCCCTGGGCACTCCTGGTGCACTTTACTGGGGTCTGACAGTAAACCAAATAAGCCAATCATGGAATCCAATCAATATTTACATTTTATACAGGGAGCACTTGCACTGTGGCACTGATTGGCAGTGGCACAGTGCTCTGTGCAGCTAACACCAGCAAAACACATGAGGCACAGTAACCAAAAGTGGAAGGGAGACCCACGCCAATGGTGCCAGGTCTAACACGATCAGATTGCAGAAGAAACTTAATATAGCACAGAAAATAATCAATGACATTCACTATTATTAAAGGCAACACCGAGCACATCTAAACCTAGCCCAAGATGCAACATAAAATGTTATATGATGATGTAAGAGGATTGTTAGATCTGGGGGTCTCTAGTTGGCTGAGGTGGGTACCTTTGACCAAATAGGGACCCTTGCTTCTAGTCAGGGTAAGGGTGATACACACTTTAGATAACCCCTGCTCACCCCATTAGTAGCTTGGCATGAGCAGACAGGCTTATCCCAAAGGCAATTTGTAAAGTATTTGTACTAACACTCACAGTAACACAGTGAAAACACCACAAATGGACACCACCCCAGTTTAGAAAAATAAATTATCTTTATCTTAACTAAACAAGACTAAAAAAGACAAAAATCCAACATACAGAAACTCAGTAGAATGTCTTTAAAAAGGTTGTTGTAAAAATAAACTTTTAGATGATGAAATGAGACACTTTACTCACAAAGTACCTGGGATTCTTAACGCAAAACGAACAAAAGGGTAGTTGAGAAGGTAATGCGTTGGTTCTTCCTGCTCCCCGTTGCGACAAGATGGCACCTTGATGCGTTGCGATGATCCAGTGTAATGCATGAAAATGGCGTCTTCACTGTGATGCCACAAGATGGAGGCGATGCGTGCACGCCCGACGGCCGTGCGGCAAACTCAGTGGTTTTTTGAACCATGACAGGCCTTGCGACACGCTTCTCCGGTGTTGTGACGACACCCTCGGTGACGGCGACACACATCTCCGGTGTTGTGGTGGCGATAAGCGGTGGTGAGCTACCTCATCAATGCGACGGCCCGCAACACGCTTCTGCGGTGATGCGACAGCACCCTCTGTGTGGCGCATGCTTCTCCGGTGATGCAACTGCGAACAGCGGCAGCGACTACACAAGTTCACAAGATATACTCAAAAATAATTGCATATTCACTAGCTCTTTTCTTGTGTCACTTTTATTTCAGGCCACTATAGGCACATTGCAGTGTCAGATTATGCTCCGGTTTCCAGCACATTAAAATGGACAAACATGCTCAGGCAAAGAGGCAGAATGACAATCCACCCATCCTTAATATGGGATCCCTGTTTAAGAGAAGGACTAACAACACAAGTAACAAACTATTTTTGGGACAATGACACCCAAGATACCACAGCAAAGTTCTTTTTGGATAGATTTATGGGGTCCTGAGGAAATTCTGCATCAACAATGTGGCCCAAATAAAAAATCTTAGGTGAAATTACATGGAGCAACTAGCACCTGAATAGAAGGTGGGAAAAGATTATAGGGCACATCTCACACATCAGAAACGTAGGAAACGCTCCATGATACAGGGCCAGTTCTAAACATTTAACGAAAAATGCAGAGCTTTTACTTCTAAAATTAAAACATACATATTGTGCACATGGCAATAAGGTGGGACCCCACTTAACTTGTAGGCTTAGGATACAACAATAGTAAGCATTTGTGAGAGAGCTGGCCATGGAAGATGGCACGAGTCACTAGGGAAGAAGACAAACCAAATACTTTCCATGCTTACTATAGGCACTTATACTCAGCAGAACAGGCTCTGGTCACATACAAGAAACATATCTAAGCAAAAGTCTCTACCTTTTATAACACCTGCAGAAAGAGCCACATTAGAAACCCACCTAACAGAAGAATAGACTAAGGTAGCAACCAGGGCCCTAAAACTGAACAATGTGCCTGATCAGGATGGGTATAATGGAAAAGTTTACAAAACCTTTTCTAAACAACTGGTCCCAATCCTCATAAGAGTATAGAACTCCTTGCTTTCCACCCAACCTGTACTGCCTTGCATGAATGAGGCTTATATTATGTTGATTCATTAACAAGGGAAAGACCTGGAAAGATGCTCATCCCATAGGCCCATAGCACTTTTGAATATTGATGCTAAAATCTTTACACACGTTCTGGCGCTTTTCCGTGAAGGGGGTCTTCAAGACCTCATCCACCCTGACCAATAAGGCTTCATTAAAAACAGACAGAACAACTGATGACATCAGAATGGTGGTCTGTCTGATCTAAAAGGCCAAGAAAAAAACAGCCCTGGCAATAGCAGTTACTCTAGATGCAGGAAAAGCCTTCAACCAGGTAGACTGGAGCTTCCTATCAAGAGTTCTGGCAAAGGTGGGAATAAGTCCCAAATTTCAAATCATCATGTGGCAGGCTACCAAATTTTGGTATCCAGGTTATTGCTAAATGGGGGACGATCACCGCTAATACAGTGACAGCTTGGCACCAGGCAGGGGTGTCCGCTTTATCCCCTTCTTTTTGCCCTAAGCATTGAACCCTTTGCCACACACCTTAGAGATGACAGAGGGGTGACAGGTTCTCAATCTGAGAAGGAAGAACACAAAGTTATGTTGCTTGTGGAAGAGGTACTACTAACCATTACTATCTAGAAAGTCTCACTTGTGAAGTAGTGTAGCTCACTGGTTAGAGGCGGCAGACCCGAGAGCAGAGGACGGCCCGGGACCAGGGTTCGATTCCCGGCGCGGCAGGTTTCTGGTTTCAGGGTCAGCGGACTCGATAATTCTCTCGTCTCGGTGCCCACTCTGATCAGCGATCACACTCGGCAACTCTGGGCATTAGCTTGCCTCATCTTCACTAACGGCCCCACCAGACCGCCGGGGATGCCTGGTCTCACCCTGGAGATACCCATTAAGGGACCATCTCTCAGGGAAGCCAGGAAGGGTTTCGCAGCGGTCGAAGCGCCTTGGGACCCTACGGGTAAGTAGTGCGCTATATAAATGCCAATACATGTACATTTACATTTACATTTACATTTACACATTCACTTCCACAATTACAGCGGCAACTGGGCAAATTTGAAAACATGGAAAGCATTTAGATACACACATCAAAATCTGAAATTCGTCCCCTAACTCTTCCACTGGCAAAAGTAGCACTAGTGAAAGAGCATACTAATTTTGTATAGGCAACTAACCATATCATATACATAGGGTGAAAAATGCAACCTCTATATTGGGCCTATAAGCAAGCAGTATGCTATGCCTACTTGGGGAGATACAATGAGATCTCAAGAGGTGGGGTACCCTCAGTTTCATGGTTTGGAATCAATAACGCACTTAAAATGATCATATTACCAAGACTGTTATTCCTATTTCAATCCCTACAATTAATCACCCCAAACACATTGTTTATAACACTAACAAGGCCTTCTTAAAGACTGGGAAAGCAGGAGACTGAGAGTAGCGTGCAAGGTAGTCAGCTGGCTGACAGAAAGGGGAGGCTTAGCAATACTAGACATTCACACCTACTATGTAGCATCCTAACTACGAATCCTAGCAGACAGGAGTGTCCGGGAATCTGAAAAACCCTGGCTTTGTATGGACAGAGCAGCATCAGGGCTGTTTGGTGATTCAAAACTGGAAGACCCCCAACATCTGCTTGAACACTCCAACAAACACCACATTTCGGGTAGGGGATGAGTTAAATAATAAACTAGCTTTAACTACATACCTCTAACACATAGACCTATACATTACAGTCCATCCTTCACACTGCCACTCAGTCCTGGGCCTTTTGAGTCCCAGTAGAAAGGTGGCTGCCTTATGGTAACCAACTTATATAGCATTAGAAATAACAAATCGTTTGACAATTGTGAACACGACTTTAACCTTGCAAAAACAGAAAGGCTGCGCAATGCAAGGCTCAGCCGTTGGATATTGCACCCAGCTACAAAAGGAGCGGTCTCCAGACACCCAACACTAAAGGAGAAATTTATTAGACGAGCTACGGGCACAATTAGACACTGCTGGTCATGCACACACACACATATATATATATATATATATATATATATATATATATATATATATATATATATATATATATATATATTCACTGAAAAAAACATTGTTTTCAGGGACGTTACAGTTAGTTGGACATTCTTCTCGTACAAAACCATAGAAATTCCCCCGTTATAGTTAGTTCAGCGAACTATAACTCACTCCCCTGCAATGCACTGCTGATAATGTCACATATTGCATCATTCATGACATGGTCAGTGACATCACTGATGACATCTCAAATGACATCACTGATGACATCATACAGTGACTGTGTTTTTTTTTAAAGTTTAAATATGTTTTGTATATATGCCAAGGTGTATTGAAGAATGAGTGGATATATAAGTGTCTGGATGAAGGATTTAGTAGGTGTGTGACTGACTGTTTAAGTGAGTGATTACATGTGTCTTCCTGAATGCGTGGGTTAGTGACTAAACTGTGAAGGCCTGTATCAGTCTGTCTGTTGTATAAGCGGCTGCATGGGTTGGTCATTAGCTATATGAGTGTCTATATAGGTTACCGACTGGTTGCCTGAATATTTGTATGGGTGCCTGAGTGTGTGGGTGGGTGGGTGGGTGGGAGGTGTGTGACTCTGTGCATTGATGTTTGAGTGGTTGATTCACTGTGTGTATGGGTTCATGAGTGTATGTGGAAACAGCTGTATGGGTGGGTGAGTGTGTGTAGGGGTGTGTTGGTGAGTAAATGGATGTCTCAATGGTACATGTCCACGTAACCATATGTAAAAGGCAGTGTATGTGAGAGTTGAAGTATATAAATGACTATACGTGAGAGTCAGTGATTGTGAAAGTGGCTGTATGGATGAGTGTGTACTTGTATCAGTGATTGTATAAGAGAGTAAGTATGCATTTGTTTCTGTTTGAATAAGTGATGTGGTGTGTGTATAACTGTATAGGTCAGTAAATTGAAGTGTGATTGATTCTTTGCATGACTGACCAGATGTGTGAGTAACTCTGGATGAGTGGTGGTGTGTGAGTGCATGTACAGGTGTATGAGTGCTTATGATAGTGTTGTATTGATGAGTGACTGCATGTATGTGTGATTGTATGTGTGAATGAGTAAATGTGTGTGTAGACGAAGGAATCAGTGAGTACCTATGTAGTATCTGGTATTGGTGTGTCAATGGTTTTGAAAATGGTAGTCTGTATTTTATAGTCTGTGTATCAAAGGTTATATTAGAGTGTGAGGAGGTGCATCTAATTTTCCCGTGGATGATGTCATCATTGATGTCATCAGTGATGTCACTGACCATGTCATGAATGATGTAATATGTAACGTCATCAGCAGTGGATTGCAAGTTATAGTTAACTGAACTAACTATAACAGGGGAATTTCTATGGTTTTGTAAGAGAAGAATGTCCAACTAACTATAACGTACCTGAAACCTTTGGTTTTTCCAGTGAATTTCTAAGGAGTTTTAAATGCTAATTTCTAACTATAATGTGCCTTAAACCTATGTTTTTTTCAGTGAATTTCAAAGGTTTTTTTAAATGCTAATTTCTAACTATAATGTGCCTTAAACCTATGTTTTTTCAGTGAATTTCAAAGGTTTTTAAATGCTAATTTCTAACTATAACATGCATGAAACCTATGGTTTTTTCAGTGAATGTCAAAGGTTTTTAAATGCTAATTTCTAATTATAATGTTCTTTAAACCTATTTTTTTTTCTGTGATTTTAAATTATCATCTCATTCTCAACCTGGTGTAAACCGCTGATATCGCCAGTTTTCCATCAATAGCTTCCAAAAATCGCCACAAATGAGAGCGACAACTAACGCTAATGATATGCAGAGTAGGCGTTCCCGTGCAAAAATAACACAGAAACACCACTTCCCGATATTTCAACGACCAGCCAAATCTGCGATGTGATCCAAAAACAGGCGAAAAGACGTTTTAGCAGTAAGAATTTAACATCTGCCTTTTACTGGTGTAAAGCAGGACGAATACCTACAGTATGAAAGGGAGACCAGCCCAGAGCCACATCTGATGACCAACACATGTCATAGAGCTACTGATTATGCAGCTCTGACAACCAAGAAGGCCACAACATCCACCGCCACAGAGACTATAAGTCAGCTAGATGTACGGATAAACACAGAACCAAACTTGGAAATAAGAAATACTCTGGAAACAGAGAGAAATGATCTAAAAGAAAGGCTGGCAGACTATCTTGAGGACAGAGTAAAAACTAGGTGGGAGGCCAGTAAATTAGCCATTCATGAGTATGGAGAGGGATGTGGAAAGTTACTGGCTTGGAAAACAAAAACGGATCAAACTAGAACTAGAATAGACAAAATACAACTAAGCAATCAATCTGGTACAACCTCGGATGAGTCTAAGATCAAGCAGGAATTCGAAAATTTCTTCTCGGACTTGTATGCAGAAGACTCCTCCTCCTCCTCAGAGCAACTAGGAAAATATTTGGACTCTTTAATTCTGCCGAGGCTATCGGAATTGGAAAAAGAAGAATTAAATGCGGAAATAACAACGGAAGAAGTTAAGACTGCCTTGAAGTCGTTGAAAAAAGGGAAAGCTGCTGGGCCCGACGCTTTACCAAACGAACTGTACATAGCGTTAATGGAAGTCATAGCCCCCCCTCTAACGAGATTACTAAACAAAATCTACAAGGATAAAGATAAAACTCCTGACACTTGGCATGATGCTATTATCAGTCTTATTCTAAAACCAGGAAAAAAAACCTCAGATTGTGAGTCATATAGACCAATATCCCTGCTAAATTGCGACTATAAAATCTTCACAAAAATAATAGCAGGTAGATTAGCATTAGTAATGCCAAAACTGATTCACTCAGACCAAAAGGGTTTTATAAAAGAGAGGCAAATATCTGATCTAACTCACAAACTTTTTGCAGCAGTCGATATAGCCATTGGTGAAAAAATCCCCCTTACAATAATAACTTTTGATGCTGCAAAAGCGTTCGATCGAGTCAACTGGTCCTTTCTAAACAGAGTTATCGACAAATATAACCTTGGTCAAAATTTTAGTCACCTGATAACTGAGACGTACAGAAACCCAAAAGCAAAGATCTTAGTGAACGGGGGTTTAACCAATAACTTCACAATACATAGGGGAACAAGACAAGGGTGCCCGCTGTCTCCCTCGCTTTTTAACTTATACATTGAACCTCTGGCAGCCATAATTAGAAACAATGAATCAATAACCCCTTTTAAATATCAGGACTGGGCCAAAAAGGTGGCACTATATGCAGACGATTTAATGATTTTTACAGGAAATTATCAAACCTCCTCCCTAGAAATAAATAAGGCAATCACAGAATTTGGGAAGGTATCCGGATATCTAACAAATGAAGTAAAAACTGAATCAATGAGCTGGAACACACAACAACACAATCCATACACAAAGGATAAAATAAAATATTTGGGTATAACCTTAGTAAAGGACCTTGAAAAAATCCCCCAAATAAATCTGAATAGGACCTCATCAGAAACGAAAAAGCTCTTGAAGGTTTGGGATAAGCTACCTCTAAATATGATTGGAAGATCTAATCTGATAAAAATGTCGATCCTCCCGAAATTTACTTATCTTTTTAACGTCATACCATTGGAGTTTAAGAAAGAACATCTGAAAAAAATTCAAGGAGATATAACGACCTTTATATGGGCCTCAAAAGGTTCAAGGATTGCCTGGAACAAAATAAGAAGAAGAAAGCAATAAGGAGGAATAGCTAGCCCAGACTTGGTGGAGTATTGTAGAGCCTTCCAATTCAAGAATGCAAGATCATTGGTGAACAAATATGAATTTTACCCCCAATACCTCCAAATACTAACACACAAAACTGATTATTTCCTGTTTAAGTTTGGACATCCTAAATTAAAAAAATAAATAAAACTAAAGGTACTAAAAAATTTGGCAAAAGTCTGGTATCAAGTAAGAAGCGCATTAAATATCCCATATTACAGCTACGCAGCCCCTATATGGGACTCACCAGGCACCCCTGAGTGCTTAAAAGATGCACTATCAACCCCTTTAAGAATGGCAGGAATCAACAGATGGGGACAGTTGATTACAGAGAACTCAATAGTGTCCTGGGAACATCTTATAGAAATTACTAACGGGACTCTCTCAAAATTTAAATATTATCAACTTACAAGCTGGGCTAGCTCCTTGATGGAGAAAAAGACTGGAAATACAAAAATGGAGAAAGAAACCATTAAAACCTCTCCAATAAAAAAGGAAATTTCAATATGGTACTGGGCCATAATCACTTCAGGAGAGGATAACGCCTCAATATCGGAATCAATCTGGAGTAAAAACATCACAGACTCAGAACTTGATAATCTATGGCAGAAATCATGTGAAAAATGTTGGACTATTATCAAACCAGCGCGTCTAAAGAGAAATCACCTGTTCACACTACATAGGGCATACTGGACACCAAAAAAACTGTCAAAATTTAAAGGAGCAAGCATAAAATTATTCCCCAAATGCGGACTAGAAAAAGCAGACGATATACACATGTTTCATGGATGTCCACAACTGGAACCCTTCTGGCAGGAAGTAAGCAATACATTATGTCAGATACTGGGAACAAACCTAAAAGTAAGTACAACATTAATTATTTTCGGGATATGTACCGAGTTAAATGTAAGTAATAAGAGGTTAACGAGAAAACAAGAAAATCTATTATTCGTTTTAATACTCCTTGCTAGAAGAGAGATTTGTCTGAACTGGATCAAACCAACTCCACCGTTACATAAAGATTGGCTTAACTCCATAATAACTACTCATAAGTTAGATAGGAAGGGAAATTTCTCCAAAAAGTTTAATTTCTGGGAAATTTGGGAAAGTCATTATATTAATTGACATATAAGAGAAACCTGGAAAATCAACAATATGTCCGATGATTAAAGCGGTGACAATAATTCAGACGGGAATAATTTCCCGCCGAGTAGCCAAAAAAGGCTAGCTCCCTTTCCCACTCCACCATGAATTATTGAATATGGTAAAGGCAGAGGAGGACTAAAATTTTGACAGTTCCACCAAAGGGGTACTCTATATGGCCGGGAAAGTATGGAAAAAGAGTGAAGGAATAAAAGTGGAAGTCTTAAAGTTCCCCGTTGCACTCTTTATACATTCACACGCAAAATGAGGATAAAAAAAACATCCACCGCCACCACCCCCAGGACCTCCCCCCGGGAACACCCCCCCCTACTACCACCGAGGCAGCGCAGAATAGGACAGCAGACCTTCCCAAAATGGCATTGCCCCTCAGCCACACAATAGCTGACTGTTGGGAGATGTGGCAACCAAGTATATGTGAAGGAGGCAAGTCACCCATCAATAACAATGCACAAGTGTAGCAGTGATGTGCTGAACAGACCTCTCTATGCAGAGCACAGACCTCTCCATGTGTACATATACTGCTGGTGTTTGTAGTGTTGTGGACAGCGGACACAACCATGTTCCCTCAGGCAGTGGGGAAGATCTCGATCATGTAGCTGTGTCCCCCGTGTAAGTGGAAGCGGAGTGGGCTGGTCCAACGTATGCCACTCCAGCGTAGGACTGTGAATAAATAGGCTGGGGCTCTGGCTGTGGTTCACTTCTGGGAAGGCCAACGTGTCTGCCACAGCGGTGACCCTCACCCTGCCACGAGGCCCTCCCCCCGATCACCGGCCTCCTAGACAAAGGCCCTTTGCGAACCCAGCTGCACAGCACCACAGAGCTATGTCTGTACAGACTACTGCCTTCGATGTACACTGCGGACAGCAGGGCTCACAACTGAGATTGAGTCGCGATTGCAGATGAGGCAGTCCAGTAGGCAACAGACACTGCACCCAGTGCGGCCTGCTCAGACCATTACTCATCGCAGGGTGCGCACGTGCTGAGTGCTTCAGGTGCCACTAACTCAGTGCACCACAAGTCATCGCCACATAACCTTATTAAGGCAGAATTCATTAGACAAAAGACATTAATACCAGTGTGGCCCGCCTGGATCACGCATCATCGCAGGCTGCGCACACGCTGGTTGCTTCAGGTGCCACTAACTGTGCAGCTCAACTCAACTCCACGTGGCTGTGGGCCCTTGCTGACAGCTGCCTCTGCCACACTGCGGTCCTCAGGGCTCACAATTAAAATTGAGTCTTGATTCATTAATTGCAGAGTCCAGTAGGCAACTAAGAACAACGTCCCTAAAGCCTACATAATATCCTTTTAGTATCCTTGCTTCAAGAACTTGTTTTATATCAGTTATAGCTTTAGTACAATGACCAAATTCATCTTGCAAGTTCAAAGGAACACTGAATGTCAGTCTACACTGCAGACAGCAGAGCTCACAGTTCGAATTCAGTTTTGATTTATTAATTGCAGAGTGAACTGTACTCCATGTCGTATGATTTCTCAAGAGGAAGTGACAAAAAGCATTCCCCAATGTCTTTGCTGACTACTGCCTTCGATCTACACTGCGGACAGCAGAGCTCACAATTCAGACCGAGTTGCGATTGCTGATGACGCAGTCCAATAGGCAAGAGACATTTCTCCCAGTGCGGGCAGCCCGGACCACGCATCATCGCTGGCTGCGCACACGCCGAGTGCTTCAGGTGCCACGAACTGTGCAGCTCGAGTGAACGCCACATGACTCTTGGCCCTTGCTGACCGCTGCCTCCAGCATTCACTGTGGTCAGCAGGGCTAACAGTTCAGATAGAGTCGCGATTGTGGAATGCGCAGTCCAGTAATCAACAGACATTGCTCCCAGTGCGGCCCGCCCGGACCACGCATCATTGCTGGGTAGGCACACTCGGAGTGCTTCAGGTGCCACTAACTGTGCAGCTCAAGTCAGCTGAGTTGAATCAAAAGGGGGAGAATGAAGAATGTGTGATCCCTTCAGCTTCCTTGTTCAGAATCCAAAAAATCAAAGTGGGGAAGGATCACTTGTCCTGAGTAACCAGGATTTTATTTTTGTTCGTTACGATACCGGTAAAAAACCCTCATTCACGTACTTAGGCTCGAATGGCAGTATATCTTAGTTCTCCGCCTATCTTTGTTTTCTAGCTACGTGACAGCATCCTCATCGGGTTGATTTTGTGTGCTTCCTCCACCCGGAGGTGAACCACTGGTTAGTACAGTAGTGATTTAGTGATGAGAAAAAAAGGGGATTGGTGCGTGAGGAAATATTTTCTTGTTAAAAAAGCCTGGGTAACCAAAAGAGAATGCACTTTTATTAGGTCTGGTATTAGGCTTATTAAAAGTATTTTCGTGTGTAGGAAGGGACTTTATGGGGCTTCCGCACTGTTTAGAGTCCATAAAAAGGTCGACATGTTTCAGCCTTGATCTGCCGGGCGGTGGGGGTCAAGTAGGCTTTCTTCAGGACCTAGAAACTAATAGAAGTGAAAAGACGAAAAAACCTCTTTTGAGAGGGTAGGTCTAGGTATATTGTCCTGACCTGTATCAAGGTCTTGGAGTACCTGTAAGTAAAAGAGGTCAGAATGTAGCATGCCAATTGCGTATGTGCCGATAAAGACTCGCAAATCTTTTATAACAGTTCTGGCGACAGCCGAGCGCTGGTGTCTACATTTTTAGTGAATCAAATCTTAATAATTATGGGACCGCATTTGTCCGGTCGGACGTCTGCGCATAGATAGCCTGATGCTGTCTAATAGTGGTGTCTGGGCTGTTGTCTGGTCTGGTTCACAACTGCGATCTCTGTTGCAGTCCTCACAATTTTTTGCAAAATTGTAAATGTCTACGCTCATTCCTGGCCACCAGTATTGTGATTGCAATTCTATCAGAGATTTCAATATCTCTTGGTGCCTTAGACCCAATCCCATGTGTGCGTCTTCAATCAAGAAAACTCTCCGGTTCGTGTTTGGAATTACTCTATTCCCCACTCCAGGGATTTGAGCAAAAGGAACGGAGTTTGCATCAATTATGTATGTATTACTGAGTGGATAGTTGAGAGGTAATGTTGCATAATCGTCTTTTAATGACGCTTTCACCGCCAGCATGGTTTCTCCATCTATGTGTTTTTCTGAACGCTTTTTTGTGGCTACGGGAGCCGGTTGAACCGCTGCCGCTGTGGCTCTATCAGCCAATGAATTCCCTGCAACATGAGCGCCATCACGTCGTTGACTCAGTGCGTGTATAACGTGAGTCTTTTGTAGTTCTTTCTGCAAAAGAACTACTTGTTCCCAAAGTTTTTTATGTTTTATTGTGGCACCTGTGTCCTCTTTGTAACCTTTTTTGCTCCATGTCTGCATGTCACTGTTATATGGCTTGTGGTTGCGTTGTAAAAGTAGTCCGTTGTAATAGTTGCGTTGTAACGGTTGTTCCCCAGGTAAGGGCATTTATCAGCAAAAAGAAAACAGTCACAAAACCAATCTAAAGAAATAGAAAAACCAAGGAAAGTGTTATCCAAACATATATCCAAGGAGGGTCCAGATTAATGGGTTTAAGCCATGAACAGAAAACACAGACCCGTGTAGGCAGAGTGTCTAGAATAGAGGAACTGTCAAAAAAATTAGATGAAAAATCATCTATTCCCTCATATTAACCAGAAGCAGTTTGTTAAAAAAACAAGAGGACCACAGTGGACCAAATAAATGCAGCTGAAAGGTTTGTTAGAAATTACCAGGTGTGTCTGTGGTGATCAAGCCACAGTAGAAGTTTTAATTTGTTGACAAATGTCAGCTCAAAGGACATATTTTTTGGCCTGTTGATATAAGCCATGCCACCAACAACGTTGCTGTTGTAACAAAATTGTGGCGTCACACCTGCATGTGCAGAAGCAATACCTTCATGCGCAACTATCACTAAGACTAGTCTGCGGTCTTGGTTGTGAATCAAACGATCACCAACCCCTGACATTGTAACAAAAGAAACTTTCTGTTCACTTAAGGTATTTGTATATATTAAGCTAGAAACCCCCTAAGCAAAGAGGTACCGTCATGTGTAGCATTAACGGCATCCAGTTGATCATTGTCTACCCTTATATGAGAATGAGTAATCGCAGCAACTGTTGCAGTTGTAACTGGAGATTTGTCAGCTTTATCTGCCAAAGAATTCCCAACAACGTATGCTCCCACAGGTTGATGACAATGTATGAATGACATGAGTCTGTGGCAACCTATCCTCTAAGTCTGCCACCTTCACCTAAAGCAATTTATGCTCTATTGTGTTGTCTTTAGAATCTTTGAATCCAGGTTGGGCTGAACCATCAGTATAAATAATATAGTTATAATGTTCAAGAGGCAAAACATTGCTGGGCATCAGATAAACATGCTTATATTGAAGAAATTCTTGTGTCGTTAAAGACAGGTCAAAGACGAAGTCTCCATCAACAGCTGTCAAGGGTGTCATCCATTGTATGCATCTAGGATGGAGGGCTTTAGTGTTAGGAATGCTAGCTTTAGTAACCGCCTCTAACACTGGAATGGAAGTAACAACAATAAAGTGTTTCCCCTGTGCAAGTGACCACTCCTTAAGTATAGCCATCTGACTGCAGTTAGTATATTTTCAGTGGATGCAAAATGCATTTCTTCAATGGAATATAAATGTGATTTATTTGCAAGGGCACTGTTTCACCTTCATTAAAGGTGACATGGGTAAAACCAATGGCGTCCACAACTATTTGGAAGACCAGGTTTGTTGTATTGACACATGTATGTAAGTGACGTGTAGAAAGCAAGTCAGATTGTAGTCATCTGAGTATGTCTGTGTGCACTGATGTCCAATGTGAACTGGAAAAATCAGGATGAATGACTTCATATAATGGTTTAATGCATTTTGCATAGTCAGGTATGTAGGTTCTGCCACAATTACGAATTTTTAACAAGGATTGCAGTTTCCTTAAGGTGTTTGGAGGCTGCATCAGAGAACACTTCTCAAGGAAGTGTGGTGCAAGGCTTTTTCCTTCGTGTGTAAATTCATAATTTAAAAATTGGACACTTAGAAATGCTATATTAGATTTCTTTAAGTTGAACTTGTAGCCAGATTCAGTGAATCCCAATATTATGTGATCCACTCTGGCCAAATGTATATTTAACTCATTGTCCATCAAGTAGATATCATCTACATGGAATAATGCATCGGGCCAATATCTTCTAGAATTGACACAATGCTGGCAGCAAACAGTCCAGGACTTTTCTAATACCTCCATAGGGAGTGGTAAAAAACGAAGCTGAAAGCCAAGCGCCGAGAAGGTAGTCCAATCCTTGCTTTCAAACACTATATTTTGGCAGGAAAAAACATTGACAATGTCCAAGGTTGTTTTGTATTTTTTACAGACTACATTGTTTATAAGTGCCGTACTGTGTGTATTTTGAATTGCAAACTTGCTTGTATGACTATTTAAATGTCTGTAGTCTAAGACTATGCGATATGAATGATCCAGTTTAAGGACAGGAAAAAGAGGTTTATTTATTTGAGAGAGACACAGGGTTTAATTACTCCCTGGTACTCCAACTGGGAGAGTATTTTTCTAATACGTGCTTTAGCATCCCGTTTTATTGGGTATTATGGTTGTGCTTGTGGGCTGGGCCGTATGGGTATTATATGATAAGGAGAGTCCATATCCCAGCCGGCATGATTGTGATATAAAGCAGGTGCCAGTGAAAGAGGCTGCATAGGCTTGTTTGACTTTATCAGGGAGTAGCGTGCTGGTTTGACTATGCCTGTTCTGAGGCCCTTAAAAATCTTCATTTTGTGCTGAGAAAAAAAGCCAAGAAATGTGGCGTTAGTTAAACGACTACGCCTAGCATATAAAGGAGGTAGAGATAATGGAACAGGGGCTTTGAAGGAGGAAACCTGGGAAAAACTTAAACAAGAGGCAATCCTAAAGAACAGCAGGGACTTCTGGCTCATAATTAATGCTCCATTTCTAAAAGATGAATTAGAGATGACTACCGACACGTACATTACTGAGGAGGCCTGGGTGGCTATCTTCGAAGAGTTTTTTGGGTCCCCTGCGGAAGATCCCCCATTGCTATCTGGGCCATTAGTGTTCCCATCCAAAACCAATTTCGTTTTTTATCTTGAAGAAATAACAACTGCTTTGAATCAATGTAGTATATCCAGGGCACCTGGCCCTGATGGGGTACCAATGGATTTCTTTTTAACTAATCAAGAGTTATGGGCCCGCTTCTTACTAATGTTTTGAATGTTGTAGCTAAAACAGGGGTTCCCACCTCTTTGAAAATGACAACAAAAAAAGTGACCAGAAGCCACAAAAGTTAGATAATACATATCTTGTGATCAACATAGCTACTCACCAATTCAGCCAAATGGAAATTAACACCCTACAGAAGGGAACATCCCTTGTTCCTACTTACCATTCTAACTCTTTGGAACTTGAAGTAAGTTTCTTTAAATTCATGGAAACCCTTCTCCTGGGAAATTTCTTTGAAAATATTGTAGGCAATCAACCTCCCAGAAAAGAAGGAACCTTAAGACTTTTAAAACCTAAAAGTAACTACATGGCTCCGGTTAGCCTCAAAATATTGGATTTATTTGATGTCCTCATAAAATATAAAATCCATAAATTATAAAAGCAAGAAGACAGGACACTTGAACCTCCCTAACAAAGAGCGACGAATCATTGATTGATTTACTAAGAATCCAGATATCAAATTAAATCAAAATATGCTTTATTTGATTTTAGCCATTAAAAATCACAAAAACAGACAAATAAAAACAAATATACACTTATTACACAGTTCATTTGTTAAAAAAAGATAATTAAACTGAGCATTTTAGTATTTGGGTGATATACATTTAAGAACAGAGTAATCCTACAGCTATTGGTACAGCCATATCTATATATTTAAAAATGTAACTATTTATTCTTTTACTTACTTTCAGAATGTTCTTTAGGAAGCCAGTCATAACACTGATACAATAGACACTATCCAGCAATTGCAAATATAAAAAGGCATACCGGCATTGCCTCCATCTCCCCACCTTTAATAAAGGCATGTTCCGTCTTAATCTTTCCTTTCCATCGAATTTGCAAAATAAAATCACATGGATAGTAGTTTGTGGTGACATATTGTCGCATGGGCACTGACAGAGTTCTCTAGACCAATCATTCATCTTTGGATAGCTAAATAATTGATGAAAACTACTAAACCTGAAACGTGTTAAAATATGCCTATCATATCCCCATGTACAACATAAAAGGTATGGTTGAATTTCATATGTAATCAAGGTCTTTTGATGTTGAACTACTATACTTTTATTCATCTCCACAGCAACTCTAAGCGACTCAAGATGGATCATGCAGATTGCTTTAAATTCCTTCCTTGTAATGGAATTCATTGACTCTGGGGAATTATAATATTATTGATGCCCCAGATCAATCATAACATTTTTAACATATTTCAGCCAAGTAATCTTACTTGCCTGATCCAAATTAATTAACTACTTAATGATTTGCCTATTTAGACCTGTAAAAGTAGAGGTCTAAACTCTATGCCAGAGTTACACCGGTTGGACTTTAATCACATCTGAGATATAAGGGATACCCAGCTCGCTATGGCAATTAAAAACTGGGGAACTAACAGGTACTGCTGAAATATTCCTTAAAAAAGGCATTTTCCACACGTTGTATTGGAGATACATCATAAAAACCCCAAATCCCGCCCCAAATGTCGCGATGCTCACGCATTTCGCTTAATAAATCTTTAGGATGATCCCCGAGGTCTTTTGCCCATTTTCTTTGAGAAATTTACTACTGCTGCAGTTGACTTCATAAAGAGAAGACTCCTAGCCTTGACACCCGGCCCCCAAGAATCTGAATGCTCAAACAGGATGCCAAGGTATGTAAAAATATTGGTGGAGGCAACCCTGCTATCTCCCAATGGGAAACTACTGCATTTTTGTCTCCCCCACCCAAGGTCATAATAAAAGTTTTTTAGCGTTTAGTTTTAGTCCCAAATCGTCCATAAACCTAGTGTAAGAAGCAAGGGCTTTCTGCATACCTAGATGCATACGGGCCATGAGTACTGCGTCGTCTGGATAGAGAAGGGAGACAATCGGTCGTTTATTAGGTCGAGCCTGGAATTAGCATCCGAAGGATGCGTCCAGGTGGAGACTTATAGCTAGCTGACTCGGGGGAATGAAGGACAGGAAAGTGCCACGCGCTTCTCTTCGGCTGGATTTCACTGCGTGCACGCGCTTTGTCCTTCAGTTTCCTTCAGCATGTTTCTTTGTCTGTGTGAGCGTGCCTTCGGTTTCGTTTCTCAGAGCGCGATAGCTTTCGCTCATTGCTTTCGCTCATTGCTTTCGCTGTTTAGGCTTTAACGAAGTACTCATTTTATGATATGGGCATTTTTATATAGCACAGACTTTGCACGAATGTGTCATTAGGTATTTTTATTACTTACTTACTTAAAAGTGTTAAAGTGTTTCGTTCCGTGCGCGATTGAAGGTGTCATTCTTTCAAAAGGCTTTTTTATTTAATGAAGCGCGGACTTTACTTGAAGGTGCCAAACAAAAGGATTTTTATAATGCAATTGAAGGCCCGCGCCGTGCACATGCGCGCACATATACATAGACAGACACTCGCTCACACACACCCCCTCTTCCCCCCCACAGTCACACACACACACACACACCCCCACACACACACACACAGACTCCAAGACACATACACACACGCATGCACGCTCACACACACACATACACAGCCCCCCACCGCCACACGCGCACACACACATGCCCCCCCGCCCTCGCAGCTCAGCAACAAGGCGAAACCCCACTCGCCGGCTTCCTTGGTGCGGTGGCGGCTCTCCTCTCATCGGCAGCTGCAGGGCCCGGCAGCAGGGCTCTTCCTCCCTCCTTCGGCACCGGGGCGCAGGGTAGGCTCCTGCCTGCTCCGGTGCTCAAAACAGCCGCAGGTCTTCCGTGGGAGGCGGGGTAGGCTCCCGCCCTCCTACTTCCTGTTTCCGGTTGTCCCGCCCGGCCTGCCTGACTTCCTGGTCGCAGGCCGGCGGCGATGTTCGGTTTGTGCAATTTCTTGTAATTATTTTATTTTTGATGATGGAGTATGCGGTCATATAATTCCACCTAATTTGGCTTCAAAAATTGGGTTACCACATGACTGTAAGCTGCCACCAGGACAGGTTGTATCCAGGCCAGTGCTTCCATTTACCAAACATTGCATTCTGGGAGTTGTAGTCCTAGTTCAGTTCAATTAACTCAATTGGTTGACCTATCTGAACAGCGTGGCCCTGCAGGCGTAGAGTCCTCAGGCATCTCTGTACATCTTGTAAGAGGGGATATGATTCTAGTAGTGTTGGCATACATAAACAAGTCCACCAGTTACCTAGAACCCGCACAGCTCCCAGGCCAGGACGTGCCTTGTTGTCTTTTGAAACGCTTGCGGTTCTGGAATCCTGATTGACACTGCAGCAGGCCCGCCTACAGTGATAAAAGGTTCCAGGGGTCTGTATTATTTATGGGAGAGAGATTCAGCTTTCATGCACCACGGGAGACCCCAGATACTGTGTTTAATGGCAACAGTAAACTGTGTTTAAAAGGGTAATTTGAAACACGCATTATGATTCAAGATTGCGTAGAGCCAGAGCACAATAAATAAGGGTATCCTGGATTTAAGGTCAACACATTGTACTGAAAAAAGAAAGCCTGTAAATCTGATTTTAGTCTGAATTTTTTTTATTTCTAATCCTGTTCTAGATTTCGGGGATTATGCTAGAGCGCGTGTTCCAGTGGAATTGTCTAGAACTCCTTCTGTTGTACACATTTTGATCCGATGTCCGTCCTGTACTCCAGCATTTTTGTAACCAAATAAAAGCATCCTTACCTTTTTAGGTCGAGCCTGGAATTAGCATCCAAAGGATGCGTCCAGGTGGAGACTTATAGCTAGCTGACTCCTGTGTTGCACTCGACCCGGGGGTGTCCAACGCAGCTCCAAGAGGGCGAGAAGCATGGCTGACTTCTACCCAAAGCAGGAGAGGCTCCTACCCTCCGGCTCTTACCTGCCCCCCCCCCCCCCGGCTCGGAGCGCCTGTGTTGCACTCGACCCAGGGGTGTCCAACGCAGCTCCAAGAGGGCGAGAAGCATGGCAGACTTCTACCCAAAGCAGGAGAGGCTCCTACCCTCCGGCACTTCCCTGCCCCTCCCTGCTGGGAGCTCCTGTGTTGCACTCGACCCAGGGGTGTCCAGCGCAGCTCCAAGAGGGCGAGAAGCATGACAGACTTCTACCCAAAGCAGGAGAGGCTCCTACCCCCGGCACTTCCCTGCCCCCGCCACCCCTGCTGAGAGCTCCTGTGTTACACTCGACCCAGGGGTGTCCAACACAGCTCCAGGAGGGCGAGAAGCATGGCAGACTTCTACCCAAAGCAGGAGAGGCTCCTACCCTCCGGCTCTTACCTGCCCCCCCCCCCCGGCTGGGAGACTTCTACCTAAAGCAGGAGAGGCTCCTACCCTCCGTCTCTTCCCTGCCCCCCCTGCTGTGTGCTCCTGTGTTGCACTCGACCCAGGGGTGTCCAATGCAGCTCCAAGTGGGAGAGAAGCATGGCAGACTTCTCCCCAAAGCAGGAGAGGCTCCTACCCTCCGGCACTTCCCTGCCCCTCCCTGCTGGGAGCTCCTGTGTTGCACTCGACCCAGGGGTGTCCAACGCAGCTCCAAGAGGGCGAGAAGCATGGCAGACTTCTACACAAAGCAGGAGAGGCTCCTACCCTCCGGCACTCGACCCAGGGGTGTCCAACGCAGCTCCAAGAGGGCGAGAAGCATGGCAGACTTCTACCCAAAGCAGGAGAGGCTCCTACCCTCCGGCACTTCCCTGCCCCCCCTGATGAGAGCTCCTGTGTTGCACTCGACCCAGGAGTGTCCAACGCAGCTCCAAGAGGGCGAGAAGCATGGCAGACTTCTACCCAAAGCAGGAGAGGCTCCTACCCTCCGGCTCTTCCCTGTCCCCCCCCCCTGCTGGGAGTTCCTGTGTTGCACTCGACCCAGGTGTGTCCAACGCAGCTCCAAGAGGGCGAGAAGCATGGCAGACTTCTACCCAAAGCAGGAGAGGCTCCTACCCTCCGGCACTTCCCTGCCCCCCCACCCTTGCTGAGAGCTCCTCTGTTGCACTCGACCCAGGGGTGTCCAACGCAGCTCCAGGAGGGCGAGAAGCATGGCAGACTTCTACCTAAAGCAGGAGAGGCTCCTACCCTCCGTCTCTTCCCTGCCCCCCCTGCTGGGAGCTCCTGTGTTGCACTCGACCCAGGGGTGTCCAATGCAGCTCCAAGAGGGCGAGAAGCATGGCAGACTTCAATGCTATTAAAACAAAGACTTTTAAGGTTGTTCCTGAGCAGCGCATGTGCTGCTCTTCGAAGCACGATGTATTTAGGTATGGACTTGTTAAGATAAGCTTGCAGTTTTGTCCTATAGCTGAAGGTTGGTAGGTTGGGGAAGTAGTGTCTGGGGCGTCCTTTAAACAAGCATTTTCAATGCAATAGGTCTCATTTTTGCGAGAGTTTAACCTTTTCCATGCTCATGACGAGCTGAGCTCATCATGAGGCACGGTGCTCCAGTGCTCATGACGAGCTCAGCTCGTCATGGGCCATGTGCGGGGAGAATTCCCCTGCTGTGTTGAGCGTTCCACAGGAACCAATGCACCTGTGACGAGCTGAACTCGTCATGAGCACAGGAGCACAGTAGCTCATGACGAGCTCAGCTCGTCATGAGCATGGGAGCGCTGTGCGCGCCCCCCCCTTTCCCCCAGCACAGCGGGGGAATTACCCCCGCAGCGGGGGGCTAAGCTATTAGCATTGTAAATGTTTAAAAGCAAAAACATAAATAAAAGGCATTGCCATTTACAATGCCAATAGCTCTAACTTTAATAATGCGAGACCTATTGCATTGCAAATGCTTGTTAACATAAGGCGGGTCTCTAGCCTTTCCTGTCAGTTCCTGTTCCAGAGTGTTGGTATATGAAGTGAACAAGAATGGCGCCAAATCACAGCCTTGTCTCACTCCCCTCTCCACTTTAAATAACGCAGTACACTCCCCTTTGATTCCATTCTGCACCTTAGCAGTGGCCCTTGAATACAGTTGTCTTAGGAACTGAACCAAAACCTGGTCGCCCTCAAAATCAGCCAGAATGTCCCATCATTTGCTGTGTATAACACAGTCAAAGGCGGCTGTGAGGTCTACAAACGCCACATAAAATTTCCCTTGTTCCAAGGCCCTCTCTAAAACCATATTGGACGTCGCTTAAAATATTATTCTCTTCTGCCCAAATATGCAATCTATCTAAAACTATCCTGCCTGCTACCTTCATCAAAGAGTCTAGTGGGGATATCGGGCGATAACATGCAGGGTTTTCCTGTTCCCCTTTTTTAAAAATTGGTACTAATACAGATTCCGACCAAGTTTTAATGAAACCCTTCTCGCAGCAGGCTTGTCGAACCCCAGTGTTATCAGTCAAGACCATAGTAAAGGTGTTAACTTCAACAGATCAATTGGGATCCCTTCAGGGCCTGGGGCCTTACCGCACTTACTTGCGTTTATTGCCCCACAACCTTGTCATGATTAAAATGAAGTTCAATTGGCGAAAAAATTGAAGGATCTCCCCCCTGGCTATTCAAAGGATCCGTAGTACTCTCTACGTTATCCTGTAATTTATACACACTTGAGAAAAAATCTATCCAAGTTTTCTCATCTATTGCGACCACTAATGTCGCAACGTCTGACTTAGTAAAGACCGGTGCATTAACTTCCCTCCAAAATGAAGAACTATCTTTACTCAAGGATGCTTCGTGGAGGCCAAACCAAGCGAGGTCTTTTAAATCTTTCTTTCTGGATTGTCTAGCCAAGTTATACATCCTTCTACATTCTTGAATTTCCTCCTGGTCTCTCTCTATCCTGTGTAAGGCCTCTTTTAATCATGTATATGTTTTTGTACAATGTGAATCAAACCACCCATTGCTACAGATTCGTGTACCCTTTGTTTCCACTCTAAGCAGATTTGGAATAATCAGTGATTTCAGAAAATGTCCTCAATATATTTTCATGGGTAGTAGTTCACCCCAAACACGTTAAGATTAGATCATAGGCCTTTGTCATAATTTGCTTGTTCAGCTCAGCAGGATTATGGCTAGACCAGCGTAGAGTGTATCCATTTAAGTGGGCAGGAATGTATTTTTGGTCCAGGCCAATTGAGAATTTGTGTGTTGGTCAACGACAGTGGGGAGACAAATGTTAATACTCAATGGCAAGTGGTCACTCAATATATTTGAATGGATTTTGTAGTTTGCAATAAAGTTAGCATAACGATTAGGGGCAATTATAAAATCTATTATAGATCGTAATCCCCTGCCAATAAAAGTATAGTCAAACTCCACATTCGGGGAGCACAGACAGTTGGTGAAACCAAGATCATGTTGTGAAAACAAGATGTCATTGAACACCCCCCCCGTCAGTGTATTCAAAATTAATCGGATATACATAATCTTCTACCTCCAACCCACAGATCCCAAGCCCAGCCTGCGGACTTAAATTGACATTAAAATCCTCTCCCCAGACAATAATAATTTCTGTACTATTAGTTGCCCTTAATTTACCAAGATCATAGCTTAGCTGTTTTAAAATGAGCCCCAACTGTCCCTTTTCTTCATTATTATAAATATTTACGACGGTCAGGGTATAACTAGAATCTAGGCGAATCAATATTATTTGGTAATCATTTTCAGATGTTATCAGTTCATTCTTTTTATACACTCAGCAAATTAGAGATGTAAACACAAATCCCCCCTTTTGGCCTCCTGTGTAATGAGTGGATTGCCGGGGTATGATAGGTCTTAAATCCATTTAAGTGGACTTCATCTATAACCCAATTCTCCTGTGTAGGAGAGTAGGGTCTGCAATCCTATGATCACCCGGACTTTTTGCTTTTGTTTCACTGGTTTACGACTTTCTCGGGCTGTGGGCCTGCCAATCAGACCCACAGCCTAGCTGTTCTCTCACTAAATTGATGCGTGTACCTTAGGTGCATTACCCAATTGGAACTGGGCCACTCTGTCAGACCCTGTAACTCAGGGCATCGGTGAACCCAGGGCCTACCAGCGGCGGAAGCATGTATTATGCCACCCCTGGCTGGCCATCTAAATCTGACACAACTGGCTGCACGACAGCTGGGGCAACGGGGCGTACTCGCCCGTTGCTGTAGGTATAGTATCCCTATATCTAAACTCAAAATGGACACCCGAGTTCCTATCAGTCACTCCTATGGCAGGCCTTAACAATCCTGAAGGCAGAGTGCGTGGAATCGTGTGAATTGGGCTCTGGCACGAGCCGAGCCCGGTTGCAGCTTGCGGAACCAAGACCCAATAGCTGTTCCATGATAACGCGTATCATATCGGTAACTTCGGTATAGCGTTATCAAGACATGTCGAGTAAGGTGTCATACGAATCGGGATGCTGCCCCCTCACCAATTCTGGCGACAAGGTTAGCATTCCGCCCTTCTAGAGGGACACGACATGTACGTAACTGTGAACCCCGGTTAAAGTTAACTGAAGCCTCAGCTCCACAAAATGGATGCTGCCACCACAGACACGAGTCTGACCTCCTGCTGCTGGGAGTCCTTCCAGCGAGGAGAGCTTGGACAAAGGGTTTCCTGTCGAGGGCGGTGCTCGCACCGTCCCAGACAGGGTTTGTGTATTCTGGGTAGGTAGGGCTTTACACAAAGGTGACTGCGGAGTGGCACCCCGGTGCTCACTACGCATCTGCCGGCTAGAACCAGTTCCAGGGGCGCGCGGCCCCTGGCCTGGGGAAAGTCCGGCAGGGGAGCGGGGTGTAACTACCCCCCTTCCTGGTCCCACCCCTAGGGCAGGACCTAGTCATGTACCCACCCCTTTCTTTAGGATAAAGGCCGGAGCGGGGACCCTTCCAGATTAGATCATCTTTGAATCAAGAATACTTTCTACGAAAGGACTTCGAGACTCTTCTCAAGATTTCTCCCTTGTGGCTAAGGAGTAGTCACCCTGCACCAGCGGGCACCATCTAAGAACTCTGCGGTTTGCTGCAAGTCCTTCCTCAGGAATCCGACGGCCCAGCTCGACGAGAACCGGCTTCCCTGGCACCTCTGACCTCTACCCACATCGTCAGCTCAGCTGAGATCTGTGGGTGCGACGAGACCTCGAGGGACCGGCCATCATCAAAACCTGCATGCTTTCTTAACCAGCACGACCACCGAAGGAATTCTCTGGTGAGTGCTCTGGGGTCCGAGAAGCCCCGACCCTGAGCAGCTCCAGCACCGAAGTGCAGTCTCCCAGCATCTCCACGATCTGCGTGGGGCCCTTCTGCCGCTGCTCAGCACGTTGTCCGATCACTAGCCGCTGGCTTGTGACCCTTTGACGATGAACGACAAACCAACGCTGCTGGTCTGGTTGCTCCAGACTAGCCTTCTGCTCCTTTTTACGAGAGGAGCACCGCGGACCCTCCTGGTCCACTCAAGACGCCATTTTAGGCCCACCACGTGGCCCTGAAATCTGCCAAGGCTTGTTGCCCCAATCCTGGGCCCAGCGACGCCGACAGCATCAATCTTCGTGGGACAGCTCGCACCTCCATCCTGGTCGCCGACAACGCCTCCTGGTCCGTGAGACTGCAGAGCCTAGCGTCGCCCACTCACCTAGTCGAGGTGACGGCCATCCGGTGCCTTCCTGGTACCCTCTGACTACTGGCTAGTAGTACGAACTTGGTCCCCTCTGCTTTCAGGTATCATCGATCACTGATCCAGGCTTGGATCTCTACGAACTATTCATCACTGGTCGCTGGCCAGCAACTCCTTCCTTCCGGCTCCTGGCTCGTCAGCGAAGACCCCCGACGCCTGTAAGACTTGTGCAGCCGCAGCCCTTGTGGCTAGGTAACTCCGACACTACGGTGTCTGCATAGCCTCCTTACTTAAGGGTCCTGAGTCCCTCGCTTCCGACTTGCCTTATCGGGTCCGCCCGAGACCACTAGAACTTTCCGTGCCCTCGGGCACTTGTTTTAACTGTGCACTTGAAGTATTTTCCTAAGAGTTTTGTTCTGTGCTTAGTACCCTGTCCTCATAAAGAGTCCAGGACTGTTGTGATTCTAATAAATACACTGTTTATTTTCATAACACTTGTGTGGTGTCCTTTCACTTGGGGTTCAAGGGGTATGTGATGGTATTACAGCTGGCTTAACACGCCCTCTAGAGTTTAGCCCGAAGACTGCTCGTATCCACGCTACTAGAATAGCTGGTCTAAGGTTGACTTACAACCAATCACTATAAGGGTCGTTTGGACCGATGCATAGTGGTAGCGAACGCTGCATATCGGGCCAACTTCTCACATTGGTGGCAGCGGTGGGATTTGAGCTTGCTGTTGTTTTACCGCGCGTATCCTAAGAACATCTTGTGAAAGATCGCATAAGTACTCAAGGTACATATAACTTAGCTTAGAATACTCTGAGTTCTACTGAACCAGCTGTTGTAGCTCCTCAAGGCTTAGCACACCTTGGCTACAACTCTTAGCAAGGGATCAGTAGGAAAACCCATAGTGTAGGTAGGTGCATCACTTACACCACACTAGAAGCAGCATGTCAGACAAAGGAGGAAACTCTGAGTCTCCCCTTGTGTCAGTTGGCCTTCCACAGGTCACCTCCAGATATGCTGCACTTAGCTTCCACGAGATGCGACAGATCTGTACATCCCGTAAGCTAAAACAGGGTGCAAACCCTACCATTCCGTTTCTGATTGGTCTCTTGGAGACTTATGATGCCAGGAGAGCGGGTAACACCGACCCTTCTCATCCAGAAATGGAGATGCCCCCCCTCGAGGGAACCCGGGGTGACCCTGACCTTATCCATCTCTCTGCAGAGGGCGAAGAGGAGGAAGAGGAGCCAGAGACATCTGGGGACGAGTCAGACAAAGGTCCAGTCATAGTTAGTCAGCTAACTCAGGACAACTTAAGCCGGCACGAGATTGGTACTAGGAGACCCCTGGGGCCTCTCTCGGGCCAGCTTAACATTGGGAACGGACGAGTTAGGTCTCTGTCGAGAGGCTCTAACAGATCCGTTCGAACCAATGGCTCTCGAGGCTCTGCTCGGAGAGGGATGACATCCCCTCAGAGAAGAGTGTACGAAGCGAAGGAGCGGGAAGTCAATCTGCGGATCGAAAGGGAAGAAGTTGCCCTAGCCAAAGAAAGACTCGCCTTTGCTAGAGAGCAAGAATTGAGTGGGACCATTCCCACTGGTGGCAGCATTCCCCCACGGGAACCCAGGAGTTTAGACACTAAGCACCTGAATAAGATAGTGCCCCCCTTTAAGCAAGGGGACGACATCCACAAATGGATTACTGCTTTGGAGCGGGCCTGCACTGTACAGTGCGTCCCCCAGAGTCAGTGGGCAGCTATCTTGTGGCTCTCCTTTGAAGGTAAAGGTAGAGATAAGCTCCTCACTACTAGAGTTGAGGATGCTAACAATTACCAGGTCCTGAAGAACACACTGATTGATGGGTTCGGCATAACCACTGAGCAGTACAGGTTGCTGTTCAGGGATACCCAGAAAACTCAGTCTCAGGACTGGTCTGATTTAGTTGATTGTGCCACTAAGGCTTTCGAGGGCTGGTTGCTGGGCAGTAAAGTTACTGATTACACAGGATTGTATAATTTGATCATGCGAGAACAGATTTTAAACAATTGTCAGAACCAGTTGTTGCATCAGCACCTTGTCGACTCGGATCTGACCTCTCCCCAAGAATTGGGAAAGAAGGCAGACAGATGGGTCAGAACAAGGGTTAAGCAAAACCAGGGCCAGAACCAGGGTGGTCAAAAGAAAGCAGACCAGAAGGGTAAAGATTCGAAAGGGGAACAAACTGACCAGAAGTCTTCGACAGGTCCCCAACAACCCAAAGAGGGGGGGTCAGGCTTCCCAGAAAAAGAAGAATCAAGAAGGCCAATCAAAAAGGTGGTGCCAATACTGTAAAAGTAAAACTCACTGGTTTAGTGAGTGCACCAAGAAAGGGAGGCAGACTCCTGCTACTGCAGCCCCTAAGGCATCTGTGCCCCCTAGTACAGCCAGCAGTAGTAGTGCGCCTCCCAAGGGACTAGTTGGGTTAACCTTGGGTTCTGAGGGGTGTGACAACTTAGTTGGTACGCTCACTCAGGCTGTCCTTGTCTGTACGGGGGATGTGGATATATCCCCTGACGTCAGTCCCAATACTTTGGGCAAATACCGACAGACGCCTTTAATAAATGGAAGAATGGCTCAGGCCTATAGGGACACTTGTGCCAGTGTCACGATGGTGACGCCTCACTTTGTGGACCCTGGACAGATCATGCCAGGTACAGATTTCCTGGTGACCAATGCCAGCAACGTCACTACCAGTCATAGTTTGGCGATTGTTGCTTTCTCCTGGGGAGGGGTAAATGGCCAGAAAAAGGTTGTTGTTAGTTCAGACCTCCCAGTGGATTGTTTGTTGGGCAATGATTTGGAGTCATCGCAATGGTCAGAGATGGAGCAACGGACCCACATGGAAATGTTAGGCTTGCCAGCACATGTGTTTGCTGTGACTAGGTCACAGGTCAGACGATGCCCCACTGAACAGGTGCTGGATCCTGGAACAACGGACCAGACACCTCCCAAGAAGAAGAGCAGTCGGGTTAAGGCTTCGCCTTCCCCCTTGCCCCAGGTCGAGGATCAAGTCTCAGAGGAGGCTGACCTCCAAGAATTGCGGGAAACTGAACCTAAAGAGCTCGAACTTGATCAAGTTGAGTTTCTGGGTTCAGGGGGACCCACACGAGAGGACCTGGGAAAGGACCAGTTAGACTGCCCTTCCCTTGAACCCCTCAGACAGCAGGCTGCTGCTGAGGCTGCTGGGAACGCCACAGGTACCCACAAGGTATACTGGGAAGATGGACTCCTGTACACTGAGGCAAGAGACCCCAAGCCTGGCATGACCAGGAGGCTGGTTATCCCCTTGTCTCAGCGTGGTTTCCTCCTTACCTTGGCCCACGAGATTCCCTTAGCAGGACACTTAGGCCAGACGAAGACGTGGGACAGGCTTGTCTCGCACTTTCACTGGCCTCATATGAACGAAGATACCAAGGAGTTTTGTCGCTCCTGTGTCACCTGCCAAGCCAGTGGTAAGTCAGGTGGCGCTACAAAGGCCCCCCTTATACCAATGCCTGTGGTGGGGGTGCCCTTTGAACGGGTGGGGATTGACATCGTCGGTCCCATGGAACCACCAACAGCATCAGGGCACAAGTTTATACTGGTGGTAGTGGATCATGCCACCAGGTATCCTGAAGCTATTCCCCTTAGGACCACTACAGCGCCTGTGGTGGCCAGAGCCCTAGTTGGAGTATTCTCCAGAGTGGGTTTCCCTAAGGAGGTCGTCTCCGACAGAGGTGCAAACTTCATGTCGAGCTACTTAACTGCTATGTGGAAGGAATGTGGTGTCAACTACAAGTTCACTACACCCTATCACCCACAATGCAATGGGCTTGTTGAGAGATTCAACAGGACCCTAAAAGGGATGATTCATGGACTACCTGAAAAGCTTCGGCGTAGATGGGACGTCCTGATTCCCTGCCTTTTATTCGCTTACAGAGAAGTCCCACAGAAGGGGGTTGGCTACAGCCCTTTTGCACTTTTGTACGGGCATCCTGTAAGAGGACCCCTATGTTTGGTGAAGGAAGGATGGGAGAGACCTCTCAAAAAGCCTGCAACCAGCATAGTGGACTATGTGCTTGGTCTCCGCTCGCGGATGGCTGAATACATTGAGAAGGCATCCGAAAACCTTAAGGCCAGCCAAGAACTCCAGAAAACTTGGCATGACCAAAAGGCTGTCTTGACTGTTTACCAGCCCGGACAGAAGGTGTGGGTGTTGGAGCCAGTGGCCCCAGCAGCACTCAAGGACAAATGGTCCGGGCCCTACACCATCCTGGAGAAAAAGGGAGAGGTCACCTACCTGGTAGACCTTGGAACTCCCCGGAGCCCCCACAGGGTGCTCCATGTCAACAGGCTCAAGGCATATGTCGACAGGAAGGACATGAGTTTGCTCATGGCCATAGATGAGGGACAGGAGGAGGAGAGTGACCCTCTCCCCGACCTGCTCACTCAGAATCCTGACGATGGATCGGTAGACGGTGTTGTCTTTTGTGGCAGCCTCTCCGAACATCAACAGGAGGATTGTAAACAAGTTCTTCAATCCTTCCGGCATATGTTCTCTCTAACACCCAGTCAGACCAATTGGTGTACCCATGAGGTCGACACTGGTGACAGCTTGCCCGTCAAGAGTAAAATCTACAGGCAGCCCGATCACGTTAGAGACTGCATCAAAAGTGAAGTGCAGAAAATGTTGGAGCTGGGAGTCATTGAACCCTCGGATAGCCCTTGGGCTAGTCCCGTAGTTCTAGTGCCGAAACCTCACACCCCGGGCGGTAAGAAAGAGATGAGGTTCTGCGTAGACTACAGGGGTCTCAATGCAGTCACTAAGACTGATGCCCACCCAATACCAAGGGCAGACGAGCTTATCGATAGATTGGCTTCGGCCAACTACTTAAGTACGTTTGACCTGACAGCTGGGTATTGGCAAATCAGGTTAGCTGAGGACGCCAAGCCTAAGACCGCATTTTCTACCCCTGGTGGGCATTATCAGTTCGTGGTGATGCCCTTTGGTTTGAAAAATGCACCTGCCACCTTCCAACGGTTGGTGAATCACGTTCTCACTGGGCTGGATGACTTCTGTGCGGCGTATCTTGACGATATTGCTGTCTTTAGCTCCACCTGGGAGGATCACCTGGTCCACCTGCGGAAAGTGTTAGAGGCTCTGCAAGCAGCAGGTCTCACTATCAAGGCTACCAAGTGCCAGATAGGGCAGACACAGGTTGTATACTTGGGCCACCTTGTAGGTGGAGGCCAAGTTCAACCACTGGAGAGCAAAATACAGTCAATCAGGGACTGGGCTCCTCCAACCACCCAGACTCAGGTTCGAGCTTTCTTGGGCCTGACTGGTTACTATCGGAAGTTCGTCAGAAATTACGGATCGATTGTGACTCCGCTCAATGAACTGACGAGTAAGAAAATGCCAAAAAAGGTTCAGTGGACAGCGAGCTGTCAAAAAGCATTCGATGACCTAAAACAGGCCATGTGCACGGCACCTATCCTCAAGAGTCCAGACTACTCCAAACCATTCATTGTCCAAACAGATGCTTCTGAGTTGGGTGTGGGAGCTGTTCTATCTCAACTGAATTTTGATGGTAATGACCAGCCCATCGCTTTCATAAGCAGACGGCTGACCCCCAGAGAGAAAAATTGGTCCGCTATAGAGAGGGAGGCCTTCGCTGTGGTGTGGGCCCTGAAGAAACTGAGGCCATACTTGTTTGGCACTCATTTCAAGATTCAGACCGACCACAAGCCCCTCCTATGGCTAAATCAGATGAAGGGTGAAAACCCCAAACTGCTTAGGTGGTCCATTTCCCTACAGGGGATGGACTTCACAGTGGAGCATAGACCTGGCACTGATCATGGCAATGCAGATGGGCTCTCCAGGTATTTCCACTTAGAACAAGAAGACTCACCTGGTCAAGGTTAGCTTATTGTCCCAACGTTTGGGGGGGGGGTCATGTAGGAGAGTAGGGTCTGCAATCCTATGATCACCCGGACTTTTTGCTTTTGTTTCACTGGTTTACGACTTTCTCGGGCTGTGGGCCTGCCAATCAGACCCACAGCCTAGCTGTTCTCTCACTAAATTGATGCGTGTACCTTAGGTGCATTACCCAATTGGAACTGGGCCACCCTGTCAGACCCTGTAACTCAGGGCATCGGTGAACCCAGGGCCTACCAGGGGCGGAAGCATGTATTATGCCACCCCTGGCTGGCCATCTAAATCTGACACAACTGGCTGCACGACAGCTGGGGCAACGGGGCGTACTCGCCCGTTGCTGTAGGTATAGTATCCCTATATCTAAACTCAAAATGGACACCCGAGTTCCTATCAGTCACTCCTATGGCAGGCCTTAACAATCCTGAAGGCAGAGTGCGTGGAATCGTGTGAATTGGGCTCTGGCACGAGCCGAGCCCAGTTGCAGCTTGCGGAACCAAGACCCAATAGCTGTTCCATGATAACGCGTATCATATCGGTAACTTCGGTATAGCGTTATCAAGACATGTCGAGAAGGTGTCATACGAATCGGGATGCTGCCCCCTCACCAATTCTGGCGACGAGGTTAGCATTCCGCCCTTCTAGAGGGACACGACATGTACGTAACTGTGAACCCCGGTTAAAGTTAACTGAAGCCTCAGCTCCACAAAATGGATGCTGCCCCCACAGACACGAGTCTGACCTCCTGCTGCTGGGAGTCCTTCCAGCGAGGAGAGCTTGGACAAAGGGTTTCCTGTCGAGGGCGGTGCTCGCACCGTCCCAGACAGGGTTTGTGTATTCTGGGTAGGTAGGGCTTTACACGAAGGTGACTGCGGAGTCGCACCCCGGTGCTCACTACGCATCTGCCGGCTAGAACCAGTTCCAGGGGCGCGCGGCCCCTGGCCTGGGGAAAGTCCGGCAGGGGAGCGGGGTGTAACTACCCCCCTTCCTGGTCCCACCCCTAGGGCAGGACCTAGTCATGTGCCCACCCCTTTCTTTAGGATAAAGGCCGGAGCGGGGACCCTTCCAGATTAGATCATCTTTGAATCAAGAATACTTTCTACGAAAGGACTTCGAGACTCTTCTCAAGATTTCTCCCTTGTGGCTAAGGAGTAGTCACCCTGCACCAGCGGGCACCATCTAAGAACTCTGCGGTTTGCTGCAAGTCCTTCCTCAGGAATCCGACGGCCCAGCTCGACGAGAACCGGCTTCCCTGGCACCTCTGACCTCTACCCACATCGTCAGCTCAGCTGAGATCTGTGGGTGCGACGAGACCTCGAGGGACCGGCCATCATCAAAACCTGCACGCTTTCTTAACCAGCACGACCACCGAAGGAATTCTCTGGTGAGTGCTCTGGGGTCCGAGAAGCCCCGACCCTGAGCAGCTCCAGCACCGAAGTGCAGTCTCCCAGCATCTCCACGATCTGCGTGGGGCCCTTCTGCCGCTGCTCAGCACGTTGTCCGATCACTAGCCGCTGGCTTGTGACCCTTTGACGACGAACGACAAACCAACGCTGCTGGTCTGGTTGCTCCAGACTAGCCGTCTGCTCCTTTTTACGAGAGGAGCACCGCGGACCCTCCTGGTCCACTCAAGACGCCATTTTAGGCCCACCACGTGGCCCTGAAATCTGCCAAGGCTTGTTGCCCCAATCCTGGGCCCAGCGACGCCGACAGCATCAATCTTCGTGGGACAGCTCGCACCTCCATCCTGGTCGCTGACAACGCCTCCTGGTCCGTGAGACTGCAGAGCCTAGCGTCGCCCACTCACCTAGTCGAGGTGACGGCCATCCGGTGCCTTCCTGGTACCCTCTGACTACTGGCTAGTAGTACGAACTTGGTCCCCTCTGCTTTCAGGTATCATCGATCACTGATCCAGGCTTGGATCTCTACGAACTATTCATCACTGGTCGCCGGCCAGCAACTCCTTCCTTCCGGCTCCTGGCTCGTCAGCGAAGACCCCCGACGCCTGTAAGACTTGTGCAGCCGCAGCCCTTGTGGCTAGGTAACTCCGACACTACGGTGTCTGCATAGCCTCCTTGCTTAAGGGTCCTGAGTCCCTCGCTTCCGACTTGCCTTATCGGGTCCTCCCGAGACCACTAGAACTTTCCGTGCCCTCTGGCACTTGTTTTAACTGTGCACTTGAAGTATTTTCCAAAGAGTTTTGTTCTGTGCTTAGTACCCTGTCCTCATAAAGAGTCCTGGGCTGTTGTGATTCTAATAAATAAACTGTTTATTTTCATAACACTTGTGTGGTGTCCTTTCACTTGGGGTTCAAGGGGTATGTGATGGTATTACAGCTGGCTTAACACGCACTCTAGAGTTTAGCCCGAAGACTGCTCGTATCCACGCTACTAGGATAGCTGGTCTAAGGTTGACTTACAATCAATCACCATAAGGGTCGTTTGGACCGATGCATAGTGGTCGCTAGAATAGCGAACGCTGCATATCGGGCTAACTTCTCACATCCTGTAAACACAGGATATCGAATTTATCAATAAACTCAATCCAAACTAAATTATTCACTTTTTTTACGGAGGCCAGCTATGTTACAAAGAAGAACACTAACATTTTTAGAGGAGTTTGATCCACAAACTAATTCTATCTGGTGGCTTAATTCAGGCCTAGATTGCTCAACCTGACTTGGATTACCAAGCATACTTGGTTCTAAAATGTCCCTAATCATAAGGTCTAACCCAGGAACTTCGCCCTTATTAATCATATTAACCATCGGATCATCTTCTCGGAAAATCATAACGAGATTCATAGCAGTTGAATATTTTTTGACTGACACCGACTTGGATGAAGATTTAAAAGTATTCTTACTAGAGTTATTACACTATACTCTCTACCACAATTATTTTTGATGGGAGAATGAGTTTGTTCTACAACTCAGTCACTTCCATGGGCAATTGCGCTGCCCCATGGCATGCCAATCTCCTTATGCATAAGTTTGAAATGGATTACATTCTTACCAACGACACTTGGAAAAGCAACCTTATCTTCTTTTTAAGGTACATCAATGACATTTTCATTTATGGAAAGGTTCTAACAAGGAGCTATGGTCAGCTATTGAGAAATTGAATACCATCAAGGACCGGATATAATTCACACTTAACATCAGTGAGAATAATCTAACTTTCCTGGATGCATTAATATCTAAAGTCAACAACAACTTGAAACAGATATATACAGAAAAGAGACTGATCGCAACAGTTTATTGCATTTCAACAGCTTTCACCAAAAACTCACTTAAAGCACATTTATTGTTTTCACAGCTTTTAAGAGTCAAAAGAATTGTTTCCAAACTTGAAAACTGGAAATAATCAAGCTGGATATGGTTAAAAGGTTTAGAAACAGAGGTTACCTATCTGAGGTATTGGACAACGCCTTAAAACTATCACTCATTACAATTCGTAAACAACTGTTAACTCCCACACACAAACAAGACAAAACTAACAGAATGGTCTTGGTGTGCAAATTTTCTATGGGGAGCTTCACATTCAAGAAAATCATTCTTAAGCACTAGCTCATGATACAGATGGAACCAGAGTTCAAAGGTATATTTTCTGATCCCCCTGTTCGCTTACAAGTGGGATAAGTACATTAAGGAGCTATTGGAAACTAAAAACATTCATGAAGGAAGATTCAAGTACAAAGAAACTGTTCTGTGTTTGCATTGTAACTATTGTAATAATTGTCATGAAAGGTAACCTCATAACCCATCCATGTAAAGGAACGAAAAATCCAGTTACACACTACAGCTAGCTGTGATACTAAAAACGTAATATACCTATTGAAATGCCCATGTGTCTTGGTGTACATTGGGAAGATTGAACGCAAAATCAAAATTCTGTTAAACGAACACAAGAGTAACATAAGGACCTAGAATTCAAAATCTGTTTTAGCTTCCCACTTCATGACATTCAATCACAACATCTGTCAACTGCGTTTTATGGTATTAGACACTGTTGACATCCTGGAAGGCAGAGACAATCGCAAATATCTTCCACTGAGGAAGATATATTGGATAAAGAGATATGAAACACTCATGCTAAACGGACTGAATGATCGTATTGAGTTTAGTTGTTACTTAGGGTGCCCTGTAATATCTACTTTACTTTCTGTCTTTTTATTTTCTGCCTTCTAACTGTCTCTCTTGGTCACACCTTTGAGTGTTTACCTCATGTCTATCATTTCGATCTTTTTCAACATACGTTTTATTGATATATGTGTATCTCTGGTTTATTGTACATGCTCTAACCTTTCTGAATGGCCCCCTGACATCACTCAGGTCTGGATTCGGGTTACAGTTTGTTTTTATGAGTGAGTCCTAGACCTACACAAATGGCATCTATTTTGACTCTTTTTACATGCACTATTTATCATTTTCACAATACAAATTGATGTTAGTGTACTTATTTGTTTTTCCACTAGTCACCATTCCAAGATGGCTCCCACAGTACATCTCTTTAGGGTAGTCAGTTATTTGTGTTTTACCCTGCTACATCCGTAAGCTGTCCCTGCCCGCATTTTGGCATCACTATGGTGGGAGACCCGGATGCGGTGTGTCAAACTTAAGAGACAACTGATTTCAGAAAGAATATTTCCAAAGCCGTCAGCACATAACACATTATGTTTGTAATGTTAATACCTGCAGTTCATTGATAAGTAGCCTGCCATCACTGCATGCCATTAACTTTAATGTATAATGGAGGGGGTGTGGTCTGCCGAGTAGTGGAATGGCCGCTCTTTGAGTGAGCTCCACCAGCTAGGTGAAAAATTCAGCAATAATCCTCATATTTGGTCTAGGGGAGCCTGAACTCGACATCCCTGCATCCCTGCATCCCTGACCTGCGGCGGATTACAGCGGTGGGCTCAGTTGAATCCTGCGGCGGCTCTCCGGGAAGGTGACAGAGACGCTTGCTGGGCCCGAGGCAGCTCACGTCCACTGCTGGATGACAGAGACGGCGGTCGCCAAAATTGAGCTCGGGAACTGAGCGGCGCTGCAGGCCTGAGGCTACCAGCAGAGGGAGGTCATCCGGCTGCGGCCCCGCCTGGCCTTGGGTGAGATATGCTGTGCTGAGAGGCGGTGGAGAGGCGTACGATCCTCGATGTGCCCGGCCCCTTTAATGTCGAGGGCTACTGTTGTTCTTGGAGGTGCCAAGACTGGAGGGAGAGGGGGTAGGCCCTGACCGCCATCTTTGAGCCCTCATGCACGGAGGGCGAAGATAAATGATCAAGAGGTGTTGGGGGCGCCCTGACTGACCCCGGCGATTGGATGTTGTGCCTAGAGGGTCGACCTGAGAGGTGGGGGCACTCAAGGTGGTGAGTGGAGCAGGCCCATCGTGCCAGACAATTTGCGACTGCCACGAGTTGGGGGAACCATTTTGAGGCACCTGAGGGGGACGGGGATTCAGCGCAGCGGAGGCCCTGCGTGCCCCGGGGGACTATCCCACCCCTGGCGACCTGCCAGATACTTGGGGCTGTGATGGTGAAAACGCTCCCTGAAATATTGGATGGGTATGCGCCTTGATGCCCAATCATGCTGCTGGTGAGGGCAGCTGCTTGTGGGGGCAGCGGGGAGGCCCTGAAGTCTCTTTGTGTGATGCTGCGGGTTGCTTCCAATCTCCTGGCCACATAACTGAGATCTTGTGCTGTGACTGTTGCTGGACACCTGCACTGGGCAGGTACATTTGTGGAGCTCCTACTGCCCACTGGAGTGGCCTGGGGCGGCTCTCCCTTCTATGTCTTTAACTGTGCGTTGCCTGGTGGTCTGTACCCCCGCTTCATCTGGCAAATGCTGGTGCCAAGATCCATCGGAGGTGCAGAGGTGGGGATTGTAATGCCATTCCGCTACGGGTCCGGGGTGTGATTGGACTATGCTGGGGACCCCGTGCTGCGCAGCCTGAGTTGAAGAGACCGGCGGCAGCAGGGCACTGAAACATATTTGCAGCGGGCCCTCTGATTTACCTCTGACCTTGACGAGCCGGCGACTAGTTGATCCAGCATGGGCAAGCTGGTTGCCAAACAACCCACACTTGCTTTCGACAAATGCTCCATGCGCCAGAATGACCCAACTTCGGGGCCGCAGTCTGAGGAACAGCGGGAGAATCAAGGAGAGGATCTGCGCACCCTCATGTTAGAAATGCGCTCCAGTCTGCGAAATATTGACTCCAAGCTGGACACCCTGACCACACAATTAGACTCTGTGAAGGCCCAAGTTACAGTCCATGAAACCCGACTAGATGCCTTGGAGAATCGACACATTGAATTTCTCGCATTTCAAACAGAGACCAATGAGCAGTTGCTGAATATATGCAAGCTCCTGGGAGTGATCCGCGCAAAGGACGACGATTTGGAGGCGAGATCACAGAGGAATAACCTTCGCATCCTAGGAATTCCGGAGACGACTGCGATTGCCAAGATGGAAACCTATGTGGCAGACCTACTTCATTCACTGTTTGACCCGCACCTATCGCCTGTGTTTGTAATGGAGAGGGCACACAGGGCCCTGGGTCAGAAACCTCCAGTGGGAGCTCCGCCGAGACCGATCTTGGCCAAATTGTTGAATTACCAAGACAGTGACAATATCCTGCGAATGGCGAGAGAGAGGGCTCAACTGACTCACCAAGGTAACAGCCTATCATTCTGTCCGGACTTTACCCCAGCTGTGCAGGCGGCGAGGCATGAGTTCTTACCGGCTAAGAAGATTCTTCTACAGGCGCAGATCCCTTACTCTCTTCTTTACCCTGCCAAATTGAAGGTCTCCTGTGACGGTACTGCACACTATTTCACAAATACAAAATCTGCTCTCAAATTCGCTAAATAAGTTGGAGGTGAAAGAGCCTAGAAACTAAAATTCTTTATAAATGATGACTCATTCCACTAACACACTTACCAACAATACCAGGCCCATAAACATAGTGAATGAGGTGAATGGATCATATGTTATTTTGACTCTATGCAATAAACTATCTACAATAAACAAGTCCAGCTTGTCATTTTGAAAAGTTTATTTTTAGATTTCATAAGTAAAGTCTTTAATAACTCACTTTATTAGAATCAAACATTTAGTTTTATTAATTCAAATCACATTAATCATTGGCACAAAGTAAGCTGTCAGAATTAATCAAAATGATGAATTTAAGTAAACATTAGCTTTTTCTCCAAGTTAATTTTCAAGCCTGAAAGAGAAACAAATAATAAACAGTTGCATGCTTACACTCTCCCAAGGCAATCCGACAGCGCTTCGCCCCTCTGGAAAAGAACGTTCCCAACCCCACAAGAGAGCCAATTTTATATCATTTTTCGCTCTCAAATCTGACTAAATGTTATTATTTAGTAAAGTTCAGCACTGTGATTGGTTTATGGCCATCAGACCACCTCAGCTACTAGTCCAGAGAATATGCGCGTCACTGTGCCATTGTCCATTCAAAGTGACAACGACTTCCGAGGCATTTGCAACAAAAAGTTGCCAATCCACTTCCGCCAGAGCTCGGCAGATTCACGCTTGTCACTTCCTCGACCTTGAATAGGATCAGCCAGAGCAGTCCATGGAATAAACTCCATTTAAAAGTCTTTTCTTTAATAAAGTTCTGAGCCAGAGAAACAAGTTCATTGACCTCTTGCAATGTTTTTTTTTTCTTTCACCGTGCAGCTTGGCTCAGCTTCTGCTCAATTCAGGCCGACCAACTTTCTCCAAGCAAGAACTAGGCCTCAGCTCACACTTGAGCTATTATTTAAACAAACACAAAAGAGTGATTAATTCAAGTAAAGCAAACCCTTGTGTACCACCCAGTCCCTTATTAATTATTAATTAAACCACTAATAAAAAACATTTAGCAGAAGCAAACATTTAAAGCAGCACATAGAATAACCACCATTCTCCATGTAGTCCAGCTTTATGTTTCTGAAAGAATAAAAAGATAATTAAATGACACACAGACAGACAATACACAACATAAGACTCACATATAAGCACATATAAAAGCACATGCCATGAATGATCAGCTGCATGTTAATGGTGACAAAGACAATAGGACAGACATAATAAACAGGACAATATTAATAATGTGTTACAAAAACAGACTTGCAAATGCACATAAGCACATATAATTAGTTTCCCGCGTGTTCATGTGTGGTGCAAACTTAATCTAGGTTGAATTAGTAAAATAAATCATGCAACAGTGCATTAATTAATCAGTTAATGTTATAGGGAATTGAATCCACAGGCCAGAATAAAATATTTTCTGCAGCCCGCTCTATCAACTCCCTCATCTGGTGATATTAAAATCACCAAACAACACTCCAAAAATTTTTAGAAAAATTTCACCCATTTTAGAGACAACACACACTGAATTCTCTCAATATTAGTTTCCCTAAACCCCTGTCTCAGCTGTCTGATTATCTTTATCAAACTGAGCTCTTCGCATTTCCTCTAATTCGTATTCCTTTTCCTGTTCCTTTTTGAGTTTATAAATTCTTTTCTTTTCATTCTGACGCTTCCTTCTTTTGTGAATCAAACAACTAATTTTTAGCAGCATTATCATTATAACAATGACAATTACTGGATAGAGCACTTTGCCAATGATGGACCTGCCAAGTTCTGAAAACCAATCTTTAATGGCCTCCATTCTTTTTCCAATCTTTTCCGTAAAAGTTTCTTCCTCCATAGGTTCAATTTCTTCATGAAAATGTGTAATGTTTTTAACAAGTAACTCTATATCCCGACTCTTTTCAGGAATATAGGTACAGCAATGTTGAACATGTAAGACCCCACAGACTCCACCCTCTTTTGCAAGCAGAATGTCTAAAGCAAGACGATTCTGAATAGCCATACTTCTGATTGCGACAAGTTCTGTACTAACCAATTGAAAACCACTCGCAGTATCAGTTGACAACCTATCCACAATTGTGGACACTTTTCTAATTTTAATAGAATTCATCGTTACCCCCACCATAGGAATAACAGCACCAAAAATGTCTCCCAGAATTTCTGAGAAACTTTCTCTTTTGTATCTATTTTGATTCAAGTGTTCACCAAATTCAAAAGTACCTTTTTCATTTCTATCAATATGAAATATTTTTGGAAAGACCAGGCCGATATAGCATGTCCCATACCAGTGATCTGGAAGACTAAAATAAGCCTTATTGCCACAAATAAAATAAATTCCAGGAAAAATTGGATCCTTTCCACCTTTGAATCCCCATCCCCCTTCAATACGATAAGTATCTTCACATTGACTAGCACCTACAAAAAGATTATCGTACAAAGTATTATCTCTCCTAATACAAAATTTACCACTAACTGGTTCATCAATATGTATTGCTGCATTAGTATTAACACCATTTAGTTTAGCATCTTCTAACTGCCAATATTTAGACTTAGCATGTTTTAGTTTCTCATTTCTTTTGTAAACAGCCCTTCTCTCCTCAACCATGTTAAGGAAAGTCTTTTCTTCAGCTCTCATTTTGCATGTTAAATTATTTCTATAGGCATATTCATAGTTTAATTCATTAGTAACTAAAAAGAATTCCCTCATCTGCTTCGCAGATCTTGCTTTGTTTAAGCTATTTACAATTTTGAGATTTGCAAAAACTTCATCAAAGTCTGAATAATAATACTCCAGACGACCAGTTTGATAGAACAGACTAGTAATCACACTACAGGTAATGCCATAAGTGAGAGGTAACATATTATAAGTCACTCCCTCAGAAACAGAAGTGGGTAATTTTACACACACATAGCAATCTTTGACATTCATTACTTTGACATATTCAGATAAAAGCCTTGAAAATGAATTGGTTGAAAAATCACCAATTGATCTATCTTGATGAGACAGTGGGTCATGATTAATAACTCTACTGGACCTGCCAGCATGCTTCTCATGAATAGATTCTGCTTTACTAGTAATATTAGTCTTAGATTTTTGCTTATCAACATCAAAAGGATAGACCACAGCTAAAATTAGCCAAAGTAGAATTAATAATATCACACAAATTGAGGTCATCTTACAACACCTTTTAAAAATTGTACACCTAGAAGTATCTGATCTAGGCATTTCCAAAAACAAAAACAAAAATTTTAAATAAAATGTAAGTAAATGTAAGTAACAATTATATCCAAAATGTAAGTAAATGTAAGTAACAATTATATCCCCCCTTTTAAAATATATTTTTTTTTTTTACCCTAAACAAATTTTCTTCGACCTTGTGTCACAAAATATATATATATTTTTTTTAAATAACTAAACAGAATTTCTTCGACCTTATGTCACCTAACAAATTTTCTTCAGCCTTATGCCAGAAAACAAAGTTACCTAATACACAATTTCTTCAGCCTTATGCCAAGAAACAAAAAGTACCTAATACATGTTTTCTTCAGCCTTGTGCTAGGAAATAGATCCTCAACTAATTTCTAACAAATTTTAATCCCTGTCACTTTCTAAAAATTCTTGACCACTGCTGTCCACCTCAACAATCGGTGGAATGATTATATAGGTCCATTCTGGAGACCTATATTTCTGATTTGGCCTAATTATTCTTTTTGTTTTGCGAGTGATGACTTCTATTTTTTTGTTTTCACCTTCGTTACTTTTTTCAAGTTCACTTCCTTGACTAGTAATTTCGTTGACTTGTTCTTTTGATTTCTTTACCAGTTTGAATTTCAGATTATTTTCTTCAGGCCAAATGTCTCCTTTTCTCAAGACTTTTTTCTTTGGCACACTTTCGTTGCATTCAGTTTTCCAAGCTCTTTTTCTTTGTTTTCTTATTTCAGAATCTTCATCACTTTCAGTGTCTGTATCTGAGACATCAAATCTGTATCTAGGAATTTCTCTACTCGGCAACTTCACTCCATTTGAAACAATACCTTTACTGGTACTTGGCAATTCCTCTTCTTCAGGAATCACCTCCAGCTTCCCAGCTTCAAGCTTTTTGTTCACAGAGCTACTTCTTTCTTGCTTTTCAAGAGTTTCGCTCAGATTTTTGTCTCGCTCAGAATCTTCTGCTTCTTCTGAATCTCTCTTTTCTCTCAGAGATTCTTCTTCAAGCAAATCATCATCATCAACACCTTGAATTCCAGTATTCAGATCTTCTTTATTCAAGTTCTGACTTCCATCTAGATTTTCTTGATGTTGATTTTCTTGGGGATCACCAAAATCTGAATCTGAATCTGAATCAGAATCTGGATCTTCTGGGTCTCTTTCTGAATCTGAGTCAGCTGTTATATCACCTTCTTCATCATTTTCAGGAGGTAACACACGAATTGTATGGCTTGGATGTATCCACCTTTTTAGTCCTTTACATTTTATTGCATTTGTTGTTATAAGCTCTATCAGAGGCATGAAAAGTAAAGACTCTCGTGGGCAGAGGCGTCCACGACTGGGCAGCTTAGCGACAATGACTAACTGTTATGATATTGTATTGGTTAATCTGAAGTGCCTTTTACCGATATGCTGCAATGTATGATAATACTCGTCAATGTTGCTGGGGGTCCTATTATCCTTGTTCTTTTATATGCTGTGAATTAGCCAGGGGATGTCGAGGAGGGCATGTACCATTCACTGTAGATTCCCTAGTCACCCTGTTTACTCAGGGGTGAACACTGGTGCCACTACGCCCCCCCCATAGGAGTTTTCCCTTACATTTCCAGGAAATGTTATGGTTTGCGTTATTGGGGTGGGTTCTTCTGCAACCTGATTGGGGGGTTGGAGTGGGTGGCGGGTTGGGGGTGGAGTTTGTTAGGTTGTTCAATGCCAGTGAGAGAAATAGCGGCTGATGGAGGTGCACATTCTATGATTTGTATTTTCTGCTACCCCCCACTGCTGAGGCTGTTGTGGGTGTACAAATGCTAGACCATTATATTTGATGACATGGAACATTAGAGGGCTAAACGATTGTTGAAAGACCAGGCTTGTACACACCTATTTAACAAGGCACACCGTTGACATCTTCCTGCTACAGGAGACACACCTTAACATTACACCGTCTCCGAAGCTGCGTAATCGCAGATGGAGGGGCGTATACTCGTCCATATATTTATGTTGCTAATTATGCAAGAGGGGTGTTTATTCTGATTAGACAGGGATTAGACTGGTGAGAGAGAGGTGCATAGGACCCTGAGGGGAGGTATGTCATCATGTGCGGGGTGTTGGAGGGGACGTCCTGGGCGATCGCTGCAGTCTATGGTCCTAATATAGATTCTCCTGCCTTTTTTTATGATGTGTGGTCCAAGATTAAGATGATGGGATGTGATACTGTGCTGTGTGGTGGGGATTATAATGCCATACTTGACAATGCAATGGATAGGAGGGGAACGGCCCGGGCCTTACACCCAGCGGCAAGCGCCGCTTTGCAATCTATAGTTACATTCACCATCATCCACAGGGACACCATCAGAGTCTCAACCAACACCGAAGACTCTGACAGCATGGCCGAAGAACTACACTTCCAGATCCACGTCAACCACAACACCACCCTCAGAGGAACCCTTGTCTATCGACCCCCCGGGCCCCATGCACAATTCAGCAAATCCATCGACGACCTCATCAGCACTTACGCCCTCGCCTCCACAGACTACATCCTTCTCGGGGACCTGAACTTCCACCTCAAAAACGCCAGTGACAGTAACACCACAACCCTGATCGCCAAACTCACCAACCTCGGACTCAAACAGCTCGTCACCACACCCACCCATGCCGCTGGACACACGCTCGACCCCATCTTCTCTGCCAGTGACCACGTCACCTTCAGCCACTCCACCGAGATCCACTGGACAGACCACCACTGCATCCATTTTTCCTTCGGGAAACACACCGCACACAACCAACCACAACGGGTCCCACACCGCAGCTGGAAAAAAGTCACTGAAGACCAGCTCATCTCCACTCTCACCCAAAACCTGCCACCTGAGACCTCCGAGACCGACGCAGCAGCCCACAACTTCAGACAATGGATCGACAACTGCGCCAACACCCTTGCCCGAATCAGGAAACCCTCCAACAAGCGCACCAACATGAGGGCCATCTGGTTCAACGCCGACCTCTAGAACTCCAAGCAACTGCGAAGACTCAAGAAGCAGTGGCGCAAGGACCCAACACCAGATAACCACACCGCCCTCACGAATGCGAGACGCAAACACCACCAACTCATCCGATCCGCCAAAAGAGCCTCCTTCAAAAAACGCATCAACAACAACGGTCACAACAGCAAAGAGCTCTTCAACATCATGAAAGAACTCACCTCCCCAGCTCCAGCTCCAACGACATCCCACCATCGCAAGAACTCTGCGACTCCCTGACCACCTTCTTCTACCGCAAGATTGAAGACATCCACAGCAGCATTGACAACCATATGCCAACAACAGGTCTTGACCCCCCCCCGATTCAACACCCACCGTACACACCAACCTCCTGCTCTCCTAGGATCATGTCAACGACGAAGACACCATCAAAATCATGAACACCATCAACTCCGGCTCACCCTCCAACCCCTGCCCCCACCACATTTTCAACAAGGCAAGCGCCATCATCGCACACCAACCCCGAAAAATCATCAACATCTCCTTCGAGACTGCCACCTTCCCGGAAAGCTGGAAACACGCTGAGATCAACGCCCTACTCAAGAGACCCAAGTCAGACCCAAAGGACCTCAAGAACTTCTGACCCACCCCCCTGCTCCCATTCCCAGCGAAAGTCTTTGAAAAGACGGTCAACAAACAACTGACCCGCTTCCTGGAGGAGAACAACGTCCTGGACCTCTCCCAATCCGGATTCCCCAGCAACTACAGCACCAAAACCGCCCTCATCGCTGCCATTGACGACATCAGTACCATTCTGGAGAACGGTGAAACCACGGCCCTCATCCTCCTGGGCCTCTCGGCCGCATTTAACACCGTCTGCCACCAAACCCTATGCACACGCCTCCGAGACGCAGGGATCCGAGACAAAACCCTTGACTGGATCACCTCCTTCCTCACCGGCAGAACCCAGAGAGTCTACCTCCCCCTTTCTGTTCCAAGCCACCACAATCACCTTCGGCGTACCCCAAGGATCATCCCTCAGCCTGACCCTTTTTAACATCTGCATGGTAACGCTCCCCAACATCGTCTGAGCATACCACCTCAGCATCGTCTCCTATGCTGACAACACCTAGCTGATCCTCTCCCTCACCAAGGACCCAGCCACGCCCAAATCCAACCTCCACGAACTAGCCGGCTGAAGCTGAACTCTGACAAGACAGAGGTCCTCATCCTCGGATCCACCCCCTCTGCATGGGATGACTCCTGGTGGCTGGCCATGCTGAGATCTGCCCCGACTTCCACCAACCACGCGAGCAACCTGGGCTTCATCCTGGACTCCACACTCGCTATGACCCGGCAGTTTAATGCCATCCCCTCCTTCCGCTTCAACACCCTCGGCATGTTCCAAAAGATCTACAGATGGATCCCCACCGAAACCAGAAGGATGGTCACCCAAGCACATGTCAGCAGCAGGCTGGATTACGGTAACGCCCTCTACGCAGGAACAACGGCCTCACTCTAGAAGAGCCTCCAACGCATATAAAATGCCTCCGCACGCCTCATCCTCGGACTCCCTCGCCACAGCCACATCACCACCCACCTGAGAAACCTGCACTGGCTTCCGGTCAACTAGAGGATCAAATTCAAGCTCCTCACCCACACCCACAAAGCACTCCACAACGCTGGACCAGCATACCTTAAGGAACAATTATCATTCTACATCCCAAACTGCCAGCTTTGCTCTGCCAACCTCGCCCTGGCCACCGTCCCACGCATCCGCCGAATGACCACTGGCGGCAGCTCATTCTCCCACCTCGCCACCAAGACGTGGAACACCCTCCCCGTCCAGCTACGGCAGACCCAAGACCTGTTGACCTTCAGGAGACTCCTCAAGAACTGGCTGTTCTAACAGTAGCTGCTCCCCCCAACCCTTATACCTTGAGACCCTCACGGGTAAGTAGCGCATTAAACCCACACTAATGCCAGTCTGGGATTTAATGTAAAACCAACTCCCAGTGACCTGACTGAGTGGCTGCCGAGGCTGCCACCATCAGACATGTTTCTGGACCCCTGGGTCAAGAGCTTGATGCTCTTGGGGGCCTGAAACAATGCACATCCTGGGACGAGGTGCCCAGCCTCCTCCCCCAGGATGGGCAGGGTTTACGAAGGAGAAGATTCAAAGGCATACGGCCTTTGTGAGCCTCTCCAGACCCCTTGCTCTACTCAGCAACTGGTCCTCATTGGTTTTACTCCTTACTTTGGGCGGGAGACCCGGTGGGAAAAACAAAGTGAGGTAGAGAGGTGTGCCCACCTCTGCCAACTCCACCCCTATGGTGGGCGAGGCGAGGTGAAGCCCAACCACAAGTCCACGCCATCTTGAGGGTGGGGGGACCCAGCCAACCAGGGACAGGCTCCTGCCCCTCTCCCATGGGAGAGTGGCAGAATACGGGTATACCCACCCCAGGGAAGGGGCCCATTGGTTCCTGCCCTCTACCTACCTGTAACGCTCCTAAATTTAGTGTTTCCTTCTTCAGATCCAGCAACCACAAGAAAAGAAGAAGGAGAAGAAGGACGAGAAGCCGTGCAGAGCTAACAAGATGACGACGCCCACTGACTTGGCCCCAGCCCTACAGGCTTGTCTCCCCTCGAACCTGCTGCTGCAAAACCCCGGCATGTTTAGCGGCCAGCAACCTCAAGAACCCCGGAAGACCTGCCTGCATTCACTTTTCAAGCTGTTTCTCCTATGAATACCAGACGTGTTTGAACTGCAGCTTCTGGAGCCAGCCAGAAACCGAGAATCCAGCACACTCTGCACCCTTCGAGCCCGCCTGAGTTTGAGTGAACAAACACCACGAGGAGGTGGTCCCCCGGGTGATCCTGACCCGTGATCCGGTGACCCCTGACCTGCCTCAAGCCTCCAGACGACGCCTGCAGCCTCAATCCAGAGGACCCCCCCCTACCACGACTTGAGCGGGTAAGAAAATCCGACGTACCAAGGCACCCCTGCACCTGATGCCCCACGGCCTTGTGTGCCCAACCCAGTGGTGCCTAACCAACCCTCTACATCCCTACTTATCCCTCGAAGTGTTGGTCACTCCAGGAAGATCCTCGCCCCCCAGCCTGCAGTGTATCTTTGTCCCGGAGAATCTCCGTTGAAATCAACAGGGCACTTGAACTCAAAACAGCACCCTGCACCCAGCTGCCCTAGTGCCGCTGAGGGTGCCCCTGTGGTGCTAACTTGGTCCCCAACTTGCCCTGAGCTTAACCCTAGGAGCTTTGCTCCCACAACCCCGTGGGCTGCTTGCCAGCAGCCACTAACCGAAGTCCCCCTATCCTCCATGGGATAACATTGGGCCTCAACACTCTGCAACCGGCCGCCCGGGTGCCGCTGAGGGTGCAACAACAGTGCATCACTGACCCTGGGAGACCCCTGAGTCTAACCCCAGGACCCTAACTCCAAAGACAGATTACCTACCTGGAAACCGATAACCTCTTTTTCCTCATAGAATAACATTGACAATTTTTCTTCCAAAAAGTTTCTGAGTTGACTTTTGAAAACTACAAATATTCCTTAAAAATCAGCCGAATACCCGAAACACATCTTCTCAACTGTTTGCAGGAAATTTCCCAGTGCTGAATCTAGGTATCTAGCACTGAGTAAGAAAAAGTATTGATAACATAACTTACCTGCTAAGTGAATTTACTCCCATAAGATAACATTGGGGATTCTATGTGAAAAAGTTTTTTAAGTGTCAACTTTCGAAATGCAATAATAATCTTTGAAAATCGTACCTCTAACTAAAACACATTTACTCACCTATTTTCAGGAAATGTCCCAGGGCTGAATCTAGGATCCAGCCCTATGTTAGCAAAAGTAATCTGAAAAGTAATTAACTGTTTTTTTCTTAAAATGCCCTTTCATTTGAATGTACTATAACTGCAATGGGTTGCAAACTGCTTACTTAAAACTGTAACTAAAACCAGTACAAGTTACACTGCAATTTTGAACTGGGTTCATACAATTAATTTACTACTGAAATTTATTTTTATTTTTTCTTTGTACCAGGCTTACTAGGTTCTAGAAATAAAACAACAATTCATTTGCTGACTGAGTGTGTACATCAAATGCTTAACACTTTCCTCTGATACTGCCTTACTGCTAGACAAAGCTACAACTTTAGAGAGTAAGGTTCTATCTAACTTTAACCTCTGCCAAACCTCTGGAGACCCTTGGACTCTATACGCACTGAACCTCACTTTGGTGCAGTATATATAGAGCCAGTTTCTTACAATGTGGTCTCCCCAGTGTCCCTTTGTTGTCAATACTAATCCCAAGTATACAAAAGAATGTGTTGCTTCAATAGGGACGCTATTTACATGGTGGGTTCTAGTGTTTACGTTTCATTGCCCACACACCATTGTATGTCTTCTCAAATTGAGTACTAGATCCTTATCATGTATGAATTCTGCAAATTTTTCAATGGGAGTCTGAAGCCCATTCGCAGTTCTCGATACAAGAACTGAGTCATCCGCATAGAGTAAAGTCGGGATAGCACGTTTGTCTACTCTAGGAACATGGGCATTTAACATTTGCAAACCCTCATCAACTCCATTCATGTACAAGGAAAAAATAAGTGGGGCAAGCACGCATCCCTGCCTGATTCCCGTGTTACCCTGATGCTGGTGGTGCATTCTCCCTCAAGCCCATAGCGAACTCTTGTACTCAAATGGCTTTATATTTGTAAGAGTTATATGATGATGTAATTTGGTGCGCCCATATGAATCAAAGTTTACATCAACTTTGCGTGGTTTACTAGGTCAAAAGCACTAGTAAGGTCGACAAAACAAAGATGTAGATGGCCATTTTTTGTGATTGATTACTTACTAATAAATAGGTGCAAATGTATACATTGTTCTATTGTCCCTATCTCCCTTCTGAAACTGTATGGTGATTCAGTGAGAATTTTATTTTTGCCTGCCCACAATTCCAACCTCTCTAACAATAGCCTACCCATCAATGTTGAGGTTGCGATGAGGAGGGAAATAGGTTGATAGCATTTGGCTTCACTCCTATTACCCTTTTTAAAAATTTGTAGCAATAATACTTTCAGTCCATGTTCTTGGTACCAAGCCCCCTGCAATGATATTAAACACTTTTTGTAACAATGGGGACCAAAGACCCATATCAAGTTTAAAAATGTCTATTGGAACCCCATCAACACCAGGGGCCTTTCCATTTGCACTTTTTTCTAGGGCTAATATGACTTCATCCAGGGTAAATGGGTCCAAATTTGGAGGGTCAATAGTTATAAAATATTTTACTTTCTACTAATTCCAAGGTACTTTTGGGGTTGCTATTTTCTACTAATACGGGAATTTCATCATCTGGATTAAAAACCTGTCTGAAATAACTTATTCACTCTTGGGGCTGCACTAAACTCTTAATTTTAGCAGCGCAACTGTCTTTATAATAGGGGTGGCTTGTTTGTCTTCCAAAATAGAGATTAATCCTTTGTTTTGGCAGCCTGAGTAAGGTTTTCCCACGCGTGGTCTTGAATCTCCTTCTTCCTTTTTGTGAGGGTCTGTTTATATATCATCCTATGATTTTTGATTTGTTCTCTATCTCTAGGCCTAATTTATAAAGTGTTTTTTAGTAACAGGTTTGCCTTTGTGCATTCAGAATCAAACCAGCTGATTATTTTCTTCACTTTCTTGTTGCTCTCAATTTTTAAACCCCTAGTGATTACAGCGGGGATGTTACAAAAAGCCCCAATGATCTGATTGTTGGTTGAATCCTCCCAGTTGCATATTTCAATATAATGTTTGCAATCACTTATCAATCTGTCCACAAATTCATTTGGGTTTACCCCGGACCATTTAATCGACACACCATTATTTCCCTGGGTTGATATAGTGGATGCTAAGCACGGCCTGGCATGGGAGTTATCATTTAATATAACTGTAGAAAATTGTGGATGATGATCACTTAAGCAACTTTTTATCACCTTCATTTTCACCATTTGGTCTTGGCCATGTGCCGACATTAATATATAGTCGATAATTGAACACTGACCGTGCCCTTCAAAGGTTGGTAGCTCGGATTCACCAGCCAAGATAGCCTGTTCCACTATTTCTAAATTATATTTATACATTGCCCCGTTAATTGATTCACCCTAAATGTTATGCAGAAAATGAGAATAGCTTTCCCTTGACTCATTTCCATATCCACAGTGTTTCCCTTCTAGGATACTACATTTCCTACTATTAAAATCTCCAGCCCAGATCAGGAAATAATCACTTCAGATCTGATTTAAAAATGAATCGAGCTCCCTCTCAAGTGACAGTATTATTAGATTCCTAGTGTTATCAAAAACATTATTATAAAAGTTAATTACTACAAACCACTGATAATCAATAGACAGTAACCACAAAAATTGAAAATAAGGTAAATCAATATAAACTTTCTTTAGATTCAGCGGGCGTGTAACTGAAAGTAAACTGCCAAACCTCCCATTGCTCTTCCATTTCATGTGGGAGTCGCTTGTGTATCAACTATTGCAAAACCATCTGCGTGGAAAGGTTTTGTGTGCCAAGTCTCGCACATACAGATAATTTGGCAGTTATCTAGAGATTCCGGCCATACATTGTCATTTAATTTCTTATTAATACCCTCTATGTTCCATGTTACTAGGATAAAGTTCTTAGACTTTGAAATTGGAGTTGGGAGTAATTCATTGCCGATAGGGCGATGATTTTGTTCAACGCCCTGGTGTAGTCAATCCACATCACTGTACCTACTGAGGGGTGAAAATCTGTTAAGGCAAGAGGTCTATGCCTATCTGCTATCAATGAACCATTTCCGGGCACACAAAAATGCTCTATTACTGGTTTGTAGAAATATCCTAAGGGTACCCCAGTAATTACATTTTTCTGATATTTAGATGACATTCCTCCTCTGTTACATATCTCTTCAAGCAAAATTCCGACCATCTCTGGGTGTCAAAAAGAGACAACAAAAAAGTCCCTTTCACAAGAGTTCGGTAATTTCCCCACCCAGGGAACTCTTCTTGCCATAAGAGTATTTTGAGCCAAGGTATTTGGGTCATAGTGGCAGTGTTTAGTAAACCAATACAAAACCTTGTTTCTCAGGTCTACCCAATCCTCATTGACACCATCCTTTAGTTCTGGCTCATCTTTGAGAATAATGGTATAGGGTGTAGCCTCAGGTGGTAAGGGTAGAGGTCTCTGATAATTACTTCGAGGTTGATATCTGTGCTCTGTTTTATCTGGGTTACTGATTATGGATCTCGTTGTTTTTGTCACTTTGTGGGATAACGCCGTGGAGTGCATACTAGTATGACTGTTTTCCTTGCTCATGGTCTCAGACGTGTGTTTTCCTTTGTACAATACTGCGGATCCCAATGAACCAGATACAGTGTCGTTTTTGATAGTTCGTTGGATTTTGTTTGTTACTATTCTATCAAATTTTTTACTCAGGTTATTGTCAGATACACATTTCTCTGGTAATAACAATTAATTTAGAAATCTGGGCTACATCATCCTTAATTTTCATAATTTCCGATAACAATTTCTTTTCAATTGAATCAATCTTCCCATGTAGATTTTTAAAAGGTAAATCCAGGTTATGGGAGCAGTCATTACTTGAGCTAGCCTTTTGACCCCCGCTCTGTTTCTCAGCCATGAGCTGAGATTGCTTGATAGGATCTTTAATTTTTTCCTTCAATAACTGTATACTTTTAGTTGCTGTGGATGTGATTAAATCTGTACCCTCTCTCAAAACCGATCTTTCCAATTGTATGGTTGATACACAGGGTGCTGCACTAGTATTATGTATTAACGGCCACATGCATCAACCTATTTAGGAAGTGCAAACGGTGAGAATCGGTAAATTCGGCCGTTTGCAATTCCCAAATAGGTTTTTGGGATGCATCAAACATTTTTGGAAAAATCGCAATTTTTAGCGAATTCCAAAAATGCGATCGCTTTTAAGGAATCGCAAATTTGCGATTCCTTAAAAGCAATGCATGATTACTTTTAAAATTGCGAATTCGCAATTAGGGGGTGCAAATTACCACGAGGGTGAACCTCGTGGTAATTTGCGAAAATGTATTAAAATGCTAAAAATTGCATTTTAAAACACTGTCATGTTACACACACACATGTCCTTAGGACATGTGTGTGTGAAACATGCACTTTTGCGAAATCGCAAATTAGAATTCGCATAATATTTGCAATTCGGTAAAAATTGCGATTTTTGCCGAATCGCGATTTAAATCATGCATCCCATTTTGCGATTCCTTATATGCGATTCCCTAAAAATCGCAAATAAGGAATCGCAAAACCGAACTTTGATGCATGTCGCCGTAAGTCTGTTATACTGATGTGTTGGGGTTTATTATTTAAAACTGTCTCCAATATAGTTAGGTGCATCAAATATAGTATCATCAACCGCGGTAGTAAGTGCAATCTTTGTGGGCGTCAAACGCTCCTCGACATTAACTATTTCACTGTTAATTAGTCCAGTTGCGGTATTTAGGTAATTCGTGATAGATGCACTCATTCTTGCATTTTTAGTTTTACTGCCTGAGGCAACAACCACATGCTTACGTTTTCCCATGATTATGAAGGGCAACAAGGACCAAAAATGGGGCACAGTAAGACAAATATGGTTGTAGGATGCAATTTCAGTCTATTACCGTGATTCTAAAGGTCTTACTGCCAAATTTAGGGACTTGGCCCAGCCCAGCCTCTTTCGACCGCTGACGGGGGCAGACGGGCCCGCCTGGCCCATGCTTCACCCGGGCATGGCCCGGGCACGCCTCCTGGCATGTAGTGAGGGCTTCAGCGGCGTTCGCGCCGCTTGGCTGCTGGGGGATGTGGTCCACACTCTCCTGCGGCCCCCTCCCCCGTAACTACAGGCTGAAACTGCAAAGTTACGAGCTCCCCTGTTTTAAAACGCAAAATAAAATAAAATGCAATGCTGTCTGGTCTGAGTTTTCATCACATGGGCACTTTGGAAATTTATGATTATGACTCAAGCATCAGGAGCATTTCTTGTGAACTGTTTTGACATCTATGAATGAAATTTGTGAAAGAACGCTCACATCATTATTTGTTGCCTTTCCTCACGGTATGTTATTTAGCACTGGCATGTGGACAATCAACCCATAGATGTGGGCAGTATTGAGGATTTTACAAAAAATAAATGGAAATAGTTTGGGTTGTGCAGCACAATAGGCTAGATTTGTCCTATATTATCTGTTCAGAGTTTGTAAAAATGTGGCCGTGTTTGGTGCAACAGATGAGTGAATTTCATCCATCCAGGAGATACAGATTCAGTTCAAGGGACCGCCTACAAGTTGTGATCCATGTTTTTGGCATAAGGTGAGTGATCATGTAACAACCTGTGTGATGCACGTTGTTCTAAGAAGTCATGGATATCAAGAAAAGGGGATATTTCTGAAGTTACGTTTGCTAGTATTGGCTCGTTGGCAGTATTAATTGCTTACCTTATGAGGGCAATACCCCTATGTCGACAACCTTGAAATATATTTAAGTAAGGTAGAGTAAGTAATTCTCAATAATAATAATAAACATGTGGTTTGATATACCTGGAGTAAAACAGTGGTCATAGATTACATACTAATTGTTACATGTGTTTATTTTAATGCAGTTGAAAACAAATTAAACCCTCTATTTAATTGCAAGGCAGAAGATTCTCTGCTGCCTCATAATTAATTATGGAGAATTTTGTGGAAAACACTGCAGCCGCAAAATCACACAATTCCAGTGGCCTTGTCTATCGGTGGATAGTTAGTACCGGGTTCACTCTCAATACTTTTACTGCTTTACTCTCAGTGTTCAGCTCTAGTTATGATAGTTTTAGGACTTTCAGTGGTCAGTTCTAAACTCCTTTCTGTTACTGAGAATATTTCTGTTTAAGGAATGTGGTCAGCAGTATTTCAGACTGATGATTTATGAGAGTAAAGCATCAGCACTTTTTCTGCTGGTCCTGATGGACAATTCTAATCCCAGATTCACCACTTTAGTATAATCCCAGGCCCCAGATTGTATCCATAAACCATTTAAAGCAGTGCTTCCATGTTTTTAAACATTTGTTTATTGATTTTCATGAAATAGTATAACATACACTCACATTTCAAAACAGTAATTCAGACCATTACATTTCCGCATTCTTTATCCATGTGTAGACATTACATGCACAGTGCTGTAAAATATAATAAGGGTGAACACCGCTGTCCAGCATCCCTGCATTCAGTAGACGACCTCATTTGAATTACAGTACCCCATCCATATCAATGGTGCGAATATAGTCTGTGAAAAAACGCCAGCAATCTTTCGGTCTAGACCTGGTAGGCAGTTCTTCTTCATATGTCAAGAGACGATCCCTGCAAGAAGCCATATCACGGTGCCATTGGATCACCTTCGGTACTTTCGTGCTTCCCCAACATTGAGCTATTTGATGCTTTGCTAACAGCAATGCTATAGCGCAAAATTTGCGCTTTTCCGCTTTAACGGTGGGCAATATACCCAGCAAACAGCATTTTATCGTGCATGTTATTACCGTTCCCACCATTTTAGACAAGTTAGTGGACACTTCCTCCCAGAACTTCTGTACCTTCCCACAACTCCATGCGAGGTGAAGGAAATCAGCTTCATCTGCACCGCACCTCTTGCATGTCGCCTCTTCTTGCAAGCCATATCTACACAATTTAGCGGGTGTGTAATATGTTTGGTGGATATATCTGAAGTGTATGATGAGTAGGTTGCCATTAGGCGTGAGTAGTCTTACTAATGCACACATAGTTTGCCTTTCCTTTTCAGTTAAAGGGTCTGTAAGCTATTTGTCCCATCTCGATTTGGCCTTATCAGTAGTGTACGGAATTTCCTCCTGCGCTGTTTTATAAAGTCTCGACACCAAATGTGTAGTGTTTGATGTCGTCAGTACAAACTGTAGTGTATTTAAACTTACTGGTTCAGCTGGGTAGTCTGGATATAACTTCTGTATGGCCCTCTGTAGTCTATAGTAGGTACATTTAAACAGTAAAGTTTGGTTTTGTATGTATGTTATTTATTTATTTTTTTATTTATTTATTTATTTATTGCTTGCTTGCTTGTTAAGCGCCTGAGTCAATTCCCGAAGGGATATCTCTGCGCTGTTGCTTACATTGGACAGTTTACTGTGTGATTTGAAGCTGTAGGGGGGAGTTTTGATAGATTTTATGGCAGGGTAAAGAGGTAAGTTTTAAGTTTTTTCCTGAATGGTTCTAGATTCCTGATCTGTTTCAGTTCAGTGGGTAGGGAGTTCCAGAGGATAGGTCCTTTGTAAGACAGGGCTCGACCTCCCTGTCTGGCTCTTCTTATCTTTGGGACCTGTAGCAGTTGATGGTTGCTTGAACGTAGTGTACGTCCAGGGGTGTATGGTACAAATTTTTCTTTTAGGTATTTGGGGCTAGTACCAAACAGGCATCTAAGTATCATGCTACAGATTTTTAATTTGATGCGCTGCTTTACTGGCAGCCAGTGAAGTTGGCGAAGTAGAGGGCGGGAAGGCGTTCTGGGAGGGGCATTGAGAGCCAGTCTAGCTGCCGTATTTTGGACAACCTGAAGTTTATCCAGCTGTTCTTCATTTGCCGATAAGTATAGTCCGTTGCAGTAGTCCATTCTGCTTATTATAAGGGTTTGGATGAGTGTTTTTCTATGATTGTCTGGCAGATATGGAAAGACGCGTCGCAATAGCCCCACCACATGGAGGCAAGCCCCTGCCACTTGAGTGGTGTGCTCCTTGAGCAGGAGCGCCTGGTCTAGTTTGACGCCAAGGTTTTTTGCTATTGGTTTGGGGTTGGGAACAGGGCCTAGCTCCAGGGGCCACCATTCTGGGGACCATAGAAGAGTCGCCCCCCCAAACAGCATGACCTCGGTTTTGGACACATTGCATTGGAGGAAATTTTGAGCCATCCAATGCGCTACTGCTCTCATCCCATCCGCAAATGATGACTGAATTGCTGGTGTGAGAGTTTGAAAGGGAAACAAAAGCTGGGTGTCATCAGCGTATGACACCGGAGTGAATCCATAGGATCTTATCAGATTTGCTAAGGGGGCCACATAAATGTTAAAAAGCGTGGGGCTAAGGCACGAGCCCTGTGGCACTCCCTTAGTTAGCAGTCTTGATGGTGAAGAATGAGAGCCCAATCTGACACCTTGAGTTCGGCCAGAAAGAAAGCTTTGCAGCCATGATAGTATTTACAACAGGGGGTGGTGAGGGACAGAGTCTCTGAATTAAGCAGAAAGCCCTCACCCAGTCAAGAGATCAGGGCTAGATCCAACACCGTTTTTTAGCTCACTGCACCATCCCAGTTTCAGAACCTGGCTGTATGCAAATTAGTCTGTTCCTGTCCCAGTGCATGATGGGAACAGGGCAAACCAAACTACAAAAGCCAATTCTTACACTGGGAAGGAAACAAGCTCCCGGGGACCGGTTTCTGGCATTACAGCCGTCTTCGGCCCGGTTTGCTTGAATCCTGATGGTGCAATGAGCAAGGGTCTCACATCTGAGAATACCCTTCCACGCTTAGGGTGGACAAAATTATTTACAACAGGGGGTGGTGAGGGACAGAGTCTCTGAATTAAGCAGAAAGCTCTCACCCAGTCAAGAGATCAGGGCTAGATCCAACACCGTTTTTTAGCTCACTGCACCATCCCAGTTTCAGAACCTGGCTGTATGCAAATTAGTCTGTTCCTGTCCCAGTGCATGATGGGAACAGGGCAAACCAAACTACAAAAGCCAATTCTTACACTGGGAAGGAAACAAGCTCCCGGGGACCGGTTTCTGGCATTACAGCCGTCTTCGGCCCGGTTTGCTTGAATCCTGATGGTGCAATGAGCAAGGGTCTCACATCTGAGAATACCCTTCCACGCTTAGGGTGGACAAAATTATTTACAACAGGGGGTGGTGAGGGACAGAGTCTCTGAATTAAGCAGAAAGCTCTCACCCAGTCAAGAGATCAGGGCTAGATCCAACACCGTTTTTTAGCTCACTGCACCATCCCAGTTTCAGAACCTGGCTGTATGCAAATTAGTCTGTTCCTGTCCCAGTGCATGATGGGAACAGGGCAAACCAAACTACAAAAGCCAATTCTTACACTGGGAAGGAAACAAGCTCCCGGGGACCGGTTTCTGGCATTACAGCCGTCTTCGGCCCGGTTTGCTTGAATCCTGATGGTGCAATGAGCAAGGGTCTCACATCTGAGAATACCCTTCCACGCTTAGGGTGGACAAAATTATTTACAACAGGGGGTGGTGAGGGACAGAGTCTCTGAATTAAGCAGAAAGCTCTCACCCAGTCAAGAGATCAGGGCTAGATCCAACACCGTTTTTTAGCTCACTGCACCATCCCAGTTTCAGAACCTGGCTGTATGCAAATTAGTCTGTTCCTGTCCCAGTGCATGATGGGAACAGGGCAAACCAAACTACAAAAGCCAATTCTTAAACTGGGAAGGAAACAAGCTCCCGGGGACCGGTTTCTGGCATTACAGCCGTCTTCGTCCCGGTTTGCTTGAATCCTGATGGTGCAATGAGCAAGGGTCTCACATCTGAGAATACCCTTCCACGCTTAGGGTGGACACAATTATTTACAACAGGGGGTGGTGAGGGACAGAGTCTCTGAATTAAGCAGAAAGCTCTCACCCAGTCAAGAGATCAGGGCTAGATCCAACACCGTTTTTTAGCTCACTGCACCATCCCAGTTTCAGAACCTGGCTGTATGCAAATTAGTCTGTTCCTGTCCCAGTGCATGATGGGAACAGGGCAAACCAAACTACAAAAGCCAATTCTTACACTGGGAAGGAAACAAGCTCCCGGGGACCGGTTTCTGGCATTACAGCCGTCTTCGGCCCGGTGGTCTGTTTAACTCAGACACTCTGTTCATCACCACCCCCTTTTTGTAAATCGTTTTTGGCCACTATAGGTGTGGCAGGGTATACTCAGACATGAATCCCTTTCTCACTGCTCCATCAGGATTCAAGCAAGCCGGGCCGAAGAAGGCTGAAATGCCAGAAACCGGTCCCCGGTAGCTTGTCTCCTTTCTGGTGAAGAATTGGCTTGGTAGTTTAGTCTGCCCTGTTCCCATGATGCACTGGGCCAGGGACAGACTGATTTGCATATAGCCAGGTTCTGAGCTGGGATGGGGCAGTGAGATAAATAACGGTGATGGATCAAGCCCTGATCTTTGGACTGGGTAAGAGTGGTCTGTTTAACTCAGACACTCTGTTCATCACCACCCCCTTTTTGTAAATCGTTTTTGGCCACTATAAGTGTGGCAGGGTATACTCAGACATGAGTCCCTTTCTCACTGCTCCATCAGGATTCAAGCAAGCCGGGCCGAAGAAGGCTGAAATGCCAGAAACCGGTCCCCGGTAGCTTGTCTCCTTTCTGGTGAAGAATTGGCTTGGTAGTTTAGTCTGCCCTGTTCCCATGATGCACTGGGCCAGGGACAGACTGATTTGCATATAGCCAGGTTCTGAGCTGGGATGGGGCAGTGAGATAAATAACGGTGATGGATCAAGCCCTGATCTTTGGACTGGGTAAGAGTGGTCTGTTTAACTCAGACACTCTGTTCATCACCACCCCCTTTTTGTAAATCGTTTTTGGCCACTATAGGTGTGGCAGGGTATACTCAGACATGAGTCCCTTTCTCACTGCTCCATCAGGATTCAAGCAAGCCGGGCCGAAGAAGGCTGAAATGCCAGAAACCGGTCCCCGGTAGCTTGTCTCCTTTCTGGTGAAGAATTGGCTTGGTAGTTTAGTCTGCCCTGTTCCCATGATGCACTGGGCCAGGGACAGACTGATTTGCATATAGCCAGGTTCTGAGCTGGGATGGGGCAGTGAGATAAATAACGGTGATGGATCAAGCCCTGATCTTTGGACTGGGTAAGAGTGGTCTGTTTAACTCAGACACTCTGTTCATCACCACCCCCTTTTTGTAAATCGTTGCAGCCATGATAGAGCCGTTCCTCCTACCCCCACATCACTCAGTCTTTCGAGAAGAAGTTCATGTGATACCGTGTCGAAGGCAGCGGACAAATCTAACAGCACTAAAATCACTGATCCCCCCCTATCCAGTGACATCCTGATGTTGTCGGTCACGGAGAGGAGGGCTGATTCAGTGCTGTGATTGGGCCTAAAACCAGATTGGGATGGGTCCAGGCCCTCCGCTGCCTCGATGTATTTCGACAGGTGGGTGTTAACATGCTTCTCGGTGAGTTTACTGAGGTAGGGTAGGAGGGAGATGGGTCTATGGTTTGAAAGGTCAGACCAGGGTAGTGTGGTATTTTTCCGAATGGGATTGACTACTGCTTGTTTCCACTGAGATGGTACCTGTCCTTCGCTAAGGGATTGATTTATGATGGTTTGTATAAATGGGCCTAGGAAGGAGTTTAGAGGAGCCATCATTTTCGCTGGTATGAGGTCATTAGGGGAGCCAGATTTTATATGGCTAGTTAGGAGGGGGAGATCGGTGTTGGAAACTAGGGGAAAAGAGAGTAAAGATACTGTTTTTTGTTGCGATGTAGTGGGGACATGGTTGCCACAGTTGGTGCTGGTGGCTTTCAAGATTTTATCATATATGGTATTAATTTTACTCTCGAAAAACAGGGATATCTCATTACAGAGTGGCAGTGAGAAGTCATCCGAGCTCACACATGCTGTGGGTTTTACAAAGGATTCAAGTATCTTATATAATTCCTTCGAGGAATTGCCTGCCTCTGACAGTTGTTGGGCCAGACTGTTCTTGTGAGCCTCTCTGATGTTTTTGTAGTATTTTGATTGGGCTTCTAAATAGGCTTTCCTATCCTCTACGAGGTGTGACCTCCTCCATTTTTTTTCCAGTCTTCTACACCCTTGCTTCTCAGTTCTTAATATGTCTGTGTACCATTTCTCCTGTTTGTGAGTGGGGAATTGTTTGTGAAGTTTCAGCGGGGCTAGCTTATCTATTGCCTCCATAAGAGAATCATTGAATTTGATTAGTGTATCTTCTACCTTATCTGTTTCAAGAAATTTGTTTTTTTTCCAGATCTTCTGTAATCCTTCTGTGGTGACTTTATGCCACTGGCGCCGCCATATTGGAGGAAGAGTTTTGTTGGATGGCAGTTTATTTGTAATAGGAAGGTCAAATTCTAACAGATAGTGGTCTGTCCAGTCCAACTGAGAGGTGGTTTTACAGGGCAAGGTGGGGCAGTTCGAGAAGAGTAAGTCTAGGAGGTGTCCCCCTTTGTGGGTGGGACCGGAATTATGGAGTTCAAGCCCTATCGTGGACATGTCTGCGAGCAGAGATTTTGTTTCCGTGAGTTCCGGGTTGTCTGCATGTATATTAAAATCACCTAGGAGGACAAAGTCTTCTTTGGCTCTGAGATAAGGGGCTAGTAATTCCATAAGGGAAAGGGAAAACCCTGCACATGGTCCCGGTGGGCGGTATATTAGTGCACCTTTCTTGGCTATTTTAGTAGAGAGATTAATTCTGAAAGTTATAATTTCTAGAGTAGGACTACATTTTTTTCTAGAATAGTGACTTTCAGATGTTCCTTATATATAATGGCTAATCCGCCTCCTGTCTTAATAGGTCGGTCCATATTTAAAAACTTGTACCCTGAGGGAATAGCTATCGTAATAGTGGGGGTTGTATGGGGTTTGAGCCACGTTTCCATCAGGAAACACAGATCTGGCTGAGATGTGTGGAGTAAGTCCCATAACTGAAGTTGGTGTTTGCGCATTGACCGTACATTCAGCAATATGCATTGTAGTCTGTTTTCTGTGTTTGCTTGCCTCTGGGATCTTGGGTTCTGGGTGAGTTTGAAGGTTGGCTTGAAAGTGACATATATTGCAAGAAAAAGGGCCTTCTGGAAATGGCCATTTATCATTAATGCAGTATGATGGATGGGCTGGTTTCAAGGCCAATAGATCTGAGGCGGAATACCTGATGGTTCTCTGTTGGGTGTCTGTGTTGAGCATAGCCCCTGGCTCCTGGCTCCGTCCTGGCGCGGACGGGCGCAGACGGGCAGCTCTTTGGCGGGTCTTCGGCGGGAGTTCGGCTGCGCGCGATCGCTGCGCGCTCCAGAGGGGGCGAGGGCTAAATAGCCCCTGAGATTAAGCACTACAGCGCTACCCGCTCCAGTGAAAACAGGAAGTGGCTTAAGTGTGTGGCTCTCACCTGTCCGCCCTTAGGTCCCTAGCCTGTCGAAATTGCACCTCATGAAACGAATCTCCCATTGTATCGAAGCCTACCTTCTTTAATAAATCCATACCTACAGCCTCCTCAGTAACCGATACTTCATGGGTAGAAGTGTAGCGGTAAAGCCGGTGCGTACAACGGCACTTTATGTGCTAGTTGCCCCAACCTCTGCCACACTTTCACCGTGGTGTCTAGAGTGTTTATGTCCTCCTCGTGTAATGGTGGACGTTTATGCGTTATTATAGCTGTGAGTGGCACCAGTAGTGCATCCCCCTCTTTTACCGCAGTGTGTGTTTGTAATGGCTGGATTTTCTGAGTAGGTGGGATCAGCCCCCAGGGGCCCCTCCAACCCAGCCAGAACGTACTCACCTTCCCTCCTCAGGACCACCTATCCAGGCACCTGGTACCTACCTGAGGATGGGGAACTCGCAATATACAAGCTCATATTATTAAAAACACCACTAAATCTATAGGGATACTAAGAATACTCACTGATTACTAGGGATATCCATACCCTACACCACACTTATTCACATCAGTTGGTCTCGCGGCCACTCAGACCCAGACCGATCTACCCTAGGGCAGATATTGCGCACAATCCGGTGCGACTACACATGGGCCTGCAGAACCCAATGCTCCCTTTTCCAAACGATCAACAATCCTGTCGATCTCCACGCTAGTTCAACCTCCCAGCGCTCTCACTTATTCAAGCCACAATCTTGTGGGTATCGACACTGGTCTCCCACCCAGTGTTCTCACTAACGCCGCATATCAACGACGACCACATTCCTATGAACACACATATATATATATATAGTGGGAAGTCTCTTCACTAAGGGTCTGCTACTACAATATTAGGAGTTAGCCAATTAATATCATGCATCCCCTATTCTTGGCATCATAGGTCCACTCACTCCCTATTTATGTGATCACCACTTACCTGATTGGGATTACTCATCCATTCACGTGCCTAGTAACTACCTAGGAGCTACATTTACCTCTATTGACCAAAAATATGAAGCGCATGGCAGTTCATTAATAAACTGGGGGTTGTTTTATTATAACAATATAAACATTTACACAGATCTGACAAAGACTATAGATAGAACACTCCGCTGAAAGAGAAAAGATTAAACATAACAGGAACACTCCGCTGAAAGGGGAAAAGATTAGCAATGCAAAAGCCTAGGGAATAAAGATAAGAATAAGATGCAAGTGTAAAGTAAATTAATATAACAGGAACGCCTTCACCTTATTAGTGTGTAGTCTTGTTCTAGCTGTCATCTGGGTTCCTCTCTCGTCTGTGCCTTGGCTCATCTCAGACTCTCTCTCTCTCCTGCACTCTTGGGTACACCTCTGCGCTGATCGCTCTGTCTCTGGACTCCTCTCCCCCACACGAACTGTCTCCACCTTCCAGATTCAGTCTTAATGGTTCCTGCCGCTCTGATCACCGTTCATTCCACTAGCTTATTCACTCTGTCTCTGCGCCAATGTCCAATTAACTCCATCTGCTCCCATAGGTTAGTCCACGATCTCTCCTCTGTCTCTTCTAAAAGGCATTACTTCAGACTCCAGCTATTCACACCTCCTCCTGATAAGCAACTGCTTCTGACTGCTTCCTTCAGTTCCAGCTCACTATTCAACTCAGCTCTTCTCCAGCTTGAACCCTCTCTCTCTCTCTGCCAACTCCACTCCACTGCTCGACTCTCTGCTTGACTCCCTCTCTCTCCTTGACTCTCTGCTTGACTGACTGACTCCGCCTCTGCACTTCACTGATATAGAATGCTGTTTCCTCATGGAAAGTTCCAGCCATCAGCCTGCCGCCCACCAGATCTCTGCACCACTTCGCATCAAGGACACACACCCAGCTGGCCAGCCTTTTGTGGTGTCTTCAACACAGAGAATAATACAGCCTACCGATAAGGGCTGGCCCAGACCGGTTCTCTCCAAGTGAAAAACAGCCTTAACTATAAACTTTGCCTTTGCCCTGAAAAGCCTCTCAGCTTCATCAAGATGGAGTCCCTCTAGCTCTAGGCCTGTAGGCCTGAAAGGGGTGAATACCTACATAAACCATACCAATGTGTCTAATATGTCAAAGCCAATAGGCAATAGACAGGAAAAGGGCCAACACAGGCTAAGAATACCTATACTAGATGCGAGCAAGATTAATGATCTATATCACTGCTAAATAAAGCCAAAAACTCTGCCATTACATTGCACCCCTAGATCCTTATCTTGCGAGCATCAATAAACAACAACAACCATCTAAACAAACATCAACATAATCTATCCAACATAGGCTAAGAATACCTATCCTAGATGTGAGCAAGATTAAGATCTATATCACTGCTAAATAAAGCCCAAAAAACTCTGCCATCCACCCTTAGATCCATATCTTGCGAACATCTTATAAACAATAACATCCAGATAAACAAACATCAACACAATCCATCAACAAATCAAAACCTAAAAAACTCCCTAAAAACAATGACAACTTAAGGAAATTCCACCTGAAACTCAATTGTAGGGAATAGAAACCTTACAACCAACTGAAAACAAATCAAAGCACCCTTGACTTGAATGCTGAAACATATCTGAGATTGGATCTGATAACAACAGAAACCAACCAAAGCATCCTCAAACTAAATGTGCCTCAACTTCTAATGATAACTGGTGAAATCTAGTGATGTAGGGACTTATGTGTTGAATGAAAACAGCAAGGGGCCTAAATGGGGCCTACTTCGGACAACTTAAGGCTAAATGAGGCCTACCTACTATTGTCAACTTAAGCTAATGATGACTCATGAAACTATTGATGTAGGGGCTAGCTGGTGGGATGAAAATAACAATGGGCCTAAATGAGGCCTACCTACTGACATTTGTCAATTTAAAGTGAAATCTGAGAAGTAGACATGACAAACTGTTGCAAGGTCTGGATAAACATTAATACATAATCATACTAAAAGACACACCTCCCAGAACAATCCAAAATGTAAGGTAACCACCCTTTGATCAATCAAGGTGAAAATGTAAGAACAGTAAAGAAACAACAACCCCATTTCTACAAGATAGCTGGTGTAACATCAAGCTTAGAACATCCATTTTACATCATACTGTGGAACACATGTGTGCACCACCATTCAAAAAAAAGTCCTTCATTGGCAAAAACTGTTTTGAAGAAAACAGAAAAACTATAATAGGTGACATGTTTTTTTGCTTTAAAAGTGGGGCCTGCTTGTCCAAGGGATTATGCATCAAAATACATGTATAATTCTGTCCCAAATAAAACATGTTTGTGTTATTTTTTTTTTTAAAAGTGGGGCCTGCTCGTAGTGATGTCAACAAAAAATGCAGGCCAAGGAATTATGTAACTCAGTCCAAATTCTTCAGTGTAGGCCACCACCCTGCATCCTCGGTATCCGGACACTTCCTCCGATGCGGCCATCCATCACCCTTCCGGTCTGGTCTGGTCTGGTCTGGTTCCATCATCCAAAAACAATAAACTAAAATAAAAACATGAAAGTAAAAAGCTAAAACAAGAAAAGGAAGTGGAAGGGGGACGGACCCACGCAGAACCACAACCACAGCAATCCTAGGAACAAGAGAACAAGTATCATTATTCTTGCAAAAATAAAATTTTCCATTGAAAAAACACCCCGGGTGCCTTTCATTATTGAAAAGAAAATATCCTAATTAATTAAAAACAGTCAAAATTTAACTTTCAATAATAATCAGCAGGGCCTAACATACCCTAATCCTCACCAAGCCAGCCCCTCCCTTCAGAGCAGGAGCCAGGCTACAGTGTGACGCTACTTTGGACTACCGCCAAATGATGAGCCTCTCAGCCTCAGCAGGGCACTGCAAGCCTCCCATTTCCCAGATCAGAGAAGCCCGCCCAGGCCCATCACGACTAACTAACTCCAAGGGAAGAGCCAGGTCACCCCGCCCTTAAATAAACAAGCCGTTCGCGGAAGAAAATTGGATTGTAGCCAATCATAACGAACAGGGACGTGATCGAAACCTGCAGAGCAAAGGAAAAAAAACTCGTCTGCACAAACCAGCTGGTCTGCCAAGGTCGACAAACAAATACCTTTGCCTATTCTCAGGCCTGATTTTCAAACTAACGGAAGCTAGCATTTAAAAAAAAAAACAATTCTGTTACAGTGTACTGCCAATTAAAAGCACCAATTTCTAAAAAGACTTTTGTCTAACTAATTCAGCTAAAGGCAAGACATTTAAAATATGGGCACTTATTTAGAAAGGGGCAACCCAGTTTTGCACACAAGATTATACATTCTGCATTTGGGAAAAAAACGAATTAACATGGTCCATTGTCAGCTGCTGAAAGAGAAATAATTTGTAAAACAACATAAAATGCAGATACATTTCAACATTGTATTTAATGTAACCAGGGGCATTATATCATTTTACATTACAGTGTAATTTAACATGCAGGCCATTCAAGCCAGCGTAATAAAAGGGCCACATTCATGCACTAAGAAACAACTAATTATTTTCTAACTGAGTTGGTGAATTTATTAAAAAAAGGTTTTGCTGACACATTTATAAAAGAATACATTTTAATTTACATTTGGGAAAATAATAATGTTACATTTTAACATTTTTTTTTCAAAGGCACATGGTTGCCTTCCACTAATTAAAAGCACATGTTACCACGCACTGTCGGGCAAGATTGATTATTCTCAACCTGTGAGCACTGCAAGCAGCACATTCCTGTCTAGATGGAAACCCTCAAAGAAATAATTAATGAAAACAGCTCCGTAGCGTGCACTCTAACGGGCCATCTTTTTAACATTTCACTCATTTTAAAAGAACACAGCTCTCTCCGTAATCCGACTGGTTGATTTATAACCACATCAGTTCCAAGGCAAACCCACACAAATTCGTAGACGCATTTCAAAAAGAATGTGAAATGAACAAAACCCTTTGCAAAACACAAGATGGTACCTTTCCGTCAAGAAACTGACAAAACACATAGGCAGACCAAGGAATCAAAAAAAGTCAAAATCAAACCATCAAATAATCCACTGACTTTTATAGTCAGGTCAGATAACCATGCATGTTGACAGCATGTAAAAAATAAAGACTGCCATCTCAACTCAAGATATTAACCCTTTGGCAGCTCAAGCAGAATCATTTCCCAACGACTGCAGATACATGGGAAAGTCATGAGCACATTTCTTCACGTTCACAGCTAACACGTACACATATTTTCAAAAACGTTATCCCCAAGCACCCGAGAGAGATCCAGCTCTCTCCTGCCTAACGTAATGATAACATGCCCTGTCCAAGCCATGACCACATGGCGCTATTCACAAGCCATATTTACAAGACAAGCTTTTCACAAACAACATTTCCAAGGCGCAATGCACAAGGAACACAGCAGATTAACATGAGAACATGCACCTCACAAGCCACATTAACATGGCGCTATTCACAAGCCATATTTACAAGACAGTAAACAAACTCAAAAAACGACACGCTTTTCACAAGGAATATATCCAAAGCACCATTCACAAGCAACACAGCAGATCAACATGAGAACATGCACCTCATAAGCCACAATAATATGGCGCTATTCACAAGTCATATTTACAAGGAGCTATATTCAAAGAACTCCACAGATCATATTACAATGAACACATTTCACATTGCACAGCATAAGCAGATGCAGCAAGCAATTTAATGGGCAATTTAAAAGCATTTTTTACACACATTTATACAATTGGACCATCACATAGATGTAACCGGCTTCCTCATGTAATGCCATCCTTCAACCCTGACAGTTTAAACACCAAGATGAAAACCATTCCTTCCACCCTGAATAAGCCAAATGCCATGATGCAATGCAATCTCCTCACGCTGCAACTGTTCAAGCCCATAGGCCACACATGCTACATAAACTGCAACATTACGCCAGATGGAACCGGCGCTCAGGGCACTCCCTCAGAACACATGGGAAACTCTCTAAGCACATGGCCAGATCACACAGGATAGGTAAACCGTTCGACTACGCCAGATGTTATGGCGTTCATGGCACTCACTCACAACACATGGGAACCTCTCTAAGCACATGGCAAGGTCACAAAGGTTTCGTAAACTGTTCGTAGACGCCAGATGTAATGGCTGGATTTTCTGAGTAGGTGGGATCAGCCCCCAGGGGCCCCTCCAACCCAGCCAGAACGTACTCACCTTCCCTCCTCAGGACCACCTATCCAGGCACCTGGTACCTACCTGAGGATGGGGAACTCGCAATATACAAGCTCATATTATTAAAAACACCACTAAATCTATAGGGATACTAAGAATACTCACTGATTACTAGGGATATCCATACCCTACACCACACTTATTCACATCAGTTGGTCTCGCGGCCACTCAGACCCAGACCGATCTACCCTAGGGCAGATATTGCGCACAATCCGGTGCGACTACACATGGGCCTGCAGAACCCAATGCTCCCTTTTCCAAACGATCAACAATCCTGTCGATCTCCACGCTAGTTCAACCTCCCAGCGCTCTCACTTATTCAAGCCACAATCTTGTGGGTATCGACACTGGTCTCCCACCCAGTGTTCTCACTAACGCCGCATATCAACGACGACCACATTCCTATGAACACACATATATATATATATAGTGGGAAGTCTCTTCACTAAGGGTCTGCTACTACAATATTAGGAGTTAGCCAATTAATATCATGCATCCCCTATTCTTGGCATCATAGGTCCACTCACTCCCTATTTATGTGATCACCACTTACCTGATTGGGATTACTCATCCATTCACGTACTAGTAACTACCTAGGAGCTACATTTACCTATATTGACCAAAAATATGAAGCGCATGGCAGTTCATTAATAAACTGGGGGTTGTTTTATTATAACAATATAAACATTTACACAGATCTGACAAAGACAATAGATAGAACACTCCGCTGAAAGAGAAAAGATTAAACATAACAGGAACACTCCGCTGAAAGGGGAAAAGATTAGCAATGCAAAAGCCTAGGGAATAAAGATAAGATTAAGATGCAAGTGTAAAGTAAATTAATATAAGAGGAACGCCTTCACCTTATTAGTGTGTAGTCTTGTTCTAGCTGTCATCTGGGTTCCTCTCTCGTCTGTGCCTTGGCTCATCTCAGACTCTCTCTCTCTCCTGCACTCTTGGGTACACCTCTGGGCTGATCGCTCTGTCTCTGGACTCCTCTCCCCCACACGAACTGTCTCCACCTTCCAGATTCAGTCTTAATGGTTCCTGCCGCTCTGATCACCGTTCATTCCACTAGCTTATTCACTCTGTCTCTGCGCCAATGTCCAATTAACTCCATCTGCTCCCATAGGTTAGTCCACGATCTCTCCTCTGTCTCTTCTAAAAGGCATTACTTCAGACTCCAGCTATTCACACCTCCTCCTGATAAGCAACTGCTTCTGACTGCTTCCTTCAGTTCCAGCTCACTATTCAACTCAGCTCTTCTCCAGCTTGAACCCTCTCTCTCTCTCTGCCAACTCCACTCCACTGCTCGACTCTCTGCTTGACTCCCTCTCTCTCCTTGACTCTCTGCTTGACTGACTGACTCCGCCTCTGCACTTCACTGATATAGAATGCTGTTTCCTCATGGAAAGTTCCAGCCATCAGCCTGCCGCCCACCAGATCTCTGCACCACTTCGCATCAAGGACACACACCCAGCTGGCCAGCCTTTTGTGGTGTCTTCAACACAGAGAATAATACAGCCTACCGATAAGGGCTGGCCCAGACCGGTTCTCTCCAAGTGAAAAACAGCCTTAACTATAAACTTTGCCTTTGCCCTGAAAAGCCTCTCAGCTTCATCAAGATGGAGTCCCTCTAGCTCTAGGCCTGTAGGCCTGAAAGGGGTGAATACCTACATAAACCATACCAATGTGTCTAATATGTCAAAGCCAATAGGCAATAGACAGGAAAAGGGCCAACACAGGCTAAGAATACCTATACTAGATGCGAGCAAGATTAATGATCTATATCACTGCTAAATAAAGCCAAAAACTCTGCCATTACAGTGTTAGATATGGTATTTTGTGGTACCAGTAGATCGCAAATTGCAATTGGGCGCATAAGTAATATAACAAGAAGTTTGGGACACAGAATCCCCCTTTCTCATAGGGTAATGTTAGCGTTCTAAGTTCCACACTTGCTTGCTTTTTCGCCCAAATTAATTTAAGGATCAATGATTGTATGCTTTTAAAAACTGCACTTGGGAGAGGTATGGGTATATTATTAAAAAGATACAGGAACTTCGGAAGGATGTTCATTTTCACTATCCCAATCCTATCTGCGAGTGAGAGCGGTAGCTGTACCCAGTGGTCTATTCTATTTTCTAGTTTAGAAATAATCCTCCCGTAATTCGTGCGGATTGCCACTTCAGGATTTCTGTGGTACCAAACCCCTAGATATCGCAGAGGCTCGGTCTGCCATTCCAAGGGGAATTCAGTGTCGTGTGGAGTGGTCGTGTTTGTTAGGGGGATTATTGACGATTTGGTCCAGTTTATTGTAAGGCCCGAATGTCTACCAAATTTTATGTATTCCCTCAATAAAGGTGCTACGTTGTGAGCGGGGTCCCGGACATACAGGAGCATATCATCCGCGTATAAGGAGATATGCAGTGGTCTCGAAGGGAACTGTAGCGCTGACTGTTTGTGTTTCTGTCTTACTAGGCATGCCAGTGGTTCCAAGGCTAATGCGAATAACAAGGGTGAAAGAGGACACCCTTGTCGTGTCCCCCTTTCAATAATAAACATGTTTGATATATATCCATTGATCCTCACCCTCGCCACCGGCTTTGTGTACAATAACGACACCCATTGTATGAACCTCTGGGGGAATCCCATTCTTCTCAATATCGTTATTATGTACTGCCATTCTATTGAATCAAATGCCTTGGTGGCATCCAACATGACCGCCACTGCTTTGGTAGAGGGTTCTAAATAGTGGGATAGTGCGAATAGCGTTCTAGTGTTGTGGAAGGTTGCTCTACTGGGTATAAAACCTGCCTGGTCCGGTAGGACCAGATTCGTCATCAAAGGCTGTAACCGTAGTGCAAGAATCTTAGCTAAGATCTTAGAATCTACATTTATCAGTGATAAAGGTCTATATGATTCGCATATCTCCGGGTCCTTTTCTGGTTTCAGGAGAGCTATCATTACCGCTTCTCTAAGCGTGGGGGGTAGTACTGCTGGTTCGAAGGCAGTTCCATACATCGCTACTAAGCGGGGGGCTAGTAAATCCACATATGATTTAGAAAATTCACACGTGAATCCATCAGGACTCGGTGCTTTCCCATTCACTGTATCACTTCTGTCACTTCTGCCACAGTTATAGGTAGTGACAGATACTCCCTTTGGTTATCTGACAGCCACGCAATTGCCACTTCTTCCAGATAGCTTAGCACTTCTGAGGGAGGTGCTGTGTGTTGTGATTTGTATAAAGTGCTATAATTATTCACAAAGCATTGCAAAATACCCTCCATATTTGTTATTAGCGTGCCATCATCCTCTTTTATTTGTAATATTGTCTGCGAGCTCCTACCTTCACATATCTTAGCTGCCAATACTCTGCCTGGTCGCCCCCCTTCACCAAAGTTTCTAGCTGTTTGTCTTTTTGTGATATATTTGAGTTCATCTTCAATAAAGGCTTGGTGTTCAGTGTGTGTTTGTCCCAAATCTCCCAGTAGTGCTGAGTCATGCGTGCTTTCATATAATGCCTCTAATTCCGTCAATCGAGTTTCACACCTCTGAATCTGTCTCCTTATGTCGCGTAATATCCCCACTGACTTGCTAATACACACTCCACTTATTGTGGCTTTAAACGCCTCCCACAAAACACTTGGGTTCTCAACTGTAGATTTGTTTAATTGAAAATAATCCCTTATTGCTTTTAAGATAGTGTCAGCATATACTGTGTCCGTGAGGGCCTTGGCATTGAATCTCCACGAGAATGGAGGCGGGGTATAATATGGTATCTGGAGTGTAAGCAATATTGGGTTATGATCAGAAAGTACCCTTGGTAGGGTGTGCAATTTATTCGTCCATAATAAAATGTTATCCGATCCCAACCAGTAGTCCATGCGGGACCAGCTATTATGAACCATGTTTATATGCGTTGCTCCTGTAGTGGTCGGGGATCTCTGCCTCCATATATCTTTCAGAGGCACATCAGCCATAATATCTAGAATTTTCGCTCTGGCTTTCTTGTGCGGTTCTATAGAGTTCGCAGAGCGGTCTATTTGATCCACTAGTGGCACATTGAAATCCCCTCCCCACAGTATTTGTGTATCGCGCAGTGTGTGCATATGGTTCCATAACTCTTGGAAGAATTCTGGTGCGTCTACATTGGGCCCGTATACATTTACTAGTGTTGTGTTCTGCCCTCTTAGCAACCCTGTTAGGATGACGTAACGCCCATTTGGGTCCAATATCACCTTGTTCGTTTTGAAATTCGTTCCCTTCCGTATTAGTGTTATAACCCCTCGTGAATATGAGGAATATTTAGCAGCGTGAGTTGATACCGCCCATTTTGCACCAATGGTTTTATGTGTGTTAGGCGCAATATGGGTCTCCTGCAGAAATGCTATATCTATATTCCAGGCAGTTAATCAGAAAGGAGAATGGACACTTGTAGCTTCATAACCATTGGTTATAATGGATCACCCTCATAAACGCTATGATGCCAAATGCGGTGTATATCTGTTATCCGCCCCACGTTTAGCGTTATGGCATAGTCATCGGGTGTCCAATTACGTGCTATATGCCAGCCTCATCCTGAGGCAACCTCTGGTCTGGGTAGCAGTGTCTAGAGAATGAGGAGCACCCCCAGAGGGAAGGTAAAAGAAAGAAAAGAGTTTTAATTAAAAAACAATGCCTTACCAAAAATAACCTTTAATATAAAAAGGAGAGGTAATGTTATTAAAAATGGTTGGATATGATGGTTGATCAAGTTACTGAATCACCTTATATCTTTTCAAAAACGGTCGACATGTTTCTGCTCTTTCTGGCCCAGCCGGGTCTATAGAGCATTCGTCAGGACATACAGGACAGACAGGTAAGTACTTACACCATTTGTGTAGTTTACAGAAAAAAGTGTATTTTCAACACTTGATTGCACTGTTAGTTTCGCTTCCTAGAATAGGGAAACAAAAAGACAAACAACCACATTGTGAAATTCAGGGGAGTTTTTAGATATAGCACTAATTATGTTCTCTAATTTAGAGTGTCTAATAGATAAAAGTGCATCGTGTTGTAGGCACTAACAACAGAAGGGGGAAACACTGGGGACACACCGGGTCCGAGCCAAGAACACTGTGAGCCACATTCAAAAACAAAGAATGCATGATTTGATAGTTATGATATTCAGTCGAAATCATAAGTGTCTGTAAAATCAATAAGTAAATCAGAGATGAACTCTGAGACTGTAGTAATTCTACTTGTAAACGTGAGTGTTGTTCATTCTCTACTTTAGACGTCTCCTACTGTGTCAATGATGCTGTCAGGTGGCTAAGTCACAAACATGCACGGCAGGGAAATTTATGCCGGTTTCTATTCAACTGGCAGTTCCTAAATGTCAGAAGATATCAACTTAAACAGTGAAGCAGCAGTTTATACGCAGGCATAGCTCTAGTGTTATAATGCGTGCTACCCAAGAAATTACATGACTGATTTTAGGTTTTAAATACGAGTTGGTGTGCTCCATATAAATACGAAAAACGCGTTACCTTAATTGAGAGGTTAGCGCTCATCTTCAGGGTGCGTGGGTGTTTTCTTAACCCGAGCTAAGGTAGGAGAACAAGGGGACCACAGTTAACGGGTCAGCGCGTCTTACCAGTTCGTCTCCAAGTTTGTTTAGTGTATCGCCGCCATTCTCACCCGTGTGTTGGAACGGTCTCCGCGTCCTATGCTGGCTCTGCCCCTGGACGACCCTGTTTGTCCAAGGAGGATGGTGATTTTATGAATAGCGAGCTCACAGTTGATGAAATAGCCCAAGCCATTCGTACTTTGAACTCGGGTAAGGTGCTGGGACCCAACGGGCTTCCGATCGAGCTTTACAAGCTCAGGCTGGACAAGTTGGCTCAGCACCGGAAGACTATGTTTGTAGAAGCCCGTGAAAAGGGAGTATTGCCTAGAGATCAGAGAGTGATGTTGGTAGTGGTAATCCATAAAGAGGGCAAACCGAAGAATAGATGTGCCTCATACCGGCCTATATCCTTATTAAATGCTGAACCTAAAATATTGGCTAAACTTCTCGCAAACAGGCTAGTAAAAGTAATTGGTGGACTTATTCACCCGGACCAATCAGGTTTTATTCCCCATAGGAATATGGCCCTGAACCTACGTAGATTGCATGGGGTGATAGCAAGAGCACATACTTTACGGGAACCGGCTGTGGTCGCCTCTCTTGATTCGACCATGGCCTTTGATACCGTCGAATGGTCCTACTTATGGGCGGTCTTGGCCAAATTCGGATTCGGCTCTGATTTTATCGGATGGTTGCGTTTGTTGTACGTTGAGCCGCTCGCCCAGGTAGCGGTTAATGGCAGGGTCTCTGCACAGTTTAGTTTGAGTCGGGGTACTCGACAGGGCTGCCCCCTCTCCCCTCTTCTTTTTTCATTGTTGCTGGAACCCTTGGCGGCTTGGATTCAATGGGAACCATCGATCCGAGATATAAGGTGGTCCCCTGATTCGGAAGACAGGATTTCCTTGTACTCAGACGATATCTTGCTCTACCTTACCGCTCCACGGAAATACCTTATGGTGGTGTGTGAGTGACACCTTGGCCTCCTTTGGTAAAAACTCTGGTCTTTCCATTAACTGGGGGAAGTCTCTGTTATATGTTCTTAGAGGAGAAACTCGGGTCCCTCCTAACAATTGCCCCATCCAGAGTACTACGAGTGGATTCCAGTATTTGGGTATATTTCTAACACTCGACCCAGCAGTTAGATATAGTGAAAATCTTCTACCCCCACTGCAGAGGCTCAGGAGTGACTCGGCACACTGGCGTAAACTTCCGATCTCCTTGTTGGGACGAGCGTCCCTCTTTAAAATGATGGCTCTGCCCCGTTTCCTTTATGCTCTCCAAAATACCCTAGATGTAGTGCCCGTCAATTATTTTCGTGAGATAGAATGGTTATAGCGTAGTCTTTTGTGGGAAGGAAAACCCTGTATTGCGTTAAATAAGCTGACACTCCTATGGTATGACGGAGGTATCGCCCTACCGGATATCAAAAGGTATATTGGTCTTCCCAACTTGCTGCCATTAACCATGCAACATATGGGTCCGCTACTGATCCTGGGTACGCGATGGATAGGTGGCTTCTTCCAGGAGCAGTTACAATAGAGCGCTGTACTCAAGGCCAGCGAGGCTAAATTTGACGGGTCCCACCAAACATGCGGTGAAGATCTGGCATGATGCTACGAGTTCTCTGGGGTGGAAAGGTAGACTGACGCTGGCTACCCTCTTTTTGACTCCGAAAGGCTAGGTAACCTGTGGAACACAAAGGGCTTTGACAAATGGGAGCTGATAGGAATCTCGACTGTTAAGGACGTACGGAGTAAGGGGCGAATTAAATCCTTCAAAGAAATGCAGGGAGAATTTGAATTATCCAGTTCTGAATACTTTCGCTATTCACAAGTCCGTCACTCGTTACAAGCGGCCCTCTCTGTGGATGTAGAATTGCCGGAGGCATCTCCCCTTGAAGATAGAATTTTAGACGGTCACCTCCCCGAAAAAACGATTTCCCTGATTTATAAAAAACTAATTAACAATAGAGCGGATCTGCTAGGGGACTTGAGAGATAAGTGGACAGGAGACGGAATAGAATTAGACGACGAGGACTGGCAAGCAGCTGTCTCTTCCCCGAAGGTGGTCGCTATTCCCGCTCGGTTACGACTAATACAGTTGAAGATCCTACATAGGGTCTATATCACAGGCCCCCGGCTGGTTCAGATGGGGTTGGCGATGGAGGGACTGTGTAGACGCAAATGTGGTCTCTTGGGTACATTCTCCCATATTATCTGGGAGTGTCGAGACATTGCCCAGTATTGGAAGGGGATCCACACCATTATGCATGAAGTTACGGGTGTGTCCTTGCAGCCAGAGGCGCGTAGATGTCTTCTTAACATATGGGGACCCACTGATATTACGGCTGCACAGACACGGTGGGTCTCACTGGGCAATATGGTAGCCAAAAGAAATATTACCCAAAGGTGGGGCTCAGACACACCACCCACCCATGGAGAATGGGAAAAGGACATGGACTGGAACATGTTTCGGGAAAAAACAGTATATGTAGCGAGGGGACGTCCCCAGAAATGAGCCTTAATCTGGGGCCAGTGGAATGAGCATAGGGGAGGGATTTGTGTACCACCTAGAGATTTTGGTATTGATGTTCCCTCATCCCCATGAAGCGCTTTGATGACTATGTACTTTTGTTCTTCACCCCCCCTCTCTCAATCTACTGCTAAATGTGATGTGATTTTCCTGTACTGTGCCTTATTGATGCCTTGTTTTAATAAAAATAATTATATATAAAAAAAAGGTCATGGTGCAAATGTTTAATGTACACCTGGCTAACTCTGGTGTGCCTTTCAGGTCTTCCGGAACACCAGAGACCTACAGTCAGGTTACCACTTGTGGGTCCATTTCCAGCACAGTCCAACCCACTGGGACCCATTTGCGTACCTGTAGTAACTCTGATACAGACTTCTACTCCAGTTGAATTTGATAAAGTGTAGAATTTCTAATGCACATGAGAGCCAATTAGTAATTTATAAAACTAAGGAAAAAATTTGTGGTGATTTTTGGATTTTAAGAATGTAGAACTCAAACCATGGGTTTGTACAAATTAACTTCTGGACCGTCAGAATAAATAGCTTTGGATATTGTAGGTCCATTATTACATCCATTGAGAACCGTTATATTTTGAGTTGTATTGACATGAATACACAGTGGACAGAGATTAAGAATGTATACATGCGTCCTGTAACTACCTTTCTTGACAAGTTGTTCAACTATTTTGCTAGCAGATAATGGGCTACAACTCACTTCTAAAGCAATTGAAGAATTTTTGAGGATCAAAGGCATATTCCATAATAAAACTCATCCTAATGACATTGGTATGATCGAGTGCGTCAACAAATTTTCAAAGCAGTCTATCCAAAACTGGTGTATCCCCATTTGAGCTTTTTAAGTGTAGAAAGCCTAACTGTCTAATGTGTCTGAGCTGGATAAATAGAAAAAAGGTCTATTCTGGAAATCTGATATCTTTTTGGAATGAATGGATGGACATAGGGATGGGGATACGATGCTAAGGAGGAAAAGTGAATATGATGACCCAAAAGGAGACAAGGTAACAAATGTACAAACTGGCGATTGTGTTAATAATAAATTCCCAACATCAATCGTGAATGTTTTGAAATTCAGTAAACCTATGAAAGTAATCAAATAGTGAGAAAACAGAGGATCGTAGGATTTGGAATTTAGGTACTGTTGTTAAATATCTTCAGATTCAAATCGAGTTGGAAGGAGCGAAGGATAAACCATTGGCATCACAATCTGCAGTAAGTAAAAGTTTTCATGCAGAAGAAAAAAGATCATACTTGAATATTTGGAATCCCGGGTAAAGATAAGATAAACCCTCAAGAAAGTAGAAAGCCTTCTTACTTGAGTGATTATGTTTGATAGATTGTGATGTGATTTTTCTTGTGTTTTTTTTTGTTTGTCTTTTAAGATTGGCTTTCATTCCTTAAATAGCATATTGCTTTGCTCACCTTTCTTAAAGTTTTCATTGATGTACCTAGTAACATGTTATCCTTGTGATGTGTTTTGTAATGTGGGGAAGGATGTGTGGTATTCATAGCATGAACAGAATGTGCTGTACTGAGGGTTCAGAGAATGTTATGATTAGATTGGGTAGGTGCTGAGACAGGATGATGTGAGAGTTTGCTGGCTGATGTCCTTTCCTTTATTCTTCCTTAAACCGCATAAGAATATCTTCAAAATTCACTGTGCTTTCTTTAGTACGGGGGGCAAGAGAAAGGAGAGACATGAAAAGAAAATAATTCAAAATGCAGACACGGTCATTAGCATCCTCATGAGACAGTGTTTAAAAGTACTTTTCTTTAGAACCACTTCATAAGAAGACTGCTGCATGGAACTGTTCCACCCCTCTGGCATGAGCCCTGGGCATGGGCCCAGCTTGCACATACTAAATGCTGGGCCTGGTACTGAACATCTCCAAAATTCATAGATCGCCCCCTCTGCATCATAGCTTAGATGCCTAATTATTTGAACCCTCTTGATTATCAATCCATATATGTATCATAACACCATGTAATACGGGCATATTCAGTGCAACTGTTATGTCCTTGTGGTAAGGGAGGCGATATATGCTACTAGGTACCACTTGAAACCAGTAGAATTGCTTCAGTATGATGCCTTAATACATTAGCCGGGCCTTATCCAGTGTGTGTGTGTGTGTGTATGCTGTTCATTTGTGTTTCCATCTTCCTTGCAGATTGGTACCCCAAGTATCTTCAGTATGTATGATTGCTACACACACAGAAACACACACATATGTATAATAAATACATATATTCACTGACAAAATCAAAGGTTACAAATTGGAACGTTATAGTTAGGTTCAGATTTTACACATACCAAACCATAGAAATTCAACTGTTATAGTTATCTCAAGTAACTAGAACTTGCACCCCTGTCATGCACAGATTTCTCATCAATAATTTCACTGCAAATGTTGCAGTGATATTTTCAATGATGTCATAGAAGATGTCCTGAGTGTTGTAATATGTGGGATAATTAGCAGTGTATGATGAGGGCATGAGTTATAGTTACCTTTCGGACACAAGTTATAGTTACTTGAGATAACTATAAGTATAACTGCTGAATGTCTGTGGTTTTGTTTGTGTAAAATCTAAACTTAACTATAACGTCATTGTAACCTTTGGTTTTTTCACTGAATTTATAACGGTTTTTAGATCTTAGTTCCCATCTATAACGTCACTGTAACCTTAGTTTTTTCAGTAAATTTCTATGATTATCTAATGCTATTTCCTAAGTGTAACGTCCCTGCAACCTGGGTGTGTGAGTGATTGTGTGGGAGTGTAAGTGGGTGTGTGAGTATATTGTGAGTAAGTGAGTGTATGTGTAACTGACTGTGTGGGTCTCCAAGTGGGTGTGGGAGTGGCAGTGTGGGTGTGTGAGTGGTTTTGAGGGTTTGTGAGTGAGTGTGTAGGTGGCTGTATGGGTTTGTGAGTGGTTGTGTAATTCTGCGTGTGAACGCTGTATGGGTTTGTGAGTGGTTGAGTGACTGGTTTTGAGGGAATGTAAGTGGGTGTGTTAGTGACTGCACAAGTGTGTTTATGTGGGAGTGTAAGTGGGTATGTGAGTAGGTGTGTGGATCTGTGAGTGAGCATATGTTTCTTCTTTTGATAGGGGTCTGGATCTGCGGATCCACCCGAATCCTGGACCATCCAGGGAGGATCCGCAGATCTTCACATGGTTAAATAAAAAAGGGTTTTGGACAATTTTTTTGCCAATGAAGGGTCCTTAACAGATCTTTCCTTTAGTCCCATGTGGTCAGGGTACCTCTACCCTGACCTCTTCTTTCACTTTTTAACTTTATTTTACCTGCTGGGAACCGAGTGCCGATGAACAAAATGGATGACACAGCTTTCCTCTCAGGTTTCAGCCAGTCAATCATGGCAGTGCTGTTGCCACGTGGATTCGCGAATCCAAGGAGGATCTGAGGGTGATTCGCATTCCTAAACATGCAAATTTTGATTTCAGTTAATATCTCAAAAACTGCTGAACGGATTTACACCAAATCTCAAAAAGGTTGTTTCTGGACCAAGAGCTATATTTCTACCAAATTTTGTGTAATTCTGTTCAGTGGTTAGTGCTGTAGTAGTGTCTAAAGACAGCAGCTTAAGTTAGCGTCATACTAATTTTACAAAATGTTGTGAAGATTTGTCTAGCGGCGCCAAAGTTATTGGAACAACAAAAAACATTTTTCCTATGGAAACTAGGTCCTATCTATAACTACCTACTGGTGACCTCCAATATATCAACACACACATTTATTAAAATGAATTCATTTACTTTCAAACATCTGAAGTAATGGAACTCCCAATGTTGTTACTCCTGAATTGTAGTGGTTATGATGTGAGTCAGTCCTGATGTGATAAAATGTTATGCAGTGATATCCATCTCCCTCCGTGGTATCTGAGAATCACCAGGGCCCTAGAAAGGCTATTCTTATACTTGTTAATAGGAAAGATTACATTCTTAATGGTAGGGCAACCTTTAATGATGTACATGCCTTGACAGGATGTGCAACTTCTGTGTGAGATATATATACAGGGACGGCTCCTCCATGTTGGCGGAGGAGCGTCATCCTTCTGCTTTCTCGCAGTGCGAGAAGCAGAAACATAAAATGGTATTATAAATACCATTTTATGTTTATCCTTCTTTCACTGTGAGAAAGCAGAAGGGTTTGGTTGGAGGTGGGCGGGTCTGCTCTAGGGCAGGTTTAGGAGTGGCTTGCCCACTGTCGAGGGCACCAACTGTTTGGTGGGCCCTCTGGGGCCGACCAAACCAGTCATGCGCACTCTGCTTTTTCTCCATGTAGGCTGCACGCAGCCTACATGGAGAAAATGGCCTCTCTATGTACGCCTGGCTGATCGGCATCCTGACGGGGAGGGAGGCTGCCTGCTTCCTGTTTAGCAGAGGAGCAGAGATGCCGCTGGACCGGGCCGGCAAGGTAAATTCATTTAAAAAAATATATAAACCCTCCCCCGTGACAAGCTCTACCCACGAGTTATGCCGGCCACAACAGTATATGTAATATCTTAATGTGTTCTCTGTATTGCAGAGCAGAACACTTGAATAAAGACATGTGTTTCTCTTGTGAATGTCATGAAGGTCACGCATGTACTTATGTTGCTTTGATTGTGGAAGAGGGAGAGTAGAGTGTAGGGGTTGAGGAAAAGCAGTTTAGGAAAGAAAACTTCATTTTGTATTATAGGATTATAAAAACCTCTTTCAAAGGTTTATGGAGCAAGTAGAGGTTATTGGGACCAACTGTGGAGGTTGTGGCCTTTTCCCCCTGATGTCCAGAGAACCATCCTAATAGGGAACCTGAGCAACTGAGCCAAGTAACCCTTGAGCTCTTGACTCTCAATGGTAGTGCACATCAAGCAGTGTAAGGCTTCTCGGGCAGGAGAAGTACACACAGAGGGTGAATACAGGCTCAAAACTCAGAACAGGTGCAGCAGCAGCAATAAATGATTGTCCAGTGAAATACTTGCTTTTGTGATAAAAAAAGTATTAACCTTATGATATAAAGTAAAATATGACATTCAAAAGCAAAACACACAGTCCCTTGAGGTCAAGGCTCTAGTGTTTCACATTTGGATTTCTGAGTCCCACTTCCCTAAAGCTAGCGGTAGTGGTTATTCCCCATTTACTATAGGTGACATTCAGTTGAAACCTTACTAGTAGTCCGAGGCTCAGGAGTTCCACTCCCAATCTGTATTAATGTCAAAAGTGTTCCGCCGTTGAATTGCTATCTAGCAAGCAAGTGCCCTTGGGGCCAACTGGTCCAAAATCAGTGTTACACACACCAGCAGGATCTGTGTATCCAGAGTTTCTGAGCACACACACTCTGCAGGCACTGGATTTCCAGTGGCTGTCTCTGGTATATCCTTTACTCGCTGCTCATGCAGACTGCTATCGGCAGTCCTCTAGTTCCTCACAAGCAGTCCGGCAGTAGCATCGGCTGGAGGACTTCTTGTTGCTCCTCCAAACTGGGTAAGTTCTTCAGCTCTTTCCATGGGTAGTGGGGGGGGGTGCAAAGGTCATGGTGCTGGTCTTTAGTCATGGCTCTAGTTTGCTAGGGTCATCACTGCGGACTCTCTCATCTGATGACAATCTTGGCTAGGTCACACTTCCTGCTTGGGCCACCTCAAGCATACGGGGTCACTGGCTCTCCACTGCACATGAGCTCTAACCCCATCGGCACTATCGATCTCTTCATGAGGTTACCAGCTTACTACTGCACACTGGTTACAGCCCACTAGGCACTGCAATACTCTTTATGGAAGCCCCACCTGTGTATGGGGTCACAGACTTCACACTACACATGGGTGATGACTTGTTCGGGGAAGCAACGATTACGGCTCACTTCATGGTGGCCCTCTGGCATACGAGGGTCGCTGACTTTCCCTGCACACATGCAATGACCAGATCAGTGCAGCAGCTGTTTCCTCACACGTGCCTACAGGGATCCACTCACCAGGATTCCCCTCTGGACCTTACTCCCTTCAACACTATCTCTTTCTCACAGGGGACACTGGTCTTGGCAAGCAGGCTGTCATTTGTGCTCTAGGCTTCAGGGTTGGTGGACTTGTATTCTCTGGGTAATGTCCTCTCACCCAGCTAGGAAACCAGCAGGCCTTGGCCACAAGTCCTGGTCAAGTCTTGCAGAGCGTATCCTCCTCGAACAGACCAACTGGCTGCTTGGCATTTTTGGAGTCTCAAACTCCCCTTCTCATAGTAAATTTTCAGACACCAAAGGTGCTATAGAGTCTGAGTCTTTGATGTTGATGTTGGGTGTTAGTTTTCTATTGAAGTGCCCACTCCTCTGTTCTCTCTTCCTCCAGAAAGTAGTCTGTGATAGCAGGAGTGACTCCAAATCCGATAACCCTACAACACAGGCCATGGGATGACTACAGGTTTACACCTGGATGTCAGCTACTGTGATATGTGTATCAAAAGGTTGCCTTGGGCCTCAGTCCTTCTCTTTTTGGTTCCCTTATCAGCCCATCTACTTCATGAGATTTGCCCAATCCCCTTCCTTGTGATTTATCTTAATCAAAGAGCACCCTTTGAAGTGTACTGCAGAGCATGGCACCCCCTGGCTCTAGTGTGTCCCACCCAGCTTACAGAAATGCAGCAATCCACTTATCTGTGTTCATGGATTCCTCTACCTCCTCCCCTCATGTTTTACCATGCAACCCTGGGTCTTCTAAAATAGAACCCTGAGTTTTCCATATATCGTACTATTTGCAGGCACACGCACACCCAGCACATGCATATAACATACCTGCTCTGCACAGCACTTCATTATCCCTGTATTGTACCATTCACAGGCACACATACCCCAGCACATGTACATCACATGCATTGCTCAGCCCTACACACCAAACTGATGTAGGCCTAGAATGAGAGAAGCACACAGCAGCTTAACTTTAAGTCAGTGAATGAGGTAAGAGTCGTACAAAGTATGTTGCTTTTCTTATGTAGTTTAATCTATGCTCTTCGTCACCCACAGCATGAAGCGTCTCTCTGGCTCGGAGGTCAAACCACAACTGACACTTGCCATTCGAACCCTTACCAGTGTCCGCTCCATGCAGAATTCTAAGATAAAACATAACAATTACACATTACACAGATCAGAGCACAAGACGTGCGCCAGAAGCATGTTCAATATATTACCACATTAGATCACCTTCCCCTCTTTGAAACAAAAAATGATATTGCAATAATACAAATACTAAACGAAAACCAAACCACATAAACCATACAGGTCTACTATTTAACATCTAATGAAGCCATCAAACTTTTTAGGAACTTTTCTGACCCGCAGACTATTTGTACTTCCATCACTATGATGACTAGGTTCACCCCCCTAGAACCTGAAGTAACCACATGTTTGGTGCCCTCATACACACCACCTGACACAGTCTTACCCTCCACCTCAGACTGCAATCAACGCACCCGATCTTGGTCATCCAAGCAACACCGCCTCTGTTGTATGATGTTAGCCTGCTCCGACGAAGCCGTCACAAGTTGTCTCTTGTTCCACCAACCTTTACCACAACAAATGCTTCCCCTTTGCTGACTTTACCGGCTTGCTCTGGCATGGAAAATTTAGACTTCTCATTCCTTACTTTGAGGGGTTTCGTAATTAAAACCCAGTCGCCAACTGACACATCCCTTCCCCTTAGGCAACACTTCTTTTCACTATTATCTTTCAGAGCAATTTGCTTCAAGGCAACCATAGAAGATACTTTTTCAGTACTAAACTTACCACTTCTGGTCAGAGTTTTCATCTCACTCAACAATGATGGGAACAAAGGTGTGTATACTTCGCTGCCCCTTAACAGAACAAATGGAGTAACCCCTGTGGTGTAGTGTGGCGATGTATTATGATTCCACATCTTCTGTTCAATGAACTCCCTTACATCCAATCCTGAAGGGATGGCAGTCTGTATAACCTCTTTCCATACTTTGTTACTGTGCTCCACTAGACCATTTGAAATGGGAGAGCATAATGCAACTTTGAGGTGTTTTATGTCTGGTGTGCTCAAAAATTTACACATTCGTTCTGACATGAAATGTGTGCCATTATTCATGACTATGACCTTCCTTCATTTAAAAATAATTTACTCAGGAACTCAATGGATGTATCCGTATCTGGTGTTTCCACAAACCTATAGTACATCCATTTTGAGAAATATTCAACAGCCAGGATTTAGCACTTCAAATTTGAGGGCAATACTGTATATAGACCTGAAACTTACTTTTTCCCCTGCCGTGCTCTGAAATTCAGTTGGGTGCAATGGTGTCTTTACCATCCTCCATTGTTTATCTGACAGTAAACATTCAGGAAATTTATCGACCAACATTTTAACCTGACTATCAATAGCTGGCCACCAATAATACTGCTTTACCTTAATACCAGTCTTTGTGGAACCAAGATGTCCGTGGTGTGCTTTACTTGTGTTTGCATTATGCAAATTAGTAGGTGGGACAAACCAGTCACCCCACAGCACCATGTCATTTTCCACAGAGAACTCCTCCGCTATCTCTGCAAAAAATTTCAAATCCTCACTGAAGCACCTTGATCCTGGTCATTTGTGAGTAATATACCCGACCACCTTCATCAGCGTTTGATCCTTCCTGCAAGACCCCCTCCAATCTTTTTCAGTTATTACTGACTCATACACCGCTATGGCATCCACCATGGCTACACACTCAATGTCATCAACATGCAAATCATCCTCATCATCATCTTCCATAAGCATTCTGGACAAACAATCGGCCTGGGAATTGTTTCCCCCGGCATGTGCTTGATCTCAAAATTGTATTCTTGCAGCTTGGATACTAATCTCATGAGTGGGGCAGACATGTTATTTCTGCTAACCTTACTAAAAATATTGACCAGTGGCTTGTGGTCTGCATATAACTCAAACCTGCGTCCCCAAATGTACATTTTAAACTTTTGCACTGCCCATACATATGTAAGTCCTTCCCCACTGATCGTACTGTACTGACATTTAAACTGCTTGAGTGACCTTGATGCAAACACCACAATCTGTACATGACCACCCACCCTCCGTGTATGCTAGCATCAGCAGTTATGAGTGACGTGTAATCCTCACGAAATGCATGCAGAGTATGAGCCGTTATGATGAAATATTTCACCTTTTGTGAGATAGTGCCCTCTTTCTTACATTATATGCCCCCACTTTTTGCTGAATTGCTGATGTTCTTTGACTGAGTGTGCCCTGGGCTCCTGCTAATCAGGTACCCGGAGCCTATGTTCCTTCCCTAAAACTGCATTGAAGCCTAAAACCCAATTGGCATCTCTGGCCACATGTCAGCCCCTGGTAAATGGTACCACAGGTACCCAGGGCACTGTGACCAGAGAAGACCTCTAAGGGCTGCAGCACCTATTGTGCCACCCTTAGAGGTCCTGTACCCTGACACTCACACATTGCCTTTGCAGGCTGTGTGTCTTGGTGCAGAAGAAAGTGAAGAGTCAACATGGCACACATCCCTGTGTGCCATGCCCACAAACCCTGGAACACATCAGTCACCCATCTAGCTGGGTGCCCTATGCCAGTGCCGAGGGTACAGGTGCATGAGCCCTGTACCCCTACAGTACCCAAATCCATTCCTGGGCACTGTAAGTGCAGTGCTGCCATTAATAGTATATGGGGCTGGGAGTTTGTCATTACAAACTCCACAACACCATAATGGCTACACCGAAGACTGGGAAGATTGGTATCAAACTTCTCAGCACATTAAACCCACACTGATGCCAGTGTGGAATTTAATGTAAAATGCACATCAGAGGGCATCTTAGAGATGCCCCCTGAAACTCAACCAACTTATAGTGACCTGACTGAGTAGCTGCTTAGGCTGTCACCCACAGACATGTTTCTGGACCCCTGTGTCGAGAGCTGCTGCTCTCGGGGGCCTGAAGCAACGCACATCCTGGGACGAGGTGCCAAGCCTCCTCCCCCAGGAAGGGCAGGGATCATCAAGGAGAAGCTTCAAAGGCATGCCACCTTTGTGAACCTCTCCAGACCAATTGCTGCTTTCAGCAACTGGTCCCCAGTGGTTCTATCCCCAACTTTGGGCGGGAGAACCTGTGGGAAAAACAAGTGAGTGAAAGAGGTGTGCCCAGCTCTGCCAACTCCACCCCTCAGGTGGGCGAGGTGAGATGAGGCACAACCTCGAGTCCCCGCCATCTTGAGGATGGGGGCCCAACCAACCAGGGACAGGCTCCTGACCTCCTCCCACTGAAGAGTGGCAGAATAGGAGGTGTACCCACCCCGGGGAAGGGACCCATTGGTCCCTGCTCTTTACCTACCTGTAACGCCCCTAAATCGACTATTTAGGGGGCACCCTGAACCTTGCTTCCTCAGATCCAGACAAGAAACAAGAAAGAAGATAAGAAGGACTGAAGAGCCGTGCAGAGCTAACAAGAGGACGACGCCCACTGACTTGGCCCCAGCCCTACCAGCCTGTCTCCCTCTCGAACCAGCTCCTGCGAAATCCCAGTGTGTCCTGCAGCCAGCAACCTCAAGAAACCCGAAGGACCTGCCTGCCTTCACTTCTAAAGACTGCATCTCCTGTGAACACTGGATTTTTTCAAACTGCAGCTTCTGGCACCAGCCAGAGAACGCAAATCCAGCCCACTCTGCACCTGCCAAACCCGCCCGAGCTTGATTGGAAAAACACCACAAGGAGGTCACCCCGGCTATCCTGACCTGAGATTCGGCAACCCCAGACCTGCCTCAAGCCTCCAGACGACGCATGCAGCTTAAATCCAGAAGGCCCCCCTAACCGCAACCAGGAGCTGGTAGGAAGATCCGACTCCAAAAGGCACCCCTGCACCCGACGCCCCACGGCCTTGTGTGCCCAAACCGACGGTGTCTAACCAATCCTTAACTTCCCAAGTTACCTCTCCAAGTGTTCGTCGCACGAGAAGTCCTTCGTCTCCCTGCCTGCAGTGCTTTTGCAAACCGGAGGTTCTCCATAGAAAACTACATGCCATAGACCATCAATATACAAATTCGGGTTGGGGGACGAGACTAATGAATGTCTAGTCAAAATAGTAGAACCAAGCTATTTTAAGAAAACTAAATTTAAAATTCTTAAGGCAGCTTATTCGGTTTGGAAGCAAGTCAAGCGTAAACTATGTGTCTCCAAGCTGAATGCTTATACCCCATTTGCAGCTCCCGGGCTTCTTCCATTAATTTTTCATGATCAAGTGGCTTATAGATGGGGTTCAAAGGGAATTCACTGCCTAGGGGATTTATGTGATGACAGTCAACTGGTATCGTTTGTAGATTTGCAATCGAAATACGGTTTAGCCAAACATGAGTTCTTTAAATATCTACAAATTCATTGTTTCTTAACTAAGCAAAGGCCCGGATATGAACAAAAGTTTGGTAAGATCCCTCTTATTAAAAATGAAGAAATAAACACCTATTGGTCAATATTATGTACATTTAATAGAGACATTTCCTGATGATTTAGATACCTGTCAAGAAAAATGGGAAAGAAAATTGGGGGTCAAGGATGTTAATATTAGGGATTCCTTAGGGCTTGCTAATTAAGTTCTGATGATGGGGAGGATGCGCACTCAACATTATATGGCCCTGTATGATCTGTACTATACCCCAAGTAAGATTTCTAAATGGGGGACATCTGTTGGCGTCAATTTTAATAGATGTGGTCTTTTTGCATATGTTTTTTTATGTCCAAAGCTAGGGGAATTCTTTAGGGGAATTGAGCAGTTTCTAGGTATAATAATGGGATCCTCTTTGAGTATAACTGGAGAATTAGTTTTAATAGGAGTGGGGTCTGACACTTTTGCACGGACAAGATCAAGAGCCAACATATCTTTTTTGTTTATTTGTATGGCGGTGGTACGGGCTTGTATAACTAAGGATTGGTTAAGTCATGATGCTCCGACGTTCTCGAGTTGGCGTTCAAGGCTACTAGCCATGTATAATTTAGAATTATCAATATATAAAACCAAAGGGAGAAGGAAGAGAGCACTGGGAGTTAAGACCAGGTCTCCCATAATTGAATGGGTTTAGGTGCAATTTGGTCTAGTTCTGCTCCGGACAAGTCATTAATCGAAAGTGGACAGTATCTCTGTTTTCCATGTTCACTTATACTGTGTTTTGTACTGTTTTCATATGAGTTGCGTTACAATTGCGTATATTATGTATTTCTGCTGTATTTGCTATTTTTTTCTTTTTCCTTATAGTTCTGTATCATAACCTTGCTGCCCTATATATGTGTATAACCTTGCATAAAAAGGGGTAAAATCAATTTAAAAAAAAGAAAACAACATGGCGCCAGACGTCAAAACAGCACTCTACCACCAGCGGCCCCAGTGCCGCTGAGGGTGCACCTTTTGTGCTACTTTGTTTCCCCATTTGCCCTGACCTTAACCCTAGGAGCTTTGCTCCCACAACCCAGTGGGCTGCTTGACAGCAGCTGCCAACCGGAGGCCCCTCTCCCCCATTGGATAACATTGGGCCTCAACGCTCCGCACCCAGCCTCCTAGTGCCGCTCAGGGTGCAACAACAGTGCATCACTGACCCTGAGGGACCCCTGCGTCTAACCCCAGAACCTCAACTCCCACAGTCGATTACTTACCTGTGAACTGTTAACTTGTTTTTCCTCTTTAGGATAACATTGACAATTTTCTTCCAAAAAGTTTCTTAGTGTGGAGTATTCATTTCAATGCACTATTTTTCTTCCCAAAAACGACTGTGTGGAGTTTTGAAATCTAAAAATATTCTTTAAAAATCATGCGAATAACCAAAACGTAATTACTTACCTGTTTCCAGGAAATGTCCCAGTGCTGAATCCTGGTATCCAGCACTGAGTAAGAAAAGTAACGTACAAAGTAACTTACCTGTAATTTACTGAAAAAGCCTATTCATTTCAATGCACTATTTTTCGTCCAAAAAAAGACTGTGTGGAGTTTTGAAATCTAAAAATATTCTTTAAAAATCATGCGAATAACCAAAACGTAATTACTTACCTGTTTCCAGGAAATGTCCCAGTGCTGAATCTAGGTATCCAGCAATGAGTTAGAAAAGTAACGTAAAAAGTAACTTACCTGTAATTTACAGAAAAAGCCTATTCATTTCACTGTACTGTATTTGCTAAGTGTTGGAACCCACTGCATCTGTGTAAGTTAAGTTTTTCTTGTATGTCTGACTGTCTACCTCTCCTTTACATACATCCCCTGTAAATTGAACAAAGTACAATTGCTATTGCATTTTCAAACTGTTTTATATCCATTAACTTATTACTAAAAAGTATTTAACCCCTTCCATGCTGATGACGGAATCGCTCCGTCATCAGCTACAGTTGAGCTGTGCTGATGACGGAGCGGTTCCGTCATGGCCCGGCCGCCGCGCCTGCGCGGCGCTGATTTCGCGCCTGCGCGGGCGTTCTAAAGAGCGGGGCGGGTCATGACGGAACCGCTCCGTCACCAGCACAGCTCAACTGTAGCTGGTGACGGAGCGGTTCTGTCACCAGCATGCAGCGGCCGCGCGGCCGCCCCGCCCCTTTAGCGCTGCGGCGGAATAGCCGCCGCAGCGAAGGGGTTAATGCTTATCTGTGCCAGGATTGCTTGGTTCTAAAAATAAAACAACAGTATATATTTTTATACAGACACAATTGGCCTAGAGTTCAGTTATTGAGTGTGTGAATTCATTTTCTGCCGAGTGTGTACATCAAATGCTTAACACTGTCCTCTGATACTGCCTTACTGCTCGACCACTCTACCACAATTAGAGAGTAAGGTTCTATCTAACTTCAACCTCTGCCTGCCTCTGGGGTCGCTTGGACTCTATACACACTATACCTCATTTTGGTGTAGTATATAAAGAGCCAGTTTCTTACACCTTTCCAAACACCCTTTCTAAATCTTCCGACCATTTAAACACCTGGCTCTTACTGAGTAAGGTACGTTATGGTTCAATCATTTGAGCATAATTAGGCACAAATCTGACATAGTACTCTGCCAACCCAATAAACTAGCAGAGAGTACCCTTATATGTGGGTGCTTTAACATCGTTAATTGCTATAACAACTGAAAACTTGGGGCTTATGCCAGCATCCGACATGTTGTGCCCTAAGTATTCCCACTTATTCACAGCAAACTTGCATTTGTCTGCCTGACTGTCATATCTCAAGTCTTTAAAATAAATAGCACATCCCTCAATACTACATTAAGTGCCTCCAAGCTCTCTGCATATGTCAGGTTATCATCCAGATATGCCTTGGTGCCCTGAAAGAATTTGTTGATAAATTTCTGAAACACACAAGCCGCTGAAGCCAGACCAAATGGGAGTCTCAGAAACCTATAGACACCAAATGAGGTCACAAACATTGTCAACTCCTGAGATTCAGCCATCAATGACACAGTGATATGCTGACCTCAAATCGATAAGAGAAAACCACTTGGCTCCCCCGAGATTTGCCAACAACTCATGAATTCTTGGCGGGGGTGGCACTCTATGATAATGTTTCTGTACAGGGCACGTTAATCAGCACAAAGTCTGATCTCTCTGGGCTTTTTCTGTGCAACAATTGTGGGTGCAACCCACTGCGACAAATCCGTAGCCTGAATGATCCCTTGCAAGCACAACCTTTGCAAAGTGACCTTCAGTTCTTCCCTGACACTCATAGGTACCGGTCGTACTTTGTGCGCTACTGACTGTGCATCCGGCAACAACCTAATGTGGTGTTCCACACCCTTAACAAGCCCAACCTGATCACTATTCACTGACTGGAATTCTGAACCATCCACGCAATCCACCTGGCAGATTGACAAATCCTGCACCCTTATCACGTTCTTATCGCCCGGAACCAGATACAGTCCCATACGTGCCAAGTCTCGCCAACTAATGATATTCTTTCCGTTTACAGCTGCATATACCTTTGTGTGAGTTTCTCTGCCCAAACATTGTACCTTGATTAACAAATGCCCAATGATCTCAATGTTTTTTTTCCCAAATGCCTTGGGTTTCACATCCAACTGAGACAAAGGAAAAATCCTTCCCCCATTTTTCATAAAATGCAGTGTCTCTTAGGGTAGATATAGGCAATGCCGAATCGGCCATGACCTGCAAAGAAATGTCAATAATGATGCCAGTACATAATGGACCTTTAACCACCTTGGTTCCATCATCACAGTCTAGTGTTAGAGCCACGTTAGTAAGGGAAACATTTATCTACCTCCACATCAACACTGCTAACCCTTACTGGTTTTTTATTACTCCTGCAAAAATTCTGAAAATGACCTAAACTAAGCAACGTTTGTTAACATCTAGACACCCAGCAAAATTGCTCATATAACTTTTGGAACTGCATTAGAAACAAAAAGCGGATGATTTTTTTAACATAAAAGTTGAAGGTTTTCCTTTCGTGTTCATCTTTATTTACATAGAGATTCATCCTGATCCAAATCTGCCAAAGAAATATGATACCAGTGACAGAATCTACATGCATGGCTTTGGTAGAGATAGCAGACCTTTCAATACTTAGCGCCAAGTCAATAGCTTCAGACAGTGACAGATGTTTGCATCTCAGTAATCTTTCCTTAATTTCCCAAAACACACAGTTAAATACAAACTGATCCCTAATGTAGTCATCCAACATAGGACCAAAACCATACGTAGTTGCCAAAACCCTGAATGGTGAAATGTACTCCTCTACCTTTTATCCTCCATTTGCTTTTGTTTATAAAGATGATGGCATTCCAGCATAATGTGAGTCTCATCTAAAAAACTATTTCTTCAGGCTTGCTATTGCCTCAAATACGCATTACATTGCCTATCACCAGACTGCGCTTGAGGAGGAGGTATCGGTGGAAGACTATCAAAAATCGGCTGAGCTGCTTGCCCCAGACTCCCAAGTAACATGGCAAACTTGAGAGCAGGAATGTATCCAATTGTATCAATGGTTACCAAGTGGTTCTCGAACAGTCTGAACCATTCTAACCATATGTTAACCAGTTTACCTGGCTTACTCAGAAATGGTGGCGGCTGAATGACCTGATGTGGAATTGCCATGACTTTGTATAAAATGCTCAATCTTGGGCTGTAAAAGGAGCCAAAAGAAAGATGCCTGGAAGAAATAAAGTACTTAATTTGGAAAGGAAGTCAAACAAACTAGGAATCCCAACCCCTGACAAGCAAAGTAGGTTAAAATCAGCGCAGCAGCAAAGTTACTTAAATTACCTCCAGTTTATTAGCTGCAGCTGTTAACTAAGGCTATCTGCATGCAGAGAGCTTGACCAAAATGACAGCTAAAAAGATAAAAAATTCTCTGTTGCGACTCCTTCCGTATTTTTTACCATAACCAATATGGCCTCCACATTCAGCGTGATGACATCACCTGCCTAGGACGTTCCTGTCAGGCAAGGCTAATTAAGTATGTGGTGACGCACGGATGCTCGTGCCGTATCGAGCCTCGAGGAAATAATCACAAGCTGCTTGGCTTGACTCAATCGCGCACTGTTCACCTGGTGTGCAAAAACACCTGTATCAAGTCATCAATAATGAATAACACAATTTATCAAATCATATTCTTATATTATCAACCATCATTTTGAAATTCAAACAATGATTTCACATAAAGATATACATTTCCTTTACAATAACCGAAACTAAACAATACAATTCCTTTTTCAAAAACGCATAAATCACAGTACAGTTCATTATGTTATAGTGAACATGATTTTTGAAAATGCCCAATGCATTTCGGAACCTTACTGGTTCCTTCTTCAGGGGATGATCTTGATGGAATTGTGTGCTAATGTAAAGAAGCCACGAATCACTAGGTCCACGACCAAATATCCTAGTAGGCTGAGTTTTGTACGACAAGATGCAATTCTTAAATCCTCAAGTGCCCTGAATCACCTATCTACAAAATCCAAACCGACGTATACACACTACGAGTACACGGGATCTCTCGTATCGAGCCTCGAGGCACCTCTCAGCGACCAACCAAATAGTTCTGCTCACCACTTTTGGAAATGTGCGTGCCGAACTTGCTCTCCTGTGTCTCTGTGGAGCTGTCCCATAAATTCGCCCGAATGATAGCCAAGCTGCGCAGCGACACTTGCTCTCCTGTTCCTCGATAGAGCTCCCCTGTAGATGTTGCTTGAATGACAGCCAAACTGCGTAGAATGTGCCGGTGGGTAATGATCCTCCCGATCGTCGCCAAATGAAGTAAGAGACGTACAACGTATGTTGCTTTTTTCATGTAGTTTAATCTATGCTCTTCATCACCCACAGCATGAAGCGTCCCTCTGCCTCGGAGGTCGAGCCGCGACTGACACTTGCCATTCGAACCCTTACCAGTGTCCGCTCCATGCGCAAGTCTAAGTTAAAAACATAATTGCACATTACACAGAACACTTCACGAGACGTGCATGAGAAGCATGTTCATTACATCACCTCATTACAGTGACATAGGGAAAAAGGACCTGTTCAATCCTACTGATCACTACATGGTATGTTGCCACAATCGTGCTCATGCTGATTAACTCCTGGCAAAGGCACTATAAGGGTACCGCTTTTGGCACCCCATCCAGTCCAAAAAGGTCGCAATCCTTGAGGCAGGCCTATGTCAAGGTGCACACGCATGATAAAATGTTCGTCCATGACAACAACAAATTTGCAGTAGGGATCAGTACAGTTGGGGAACTCGGGGTAGGGGGTGCGTGTCTATACCAGGGGAAGAACTTTTCCATCCCAACAAGGATCTTTCTTTTGTTATATGGTGTAAAGCACCAATGTTCCATTTGACTAAGAGAAGTGTGTACTATGACTTTAAGATCCCAAAAATGTAATTTAAAAAAAGCATAAAAAATAGGTTGTGCCTCATTTGTGACCTTGAAAAAAAGAGGAGGAATTGATCAGCAACTCATCTTAGGTGTATGCAGAACAATCTTAGTAATCATGTGCAAAACTGGCTTTTAAATGTTCTTAGTTTTTGATTACCAACATTGGTAGAGTTCTTTTTGTGGCAGATGTTTTTCTCATGTCCGAGGCCTTGAATGTTAATTGTGTGGTTAAAACATGTTTACCCATTAAAGAAGGGTTGTACTGGACTTAGTCATTATTGCTTCCGCCACTTTCTTCTCATGTCTTTTTAGGTCTCGTCCTATTCCATTCCGCAAGGAATGAATAGGACGAGACTATTGGGGCTAAAATAAGAGCTAAACTAAGCTCTTAAAAATGCGGATTCCCAGAAGTGCATGTGGTCTCGTGAACACGCTTCTATCCGCCTGCCTCCCACATGAAAGCCATTTGTTGCTTGTTCACACTTCTGGATCCGCTCACTTCTCCTCCCCCCTCGCCGAGAGCTTCACATTTCATAGAGCTCTCCCCCGCCTCCTCTCCCCCGCCCCACTCTTAAACTGCACTACTTCTTTTTAACACCCTCTCCTTCTTAACACCCTCTCCTCGCCGCTGGCTGGCACACGTTGCTGCTTTTTCTCCCTAATTCTCTCTCACGCTATCACATGCTCTCTCTTGTACTGTTTTCTCTCTCAGCTCCCTCTTTCTCTATATCTTTATGTGTCAACTGTGTCTCTCTCCAGATTATTTGCCTACCCGTTTGTTTCATTTCAGTTTGTCTGTCTTATTCGTCCCTTTGTTTTCTTTCATCATATGTGCCAGGCTGTCACCCTTCATCGCTCTCTTTTCTGCCTCTCTGCATTTGCTTGTTGAAATTGGCACCATGGGCTCGACTATTTAGTGGTACACGTATGTGGCATGTTTATCAGTTGAGACTGATCACTGCATTTCTCTGCTTTTAGAAAATGTCTTAAACTTGGTTATTGCAACAGTTGTGAAGTGTAAAATGTTTCCTCTTTGTAGCTTCAGCGCCTGGACACCCCGATCAGGGGTAGCAGGTTTCTCTGCAACTATGATTCATTTATTCATTCATTATCCAAAGCCTGTTGTTAGTAATTGTTCTATGTTTTCATATTTCTTTAGTCACATAATTGGCTCTAAGAATCGGTTATGGGTACCACACGATTCCTTTTTAAAGTGAATATAATTAATTTTTTTGCTTTGGATAACCTTCCTTTTAAAACACAAGGCGAGGCTCCAATTTGTACGAGAAGACAGTTAAATGAGGAAACCAAGCAAGACATTCGTGTTCATGGCACCAGGTATTTTTGTTGCGGTTGTGTGTGTTTCCCCAAGATCACAAGGCCTTGTTACATTTGCAGTTTGCGCCGCAGGCTGACTGCTAAAAGTGCTGCGGGTGAAATTCTTGTTTGTGAAAGGGTGTGGTGAGTTATAGTATTTCAATAGTGGATTGGAGCTTGGTCAGAAAGCATTTTATTTTCAAAGCACCGTGCGGTTGGATTGATAGTATGGGACGCACAGTCGTGTGCATGCACCAACGTTTCTTACACGTAAACACAGCAGTGTTAGGTAGTTCTCCTATTGTAAGCATTATGGAAATTATTACTTCGAGATGGTATAGTTAGCAAAAATAACTGAATCTTTTGACAACCAGTAAGTCTGCTTTCATTACAGTAGTTGTCATTGTCATGTGCTGTGCATTGTCGTTTCCTTTTGTGCTGACCGGATAACTTTATTTTCTTATTGGAGCTTTTCACCAAACCTTTGATATTGGTTAGTGTAAAGCCTTCATTAAATAGCCTGTACTAGGGGGGAGGAGCTTCGCGGGCAAGCAAGATGGCCGCGTAAGCTCGGAGCTCCGGAGACCCTCCGACCCTCCACATAAATCCTGATGAGAATCCTGATCCACGACACTGGAATATTGTGGGTGAGCGGTTGCTGAGGCAGGACTCGTTGTCCGATTCAAAATCCGACACTCCTAGGTGGAGTTACACCGTGTAGAAGATTCGTGCCAGGGGCGTGCTGCTGCCCGTGCTGTGGGTGACGATGGCGACATTGCCGCACGGAAACGTTGTGGTGTGAGAGTGTCTACTCCGCTGGCCCAACGAAGTACGCGGAGTTGCAGAGTGGGACAGTATTGATCAGCAACTGGTGTTCGCGGCGCTTGATAGTCGCATTGAAGAGCCGGAGCGACCCCGGTGTGTGATCCGTTGTGCGGTCCCCAAAACCATCATGGCGGCCAGAGGCGAGCCGGACAAGACGAGGGTCCGTGGGAGTAGGAAAACTACGTATTCCCAATGGAACAATATGGATCGCTATGCCCAGCAGAGGAGCTCGCCAGTTTCAGCCACCCGACCTAAAGACTCAAATCGGGACGGGTCGCCAGACACGTCGGACCCGACACTCCGGAACATCATGGGCGCCATCGCGGGCATCAAAACGGAGATGCATAAACAACATGAGGTCCTGACGCATAAAGTCGACACCCTGGCGATTGATATCAACTTGCTTAGAGCCGACCTGGGCAAGACCAACAATAGGGTCAAATCATTGGACATTAAAACCGCGAGCCTTACAACCGATGTATCGGACCTACAAACAGAGGTCCGAGACTTGAGATCGGCTAACGATCTTTTCGCGAGACGGCTGGATGATTTTGAAGGACGTGCCAGGCGACAGAACGTCCGAATCATCGGCGTGCCAGAAGGGGCAGAGGACTTAGCCACCGATCTTTTCGTGGAAGACCTGATACAAACTCATCTGGCCCCTGCGGGCATCAGCCGTTTCTTCTCAGTGGAACGAGCTCATAGACTGCCGGGGGGACGCCCGAAGCTGGGTGCCCCGCCGAGGCCCATTATAGCACGGCTGTTTAATTTCAGGGATCGGGACGCTATCCTACAGGCTTCAAGAAGAGACGGGCCGCTCAAGTTCCAAAATGCGGACATAAACTTCTATCCGGACTTCACCCGGTCAGTACAGCGGCGGCGGCAAAGCTTCACGGGGGTGAAGAGGCGACTCAGAGAACTGGGGATGAAGTACTCGATGATGTTCCCCGCGAAACTGCGAATTGAACACGATGGCCGTGCCATATTCTTTGATTTGCCTGAAGTGGTGAGCGAGTGGTTGGACACTTTGCCACAGAGACATGAGGAACGCGAGGAACATTCGGAGGGCGCCTCGGGAGGCCCTGAGCAACAGGAGTAGAATCTAGCTTTGGAACATTGTCGGACAATGGGACTGCTGGTGACACCCGGTATCACGTTCTTGCACTTTATAATGACTATCCTTTACTTGGTTATGGAGGGTGGCGGGGGGGCCTGCGTGATCTCCATTCTCCTCTAGGGTCTTTCTGTAGCATAGTTTTCTGGAGCGACAGGCACACTGCTAGATGGGGGGGGGCTACTTAGTCTGATGCAGGGGTGCAGGGTGGGGGGTGGTTTGGTTCTTGGTTGTATGTTTTTTCTCTTTCCCCCTTTTTCTTCTCCAAGGCAATGTAAAAACTGTAATTTTTCTGGTTCTGTAACTATGCCGGACTGGACTGGCGAAGGCCCACAATTCGACGATGGGGGGTAGGAACCTAAAAGTATTGTGTTGGAATGTCAATGGGCTGGGGGATCGCATAAAGAGAGGTGTGGTTTTGCAACTGTTTAAAAGATGTATGTCCGATGTTATTTTGCTACAAGAGACACACTTGGTGGGGAACACGTGTCAAGCGCTTAACAGGAAGGGTTTTAAGATGGTGGCACACTCAGGGTTCTCTTCGGGATCCCGGGGGGCGGGTATCATGGTGCGCGCGTCTCTCCCATTTGAGATTGACTCCAGTGTTGCCGATGAGAGGGGGCGGTACGTCGACGTCTCGGGGAGATGGGAGGGGCGGTCCCTGGTTCTGGTTTGTTCCCCCTGGGTTGCAAAACAACACGTTTCAGGACATTGGGGGCGCCATTTTAGGTCTCCCTGAGGGTCTGCTTATTATAGGAGGGGATTTCAACGCAGTTTGTTCGGGGACCCTAGACAGACATCCTTCCAGAGATCTCCGAGGTTCGCAATCCTGGCTTCCCGACTTCCTGGACACCATGGGACTTATTGACTGCTGGCGGCTCATGCACCCTACCCAGCGTCAATACTCATTCCACTCAGGGGCGCATGGAAGCCTCTCCAGAATTGATTATGTTCTGGCTCTAGCGGCCCACGTGTCGGCAGTCTCCGAGGCCCGATTACTGGCGAGGGGCATCTCAGACCACTCTCTGGTCTGGGTGTCCTTTGACTTCGACATCGTGGCGACCGAGAGGGTGGTATCAGTTAATCCGTGGTACTTCCGCAACCCCAAGACTCGTGGACTCATGGCTAAGGCTATTGTGCTTTACTTCTCTGAAAACTCGGGGTCAGTTACATCGGCTATCTCCCTGTGGGAGGCCTTTAAGACGGTCTTGAGGGGTGAGGCGTTCTCCCCTATAGCTGAGGTTCGGAGATGCAGATGTGGTGCGGATTGAATCTGAAATTGAAGATCTGGACTCCCAATTGGAAATTGACCCGACACCGGACCTACTCCATGTTCTCTCACTTAAACAGTCAGAATACCGAGCTACTGTTACCGATGCTGCCAAGGTCATGGGAAGAGAGCAACAGGGTAGGATCTATGATGTCGGGGACAAGGCGGGCAAACTCATCGCTTGGCTGGATAAGAAAGAGAGAGCAAGCCGTGTGGTCCCGGAGGTGCTTGGGGAGGATGGCGTGACAGTCACCGACCCGAGTGCCATAGTCATGGCATTTGCAGACTATTTCGAGACCGTTTACACCTCGGTCTCCGACATGTCCGAGACTGACTCTGGAGAGCTCCTGGCAGAAGCAGAGCTCCCGTGCCTGTCGGAAGCGGAGCGGGTGGATATTGATAGGGATATTACCGCCGATGAGATTGCCCTCGCAATACGTTCCCTAAGATCCGGCAAAGCGCCTGGCCCCAATGGAATACCAGTAGAGCTTTACAAGATTAAGCCTGATGCCATCTCCCCGCACCTACGGAACATGTTCTTGGAGGCGCGAGAGACGGGCATGCTTCCCTTGGACCAGAGACTGGCCACCATTGTGGTCGTTCATAAGGAAGGGAAACCCAGAGACCTGTGTCGATCGTATCGTCCCATTTCTCTGATGAATGCTGAACCCAAGATTTTGGCTAAATTGCTTGCCAACCGTTTGGTTGGTGTGATTAGCGACTTGGTTCACCCGGACCAGTCGGGCTTTATTCCACACCGCAACACTGCCCTTAACCTCAGGAGACTACATGGGGCCCTCGCGAGGGTTCACACGCTCAGGGAGCCTGCCGTTTTGGCGTCTTTGGATGCTACGATGGCGTTTGACTCCCTTGAGTGGAACTATCTGTGGGCAGTGTTGGCGAAGTTCGGATTTGGTCCGGAATTCATAGGGTGGGTCAAGCTCCTTTACGCTAGCCCTCTTGCCAACGTAAAGGTTAATGGTCGTGTATCTGCGTCCTTTGCTCTCCGCAGAGGCACTAGGCAGGGTTGCCCCCTGTCGCCCCTGTTGTTTGCACTGGCGCTTGAACTGCTGGCGGCATGGCTGCGACTCCACCCAGATATAAACGGAATACGCTGGTCCCCTGGATTCGAGGACCGTGTGTCGCTGTATGCAGACGACATCCTGCTATATCTCACCTCTCCTTGTAAGTCACTCATCGTGGTGTGTGATGTGCTACGTCTTTTTGGTCGGCACTCTGGCCTGGTTATTAATTGGTCAAAGTCACACCTATACGTGCTGAGAGGTGGGACGCCTCGGCTTCCGAGGGAATGCAACATACAGGTCGCGCGGCAGGGATTCAAATACTTGGGGATCTACATTTCAATGGATCCCAAGGTACGCTACACGAATAACTTGCTCCCCCCTCTCGCACGTCTCCGACGTGACGTAGAGGGATGGCGGAAGCGCCCGCTTTTCCTGCCCGGGCGTGCGGCGCTGTTTAAAATGATGTCCCTGCCCAGATTCCTGCATGCTCTCCAAAATACCCAGGATCCGGTCCCATCCAGTTACTTTAGGGAGGTCGAGGGTTTACAGCGGGCCCTTCTCTGGGATGGCAGGCCACGCATCGCTATTACGAAGCTTACGCTCCCATGGTACGACGGAGGCATAGCGTTGCCTGACATCCGGAGATATTACTGGGCTTCTCAGCTAGCGGCCCTTAATCACGGCCTCTACGGTCCAGTAGTAAGCCCAGGTTATGCCATGGATCGGTGGCTCCTGGACGACGGGAAGTATCATAGAGCGTTATACTCGAGATCTCTGGATGGTAGGATGTTGGGGCCGACGAAGACAGCTGTGCACATATGGCGGGCAATCACAAAATCACAGGGGTGGAAGGGTAGGCTCACGATGGCAACTCCTCTTTTTGAATCTGAAATACTGGGTAAATTATGGCACACGAAGGGATTCGACGGGTGGGACATGATAGGCATATCCAAGATGGAAGATATGATTGTGAAAGGGGAGATAAAGTCCTTTACTCTTTTACAGACAGAGTTCCAGTTGGGTGATACAGAATATTTCCGGTACGCCCAATTGCGTCATGCCATTCTGGCAGTGATGCCGGAGGGCGAGAAGATCCCTGAGTCTTCCCCGTTGGAGGACAGGGTGCTGGACGGCCACATGCTGGACAGTGCCATTTCCTTAATATACAAAAAACTCATCAATGTCCGTACTGACCTCCTCCTTGGGGTGAGAGACCAGTGGGTGCGGGATGGGATTGAGCTGGACGATGAAGACTGGCAATGTGCAGTGTCCTCCCCCAAGGAGGTGGCGATCCCGGCCAGGTTGCGGCTGGTTCAATTAAAAATTCTCCATAGAGTGTATGTGACGGGTCCCAGGCTGATACATATGGGTCATTCAGTAGACGGCCTCTGCAGGCGAGGATGTGGTGCATTGGCCACCTTCATGCATATTATCTGGGAGTGCCAGTTGGTTGCCACCTACTGGAGGCGGGTACATATGATCATGAGCGAGGTGACTGGGGTAGACGTGATGGCAGAGGCCCGGCGCTGTCTCCTGAATGTGTGGGGTCCTACTGATTATAATAGTGCACAAACACAATGGGTCACCTTGGGGAACATGGTCGCGAAACGTGACATTGCTCAAATGTGGGGTGCGGCTACAGCCCCAAAGGTGGTACAGTGGAAGGCCAACATGGATTGGTGCATGTTCCGAGAAAAGACGGTGTACATGGCCAGGGGTAAACCCAAAAAGTGGCAAAAGATATGGGGGGCCTGGAATGAGTATAGGGGCGATATCTGCCTGCCGCCTGACACCACCCCCATGGAAGAACGAATGTCCCCGTAGCCTATGGCTCCAACATACGTCCTATTAGCTGATGTCTCCTGTTTCCTCCCCCCCTCCATGGTTTTGCAATTGGTGCTCATCACATTGTTTTTATGCTATGGGGCCTAGCCTTTCCTATGATCGGGCTCAGTTACACAAATGATTAATTGCCTTGTTTCCTAGCACTAGTTTGGTGCTTCCCTTTTTTCCTCTTAGTTATTTTTCAAAAAAGTTTTTTAAAAAACCTCTGTACGATTTGGTAATATGCTCCTTGTACACCATCTGATTGACTGATAATATGCTGCCTAGCCTCCGGGATGTAAGGCTAAATAACTGTGTGCACTGATTTGAAAATAAAGGTTTTCCAAAAATTAAAAAAAAAAAAAAAATAGCCTGTACTATTCTACTGTTTTCAGAGATGGTTTATTAAAGAACAAAATATTTTAAAAAAATGCAACCCCTATTTATATTAAGTGAGCAAGCATACCTCAAGTTCAAATACTTTAAATGAGAAAAAAAACTACAAGGAGACATAATGGTGCAGTTTTCCAGCTGATAAAAATGAGCATTGGCAAAGCCAATAGGTTCCACCTTTCAGACCTATTGGTTTTGTCAATAGTTTTTTAACCATGCGGTGCTGCATGGCTAAATAGGAAAAAAAGGCCATCACTCGGCAGGCTGCGTTATTTTGTGATTGTCTGCACTACACGTTTGTGCACTTTCAAATGAGATGCCCACTATTCTTTATAATTTTACTTGTTCTTGCCTTCGGCTCCCCCACTCCATCCATCCCCCCCACTCCATCCATCCATCCCCCCACTCCATCCATCCATCCATCACCCCACTCCATCCATCCATCCCCCCACTCCATCCATCCCCCACTCCATCCATCCATCCCCCCACTCCATCCATCTATCCATCCCCCCACTCCATCCATCCATCCCCCCCACTCCATCCATCCATCCATCCCCCCACTCCATCCATCCATCCATCCCCCCACTCCATCCATCCATCCATCCCACTCCATCCATCCCCCCACTCCATCCATCCATCCATCCCCTCCATCCATCCATCCCCCCACTCCATCTATCCATCCCCCACTCCATCCATCCATCCATCCCCCCACTCCATCCATCCATCCATCCCCCCACTCCATCCATCCATCCCCCACTCCATCCATCCATCCATCCATCCAACTCCATCCATCCATCTCCATCCATCCATCTCCATCCGTCCCACTCCATCCATCCACCACTCCCTCCATCCATCTCCCCACTCCATCCATCCATCCATCCCACTCCATCCATCCATCCCACTCTGTCCATCCATCCATCCATCCCACTCCATCCATCCCCCCACTCCACTCCATCCATCCATCCCCCCACTCCATCAACCCATCCATCCATCCCCCCACTCCATCCATCCATCCCCCCACTCCATCCATCCATCCACCCACTCCATCTATCCATCCATCCCATTCCATCCATCCATCCCCCCACTCCATCCATCCATCCCCCCACTCCATCCATCCATCCATCCCCCCACTCCATCCATCCATCCATCCATCCCCCACTCCATCCATCCATCCATCCCCCCACTCCATCCATCCATCCATCCCCACATTCCATCCATCCATCCCGCACTCCATCCATCCATCCATCCATTCCCCCGCCCCACACTCCATCCCTCCCCGTCCCACACTCCATTCCTCCCCCGCCCCACACTCCATCCCTCCCCTGCCCCATACTCCATCACTCCCCTGCCCCACACTCCATCCCTCCCCCGCCCCACACTCCATCCCTCGCCCACACTCCATCCCTCGCCCACACTCCATCCCTCGCCCACACTCCATCCCTCGCCCACACTCCATCCCTTGCCCACACTCAATCCCTCGCCCTCTTGCCCTGCCTCTATCTCTCACCCTGCCTCTATCTCTCGCCCTCACTCTATCTATCTTTCGGCCTTCCTCTATCTATCTATCGCCCTCACTATCCATCGCATCACCACAGCATCACTCAGCACCACCACAGCACCACCACAGAACCACCACAGCACCACTCAGCACCACCACAGCACCACTCAGCACCACCACAGCATCACTCAGCACCACCACAGCACCACTCAGCACCACCACAACACCACTCAGTGCAACCACAGCATCACTCAGCACAACCACAGCATCACTCAGAGCAACCACAGCATCACTCAGCACTACCACAGCATCACAGGTTCAAATATGCTCTCTCAATGTTTCAAGCTTTATTACAAATGTCACAAAAAATGTTAATATTTCACTTCTGTTTTCGTCAGAATAAAATATACTGAACATAATCTTCACAAAAGTTTAAGCTATTGCCATTATAAATTACAATCACTTTTATTTAAGTATTCATTATTTAAAAAAATTAAAAGCCATTGTTATTTGTAATATCAATACTTCTAAGTCACGTAAATACAAAACATGTTGCATTACAAATGCTATAGGTTTCACATTTGCGAAAGGTATAACTATTGGCATTTGAAATGACAAAGCTATTAATTTAGCTATTTTCAAAAACAACACATAAACAAAAAAATTGCCATTTACAAGACCAATAGCTCAAACTTTCCTAATGCGAGACCTATTGCATTGCAAATGCTTGTTAAGATTACCACTTATTGTACATTAATGATACATGTTTCCTTTGGGTTACCACGTTGTTTTAGCTCCACCTGAATACTTGTATGATGATGGATTGAACACCTTTAATACCTTTTCAAGTCTTGCCCTTGCTTTGTTCTACTAATTTGCTTTACCGGTTGCATGCTCTTAGTCATTATGGCAGTGTGTTCTTGTAAGATTCTATACTGTCAATTGATCTGGCACTATGACTCCTGATAGACTGCTACTTGAGTATTCAGATACTCTGTCCATCACCACCCCCTTTTTGAATCGTTTTGACCACCACAAGTGTGGAAGGGTATGCTCAGATGTGAGTCCCCTGCTCACTGCACCATCAGGATACAAGCAAGCCGGGCCGAAGGCGGCTGTGATGCCAGAAACCGGTCCCCGGAAGCTTGTTTCCTTCCTGGTAAAGAATTGGCTTGGTAGTTTGGTCTGCCCTGTTCCCATGATGCACTGGGCCAGGGACAGACTAATTTGCATGTAGTCAGGTTCTGAGCTGGGATGGTGCAGTGAGCTAAAAAACGGTGATGGATCAAGCCCTGATCTTTTGACTGGGTAGGAGTGTCTTGCTTAATTCAGATACTCTGTCCATCACCACCCCGTTTTTGAATCACTTGAGTATTTAGATCATAGTAGTAGGCCTCGATGGCTTGAACTATCTGGGATGACCTCCTTTCTGGCCACTTCAGATGAATTGGTCCTAGTGGCAGGCCTGCATGGCAGAGAGAAATGAGAGGTGGTTCTGTGATGACCCAACATTTATGCCTCGTCAGTGTGGTAGTAGGAGATGGATGTATAGGCCCTCACCTCCCCTTTGGTGACCCTCACCACTGCCTGGTTTGCTACAGCTCACAATGACCCTGTGAGGTCAGTCCCTAAACCCCAAGTCACATGCTCTTACCACCCATAAGCCTCTTGATCAAGCCAGTAAATTGCCCAGCCACAACATGAGCAAGGATGCTCTTTATGACAACCTGGAGGAGCTCCATTCTCTTTTCGCAGCTTTAATTCATGAAAGGGAAGAAAAGCAATTCAGATTCAGCAGGAGGTGAGTGGCCAGTTCAGAGGAACCCTTAGGGTTCTCTACGTGACGTTTCTGTCTCGAGAAGTGTAAGCCTGTGCGAGAAACAGAAGGCTCCAGTTCATATTAATCTCTTAGTGTGACGCATTTTTACTGTCTCTACAAATGTCAGGAAGGTTTCTGAACGGGCTCCATGTTAATCGTTGCACTGAATGAGCTCTTTGTTTATCTGTCAGAGGCATACATCAATTTTAACGCCGGTGTCTATAAACTTTCGTATAGGTAGGAGGCCGCATTCCAGTGCCTTCTCTAGAGCAATCTTTCAGAGAGCAAAGAGCACATAGAGGCATTGTAAATAGGCATAGACGCTTTCGATCACACCATTTTCTAAAGAGACCCAGTGACGAGAGTAAGTCCTTAGCATAGACTGCCTCCTAGAGCCTTGTACTTCAATTGTGAATTATCTGGGCAAACTGTTGTTCTGTGATCCAACCCCTCCACCTCTAGGCTGCTAAGCAGAAGCATCCCTAAACATCTAGCTACAGAATCAGACACTTCAGGAGAGACGGTTAACATAAATGGAATGCTAAGCATGCAGTTTTCAAGCGGAGAATGATCTATGGGCAGCTATGTATTGATACGTTTAAGCGATTATGTACAGCGTCGGATTGGTAAGAGGGCACTCGGGCAATGCCCGAAGGGCCGGTGTCCAGTTTCTGCTGTGGGCTGCTTTTTTTTTAGCAGTCTGGGGGACCGATTTGTGCTGTTTCTGTATTGTTCAATGGTGCCTGAGGGGCCTTTCTGGAGGTAAATGGGCGTCCATTACTTCCCTCTTATTAACGGCAGAGGTGTCACTCCAATTCTCTCGCTGGGCCGGCAAAATAATGTGTGCATATTGAGCGGGGCAAGGGGCCTGAGCTAAAGTGGCCTCACTTGTTTTCAGGTGTTTCACCACTGTAAACTAATCCGTGCGTTTTTTTTAAACACCCCCCTTTTTTTAAAATAAAATTTCGCTGAAGGAGTGTTTTGTAAGGCAATATGCAAATGTGGGCCAATTTTTGTTTGCGTGCCCGGGCCGATTTTTAATCCCAATCCAACCCTGATTATGTACTTGCCTATCACTAATTATCTAACGCTCTATGAGTTAACAGACAAAGTGGACGCACTATATATTTTCCATTAGTATTCTGTACGAGTTTTTGTCACAAGTTAGGCATTTCATACGGTGCTTTTATACAGCGGTTAAAGGGCTGGGGTCGACTTGTTCTCTGCATGATGAGAGATTGGAATCCCCTTCTGCAGTATTTGCTACACATCATACTGTTCAGTTTGCGTTCTGCGGGGTGAAATAGAATGCTGGTTCCACTTGTGAACATGAACTAAAGCTATGTTGTTGTACAGTTACTTTAAGTAGGTTGATAACCACTTCATGAAGAGAAGTCTTGTTGTGTTCTTCATGGTAGATTTACTGCTGAACTGTGAGGTATGAGGTATGAACTCTTTATTTGTGTGGTTACTTAAAACCATTACAAAAATACAGTTTATATAATGACAGTATAACAGTATAAAATCTAAAAATGTAAAGGAGCAAGTGTATGTAGATCACAGTGTTAAAATTTTCTTTTGCTTTGTTAGGTAAAAACAATCAAGTAATAATCAGTCTTTTATATTAATTCAGTCTGTTTTGAAAAAGGGGCCGAACGGCAACCCCAGCAGTGCCTGCCTGGCAGCCTAGGGAGAGGTGCCCATCAATTTTATGCGAGTGAAGTGGACACATTTTCTAAAGTTGGCCATGTGCTTCACTGTGTCCAACGTGTAGAGGCGAAGGACTGCCTCCTTTGCCGTGCGAGTGCCCAGTTGGGAGAGGATTGGTCTGAGGTAGATTCTGCTGACTAAACGCATTGCTGGGCAGCAGAGTAAAATATGGCCCAAAGACTCACGTTTGTAATTGCAAAGGTGGCACTCCGTAATGGCTGACCTTACTTTCCCGGTTGGGTATAGATCTTTAAGAAGGAGGGGATGTAGTCCTGCAGCTATAATTCTCTTAAGGGCTTGTCTCTCCACAGCCTGCGTAAGATGAAGTTTGTGGCTGGGCAGTGTGTGGGGGAGACTCTGGGTCTTCTGAAAACCTCTTGCTACCAGGGATTCCATATCGAAAGTGCGACACCGTAGTCGTACTTACATTTTTATTGTTTTTTTAATAGTGGAATATTTGATTATGCTTGGGTCCCAATTCTCTGTTGCAAGTTGCAGAAGATCTTTAGCAAAGGCGAGACAAGCAGACCAAGGATTGGCAGGTTGTTGAAAGGTGCACTTTATGACGGCCTTCATTGAATTCTCCGGCACTGCCATTGTTTGATAGAAGTATTTACTCAGAGTCTCCATCTCTTCCAGTTTTTGTTGGTTGAGGTTAAACCCTAGACGAATTAAGTTGTTTCTGGTGCAGGTTGGTAGATGAAATAGCTTTTTATAAGCTGTACAATGTATTTTCTCTAGCTCATTCCCAAATTTCCCTGGAAAGGCCTGTTGGGCATAATTGATGGATGGTAGCAGTTTCGCCCTCAGTACACTTTGAATGGCAGTTGTTGTTGGGCTATATAGGGTGCCATATAATTTGCATGGAGCATAGGTGACCCTTTTCCCTTTCTCCTGCAGTTTGTGAAGGTGAACCCGTTTTGCTAAGCCATGCCCCTAGATAGTTATAATGTTGCACGCAGTCCAAAGTCAGTGGACCCAGCCTCCACTTAGCCCCTTTTTTTTGGGTAGTGGCCAAAAATCCCTATTTTAGATTTGGTTGGGTTGGCAACCAACTTATTTTTAACATTGTAGACAGCGAAGGCTGTGACCGCTTTTTGTAGGCCAATTTTGGTATGATCAAGAAGAACCAGGTTGTCAGCGTATTGCATCAGTTGGATCTTTGTGTGCCCGATCTTGGGGGTAGCTAAAGTGGCTCTGTGCAGGGTTTGACCCATGTCGGCTGTATATAAATTGAAAAGCACCGAGGCCAGGACGCAGCCCTGTTTTAGCTCCGATCCGTGGCGATTTTCTCTGTGGCAAACTTGCTCGAGAGTTTGACTCTTACCCAGGTTTGTGAATACAGTGACCTGGTTGCTTGTAATATAGATGGACTGATGTTCCAGCGTGCCAATTTCTGCAGAGGATGGTACGATCTACCCCGTCAAAGGCTGCTGAATAGTCAATAAAGCAGACAAAAAGTGGCAGGGTTCAATGGTCCACAGCTTGTTGGGCTAGGTATGACAGGGCAATGATGTTGTCCACAGTGGAGCCCCCTGGTCTGAACCCGGTCTGAAAGAAGGGCAAGAGGCCTTTGTTGCCAGCCCAGTCCGCTAGTTCCGCTAGAAGTGTGCTTGCGTAAGTCTTACCCTCAATGTCCTACAGGGCAATCATGCGATAGTTCTTGGGGTCGGTGTTAGGCTCTTTTTTAAATATTGGGTGCAGCAGTGATCCCCTCCAGGAATCTGAAACATCCCCAGGGAACCTGCATTCGGCGTATAGCTGTACAAAATTTTCCGTCCAGAAGATTGTGTCTTCCCTGAAGAGGGAGCCAGGCAGCCCGTTGGGGCCTCGTACCCCATTGTGTCGAATCTTTTTTAGAATTGTGCGGACTAATTCTTTACTTGGGAAGGTTGAATCATCGAACAGTAGGGTAGGTTCAGGTGTAAAGTTGCCAGGTCCCTCCCCATGTGTTGTTAGGCTGCTTGGAGGAGCTATATTGGAAACGTCCGAATACAGGGTTTTCACATGGGCTACCCAAGTGCCCGTGTCAAGTGGATTCTCTCTGTTAGTGGTCCCGTGGGTAAGTTTGTTTAAGTATTGCCAAAATTCTTGGGATTTACTCAGTGCCAGCAGCTCAAAGATCTTAAGCCATTTTGTCTCTGTGCATTCACGTCTTGATTTCCAGACTTGTTTTGAGTGGATTTTTGCAGCTGATTTAAATTGCATTTTGGCAGATTCTGATCCGGATTTCTGATAAACTCTGCGCTTGCCGTTGAATTGTTTGTCACTTTCCTTGATCGCTAGGACATGTCCTAGGGTGTGTGATGAGTCTGTGGGAGTTCTATATATGGTGCTCCCCCAAATTAATAAGGGTAATTCGTAGACGAGAGAGTCCCATTCGCCTATGATGTCCCCATTAATTGAGCTGGTTTGCCAGCCTGACCACGTTTGTTTCCAAGAGTGAAATGTATTTATTGGCATCGGCCCCCATTTGATTCTTTTAAGGAGTTTGTGCTGTTCTTCCCCTTTGGATGCCCCAGTGCAACAAAGAGAGTGGCGAATATCTGCTGTGATGGTTAACTGGACAATCAAGGCTGCATGGTTGCTTTCGCTCCGTGGGTGCACACTATAGTTTGACATGAGTTTTTGTATTCTCTTACTTAATAAAATATAGTCTATTGTGGTTTGATTACTGTAAGTGGGTGGAAAAAAGCCCCAGGGTTATGTTTTATGGCTAAAGAGTGCACTGTTGCCAAATTGTACACCCGCATAAGGGTGTCGAAGATCCCGGTGCTCCCTGAGCTGTGATTTTGTGATACAGAGTCCCCTATTTTGTGAGTATTAAAATCTCCAAGAATAATGGGTTCCATAGATGCAAACTGTAAAAGCAAAATTTTTATCTGAGTTATCAGCTGAGTGAGGTTGTCGTTAGGGCCAAGTCCGTGGGGGTTATAATAGACGTTAATCAGAAGAATTGGTAGTGGGCCGTTGGCGTATTAAGGCCTTTAAGGGTGCCAGCCAGAAACATGTCCGAAGGGTTCTTTACCTCTGCGAAATGTACTTTCAGTGAGTGCCTAATGTATATGGAGATCCCCCTCGAGGGTCACCCGAATATATTACCTTTGGTGGTAGGTTTGGTATATACTGTATAGCCTCTTATTGGTATCGGTGTAGTTGCCCATGTTTCTTGGGAAAAGATAAGATCCGCACCTTCGAGGGAATGTGGTTACCAGTGGGCTCTGCAAAACCTTGGTGATCCCTGCGACATTCCAGGTCATGATTTTTAATGTTTGGATGTTATCCGAAGGGCACCTATGCTGAACAGAGCTGTCTCTTAAGGGGTGCCGGGCCTCAGGTGTCACAGACTCCTTGTTAGCGAGGGACTTGGTGCTAGGGGCAGGGGTTTAGGGCTCGTGGGAGCCAGGACCAGTCTTTATTGATGTTCCCCATGGTGGAACAGGAGCAATTGCCCCCTTCTGCGTGTGTTGTTATTTTGATTGAGCTGTCACTGGTCAGATTTATTTTTGGTCCACCTTTGGTGCCATGGAGAATAGATGCAGTTTCTGTTTCTGGACAGCTTGAATCCTTTGTAAGCATCCTTTTCTCATTGTTCAGTTCCTGATTTCCCAGCTGTCCCTTCGGGTCACTACTTTTCAAGATCGCCAGATATTTTGTCGCAACCGGGGTCATGATTTTTAGGCCCCAGTTTTCCAGTTGCTTGTTGTTTCCTCTCAGGGTCTCGGCCATGGCATGATTGGCGAAGATTATCTCTGTTGTCTCATTTGTTTTGCTTGGTCCCGCGGCAAGAAAGGACACACTGTCAATGTCAGTTGTTTTCATTTTTTCTAACCCCCGAATGCTTACACAGCGCCTCAGCAGATTGCCTCTATTAAGGATGTCCCATTTCCCCTGCAAGGTTTACTCAGTATACAGGAATACTTTTAATTTTTCTTGATCTTTTATTTCGTCTGTGAATGACAGATTTTGATGGGGAGTTTCCTCCAGCACATCAGGGGCCTCTGTGGAATTGCACGTTGCTAGAGCCTGGGTATCCAAGTCTCCCCAGGGCAGATTTGAGCTTCCTACTATCCACTGAGCATTACTCCAGAGCTTATGATGGTGGACGCTGTATTAGGGTAGATCGTCGGTACATGTTTGATTGGATTTATTCTCCCTATAATTAATGGATGTGGTTATTAGATGGAGCTTCTTCTGGTCTATTGCTGGTGTAGGAACACATTAATTTGTTTTGCATGGGTTGAGTTTTTCTTGATTAATGCTGTTCATACTTGCGTAGTCCACATTGGTCGCTACAGGCTGCTTTAAATTAGATTTCAGGTTTTTCTTTTGTTCAAGGTTTGCTTCTTCAGCTTGTGGCCCTTGTGTGTTGTTAAAGTGCCACCTGGGTTCTTGGTCAATCATATCCAGGGGTTTAGATGGATGCCTCATAGGGTGTCCTAAGGTGCCTAGAAAGATGTTTTCGCAATTGGTTGACCCCTCTGTTTGTATGCTTGAAGTTGGGGTTTTTTTTGCGGTCGTTTTTTGAGGAGAGGTAATAGCCTCACGTTGTTCTTTATGGTGATCCTCATTCTCCTCGGTTTTCAGCACGAGCCAATGTAGAATGGACTCTTCATTGTGGGTTTTAATTTTTCTTGATTTGTTTAACTTTTTTAATTTTTTCTTGTTTTTTCTGGATACATGTTCACTGTCTGAAGTTATGGACTTTGACTTGTTGATAGTTCCTGGGCCTTTGTCTAAGTTGCAGCCGATTTTTATTTCCGGTTCTTCTGCACTGTTTATTTGGTCGCCTGCAGCCCCTGTGATTCGCGTAAGACATCCTTATCGTTGGTTTGTGGGTCCTTCTTACTTGTAGTCAGTTTTGTGTTTTATTGGGGCAGGGAGCATTCGGCCGCCTGTTGACTTCATTCTTGAGGTCCTTAACTAGAGTGCTCATGATCTCTGTGAGATTTTCTAGATTCTGGAGTATTGGACTGCATCCACAGTCTTCTTGTTTGACCATTAAGGTCGTAGTAGCCTGGGCGCTGTGAATCAGTGAATTAAAATTTTCCAGTTTTGAATCTAGTCCAGCGATTAGTCCTGCAACTGTTTGCAGTATATTTATTTGAATATCCAATTTGTCTGCATGCATTATTGCCATTGAAATCAAGGCGTCATTGATCAATGCTAGATGATTCTCAATTTTTGCGGCTGCAAACCAATTTCCGCTCCCGTTTTCGGAGAATCGAAAGTCCAAGGCTCATTTGTGTGTGGGAGAAAGCTGGAGTTTAAAAGATTAGGGTGCCATTTGGGTGAGAGTTGATGACTTGGTCTCATCAGGCACAGGAGGGGATTCAAGAGGCTCTGTTTGAAGCTTTACAGGAGTTCTATGTGTGATTGTGACATTGCTTGGTTCTGAAGAAGAGCCCTTGATCGCTTCTAAAATTGAGAGGTCAAGAGGTGATTTTGGTTGGTTAAAGAGTTCTCCACTGTTGTCTGTGTGATTATTAGTGATATGGGCTATTCGGAAAACGGAGGAGTTTAAAGGTGATATAGGAGGTGTTCTCAAGGTTAATTGGTGATTTGAGCTGTGAAATACAGGGTTGAGACCGTTGGGATGTTCAGCCATTGAGGCTTCCTTTGTTGCTGCACATGTATCTTTTTTAGCCCTATCGTAGGATTTGACCCATGTTGACGTGATTGATTGGCCGGGCTGTGAGGGGTTATTTAAGTCCTTTTAGGTCTGCTCGGACGGCTGGCCAATATGCTGGTTATTTGTTAATGTCCTCCCTTGGGGTGGGGTGTAGGGGAGACCAATTTTAACTTTTGGTGTTGGTTTTGATAGTGAGTGGGACCCAATGGTTGTTCCCTTGCAATGAGAAAGCTGGCATCCTCGTCCGTGTTGTCCGTTTTTGCAGTCCCTAAAGCTTGAAATGCTGGATTGTTAAAACTGGATGATCATAGATCCGTTGTTGTTTCCGGGGCTCTTTTCCCTGTGACAATGGTTATTTTTGGGGAAAGTGGAACTTTTGGTTGAAATCCTAAGCTCTGGTCCATGTATTTACGGTTGTCTCCCGATGGTCTAACAGTAATTTCTACACGGGGTGTGTGGGTTACTTTTTCAGATTCACCAAATTTATCTTCTAAAGTTGTGTAGTAGAGGTACACTCTTATGTCACTATTACCGTTGGTTTTGGTCGTGCTCTTTCTGATGCTGTTGTCGTTACCACTTGCCGTAATATTACTTGCATATATGATCTTTTCCGATGAGATTGCAGTTGCTGTTGCAGTTGCTGTTATCGATTCATCCATTGGCGCCCGTCCCTTGGGAAAAACCTGGGTTTGGCTCACCCTCTACCTAAGGGATACAGTATCTTGGACTTTTGCTGCCTTGCGGTTTTGTTCGGGCGGTGGTTGTCTTGGTGTGGGACCAGGTTTGAGTTTCTGGTCCGCATGGTTGATCCTTGCACTGGGCTCTGCGGTGAAGAACTGGTGTAATTCGGCCTATGAGCAGCCCCCGAGCAGCCTCCAGCAACCTCCAGCAGCCTCAGAGACTGTTGGCCTGCTCTCCAGCTGCCCCAGCTGGATGGCCAGACTGGGCAGGACAAGTTTCCCTTAAGTTGCGGGCCTAGAGCTGGGGCTGAATCTGGGCGGGTGAGCAGGTGCTCCGAATGTTCGTCCAGTGTACTCAAAGTGTGATAGTTCTCGTTGCAGTTCTCTTTACACTGTATGTCCTAATGAGTGGCTTGATAAAAGCCCTGATGATCTAGCGATCTGGTGGCGGTCTGTCAAACTGTCTGGATGTCCAATGATGTCCAATGATAGTTACAATCGCCTGGAGGGGCAGGTAAGGCAGGCCGAAGGTGGCTGTAGCTGTGTCTGGCTGCTCCTAGTGTAAGGCCACACTATACTTCGCCGTCTCTCCCACACTGCACTGCGGGCTGCCTAGTGGACCCTGGAGTCCCTGGTGAGACTCTGGTGAGTTCTCCCGCCTCCCCACTGGAGCCACGCCATGCTGCTGCACTCAGCTGCCTCCCGGATCCAAGCGCTGAATCCCGGTGCATGGCTTCCGGCACCCTGCGCCCTGCACCCCGCTCTGACTGGGGAAGGGGGAGTAGGCCAGGATGTGCCGAAGGAAGCCTGGGCGGGCAGGTGAAGCGGTGCAGCTCAAGCGCAAGTACGAGCTAGTGCCTAGGAGTGAAGAGCTGTGTGAACCGTAGGCCCGCAAACGTAGAGACTGGTAGGAGCAGGAGCGGGAGAGGTGGTAGAAAAAACTGCTGGGTTCCTGCAGGGAGCCGTTTTCGGCCGTTGTCAGGCATTTCAGGCGTGGGCAGTTTCGGCGTCCTCCTGCTCGTGGTGCTCCTCCTCGCAGCTCCTGCTCCGTGCTGCTGCTCCGTGCTGCTGCGGTCAGAGCGAAGACGTGGTATCTGATCAGTAAGCTGCACACGATACTGCTGAACTGCATATAGAAGAGAAGCATTGCCTTGTCATCCAGGAGAAGATCAAGGTGAGGCTGGCTAAGTTTTTCACGGAGAGTGTCTCGAGAAGAAAGCCTGCCCAGGATGGTGGGATCTATAGCTCAGCTGGTCTGTGCCAAATCTGTTGAGCATCTTTACAAGATCTTCATTACAAGATGGTTGATAACATGCCAGAGACTCCAAACGGCTGTACCTCTTGGTGAGTGTGCACCAAACCTTGGCCTACCTTCTGTGCACCGAACAAGGTAGAGAATACTTCAGCTCTTAGCAACGGGTCAACATGTGTGGCCCAAAAAGGTGTTACAACTAGTTTTAAAATTCTGGATAACCACTTACACATGTTCCCGGGCCATAATAAGCTTGAGGCTTGCCTGCTTTTCTTATTAAACCTTGGTGTAAGATTCTTTCGCTGCAAATGGGTCTGCTGATCTTGGATTTACTGGATTCTTTGTTGTTTGGCTTATTGTTCCGATTGATATTGTTTTCGAAAGGTTCAGTGGCAACCTACCCTTCAACTGGGGCCTCCTTATTGCTGATATGTGCCAACCAATCCACTGGTTCCAGAGCTTGAAGACCTTTACCCACCGATAACTAAAGTTTTCTACTTCCAATGGGTCCCAGCACCAAGGTACCAATCGGGTCTTCTCTTACCACTTGACACTCTGATCACTGACTGCAACATTTCAGGTATTCAAATTCTCCCTTTAACTGCATTTAGTAACCATCCTTTTTCCTCAAGTTAACAGCACTTTGAGCTTGGAGCTTCTACACTGTATTCCTTAGAACCTACAACTCATCCTGTTTCTCTTTCTCATCTAGTAGCAGACCTGTCATAACATCTCGGGATGATTTTCACAACTCATTGTCTGATTTGTTAACAACTTCTCTAAGTAGACCTTGAGGTTCTGCAAGGCGGGTATACCAAACTGATAATCGACCTTACTGGCTGAAATCATTGTAAACATAATACTACTTTTGCTATTATTTCCATTGCTCGAGGTTAGAACTTCGAGGTGCTAGAATAATGTCTGGAGTCCTGAGTCAACACCCAAAATGTTCTAGGACCTTCAGTTTGCCTGTGTGGCGTCTACCTAACTACAATATTTTCATTTGTACAACTAATTGCCTATTCTTTTTATAGGTAATAGCCCTGCCTGGACATTTACTTTATTGTGTGTGATTATGGTGTTCTACTGTGCTTGAATTCCAGATTTACTAACATGTTCCGGAGTACTTCTTGCCCAAGGTACCCCTGGAAAGTCAGAAGTTCTAAGGTAGTTTTTGGTGATCAAATTGGAGTGCATTCGTATGTATGGGCTGTGACAACTATGATAAATATGCTCCAGGACTAGATATTTCATGCTTGAAATACTACATTTAGTCGCGTAGGAAGCTTCACTGAAATTGGAAAATAGGATTGTAACCTTTAACTAAGCCTGAAATGCTGTAAACAGTGCTGCGTCAGTTGCACATTCACCTCACAGGAAAGGACTCCAACTTTAGTCAACAAAATTGGAGTGCACTGAATACCACTCCCTCAGAGGACACCATCCCTCAGATTTCTACCTCTTGTTGTGTGAAGGGAGTCCCTCTGCCCAACAGATAAGTGCAGTGCAATTGAATTATTACGTTTGTTGGATGTTCAAACCTCGCTTGAAGCATGTTTACTTAGTTGATTGTCTCAGGAGTGTAGACAAGGACATAAAGATCTGCCTCTTCAAAAAACTTGTTTAGGTCTTTTGGAAAGCTACCTCTTTAGGTTGAGGACCCTCACAAGGATTTTATTTATTATGTTGGCCCTAACCACAGGGACAAAGAACACAAACTATGCCGGAAACGCGTCTAAGTCTCTGAAAAGCCCTGAAAGCTGCGTTCTCCTATGGCTTCAAAAGTCCAAAGCTGAGTATAGCCCCTTATCTCTGGATTTTTATTTATTTACTTGAAGAGTTTTATATATCGCTGGCTAGACCCGGAGGTATCAGAGCGCTTCACATGAGTATTATCTAGTTACCAAAACAAAAGATGGGGGAAAGTAGTGGTACAAACTAGGTCCACCCTCCAAAAACAGTAGTAGACCTGAAAAACCCGAAGTATCGGGTAGAGCACCTAGCCAGAGGTGTGATTTCTTCACTCAATTTGAGTCAGAGAATCTGGAGGAAAGGAAAACTTCTCTTTCTTGAGTCCCCTCACTCACCAGGGTTTCCCCACGGTGACATGTTTCATCATAGGGGCCATCTCAGTACTCTACGGACTGAGGCGTGCTACGACTTGCGGATTACGTAGGAGCACTGTAGTGAGAACTATGTGTAGTGCAGGAAGTAGAGTGAAGTGGACCAAAGTGATTTTAAAAATACCTAGCTAGTGGGCGAAATACTTTTATTCTTGCTCCTAGTCGGTATAGGCTAAAAACAGGGTATAATACTGGAAAACCTAGCTATAATGGGTTAGGTGTGCCTAGTATTAGTCAACATGTTTCAAGCAATCCCCAGAGCTCTTCGTCAGGACTACACACAGACCAGCCCTGTCTACGCCACTCTTAAATAACCTTAATAATGTGAAGAAAAAGAACATTAAATTACGCTGCAACTAATAAGCATGCGTTAGTAAATAAATACGATTGAACAATATCACATAGTATTTTTTGGGTTGGAAAATTATGCCCCATTGACTTGGAGGGGCTGTGGGTCTCTCAATTATGTGGAGTGAGATATCCTCACGGCGTAATCACCTAACTGGTGCCCCTCCCGACCGCATCTCTTGGTCAGGAAGGGCACCAGTTAGGTGATTACGGCTCCGAGTCCATGGGGCACAAATTTGCTTCCCAAAAAATACTACGTGATATTGTTTAATCGTATGTATTTACTAAACAGAAAAGGGGGGCGGGAGCACTCTGCTTATTGTCTCAGCACTGTTTGACCCCGTTGCATCCTGGTAAAAGCAGTTAGTTCACATTTTCAAGTCGCTGTAGTTTTTAACCATTGTTGATTCTGGCAGTGCAGATATCTCTAGACACTAGTGTTTCAGGGTTTAGCCCATCGTCAGTAGAGAGCATATAGTTATTTAGAAACATGGAAAAAGTCTTTGGGGGTTGCTGAGAAGGAAACCAATTCGTTGCAGGTCACAGTACCTATTCAAGGCACACAGGTGCTACACCGGAGAGCTCGTCAGCTCGTCAGCTCGAGGCCGAAGAAAACAGAAAAGGGGGGCGGGAGCACTCTGCTTATCGTCTCAGCGCTGTTTGACCCCGTTGCATCCTGGTAAACGCAGTTAGTTCGCATTTTCAAGTCGCTGTAGTTTTTAACTATTGTTGGTTCTGGCAGTGCAGATATCTCTAGACACTAGTGTTTCAGGGTTTAGCCCATTGTCAGTAGAGAGCATATAGTTATTTAGAAACATGGAAAAAGTCTTTGGGGGTTGCTGAGAAGGAGCCCAAGTCGTCGCAGGTCACATTACCTATCCAAGGCACACAGGTGCTACACTGGAGAGCTCGTCAGATCGAGGCCGAAGAAAACAGAAAAGGGGGGCGGGAGCACTCTGCTTATCGTCTCAGCGCTGTTTGACCCCATTGCATTCTGGTAAACGCAGTTAGTTCGCATTTCAAGTCACTGTAGTTTTTAACCATTGTTGGTTCCGGCAGTGCAGATATCTCTAGACACTAGTGTTTCAGGGTTTAGTCCATCGTCAGTAGAGAGCATATAGTTATTTAGAAACATGGAAAAAGTCTTTGGTGGTTGCTGAGAAGGAGCCCAAGTTGTCGCAGGTCACAGTACCTATCCAAGGCACACAGGTGCTACACCGGAGAGCTCGTCAGCTCGAGGCCAAAGAAAACAGAAAAGGGGGGCGGGAGCACTCTGCTTATCGTCTCAGCGCTGTTTGACCCCGTTGCATCCTGGTAAATGCAGTTAGTTCGCGTTTTCAATTCGCTGTAGTTTTTAACCATTGTTGGGTCTGGCAGTGCAGATATCTCTAGACACTAGTGTTTCAGGGTTTAGCCCATCGTCAGTAGAGAGCATATAGCTTTTTAGAAACATGGAAAAAGTATTTGGGGATTGCTGAGAAGAAGCCCAAGTCGTCGCAGGTCACAGTACCTGTAGGAAGGTGGATACCGGACTACGGTTGCCCCCAACTTTTTGCCTGGTGTTTTTCTGGTTTTCCGACTTAGTTGACCTGGGGCCCTGCCAATCAGGACCCCAGGCCTACTGCTCTCTCTCTAAAATGGATTCCCTGTACCTTAGGTACATTTCCAATTGGTACTGGGCCACCTTATCAGACCCTGTAACTCAGGGCATAGGTGTACCCAGGGCCTACCAGGGGCTGAAGCATGTATTATGCCACCCCTGGATGGCCATCTAAATCTGACACAACTGGCTGCACGACAGCTGGGGCAAGGTGGTGTAATCACCCTTTGCTTTAGATATAGTATACCTATATCTAACCCTAAAAATGGACACACAGATTCCTATCAGTCACTCCTATGGCAGGCCTTGACAATCCTGAAGGCAGAGTGCTTGGAATCGTGTGAGATGGTGCTCTGGCATGAGCTGAGCCCGTTTGCAGCTTGCGGAACCAAGTCCTAATAGCTGTTCCATGATAACGCATACCATATACTCTTAAGTGCATTATAATCCTCGCGGTTAAATGCTATCTTTGGTATCGCTTTATCAAAACATGTCAAGTAAGGTGTCATACGAATTGGAATCCTAACCCCTCGCCAATTCTGGCGACGGGGTTAGCATTCCACCCTTCTAGAGGGACACGACATGTATGTAACTGTGAACCCCGGTTAAAGTTAACTCAAGCCTTAGCTCCACAAAATGGATGCTGCCACCACAGACACTAGTCTGACCCCCTGCAGCTGGGAGTCCTTCCAGCGAGGGGAGCTTGGACAAAGGGTTTCCTGTCAGGGGCGGTGCTAGCACCATCCCAGACAGGGTTTTGTGTATCCTGGGTAGGCAGGGCTTTACAGGAAGGTGACTGCAAGTGGCACCCCGGTGCTCACTACGCATCTGCCGGCTAGAACCAGTTCCAGGGGCACACCAGTCCCTGGCCTGGGGAAAGTCCGGCATGGGAGAGGGGTGTAACCACCCCCCTTCCTGGTCCCACCCCTAGGGCAGGACCTAGTCGCGTACCCACCCCTTTCTTTAGGATAAAGGCAGGAGCGGGGACCCTTCCAAATTAGATCATCTTTGAATCAAGAAACTACTTTCTACGAAAGGAGCTCTCGACTTCTTCTTAAGATTTCTCCCTTGTGACTAAGGAGTAGTCACCCTGCATCCGCAGGCACCATCTTAGAACTCTGCGGTTTGCTGCACGTCCTTCCTCAGGAATCCGACCGACCAGCTCGACGAGACCCGGCTTCCCTGGCACCTCTGACCTCTACCTACCTCTACAGCTAAGCTGAGAACCGTAGGTGCGACGAGACCTCGAGGGACCGGCCATCATCAGAACTGCACGACTTCTTTCCAGCACGACCGCCGAGGGATCCTCTGGTGAGTGCTTTGGGGTCTGAGAAGCCCCGACCCTGAGCAGCTCCAGCACCGAAGTCCAGCCTCCCAGCATCCACGAGATCTGCGTGGGGCCCTTCTGCTTTTTGCTGCTCACCGCGTTGTCTGGCTACTAGCCCGCTGGCTTGTGGCCTTCCCGACGACGACCGACGACATCACCACTGCTGGTCTGGTTGCTCCAGACTGGCCCTTGCTCCCTTCCAAAAGAGGAGCACCCCGGACCCTCCTGGTCCACTCCAGACGCCATTTTAGGTCCACCGCGTGGGCTTGAATTTGCCAAGACTTGTTGCCCCAATCCTGGGTCCAGCGACGTCGACAGCATCAACCATCGTGGGACAGCTCGCACCTCCATCCTGGTCGCCGACAACGCCTCCTGGTCCGTGAGACTGCAGAGCCCAGCGTCACCCACTCACCTGGTCGAGGTGACTTCGCCCGGTGCCATCCTGGTGCCCACACAATCACTGGCTAGTGATTAAGAACTTGGTCCCCTCTGCTTTCAGGTGTCCTCCATCTTCGATCCAGGCTTGGATCCATCGAACAATCTTCATTGGTCGCCTGCCAGCAACTTCTTTCTTCAGGCTCCATAGACTGCAACGAGGATTCCCGACGTCTTTTCAGACCTATGCAGCTGCAGCCCCTGGGCTAGGTAACTTCGGCATTTCGGTGCCCCAGCATAGCCTCACTATCCAAGGGTCCAGATCCTTTTTGTTTTTCAGCCTATCTAGTCGGGTTCGCCCGAGAACACTAACTTTGCTTTTTCTAGCTCCCATAGACTTTGTCCCGCATCCCGTGTGAGAGTGCACACTCTGCACCTGAGTCCCCTAGGCCTCCTACTAGTAATCTGAAGGTTCAGTAACGTAGTCCTAGCGACTCTAAAGCCTATTAGTACAGTACTTACCTGCTAGTAATTTCGCATTCCACTTTTAGAGTATATGGTTTTCCGTGCCCCTCGGGCATTTGTGTAAATTGTGCAACTTAAAGTATTTTCGTAAGAGTTTTGTTGTGTGCTTAGTACCCTGTCCTCATAAAGAGTACAGGGCTGTTGTGATCTAAATAAATACACTGTTTATTTTCATAACACTTGTGTGGTGTCCTTTCACTTGGTGTTCAAGGGGTATATGTGATGGTATAACAGCTGGCTTAACACGCCCTCTAGAGTTTAGCCCGAAGACTGCTCGTATCCACGCTACTAGGATAGCTGGTCTATAAGGTTGACTTACAACCAATCACCATAAGGGTTGTTTGGACTGATACATAGTGATCACTAGAATAGTGAGCACTGCATATCAGGCCAACTTCTCACAGTACCTATCCAAGGCACACAGGTGCTACACCGGAGAGCTGGTCAGCTCGTCAGCTCGAGGCCGAAGAAAACAGAAAAGGGGGGCGGGAGCACTCTGCTTATCGTCTCAGCGCTGTTTGACCCCGTTGCATCCTGGTAAACGCAGTTAGTTTGCATTTTCAAGTCGCTGTAGTTTTTAACCATTGTTGGTTCTGGCAGTGCAGATATCTCTAGACAGTAGTGTTTCAGGGTTTAGCCCATTGTCAGTAGAGAGCATATAGTTATTTAGAAACATGGAAAAAGTGTTTGGAGGTTGCTGAGAAGGAACCCAAGTCGTCGCAGGTCACAGTACCTATCCAAGGCACACAGGTGCTACACCGGAGAGCTCCTCAGCTCGTCAGTTCGAGTCCGAAGAAAACAGAAAAGGGGGGCGGGAGCACTCTGCTTATCGTCTCAGCACTGTTTGACCCTGTTGCATCCTAGTAAACACAGTTAGTTCGCATTTTCAAGTTGGTGTAGTTTTTAACCATTGTTTGTTCTGGCAGTGCAGATATCTCCAGACACTAGTGTTTCAGGGTTTAGCCCATCGTCAGTAGAGAGCATATAGTTATTTAGAAACATGGAAAAAGTCTTTGGGGGTTGCTGAGAAGGAGCCCAAGTCGTCGCAGGTCACAGTACCTATCCAAGGCACACAGGTGCTACACCGGAGAGCTTGTCAGCTCATCAGCTCGAGGCCAAAGAAAACAGAAAAGGGGGCGGGAGCACACTGCTTATCGTCTCAGCGCTGTTTGACCCCGTTGCATCCTGGTAATTGCAGTTAGTTCGCATTTTCAAGTCGCTGTAGTTTTTAACCATTGTTGGTTCTGGCAGTGCAGATATCTCTAGACACTAGTGTTTCAGGGTTTAGCCCATCGTCTGTAGAGAGCATATAGTTATTTAGAAACATGGAAAAAGTCTTTGGGGGTTGCTGAGAAGGAGCCCAAGTTGTCGCAGGTCACAGTACCTATCCAAGGCACACAGGTGCTACACCTGAGAGCTCGTCAGCTCGAGGCCGAAAAAAACAGAAAAAGGGGGCGGGAGCACTCTGCTTATCGTCTCAGCGCTGTTTGACCCCGTTGCATCCTGGTAAACGCAGTTAGTTCGCATTTTCAAGTCGCTGTAGTTTTTAACCATTGTTGGTTCTGGCATTGCAGATATCTCTAGGCACTAGTGTTTTAGGGTTTAGCCCATCGTCAGTAGAGAGCATATAGTTATTTAAAAACATGGAAAAAGTCTTTGGGGGTTGCTGAGAAGGAGCTCAAGTCGTCGCAGGTCACAGTACCTATCCAAGGCACACAGGTGCTACACCGGAGAGCTCGTCAGCTCGAGGCCGAAGAAAACAGAAAAGGGGGGCGGGAGCACTCTGCTTATCGTCTCAGCGCTGTTTGATCCCGCTGCATCCTGGTAAACGCAGTTAGTTCGCATTTTCAAGTCGCTGTCGTTTTTAACCATTGTTGGTTCTGGCAGTGCAGATATCTCTAGACACTAGTGTTTCAGGGTTTAGCCCATCATCAGTAGAGAGCATATAGGTATTTAGAAACATGGAAAAAGTCTTTGGGGGTTGCTGAGAAGGAGCCCAAGTCGTCGCAGGTCACAGTAACTATCCAAGGCACACAAGTGCTACATCTGAGAGCTCGTCAGCTCGAGGCCGAAGAAAACAGAAAAGGGGGGCGGGAGCACTCTGCTTATCGTCTCAGCGCTGTTTGACCCCCTTGCATCCTGGTAAATGCAGTTAGTTCCCATTTTCAAGTCGCTGTAGTTTTTAACCATTGTTGGTCCCGGAAGTGCAGATATCTCTAGACACTAGTGTTTTAGGGTTTAGCCCATCGTCAGTAGAGAGCATATAGTTATTTAAAAACATGGAAAAAGTCTTTGGGGGTTGCTGAGAAGGAGCCCAAGTCGTCACAGGTCACAGTACCTATCCAAAGCACACAGGTGCTACACCGGAGAGCTCGTCAGCTCGAGGCCGAAGAAAACAGAAAAGGGGGGCGGGAGCACTCTGCTTATCGTCTCAGCGCTGTTTGACCCCGTTGCATCCTGGTAAACGCAGTTAGTTCGCATTTTCAAGTCTCTGTAGTTTTTAACCATTGTTGGTTCTGGCAGTGCAGATATCTCTAGACACTAGTGTTTCAGGGTTTAGCCCATTGTCAGTAGAGAGCATATAGTTATTTAGAAACATGGAAAAAGTCTTTGGGGGTTGCTGAGAAGGAGCCCAAGCCATCACATAACTATAAACATCTTTTTTTACAGTTTTAACAATCATATATTGCTTTTAAAAACAATTACACAGCATTAGCGCATCATAAGCGTACGTAAAGTCATGTGACTTTAAAAGGAGGGATTTGATTGGTTCGTAACTTTTCCTATTGCAACTGTTGAAAGTTCCGTCCCATTATAATCATTCGACTTTGACTTTCTTAGAAGAATCATTTCTTCTGAGAATTTTTTCAAATAGAAGGAAGATCAATATAAGAGCAATAGACTCATCTTCCAGTAGTTCTTCAGAGGGAGGTTTCATCCCTAAAGAACCTCCAAAGAAAAGAAAAGAGGCTCTAATTTGGCAATTTTTTAGTTTTCCAGAAGGGCAAAAAAAGGTTAATGCGCCAAAAGTAACCTGTAAAATTTGCAAAACAACTCTTTCAAGGGGTGATCCATTCTCAAAAATACTCCTTTGGCACAGCAAATATGGTGCGAAATGTGAAGAACTTGCACCCCAATAACATTGCTCGAGCTGCAAGACGGAAGTTGCAGGAGAACCCACCTGCTTCTGCACCAAGCACAAAAACTACTGCAGCAGAATTTTCAGCAAGCAGTCCACACCCACAAATTGATCCTGATTTTGCTGATGTTAAAATTGTATGCATTCATTGCGAAAGACTTTTGTGTTATAGGGAGCAGTCTATTGATCTGATGAAACGTAGGATGCAGGAGCATCGCTGTCCTCAACAATAGTTTTTTTATTTTTTTTTATTCTTTTGTTCCTGTTTGATACTTTTTGGGTTCCAGTTCAATTTTTTTTAGTTTAAAAAAAACTTGTTGACAAAACACAAAAAAAATTGAAAAGTAAAAACAGGAAAAAAACAGTTCTTTTTAAAACTAACGTCACTGGTCAAAGAAAGAACTATATTTCTATGTTAGTGTCTATAAGTTTGTCAGAATGAATGTGTGGTTTATAAATGAATGAATGAATATATTACTAGTGTATGGAGAATATGAAAGTGCAGAACTATAAGGAAGTGCTACAGCATAAATCTATAAGGTGTTTACCTATAGTATACTGTAGTATGTCCGAAGCACTTGAATGTAACATATGTACATAAATATGTTACAAGTCTGTGCTTCAATTTGCGCTTCTGGTGAAACTGTCTGGGTGAATTTGTATGTGTGAGGGGCGGATTTACAATCCCCTTGTGCCTCTTTTACACAGCCGTTGCATCACTTTTGTGACACCGCGGTGGTGCAAAAGATGTGCCATGGGGTGTTGTATTAAGAATGTGATGCATCTGGAGGGTGCATTACATTGTAAAGCCCTGTGCCAGAAGGAGGCTCTCCTGTGCAGAAGGGGGTGTAGCAACGCCTCCTAAAAGTGACTGAGTGAAATGTATACCATTTCATTCAATTACTTTTGAGCTTATGCTGCGTCAAAACCTTGCATATGCTTGAAGCAGGTGTAAGGATTGATACAGCATTGTGAGCATACGGCCCGAGAGCATTGCTGGATTTGTGTTATGCTTGCAACCGAAGTTAAGCAATATTTATTCCCAAAAATATTTTGCAATTTAGTTTTGTTAGTATTTTATAATAAGAATATGAAATATAATCTAAAAAATAAAATACATATAAATATTTTTGTGAAAAATATAAGAAATTTGTATAAAAAGACATATTAATTAATAGTTTTATAAATTATTGTTTACAAAACCTTTGAAATTCACTGAAAAAACCATAGGTTTCAGGCATGTTATAGTTAGGAATTAGCATTTAAAAAAACCTTGGAAATTCACTGAAAAAACCATAGGTTTCAGCCACGTTATAGTTAGGAATTAGCATTTAGAAACCTTAGAAATTCACTGAAAAAACCCATAGGTTTCAGCCATGTTATAGTTAGGATTAAGCATTTAAAAAACCTTAGAAATTCACTGAAAAAACCATACATTTCATTCATGTTATAGTCAGCTGGACATTTCTCTCATACAAAACCATTGAAATTCCTCCGTTATAGTTAGTTCAGCTAACTATAACTTGTGCGCCCGCAATGAACTGCTGATGATGTCACATATTACATCACTCATGACATGGTCAGTGACATCACTCATGACATCACTGATGCCATCTCAAATGATATCACTGATGACATCACTGAGGACATCATCCTTGTGAAAGAGTGGCAGACCTCCTCTCAGCGTAATATAACCCTTGATACACATATTCAAAAATAGAAACTAACATTTTCAAAAAAATGGAGATACCAATACAAGTTAGAACAACCTATTCAGTAATTCCAAAATCTATATACACAATCAGTCATTCACCAACATTTCTATATAGTCACTCATACATGTATTCACTCATCATATGTACTCATACACCTATACATCTTATTACACACAGGCACTCATCTAAAGAGTTACTCACACACAAACTCAAACATGCAAATACACTATCAAACATCCATTTACTTGCATATACAGCTATACACCCACCACTACACTTACTTCTACAGAATGGTGGACATACTTACTCTCTTAAACAATCACTTATAAAAACACATACTTATTTATACAGGAACTCTTACAATCTCTCGCTCTCACATATACTCACTTATATACATCAATACTCACATATACTAGTTTAGCACATATGTAGTTACTCATAAAGATACTATTGAGACAGTGATTCACTCACTAACACACCCATACACACACTCGTCCACCCATACAGTCCTGCACACATGCTGTCTTCAAAACACATACAAACAGTGAGTCACCCGTTCATGCATCTATGTGGTAAGTAATACTCCCCACCAAACCATATAGACACTCATACTGATACTCTAAAAACCAACTAATAACCCATATCGACACTCATGTAGCTAGTCACCAACCCATGTAGCACTTATACACAAATTGAGACACTGATACAGATATTTACATATTTAAACATTACTCGCTAATACATGTATTCACTAAGATACACTTAATACGTCAGTTATACAAAAAAAATCCATTTAGACACTTATTTACACATTTTTTCTTCCATCGACCTTTAGATATACATATATAAAACATATTTATTTTTCAGAAAGACAAACATTCACTGGATGATGTCATCAGTGATGTCATGAGTGATGTCATTTGAGATGTCATCAGTGATGTCATGAGTGATGTCACTGACCATGTCATGAGTGATGTAATATGTGACGTCATCAGCAGTGGATTGTGGGCGCGTGAGTTATAGTTAGCTGAACTAACTATAATAGAGGAATTTCAATGGTTTTATAAGAGAGAAATGTCCAGCTAACTATAACATGAATGAAACCTATGTTTTTTTCAGTGAATTTCTAAGGTTTTTTAAATGCTAATTCCTAACTATAACATGGCTGAAACCTATGTTTTTTTCAGTGAATATATATATATATATATATATATATATATATATATATATATATATATATATAGGCTTGTCAATCCTCCATGGATGCCTCCACATTGAGACTCCGTGATTCGGAGCTCCGTGGCCCCAAATTTCCGGGTGGTGCATCTCCAGTGGCTGGGAGGCCGCATATAAATCAAAGCTCCAAGGTTCCCACCTGTTGGAGATGGACTCTGACATCCACTGCAGCAACCTTATATATATATTATCTACTGGCGGTCGCCAGTAGATAGTTATAGTTAGGACCTAGTTTCCATAGGTAAAACGTTTTTTCTTTTCCCAATAAATTTGGCGCCGGTTGACGAATCTTCGTGAAATTTTTAAAACTCGTGGGGTGTTCCGGTCTGCACCTATTCTGAAAGTTTCGGGGTGATTCAGTGAGTGGTGGCCGAGAAAAAGGGCATTCCCAAAATGTGTTTTCTCCATGTTATTTTCCATAGGAAACTTTAGACACTGCTACAGCTCGAACTGCTGAACGGAATTACACCAAATTTGGCAAAAAGGTAGTTCTTGGTTCAGAAAGCGCCCTTTTTTTTACATGGCGTAAATCTGTTCAGTAGTTGCTGAGAAAATCAAAAAACTAAAAGTTTCGATATCTAGAGGCACGGTGTATCCCTGGACCCTCCCGACCACAAGCTTTATTCTAATTGGCTGTCACACTCCAAACCAGGAAGTGTTTGCAGCCAACTTGTGACTCTGTAGAACCGAGTCACAAGAAAAGAGAAAAACAAATGTGAAAAACAAGAAAAGGGGGCAGGGTAGAAACACCCGGACCCCCTAGGCCTGCTGAGAGGGTCCCACAAGGACCCCCAGGGCCAAAAAAGCATTACTATTTTTAAAAAAATCGGCAAGATTCGTGCACCCAGCGCGAATTTCGTCATAAAAAAAAACAAAGCGCGGGCTTTCGTGCTTCGTTTCTATTTAGCCCCCGGGTGGGCCAAGTCCCAGGGGGCATGACATATTGTAATTGCGGGGCCCAGGGTGGCCCCCGTAGACCCGGAGATTGCCACCCCCCAGTGCTTTCCTTAACTATTTGCGGGGGCACATGCCCCCCGCAGCCCTGGGGACTGCCACCCCATGGGGATTTTCTTAAATATTTGCGGGGGCACATGGCCCCCCAGCAGCCCCAGAGTCGGCCAGCCCCGGGGCTTTTCTTAAATATTTGCGGGGGCACATGGCCCCCCCGCAGCCCCAGGGACCGCCAACCCCGGGGCTTGTTTTTTTAAAATAAAGAACCTGTGTGGGGGAGCTTGAGCCCCCCCACACACCCCAGGGACCACCACCTCCCCGGGGCAATAAGTATTTAAATGCGGGGGTCCGTTACCCCGAGCCCCGGGGACCACCACCTCCCCGGGGCAGTGCACACGTTCGGAGGGGGGTCATGTGGCCCCCCTCCTGGAGCCCTTGATGGCCCTGGGGACCGCCACCCCCCTAGGGCCGGCTCCTACCCTGTCATTGCAAACTGCTTTGCTTCATTGAAGCAAGAGCAGGAAAACCTGCTCTTGCTTCAATTAAGCAAAGCAGAATTGCTTTTCCACAAGGGGAGCTGCATGTCAGCAGCTCCCAATGTGGAAAAGCAATGCCGGCTCCTCCAGGACGCAGGTAGCCGTCTTGACCATGGGGGCATTGGGGTTCCCCCACGGTCCCCAACGGATAGGGCCTGCCCCGAGGGATGGGGTCCCCGGAGCTAGAAGTGGCCTGGGAAGGGGCATGCGTCCTCCCTCCCCAAAAATAAAAAAATAAAAATTAGAAAGAAATAAAGGCTGGCCCCGGGGAATGGGGTCCCCGGGGCAAATAGAGGCCTCAGGAGGGGGGCCACACAGCCCCCTCCATAAAAAACAAAAAAGATGTGGCCATGCCCCGGGGGTGGGGTCCCCTGGGCCGGAATTGGCCGTGGAAGGGGGGCCTAGGTGGCCCCTTCCCGTTCATATTTGTATTTTATTTTTTAAATGGGGTCAGTCCCTGGGCAATGGGGTCCCCACGGCCCCAAAAAAGTAAAAAGAAGGGGAGCCACCCAGCCCCACTTCTAAAAAAAATAAAAAACAATTGTGCTGGAGGCCCCACCCCCTCCCAGCAACACTCTGCAAATGCGCCCTGTGGCGTGATTGAAATTGGGGAATTAATTCCCTTCAATACTGGAGTCCCTGGGGGCCAACTAGCCCACCAGGTACCTCCAGTAGGCGCCACAGGGCTGCATTGCAGAGAGGTTGTCCAGGCCAAGACCCTTTTTACACCTCTTTTGCAACGCAGCTCTGTGGCGCTTACTGGAGGTACCTGGTGGGCTAGTTGGACCCCAGGGACCCTTAGGATTCAAGCGGACTTAATCCCCTAACTCAAAATGCGCCACAGGCACGTTTGCACAGTGGTCAAGGGAAGGGGCAGGGCCTAAGGTGCATGTGTGCAGACACACCCTGTGGCACGTTTTATGTTGGGGAATTAATTCCTCTTCAATCTTGAGGGTCCCTGGGGGCCAACTAGCCCACCAGGAATCTCCAGTAAGCACCCCTGTGCTGCGTTGCAGAGAGGTGGCCCAGGCCACACCCCTTGTTATACCTCTCTGTAATGCAGCTCTATGGCACTTACTGGAGGTACCTGGTGGGTTAGTTAGACCCCAGGGACCCTCATAATTCTAGGGGACTTAATACCCCAACTTACAACATGGCAGGGGGCGCGTTTGCAGAGTGGTGGAGAAAGGGGGCATGGCCTTTGTCTAGCTTTCACCAATCCCACTGCGTGGGGCCTACTGGAGGTAAAAGGTATGCCGGTTGGCCATTTAAGAACCCCCAGCAGTGAAGGGAACTTCAATCCCCATCCAAGAGCATGCCAGGGAGCTCGTTTGTAGAGTGGTGAGCAAAGTGGTCGTGGCCTGGTACGAGTACTTACCAATGCTGCTATGTGGGACTGACTGGAGGTAATAGTTTGGGAAGTTGGCCCCCAAGGATGTCCTTGGGGACCAACTACCCCTCTTGTTACCTCCAGTAAGTCCCACACAGTGGGATTGCTAAGACGTCTTCGGAGGGCATGGCCCTCTTTCTTTACCATTCTGCAAACGTGCCTCGTGGCAGACTACGGGATGGCGGATGAAGTCCAACTTAGTCCTGAGGGAGTTTTGGGGCCAAGAATCTCTCCTGGTACCTCCTGTAAGCCCTACTCAGCGGAATTCCTGAGGGTTGGTTGGACGCCCAGCACCCTTTCTCCACCACTCTGCAAACACGTCTACTAGTTAAAGTAGGATATTTCTGCACCTCTGACTTAGAGGTAGTTTTAATTCCCCTGCCCTATTATGTACTAGGGACTTACAGAGGAGGTCATGCTGATCACAGGGTACCCCAATGCATAGTGTTCCCTAGTGTATGTAGGTGTTTTCACTGTATTCTAAGTGTCTTTTAGCATAGCACTGGCTCTAGGCCTGGTTAGTCAGTCAGTTACCACCAATACCCATCTGAAAAGGTTGTGGGCACAGGATGATTTTGCAACAAGGCCTCTTTCTGCTCCTCTGCTGGTTCTTTCTGCACATGTCTTGCTTCTTCCTACACTTTTCTTCGTCTTTGTGGACCTCTAATGCTTCTCTCTGACTTTCTTCTGCTTCTTTCTGAGAGTTTCTTCTTTTTTCTTCACATGCCCTACCTCTGTAGGCATAGTTAGAAACTAGCATTTAAAAATCCTTAGAAATTCACTTAAAAAACTGCAGGTTTCAGGCACGTTATAGTTAGAAATTAGCATTTAAAAAACCTTTGAAATTCAATGAAAAAAACCATAGGTTTCAGGCACTGGGCGCATGGTTTCAAGAGTGCATCTGTGATGGACTGTATGGGTCGGTGAGTGTGTGTATGGGTGTGTTAGTGAGTAAATGTATATCTCAGTGGTACATGTGTGAGTAACTACATATGTGAAAGGCAGTATATATGTGTGTCAGAGTATTTAAATGGCTATAAGTGAGAGTGTGTGATTGTGAGAGTGGCTGTATGGATGACTGTGTGCTTGTATCAGTGATTGTATAAGAGCGTAAGAATGTGCAAGTATTTGTATGAGTAAGTAAGCTGGTGTGTATATAACGGTATAGGTAAGTAAATGGGAGTGTGATTAATTATTTGCATGACTGACTAGGTGTGTGAGTACCTCTATGGATGAGTAGCAGTGTGTGAGTGTCTATAGACGTGTATGAGTGCATATGATAGTCCTGTACTGAGTGACCATAAGTATGAGTGACTGTACAGGTGAGTGGATGTGAGTATAGACCTAAGAATCAGTGAGTGGGTATGTTGTTATTGTTGTTGGAGTGTCTATGGCTTTGAGAATGGCAGTCTGTAATTTAGAGTAGGTGTATCAAAGGTTATATTAGGGTGTGAGAAGATGCATGAAATTATCACACAGATGATGTCATCAGTGATGTCTTCAGTGTTGTCACTGACCATGTCATAAGTGATGTAATATGTGACGTTTTGTACAAGTGAAATGTCCAACTAACTAATGCCCCTGAAACCTATGTTTTTTTCAGTGAATTTCCAAGGTTTTTTAAATGCTAATTTCTAACTATAAAGCCCCTGAAACCTATTGTTTTTTCAGTGAATTTCAAAGGTTTTTTAAATGCAAATTTCTAACTATAACGTCTCTGAAATTTATGTTTTTTTCAATGAATATATATATTTATATATATATATAAATATATATTGTTCACCAAATGCCCAGCAGCTTTTAGGGGCGCACTCCCAGCAGATTGCACCATCCGGTTATTTTCATGTGGGAAGTGACTTGTGTTGCTGCTCCCTGGTTCACGTATCACCAACCTGACGCGTTTCAAGGCTGCTGCCTCTTTCTCAAAGGTCCTTAGTATGCTGGCTTACGCAGGCTGTTCTAATTGTCTTTAATATATGTATGCCCCGCCCTCAGTGGGCCGCGCTTCGTGCGCATTTGCATGCTGGGAAGAGTAGTCCCATGTAGAACACCTATTATTTACCCTCAGTGGGTATATATATGTACTAGCAGCCCGCCCCGGCGTTGCCCGGGGCAGAAGGGGGCTGGGGGCAGCATTTTCAGCCTCTGCGCACTCCCACCCGCCCCGACATTGGCCAGACCGCATCCCTCCCGCCTCCCGCCTCGCCGTCGCCCGCCCCGACATTGCCCATACCGCCTCCCGCCCGCCTCCCGCCTCGCACCTGGAGCCTCTTGCGGACATTGCCCATACCCCGCCAGCCCCGACATTGGCCAGACCGCATCCCTCCCGCCTCCCGCCTCCCCGCCGCCCGCCCCGACATTGCCCATACCACCTCCCGCCCGCCTCGCGCCTCGAGCCTCTTGCGGACATTGCCCATACCGCCTCCCGCCTCGAGCCCGCCTCCCGCCTGCTTTTGCCTTACCTGAGCATCCCGCTCTGGACTTCACCGCCATTCCTCGCCGCATGTCACCGCTCCTCCCCGCATGTCGTCATTACGTGTAGGTCGCATTACGTGTAGGTCGCGGTCAGCGCTACGTCGCGGCTGGCGCTCTTTTAGGGGACTACTTTGTTTACAAATGTAAATTTTTTAATTTACGTGATTTTTTTACTTTATGTCGCCTATGTCCATCTACACACCCTGAGGATTCCAACAATGTATTGGGTGTGTGGTTCCCGTGTTTACCTTGCCAAAAGGTTTCTGTTCTCTCTTTATACTTTATACTCTTTATACTCTTTATACTAGTAGTATAGATATATATATATATATATATATATATATATATATATATATATATATATATATATATATTATCAATCACCTCCTCGAAAGGAATGAAACCGCACTCGAAGGATCTCTCTTTTCCAATTCTTTATTCATCCATAGTTCTCAATCACCAAAAAATATATACCAACGTGTTTCACCGCCAACAGTCGGCTTGATCACGGTAGATATTTACATCACTCACTGACTTCTTTTAAGGTGTGGTTTTTCAAAGCCACGTGATTAACATGTGACTTCCTGTCTATTATGCTAGGAATTCTGGGACTTGTAGTTAAACTCAATAACACAGATGTTTTGTAAAACACACAATTTTACACCAATTTTTTTGATCTCTCAACCATAATTCAAAAAAACATTTATATAATAGTTTTAAGTTTGCTGCCGCAAATTTCAACTTAAGTTGTTCTTGGGTCATGGTCATCCCCCATAGATCGTCAAGGTCCGAATTATCTTTTGTTAGGGCCGTTGTCAAAACAGACCACATTGTCATTAAGAGTCCTTTAATATAGCCCTCCAGTGGGCAATTGGAGGAGCAGATTATTAGTGTTACTTGGTTTTACGTGTGTTCTTTCAGCGCCCCATTATTTTTCACATTGTGTACTATGATTAAGCAGCAGGAAAAGTTTGTTCACTTTTTTTCTTTTTTTCTTTTCTTTTTTACATTCCTTTACGACTATTTTACAATAGGTGCCTTATTCTTTTCTGATCGTTCTTCTTGTATGTTCTCATATATCTACAAATGTACATAAAGTTCTTCACTCTGATTTAACCCGTCCGGGTGTAAAGTTCGAAAGTTAAATATTTGGCGTGACTCTCTGCATCTCAGTTTTCGCTCACGGTCTCCTCCTCTTTCATGAGGTAGAATTGTTTCTAGACCATAGAACTTTAACAGTTTCCAGTCACTGTTGTGTACAATCTCCATGTGTTTGGCGACAGCATTACTTCTATCTTTATTGGTCGTCGCCCTTACATGTTCAAGGATTCGTAATTTCAGTTCCTTTTTGGTGCTGCCAATATATTTCAAAGCACACAGACATTCAATCACGTAAACTACATAGTCTGTTCTGCAGATAATTAATTGTTTGTTTAACCAAGATTTTTTATTTGGTAAAGTAACTTCTGTTCTGTTCACGGCGATCTGACAGACTTTACATTGTTGACATTTTATGAATCCTTTGCTTTTTAACCATTGAATGCCTTTTTTTTTTTTTAGGATCTTGATGGTGGCTATGCACCAGTTTGTCTCTCAGACTAGTGGCTCTCCTGTATGTTACTTCCGGATGGTTTCCCATTATTTTTCCGGCAGTTTCATCTAAATGTAGAATTTTCCAATTCTTTCTTAAGATGTTTACGATCTGTTTAGATTCCCTTGAGTGATCCAGTATCAGTCTCACCGGTTGTTTATCAGTTTGTGCTTCGTCTTTCTTTTTTGGTTTAGTCTGGAGGATTTCTTCTCTTTTCTTTTCATTTGCTCTTGTCCAGCCTTTCGTAATGATACTTTGCTTGTATCCTCGTCTTTTAAATCTGCGTGCCATATCCTGGCTGTTTGTTGTCCATTCTTTTTCTTGGGAGCAAATGCGGCGTAGTCTTAAAAATTCTCCGTACGGTATGTTATCTTTTACAGATGTTTGATGGAAACTCTCCGCATGGAGTGTTGCATTTGTAGATGTCTCCTTCCTATATAGTGTGGTCTCTACTTTGTTGTTATGTATGTAGATTCTGGTGTCAAGGAATATTGCTTCATCTCGACTTATATTATAGGTAAATCTCAAGTTTGTATCTGTAGAGTTCAAGATGTTAAAGTACGTTTCAAATTCCTGCTCTGATCCATCCCACACTATCAAGAGATCATCGATGTATCTCAGCCACTTTGCTATTTTATTGACATGATGATCATTGTCCGGGTGCCACGCCACTTGTTGTTCCCACCACCCCATGGTGAGACATGCGAATGCTGGACTAAAGGAGAAACCCCTTGCGCAGCCTTTGACCTGTTGGTAAATTTCTTCACCGAAGAGAAAGACATTCTGGGTGAGACATAAGTCAATCATATCAAGGAGCATTTGGTTGTGCTGAGTGAATTGGATATTTCTCTCTTTCAGAAAAAAGGCACATGCTTGTATACCTATGCTGTGCTCAATGTTCGTATACAGAGCTATCACGTCCATAGTGATTAACATGTAGCTCGATTGCCAAGGGAGTTCTTGGAGATTTTTCAACAGATCTGTTGTGTCACGTAGATATGAGCTTAAGTTCAGAACGAAAGGCATAAGAAAGTAATTAATATAATTAGCCACTGGTTCCATAAGTGACCCCTTTGCCGAGACAATTGGTCTCCCTGGTGGATTGTATATATATATATATATATATATATATATATATATATATATATTCCCTGAAAAAACCATAGGTTATAGACCATATATAGTTAGGAATTTGCATTTACAAAACCTTGAAAATTCACTGAAAAAACCATAGGTTAGAGACCATATATAGTTAGCTGGACATTTTATTGACAAAAAACCAATGAAATTCCATATATAGTTAGTTGCACTAACTATATATCGCGCACCCGCAATCCACTGCTGATGATGTCACATATTACATCATTCATGACATGGTCAGTGACATCACTGATGACATCACTGATGACATCTCAAATGACATCACTGATGACATCACTGATGACATCTCAAATGACATCACTGATGACATCATCTAGTGTCTGTGTGTTTTTGTAAAGTTTAAATATGTTTTACATATTGAAGAATGAGTGGATGTATGGAAGACTGAGTGTGTGTGTGGCTGGCTGGGAGGTGTGTGACTCTGTGCATATCAATGTGTACTTGTATCAGTGATTGTATAAGAGAGTAAGTATGTGTTAGTATATGTGTGAAAAGTATGGTGTTCTGTGTTTAACTGTATAGATGAGGAAATCGAAGTGTGATTGATTCTTCACAGGACTGACTAGGTGTATGAGTGCATATGATAGTGTTGTAATAATGAGTGACTGTATGTATGAGTGATTGTATGGGTGAATGAGTGAATGTGTGTGTAGACGTAGGAATCAGTGAGTGCGTATGTAGTAACTGGTATTGGTGTGTCATGATGTCATCAGTGATGTCATTTGAGATGTCATCAGTGATGTCATTTGAGATGTCATCAGTGATGCCATCAGTGATGTCACTGAAGTATGGTGTTCTGTGTTTAACTGTATAGATGAGGAAATGGAAGTGTGATTGATTCTTTACAGGACTGACTAGGTGTGTGAGTAACTCCATGGATGAGTGGCAGTGTGTGAGTGTCTGCATAGGTGTATGAGTGCATATGATAGTGTAATAATGAGTGACTGTATGTATGAGTGATTGTATGGGTGAATGAGTGAATGTGTGTGTAGACGTAGGAATCAGTGAGTGCGTATGTAGTAACTGGTATTGGTGTGTCATGATGTCATCACTGATGTCATTTGAGATGTCATCAGTGATGTCATCAGTGATGTCATTTGAGATGTCATCAGTGATGTCATCAGTGATGTCACTGACCATGTCATGAATGATGTAATATGTGACATCATCAGCAGTGGATTGCGGGTGCGCGATATATAGTTAGTGCAACTAACTATATATGGAATTTCATTGGTTTTTTGTCAATAAAATGTCCAGCTAACTATATATGGTCTCTAACCTATGGTTTTTTCAGTGAATTTTCAAGGTTTTGTAAATGCAAATTCCTAACTATATATGGTCTATAACCTATGGTTTTTTCAGTGAATTTCATTGGTTTTTTAAAAGCTAATATCTATAGCTGTAAAATATATTCTTTATTACGTGACGTATCACGTAGCCACGTGAGACGCCTCATGACGCGTCGCATAACCGTGACGTATCGGTTCTGCAGCGCAAACAAAACCCGTAACGTAAGCGTGCCGGAGCACGCTTACAGATATATATATATTTTTTAACCTTAATTAGACAAAATCCACACGTGCACATATCTTGAGGCCTTGCAAAGGCACATCAAACAAACAGTCCCTACAATTTTGCCAAGTTTGCTGGAAATCTATTCCCTTCATTTTTTTTTTACTGTTTCTCTTGGTTTTCCCCTTGTTACGCTTACCGGGACGCTACCCGGTACGCGAACCGGACGCTCCAAAAACACAAGATGGCGGACTCCCGTTACGCTGCCGGTTAGCTGCCCGGTTCGCGTACCGGGAAGCGCCTCTACCGCGAAAAATCGCGGGGGACTTTAATATCCCCCTCATAAATCCTAGGGGGTCTCGAACCTACCGAGAGACAAGATGGCGGCCGCTCCGGACTGTTTACAATGTTGACAGCTACGCTGCCGGTTAGCTGCCCGGTTAGCTGCCCGGTGAGCTGCCCGGTTCGCGTACCGGGACGCGCCTCTACGGCGTAAAATCGCAAAATTTTTTGCCCCGCGGGGCACTTTAATATCCCCCTCATCAATCCTAGGGGGTCAGGAATGGTCTACCTTGCCCCCTTTCCTTCATTTCCCCCTTCGTTTTTCACCACATCTTGTCTCTCGATCGTACCGAGAGACAAGATGGCGGCCGCTCCGGTTTGTTTAGAATGTTGACAGACACCGGAGAGCCAATCAGATTCGCTTCGCGAAGTTCCGTTACGCGTCAGGTACGCGAACCGGGGCGCTAACCGGAGCGCTGTCACAGATATATATATTTTTTTAAACGTTAATTTCTCAAAATCCACTGGAGCACATATATTGAGACATAGCAAAGGCACGTCGGGCAAACCATATCTACAATTTTGCCAAGTTTCATGTAAATCTATTCAGCCGTTCGAGCTAAAAGTGAGTCCAACCGCCCTATGGAAAAATGAATGGGAAAAACGCGTTTTTGGACCCCCCTTGACAAAACCCCACCAAATTTTCAGGGGCTGCTCAGAAAAAAAATGTGCCATTTTCCTGAAAATTTCAGCCAATTCCGTCCACAAACGCCAAAGTTATTAGACATAGAATTTTCAGAAATCCCATAGAGAAAAAATCCTAACTATATATACCCACTGGCTATCGCCAGTAGGTAATATACATATATAAACATATGTAATCTGCATATCTATATAAATATAAATGCATGCATACATATACATATATGCATACATATGCATGTTATTTACATGAAAGTTTTAAAAACACTAATAAAAGCAAAGCTAAAAAGCCACCTCATTACAAACAGAATGGCTTTAACTTAAACGAGGGCGAGATCTATTGCATTTTCAATGCTTGTTTACTTTGGTTCTATCAAGAAGGCATTCAGATGTGTCACACATTTGCCATAAATTCTGAATGTTAGCACTCTAGTTGCTCATTAGATCACTGTTGTCAAGCTAGTGCTCACCAGGGAAGTCTGCTGCTAATCATGGTTTGCAGCCATTTTCCCGCATTTTTTATCCCGCAGACTTTCAGTCCGCATACCATTATCCCGCAAGGTCATTGAGCTCGCATACCATTATCCCGCATTTTTTCAAAACGCATGTGCATTTATCGCGCATGCCTTTACAAAGAATTACGTTTTAAAGGCATGTATGGTAAATGCATTTGCGTTGTGAAAACCACGATGACGAGAGAGGTAAGTGGGTTTGTGTTAATTTTTTCGTGGGTTAGTGATTGTGTAGTGTAGTGTAGTGTTGTGTAGTGTAGTGTTGTGTTAGTGTAGTGTAGAGTTGTGGTGGTTGTTTAGTGTAGGGTCATGCTGGGGGTAGTGTTTTAGGGTTTAGGGTTGTGTTGTAGTGTTTGCGTAGTGTAGGGTCATGCTGGGGGTAGTGTTTTAGGGTTCAGGGTAGTGTTGTAGTGTTTGCGTAGTGTAGGGTCATGCTGGGGGTAGTGTTTTAGGGTTTAGGGTAGTGTTGTAGTGTTTGCGTAGTGTAGGGTCATGCTGGGCGTAGTGTTTTAGGGTTTAGGGTAGTGTTGTAGTGTTTGCGTAGTGTAGGGTCATGCTGGGGGTAGTGTTTTAGGGTTTTGGGTAGTGTTGTAGTGTTTGCGTAATGTAGGGTCATGCTGGGGTGTAGTGTTTTAGGGTTTAGGGTAGTGTTGTAGTGTTTGCGTAGTGTAGGGTCATGCTGGGTGTAGTGTTTTAGGGTTTTGGGTAGTGTTGTAGTGTTTGCGTAGTGTAGGGTCATGCTGGGGGTAGTGTTTTAGGGTTTTGGGTAGTGTTGTAGTGTTTGCGTAGTGTAGGGTCATGCTGGGGTGTAGTGTTTTAGGGTTTTGGGTAGTGTTGTAGTGTTTGCGTAGTGTAGGGTCATGCTGGGGGTAGTGTTTTAGGGTTTTGGGTAGTGTTGTAGTGTTTGCGTAGTGTAGGGTCATGCTGGGGGTAGTGTTTTAGGGTTTTGGGTAGTGTTGTAGTGTTTGCGTAGTGTAGGGTCATGCTGAGGGTAGTGTTTTAGGGTTTTGGGTAGTGTTGTAGTGTTTGCGTAGTGTAGGGTCATGCTGGGGGTAGTGTTTTAGGGTTTAGGGTAGTGTTGTAGTGTTTGCGTAGTGTAGGGTCATGCTGGGGTGTAGTGTTTTAGGGTTTTGGGTAGTGTTGTAGTGTTTGCGTAGTGTAGGGTCATGCTGGGGGTAGTGTTTAAGGATTTAGGGTAGTGTTGTAGTGTTTGCGTAGTGTAGGGTCATGCTGGGGGTAGTGTTTTAGGGTTTAGGGTAGTGTTGTAGTGTTTGCGTAGTGTAGGGTCATGCTGGGGGTAGTGTTTTAGGGTTTAGGGTAGTGTTGTAGTGTTTGCGTAGTGTAGGGTCATGCTGGGGGTAGTGTTTTAGGGTTTAGGGTAGTGTTGTAGTGTTTGCGTAGTGTAGGGTCATGCTGGGGGTAGTGTTTTAGGGTTTAGGGTAGTGTTGTAGTGTTTGCGTAGTGTAGGATCATGCTGGGGGTAGTGTTTTAGGGTTTAGGGTAGTGTTGTAGTGTTTGCGTAGTGTAGGGTCATGCTGGGGGTAGTGTTTTAGGGTTTAGGGTAGTGTTGTAGTGTTTGCGTAGTGTAGGATCATGCTGGGGGTAGTGTTTTAGGGTTTAGGGTAGTGTTGTAGTGTTTGCGTAGTGTAGGGTCATGCTGGGGTGTAGTGTTTTAGGGTTTTGGGTAGTGGTGTAGTGTTTGCGTAGTGTAGGGTCATGCTGGGGGTAGTGTTTTAGGGTTTAGGGTAGTGTTGTAGTGTTTGCGTAGTGTAGGGTCATGCTGGGGTGTAGTGTTGTAGGGTTTTGGGTAGTGTTGTAGTGTTTGCGTAGTGTAGGGTCATGCTGGGGGTAGTGTTTTAGGATTTAGGTTAGTGTTGTAGTGTTTGCGTAGTGTAGGGTCATGCTGGGGGTAGTGTTTTAGGGTTTAGGGTTGTGTTGTAGTGTTTGCGTAGTGTAGGGTCATGCTGGGGGTAGTGTTTTAGGGTTTAGGGTTGTGTTGTAGTGTTTGCGTAGTGTAGGGTCATGCTGGGGGTAGTGTTTTAGGGTTTAGGGTAGTGTTGTAGTGTTTGCGTAGTTTAGGGTCATGCTGGGGGTAGTGTTTTAGGGTTTAGGGTAGTGTTGTAGTGTTTGCGTAGTGTAGGGTCATGCTGGGGGTAGTGTTTTAGGGTTTTGGGTAGTGTTGTAGTGTTTGCGTAGTGTAGGGTCATGCTGGGGGGTAGTGTTTTAGGGTTTTGGGTAGTGTTGTAGTGTTTGCGTAGTGTAGGGTCATGCTGGGGGTAGTGTTTTAGGGTTTTGGGTAGTGTTGTAGTGTTTGTGTAGTGTAGGGTCATGCTGAGGGTAGTGTTTTAGGGTTTAGGGTAGTGTTGTAGTGTTTGCGTAGTGTAGGGTCATGCTGGGGGTAGTGTTTTAGGGTTTAGGGTAGTGTTGTAGTGTTTGCGTAGTGTAGGGTCATGCTGGGGGTAGTGTTTTAGGGTTTAGGGTAGTGTTGTAGTGTTTGCGTAGTGTAGGGTCATGCTGGGGGTAGTGTTTTAGGGTTTAGGGTAGTGTTGTAGTGTTTGCGTAGTGTAGGGTCATGCTGGGGGTAGTGTTTTAGGGTTTAGGGTAGTGTTGTAGTGTTTGCGTAGTGTAGGGTCATGCTGGGGTGTAGTGTTTTAGGGTTTTGGGTAGTGTTGTAGTGTTTGCGTAGTGTAGGGTCATGCTGGGGGTAGTGTTTTAGGGTTTAGGGTAGTGTTGTAGTGTTTGCGTAGTGTAGGGTCATGCTGGGGTGTAGTGTTTTAGGGTTTTGGGTAGTGTTGTAGTGTTTGCGTAGTGTAGGGTCATGCTGGGGGTAGTGTTTTAGGATTTAGGGTAGTGTTGTAGTGTTTGCGTAGTGTAGGGTCATGCTGGGGGTAGTGTTTTAGGGTTTTGGGTAGTGTTGTAGTGTTTGCGTAGTGTAGGGTCATGCTGGGGGGTAGTGTTTTAGGGTTTTGGGTAGTGTTGTAGTGTTTGCGTAGTGTAGGGTCATGCTGAGGGTAGTGTTTTAGGGTTTAGGGTAGTGTTGTAGTGTTTGCGTAGTGTAGGGTCATGCTGGGGGTAGTGTTTTAGGGTTAAGGGTAGTGTTGTAGTGTTTGCGTAGTGTAGGGTCATGCTGGGGGTAGTGTTTTAGGGTTTAGGGTAGTGTTGTAGTGTTTGCGTAGTGTAGGGTCATGCTGGGGGTAGTGTTTTAGGGTTTAGGGTAGTGTTGTAGTGTTTGCGTAGTGTAGGATCATGCTGGGGGTAGTGTTTTAGGGTTTAGGGTAGTGTTGTAGTGTTTGCGTAGTGTAGGGTCATGCTGGGGTGTAGTGTTTTAGGGTTTTGGGTAGTGTTGTAGTGTTTGCGTAGTGTAGGGTCATGCTGGGGGTAGTGTTTTAGGGTTTAGGGTAGTGTTGTAGTATTTGCGTAGTGTAGGGTCATGCTGGGGGTAGTGTTTTAGGATTTAGGGTAGTGTTGTAGTGTTTGCGTAGTGTAGGGTCATGCTGGGGGTAGTGTTTTAGGGTTTTGGGTAGTGTTGTAGTGTTTGCGTAGTGTTGGGTCATGCTGGGGGGTAGTGTTTTAGGGTTTTGGGTAGTGTTGTAGTGTTTGCGTAGTGTAGGGTCATGCTGAGGGTAGTGTTTTAGGGTTTAGGGTAGTGTTGTAGTGTTTGCGTAGTGTAGGGTCATGCTGGGGGTAGTGTTTTAGGGTTAAGGGTAGTGTTGTAGTGTTTGCGTAGTGTAGGGTCATGCTGGGGGTAGTGTTTTAGGGTTTAGGGTAGTGTTGTAGTGTTTGCGTAGTGTAGGATCATGCTGGGGGTAGTGTTTTAGGGTTTAGGGTAGTGTTGTAGTGTTTGCGTAGTGTAGGGTCATGCTGGGGGTAGTGTTTTAGGGTTTAGGGTAGTGTTGTAGTGTTTGCGTAGTGTAGGGTCATGCTGGGGTGTAGTGTTTTAGGGTTTTGGGTAGTGTTGTAGTGTTTGCGTAGTGTAGGGTCATGCTGGGGGTAGTGTTTTAGGATTTAGGGTAGTGTTGTAGTGTTTGCGTAGTGTAGGGTCATGCTGGGGGTAGTGTTTTAGGGTTTTGGGTAGTGTTGTAGTGTTTGCGTAGTGTAGGGTCATGCTGGGGGGTAGTGTTTTAGGGTTTTGGGTAGTGTTGTAGTGTTTGCGTAGTGTAGGGTCATGCTGAGGGTAGTGTTTTAGGGTTTAGGGTAGTGTTGTAGTGTTTGCGTAGTGTAGGGTCATGCTGGGGGTAGTGTTTTAGGGTTAAGGGTAGTGTTGTAGTGTTTGCGTAGTGTAGGGTCATGCTGGGGGTAGTGTTTTAGGGTTTAGGGTAGTGTTGTAGTGTTTGCGTAGTGTAGGGTCATGCTGGGGGTAGTGTTTTAGGGTTTAGGGTAGTGTTGTAGTGTTTGCGTAGTGTAGGATCATGCTGGGGGTAGTGTTTTAGGGTTTAGGGTAGTGTTGTAGTGTTTGCGTAGTGTAGGGTCATGCTGGGGTGTAGTGTTTTAGGGTTTTGGGTAGTGTTGTAGTGTTTGCGTAGTGTAGGGTCATGCTGGGGGTAGTGTTTTAGGGTTTAGGGTAGTGTTGTAGTGTTTGCGTAGTGTAGGGTCATGCTGGGGGTAGTGTTTTAGGATTTAGGTTAGTGTTGTAGTGTTTGCGTAGTGTAGGGTCATGCTGGGGGTAGTGTTTTAGGGTTTAGGGTTGTGTTGTAGTGTTTGCGTAGTGTAGGGTCATGCTGGGGGTAGTGTTTTAGGGTTTAGGGTTGTGTTGTAGTGTTTGTGTAGTGTAGGGTCATGCTGGGGGTAGTGTTTTAGGGTTTAGGGTAGTGTTGTAGTGTTTGCGTAGTGTAGGGTCATGCTGGGGTATAGTGTTTTAGGGTTTTGGGTAGTGTTGTAGTGTTTGCGTAGTGTAGGGTCATGCTGGGGGTAGTGTTTTAGGGTTTAGGGTAGTGTTGTAGTGTTTGTGTAGTGTAGGGTCATGCTGGGGGTAGTGTTTTAGGGTTTAGGGTAGTGTTGTAGTGTTTGCGTAGTGTAGGGTCATGCTGGGGGTAGTGTTTTAGGGTTTAGGGTAGTGTTGTAGTGTTGTAGTGTTTGTGTAGTGTAGGGTCATGCTGGGGGTAGTGTTTTAGGGTTTAGGGTAGTGTTGTACTGTTTGTGTAGTGTAGGGTCATGCTGGGGGTAGTGTTTTAGGGTTTAGGGTAGTTTAGTTGTTTAGTGTATGCTAAAGGCATATTCGTTCTAAAAGTTTTCGTTATTTTAATTTGCGGCCTAATAGTACATGCGGGATTTTTTTTGCCGACTGATGGTATGCGGGATTTCGTCATATATTCGCTAATCATACTTTCTATGGCAAAATGAACCCCCTCATTTTGTTCCTTTTTAAATTAAATGTTTTAAGAGTTACCACTTTATTCCAATCAAGATGGCTTCAGGTGTGCCATACCTTTGTAATAAGTAGGACTGTTAGCACTCTAGTTGTTCTTTAGAACACTCTGGGACAATCTGTCATTGGGCTATAGTTGGGCTACATCTGGCTGATATTTGGGCTACATTTGTTTTTTTTGTCTCTGGTGGCCATCTTTGGGCTACATTGGGCTACATTGGGCTACATTTGGGCTCCAACATATATATAGCCCAATGTAGCCCAATTTATATTTTTCAAAGTTAATTTTCGTAAAAACCACTGGAGCCTATATCTTGAGACATAGCAAAGGCACATCGGGCTACCAGTCCCTACAATTTTGCCAAGTTTGGTGTAAATCCATTCAGCCGTTCAGGCTAAAAGTGAGGCCAACCGCCCTATGGAAAATTGCATGGGAAAAACACGTTTTGGGACCCCCCTTTTTTCTCGGCCCCCCCTTGACGAAAACCCCCCAAATTTTCAGGGGCTGCTCAGAAACAAAATGTTCCATTTTCCTGAAAATTTCAGCCAATTCTGTCCTCATAAGCCAAAGTTATTCGACATAGAATTTTCAAAAATCCCATAGGAAAAAAATCCTAACTATATATACCTACTGGCTATCGCCAGTAGGTAATATATATATATATATATATATATATATTTTCACCCACCCACATCTTACCTGGGAGCCTCATCGTGCATTCTGGGTCCTGCAGTCCATAGAAGATCACGGACTCGCATCAGGTGTGAAAACATCCTTGTTGGGGGCGGAGCTTGTTTGGGATCACCCAAATAAATGTCAGGACGTACACAGGCGCAAAGAACTAGATGGTGACTGTTTGGGCGCTGAAGTAGGCATTTACATGCCGAAATGCATTCGCCACAGCTCGTGAATAAAGCAGTTTCCTTGGTGTTCCCCTCTGTGGCTTCTGCTTTCTTTCGTGTGAAGAAGGGTGTGTTGCATATATATATATATATATACCGTGAGAAAGGCCGTGAGGCTGAAACGCGTTGGTGGAGTGTTGTGAAATAAAGCAACTTTGAAAAACCATCCAGTTGTGCTGCCCTTTCTGTACATTGTACAATATATATATATATATATATATATATATATATATATATTACCTACTGGCGGTCGCCAGTAGGTATATATAGTTAGGATTTTTTTCCTATGGGATTTCTGAAAATTCTATGTGAAATAACTTTGGCGTTTGTGGATGGAATTGGCTGAAATTTTCAGGAAAATGGCACATTTTGTTTCTGAGCGTCCCCTGAAAGTTTGGGGGGGGGGGTTTCGTGAAGTGGGGGCCGAGAAAAAAGGGGGGTCCCAAAACGTGTTTTTAACATTGAGTTTTCCATAGGGCGGTTGGACTCACTTTTAGCTCGAACGGCTTAATGGATTTACACAAAACTTGGCAAAATTGTAGATATGGTTTGCCCGATGTGCCTTTGCTATGTCTCAATATATGTGCTCCAGTGGATTTTGAGAAATTAACGTTTTAAAAAACAGATATATCTGTGACAGCGCTCCGGTTAGCGCCCCGGTTCGCGTACCTGACGCGTAACGGAACTTCGCTAGGAGAAGCGGATTGGCTCCCCGGTGACTGTGAACATTCTAAACAATCCGGAGCGGCCGCCATCTTGTGTCTCGGTAGGATCGAGACACAAGATGTGGCAAAAACAAAGGGGGAAATGAGCATAAGGGGGCAGAGTACATCCTCCCTGACCCCCTAGGTTTGATGAGGGGGCTTTAAAAGGGCCTCGCGGGGTTAAAAAATAATAATTTTTATATCGTTTTTTTTGCGGGGGGAGCGCTCTGTACGCGCACTGGGAAGCGGTCCGGGAAGCGTAATATTGGGAAAATAGGATGAAAGAATGTTCAAATATTGTATGTTTATTGATTGTTCTTTTTGTTTTTGTTTTTATTTTTTTTTATTTAAGTACCAACATGTAGGTACCAATGCAGAGTCTAGAAATAAAAATACATTGTTTCCTTTGTAGATATCTTGCATGTTGTTTCAGAAGTTATTGTGGTATATGGAATTCATAGCGTAGTCTGTCAGGAAAGCAGAAACACCATGGAGGCAGGAGATGATAAAGAGATGTTAAATACACATTGGAGATGATATAGTGGAAGAAAGGAAGTAACTATGAGCAAACTTAAAGTTGCACAGTATATTTAAAGTCTAATTTTACATTATAATCAATTTGCTACTAGTTTAAAAAATACATATAAAAATGAATAATGTCTCAAACAATTTTTGAATTATTATATATAAATTTATTTTTCTGATTTGTTTTCGAAATTAAAAAGAACTTCTAATAATTCTTTGTCAGAATTTGTCTCATTTTCAATTAGGAAATCCACAGATTCAACACATTGCAGAAGTTCAAAGTCCCGTGATTCATCAAAGAATTCTGATTCATTTTCTGTATCTTTGTTGCATTCTGCAACAATTTCCAAGTTATTTTTTTTCTCTCCTTCCATTTTTGTGCTGTAAAATGAATTTTAAAAAAATATATCAGTACAGATAGGGCACTGTTGGGTTTAAGTACAGACAGGTAGTTTGGTTTTTTAAACAGTGATTTTATCTTTGGGCAGTGTATGGTATCAGACTGGAAGTAGAAATATAAAAAAATGTATGTGATAAAGCCTAAGTCAATTCTTAATTATACAAGACAAGCCTAACTCCATCCATAACTAAAACAGAGAAGTCTATCTTATTCTATAAGTATTACAGAGGGATAGTATATAACTATCAGAAAATGTTTTCCTAATTAACTTAAAGTACAGAACATACTTCAGTTTTTAAAATAACATCTTACCTTTCAAAAAGAAGTTTAAGTTCTCAGTTGAAATGCACTTGATATGTACTTCAGGAAGTAGTAGTCAAAATGGCTGTGTTTCTCTCTCTTTCTTTATATATATTCAGGTACATAATCAATCAAATGTCATGAAATAATAGAAGATTTTGAAAGTAGTATTTTGATTGGTTGTCAATTGTAACACTTCATAAGTGTTTTTGTTAGGTAATTTACCTCAGGATATTTAGTCAGGCTTACAGCATAATTTTCTCAATGGAATTCCATCAAATTTGGGTAAATGGTAGGGACTGCTATGTAGTAGGGGCTATTGTATATTTGATGAAAGTGTCTCTAGTGGTTTTTCTGTAAATTACTTTCCCACCTTTTTTTAGCGAGCGCTCACCGGTGCGCGCCCCGGTACACGAACCGGCAGCGTAACGGGAGTCCTCCATTTTGAGTATCGGCAGAATTGAGACACAAGATGGAGGACAAACAATGTTCGTAATGGGTAGGGGGCACGGTAGACACTTTGTGAACCTCTAGGTTTTCGGAGGGGGTATTAGGACGCTGATACATGCAAAAATAAAAAAATAAAAATGTTTAAAATTTTGCGGGGGGAGCGCCCGGTACGCGCACCGGTAAGCGAACCGGGGAGCGTACTTTGGTGAAAAAAAAAAGTAAGAAAAAGATAAACGTTTTGAATGATCAGCGGTAGGGTAGCTCTGAAAAGAGCTATTGGGTTCTGTGGCTACTTTAGGTACCTACAAGTATGTTCCAATGCACACTTTTAAATAAAGGACGAATATTCTATTCCCTTCATCGGGGAAGTGCACACCATCTCTTCTGTAGATGTCTTGAATGTTGTAACGCAAGTTATTGTTGTATATTAAACCCATTCCATAGTCTCTCATGTAAGCAGAAACAGATTTATTCACATGTTTCCGTTCTTTCTCAAATTGTGGAAAAAATTGGTTCAACCACTTACATTTCTGTCTTTGACATATATTTGAATATACCAAGGCAGTTTGGGGAAAAAGTGTCATCAATTGAAGAAAGGTGTTCTTTAAAAGCATTTCAAGACCAACCCCAGTCATAGTGCCCAAATCATATCCACCACAGTGCACTATTAAGAGGTCAGGGTTTGGCAGATGCATAAATTTTTTTTATTAAAAACATATAAAATATTTTTTTGAATTAAAATAAAAATACTTTTTACAGCTTTTGATATTTACTATTAAAAAACCATTGAAATTCACTGAAAAAACCATAGGTTATAGACCATATATAGTTAGGAATTAGCATTTACAAAACCTTACAAAATTCAATGAAAAAACCATAGGTTTAGACCATATATAGTTAGGGATTAGCATTTACAAAACCTTATTTTACTTGCTCAAAACCATTGAAATTCGCATATATAGTTAGTTGCACTAACTATATATCGTGCACCCGCAATCCACTGCTGATGATGTCACATATTACATCATTTATGACATGGTCAGTGACATCACTGATGACATCACTGATGACGTTTTGCTTATTGTTAGGTGGCTTCAAAACGTCAATGAGCTAACAGATCACTACATAACCTCGATCGGTAATATCGTCAATGACACCATGCCTCAAAAACTGAAAAAAGTCTCAGAGAAGCCAAAAAATCCCTGGTTTAATGAATCACTGAACGAAGACAGGCGCAAACTGAGAATGGCTGAAAGCCCTCAGAAAAACCAGAAACGAATACAACAAAAAGATAATCAACTCCAAAAAAGAATATATCAGAACTGAGCTGGACAGTGCCTTAAACAGACCACGAAAACTCTTCGAGATTTTAAAACAACAATCAAATAAACTAGCCAAGACGGTTCAAGAGAATACAAAAACTCCCATAAGCTGCGAGGAATTCTCCTCATTTTTCACGGAAAAATCCAAACTGCTAGAAGTTGAACTCACAAGTGCAGCAGCTAACCTTATGACCCTTCCTCCACCTAAAAATGAGACCAATGTGTCAACAGAGGGTCTCCAAACAAAGAATAAGGCAAACTGGGACACATTTGAATTATACGACCAGGGAAAGATCGCCAAAATGCTGGCGGAACTTAGACCGAACAACCACTATCAAGACCCTCTACCGGGAAAGTGTGTAAGAGAAATCAGCCACACTCTAGTTCCGATCTGGACTGAGATAATAAATGCTTCACTTGCACAAGGGACCCTCCCTGACAGCCTAAAAACAGGGCAGGTAGTGCCCATCATCAAAAAACCGACAGCTGATGCAACAGACCCGAATAACTACCGACCAGTGACCAACATCCCTCTACTGTCCAAACTCATTGAGAAGTGCGTGCAGAGGCAACTAAGTCAACACATCACTAAGTTCTCGCTACTTGATGATTGTCAATCAGGATTCAGAACAGGGCACAGTACTGAAACTGCGATCCTGCATATTGACGCCTTACAAGCCCTAGACCGTAATCAATCATGCCTACTGATCCTCCTAGACCTGTCATCAGCATTCGACACGGTAAAGCACGAAGTACTAATGACCAGGCTACAAAACAGGATGGGTTTGTCCGGAAACATGCTGAAATGGTTCAATTCCTTCCTACAGAACAGGACTCAGCGATTCCTGGTTAATCAAGTAATCTCTTCCCCGCGCCCCAATGCAATCGGGGTCCCACAAGGCTCAACGCTATCCCCAGACTTATTCAACTTATATGTAGAACCTTTCACGGAGATCCTTCAGAAATCTCAGATATCCTATCATATGTATGCAGACGACACGCAAATATACATAAAGATCGCCTCCCTTGATGACATCGACCTAATGAACAAGACACTAAAGAGAGCGTTGCGATGGTTAACAATGAACCATCTGAAACTAAACGCCCAGAAAACAGAATTCCTGCTAATTTCACCGACAAGGAGCCAATCTGAAGTTAAGGAATGGACTAAATTGGTGACGGCGCTAAACTGCACCCCGACCCTAGTTAACTCAGCCAAATCACTAGGAATCACGCTAGATCGGAACCTCGACATGAAAGACCACATTAACTCTATGGCCAAGAGCGCCCGCTTCCACTTGAATTACTTAAGAAAACTGAAACCCTTTATCTCAGAGGCGGATCTAAAACTGGCTATCCAATCACTAGTTATCTCGAGGATCGAATACGGCTGCACCACGTTAGCTGGCCTACCGAAAACATCCACAGCACCACTAAAAGCCTGCCTCAACGCAGCGGCTAGACTCATTACGGGAACGAAGAAATTCGATCACATATCTCCTCACCTGAAAGCACTAAACTGGCTACCTTACGAGGCCAGAATTCAAATGAGGATGGCCTGTATTACCCATAAAGCGGTGCACTACAACATGCCTAGATACCTAGCCAAGAAACTTAAGCTATCAGGAGGTAACAGACCAACTAGAAGCGCAAAGGAGCTGCTACTGCGACCAGCCTTTTTCCACAAGATAAAGACCTACAACCGATCATTCTCTGGAGCTGCCCCCAGAATCTGGAACTCACTCCCACCAAACATCAGGAGGATTCAAAATACAGGAACATTCAAACGAGAACTGAAGAGCCACTTGATGAGTAAATACCCTACATAGAGAAATCTACTGATTACTGGGATGATCCATTTACGCTAACAGAGCGTTGTCCTCTTCATGAAAATAGGAAGATCATTATCTGACAATTGACTGATTCCATGTTCTAACCTAGGCTAGACGCTTTACTGCTACCTCATATACTTGTGAACTTATCTCTATATCTCACAGACAAAACTATATAACCTCTACCTCACTTTATTTACTTATCTATATTATTCTTGATCTGCACTGGAATGCCTTATAACCCTACCTCACCAAGCTTGAAGTGTTACCTTGACACAAGCCAAGCTTTGTTCGCACCTAATGCTAATTGCACAGACATTAGGAATATATATATATAATCACGTCCAGACAATATATTGCCTCTACCTCATATCTGTTTTGTTGTTAGTAATGCTATTATAATGTCTTTCTGTAATTCTTTCCATGTTAAGCGCTCTGATACCCACGAGTCTTGTTCGCGCCATACAAAGCACTATAAATAAATAAATAAATAAATAAATATATATATATATATATATATACATACTCCTGGGGCATGCTCCAAGGCAAAATCGAGCAACTGGAAAAAGAGATTGAATCACAAGGGGATCCTCAGTTTAAACAAAAAATGGTGGAGGAAATTAATGCTCTTCTCAAGAAGGAGGAAGAAAAGATAAAAAATTGAAAAATTTACAAGTTTAGGCGAGACAGAGACGATTATGCGAACGGTCAGATTTTTATGTTCGCTAAAAGGTATGATTCTATGCGGGTGGCAACTGTAAATAAACGCATGGGCAATGCTGAAGACAGAGCCAATCGAAGAGCAGAGGAATCCCCATCATACTTGGACCTTAGTTCAGCCGTGGAGAGTGGCTCAGAATCAGATTATCTGGGAACTAGGTCAGAAATGAATAGCATCAAGTTAACATTGGGGGCTGAATTGGAAATACTGATCCCGGATACTATTGGTCTCCCCGGGGGGGGGGGGGGCTTTTTGTTTTTATGGATCTTAGGAATTGTGTAGAACAACGAAACCCTAGGTTCATCCTGGTTCAAGAATTTGTATTCTTTTTTGGATATCCAGCCACTGTCTAGAGCTCCTGTAGTCATAGTACTGATGGTCTTTCTCAGTCTTGTCTGTAGGATCTCTAATGATCTTTTGGTAGAATTTGTTATCACTTAAGAGGCTGAGGCATGCTGTTTGATATGCTCCGGTATCCTGGATAACCGTCGCCCCACCTTTATCTGCCGGTTTTATGATAATCCCCGGTCTTTTTTTCAAAACTTCCAATGCGGACCGTTCCTTGTTACTCAGGTTATTGAAGATGTTTGTGTTTGGTTAAAGTTCCTCAATTTCTTTGATGACAGCGTCCTCGAATGCAAGTACTTCTGGAGGCATAAGGTGAGACGGGGGAAGAAATTCGGCCTATTTCTCAGGGTAGTGTAGTTGCCTTCGGTAGTAGCTTCTTCTTCGTTCATGAAGAACGTTTTTAGTCGGATCTTCCTGAAGAACTCGCTGAGTTCACATATCAAGTGAAATTTGTCCAAATGTGTCGTCCGTACAAAACCCAATCACTTTTTCAGGACAGTCATCTCTTCCTTGGATAAGGTGGTACTAGAGAGGTTTACTATCATTCCCTCATCCCGCTTGTCCCAGGCTGTGGTTGGCCCCTCATGTTGCTCCTCGTGTTGGGACCCACTTTGTCTTCTTCCCATTGGATGTTCCTGTTGCCTCGTCTGCCTCATTTGCCTCTTCTCCCGCCCTGTCCTAAAAAATGTTGGGGGTAATCAGGTTGGAAGTATGGACCTGTTGGGTATTGTTGGGGTCCATGATAAGGTCCTGGTATACGAATAGGATAGGGTCTTCCATCCTATATCGTCCCACACATAGGGGGGATTTTCCGACTGCCCTGAAGAAAGTCCTGGACCTTTATGGCCCCCGTGGACTGAAACATGTCGGCACTGGCATTAGGGTCTTAGGACCATTAAAATCCAAAAAGACCCGTTTTTAGTAATTTTTTAAAAACCGGATCTTACCCAAAAATAAAGGGAGACCAGGGGTCAGTTTTTGGTGTTTTATCTTTAAGTCCCCCCTCCTTCATCTATCTAAAGAGCTACCCAACACTGTGGTTGAGCCCACCTCGACTTTTAGGGGTCGGGGTGACCCGATGATGAAGCATGACACCACAAGGGTGTGTGAGGGTAACTAATAAGAACTATTTTTCTTCCCTTAACAAACACGGACATGACTAGCATGACCCTCATACCCTAGAAGGGCAAGTGCGCAATCCTTACCACTACAGACATTCATTTTTAGAGTACACACTATTTGACTACTTGTCATACTATAGTGTGATTGGAGTATTTTTTGTGATATGTATCTCTAGGGAGGATATACTCCGGTTTTCTTCCTCTTTGAACCCCCCCGACCCCTGGTGAGTGTACCAGTGGTCTTTTGTGTTAATAATACTGCAAAGCAGCCGCATGGATACTCTGAGGCCGCGCAGCAAAGTACCCGGCAAAACAGGGCAACAAGGAGAAGGAGGGGGAGCAGGCAAGCAAGGAGACGGTGTCAAGAAACGATGGAGAGGCAGAGCTCGCAGATAGAGGTTGGACAAGGGGCAGGACTAGATGTGAACAAAGTAGTCAGTCTCTCCACCTCTAACAACAACACTATTATAAATTTAGCAGGCATCGACCTTTCAGCGGCAGAGAAACAACTCTTATCATAGGGTTTATCCTATTGCCCGGAATCCAATTTTAGTTACACTCAAACTCGTGCTGACATATATAGGTTAATATGGAAACTTAAGCTCAAGAAGTTCCATCAACAACGGGGGGGCCCAGAGTGGTGCAGAGGAGGCTACATCGCTGAACCCTGGGATGCAAGGCCTTGTTGGGGTAGATTATGAACTGTTATATGACATGCAAAAATTGGAGCAAGGAGTGGGGGATCAAAGGGATGTCTCCGACACACCCCAAGGGACACTAGTGATGAGGGAAGAAAATATGGAGTCAACACCAATACATGGGACTAATAGCAAGCCTCAAACCCCCTTCATAGAAAAATCAAAATTTGAACCCATCATGGCACTGGATTCAATAGATGTTTTTAATGAACAATTGATAGCACAAGTAAAAAGACTTGATATTGCCACCAAAAATTCAAAAAGGAAAATTACAAATCATGATAGAAAATACTGGCAACTGGTTAACAAACTAAAAGAAAATCACCAAATTATAGTGAGAAACTCTGGCAAAGGAGGCAATTTGGTGTTATGGCCGTTACAAGATTATTTGGAGGAGGCATACAGTCAGCTGACTAACATTGAGTGAGTGAGTGAGTGAGTGAGTGAGAGAGTGAGTGAGTGAGTGAGTGAGTGAGTGATGGTATTTATAAATCGCACTTATGCCGAGGCGTCTTGGCGCTATGCAAGGTAACAAGCTGAGAGTGAAGACCACAATCCTTGAATGCTACAGAAAAGTTCCAATGACTAAATACAAGGAAACTCAGGAGGCTTTGTTCGCGCAATTATTGGCTTGGAAAAGTGTTGAGCTACTTAATTGGGAAGAATTAAAATATTTAAGAAAGAACACCCAATTGTCCCGGTAATATATTTTATACCCAAAGTCCACAAAAATATGGACAAACCACTGGGTACGCCCCATCATTGCAGCGTGCGGTGGTCTGTTGGAAAACCTGACTAGGTATATAGACTTCTTCTTGCAAGACTTTGTCAGAGGTTTGAAATCGTATGTACAAGATACGAGTAACTTTCTGAGAAAAATACAAAATATCAACTGGAAGTCTACCTATCTACTGTTAGCACTTGATGTATCCAGCTTATATACATGTATTAAGAACAAAGACGGTATGAGAGCAATTAAGTATTTCTTGTTGAATAGGCCTATAATTTATTCACTACACTCCAATTAGCTGCTCAAAATGTTATTATTCTGTTTGGATTTTTTTTTAAATTATTTGATGGCAAGATGTTCCAGCAGACTCAGGAAGTTGCCATGGGGGACAACTTCTCCCCCAGTTATGCCTGTTTATTTATGGGCTGGTGGGAGGAGCTGGTCTTCAGGCAACAACATGAGCAGGTGTACAATAGGAGCGTGGTAACCTGGCTGCGCTTCATAGATGATTTATAGTGTGGGACGGGGACTATGAAAGTGCTACTGATTTCATTGACACATTAAACAATAACAGAGTTAACCTACATTTTACGGCAGATATTAGCAAGGAAATGGTCACCTTCCTAGAAGTAAAGGTCCAGGTTTTTAATAATGAATTGATTACTACCCTTTATCAGAAGCCTTCAGCGGGCAATACACTCCTGCATGCCTCCAGTGCCCATCCATCACATTTAATTAAGAGCATCCCCTATGGGGAGATGCTCCGCATCCGACGGATACGCAGCAGAGAGGAAGATTGTAATAATAAACAAAGTGAATGCAAAAGCAGGTTTTTGGATAGAGGATATAGTTCAGATGTTATTGAATCAGCGATTATTAAATCCAAATCGCTGGCCAGACAGGATCTGTTGAAGTACAGGGACAAACAGAGCAGTTCGAATCCACAGAAAGAACCCATAAGACTTATCCTTGGTTTTTCAAGACAAGAGAAACAGATCAGGGAGATAGTCAGAAAAAACTGGCCTATTAAAAAGGGAGACCCAGTAATAGGGGGGTCACTGCCCAATAAACCGTCAGTGACTTTCCGAAAAACAAACAGCATGGGCTCATCGTTAGTCAGGAGCAACATTGAAACAAAAGGAAAGGGCTCCTGGCTTATGGCAAGAAAGGGGTTCTTTGAGTGATCTGTATGTAAGGCCTACCAGTATGGTACGAATACCACATGTTATAGCACAGCCTTTGGTCCCCTACAAGGTAAAATCAGTCAACATCTTACATGCAAATCTGATTTTGCAGTTTATGTGCTCACTTGTAGCTGCAATTTAAAATATGTGGGAAGCACAAAATTACCAGCACATAAAAGAATTCTTCAACACATCCGTGCCATCTGCAACAATGATGATAATTATCCAGTTGCTAGGCATTTCAAATTGCGGCATAATAGCGATCCCAAACATTTGAAATACTATGTAATAGAGGCCATACCACCGCAAAAAAGAGGAGGTGATAGGGAGTCTAAATTAAGGAGATTAGAAACCACTTATATCCTGCAATTTGACTCATAGCACCCGAATGGGTTGAACAACGCGGAAGACTTGTATACTTTCCTGTAATATTGTAGATTACTTAGCTATGTGGAAATGTGAGATAGTATTTATTGATTCCGTATGATGTGCCAGAGATGAAATATAAGATCATTTATAATGTAATACAGAGGTTCATTTAGTCCACCTGATGTGAGGTTTTAACTGCTGCAGAGGAACTTTTAGGATAGTATTATTTGTATATTTATAGTATTAAGGATTGATTTTAGAAATCATTAGGGGAAAGTATAATTTTATACTTCTGGATATTTATAGTGATTTTTACTGAAGGATCATCCTGAAATGTGAATGTATTTATTACTGTCCTGGAGCTGTTTTGCACATTTGAATCTCATACCAATTTTGCACAATAATGATTGTCACCTTCCTGACCGCCCAAAATATCTGAGTGTTTAAAAAAAAAAATTAATAATTTACTCACTTGAAACAAATTGCACTGATTTTGGTTAGTCAAGTCAAGTCAAGTCAAAGAATTTATATAGCGCACTACATACCCAGAGGGTCTCAAGGCGCTTAGGGTGGGGTGGGGGATTACTTGTCAAATATCCAAGTTTTAAGTTGCTTTCTGAATGCTAGGTGGTTCTGGGTAAGGCGAAGGTAAGTGGGGAGTGAGTTCCATGTTTTAGCAGCCAGGTATGAGAAGGAACTGCCTCCCATGGTTGTCTTGTTGATGCGAGGTACAGTGGCGAGGGCTTGGTTGGAAGAACGTAGTTGGCGGGAGGGGGTGTAGAAGGACAGTCGTGAGTTGAGGCATTCTGGTCCGATGTCGTAGAGTGATTTGTGTGCATGGGTTAGCAGTCGGAAAGTGATCCTCTTATTGACGGGTAGCCAGTGGAGGTCTTTCAGGTGGCCAGAGATGTGTTCGTTACGCGGGATGTCTAATATGATTCTGGCTGAGGCGTTTTGGATTCGTTGGAGTTTCTTCTGGAGTTTAGCGGTAGTACCTGCGTAGAGGGTGTTTCCGTAGTCCAGTCGGCTCGTGACCAGAGCATGGGTGACTGTTTTTCTGGTTTCGGTGGGGATCCAGCGAAATGTTTTTTTGAGCATGCGAAGAATGTTGAAGCAGGATGAGGATACGGCGCTGACTTGTCTGTTCATTGAAAGTGAAGAGTCCAGGATAATGCCTAGGTTCCGTGCGTGGTCTGTCGGGATGGGTGCTTTTCCAAGGGCTTCAGGCCACCAAGAGTCGTCCCATGCAGAGGGGGATGTACCTAAGATGAGGACTTCAGTTTTATCTGAGTTCAGTTTCAGACGGCTGTGTTTCATCCATTCGGCAACTTCTTTCATTCCTTCGTGTAGGTTAGTTTTGGCAGTGTTGGGGTCATTGGTGAGAGAGAGGATCAGTTGAGTGTCATCCGCGTAAGAGATGATGTTGAGGTTGTGTTGGCGTGCGATGGCCGCGAGGGGGCTCATGTATACGTTGAAGAGGGTGGGACTGAGTGAGGATCCTTGTGGTACGCCACAGATGACTTCAGAGGCCTCGGACTTGAATGGTGGAAGGCGGACTCTCTGGGTTCTTCTGGTGAGGAACGAGGTGATCCATTCAAGTGCTTTTCCTTGTATTCCGATGTTTCTGAGGCGTTGTAAAAGGGTGCTGTGGCAAACTGTGTCGAAGGCTGCGGAGAGGTCGAGGAGGATGAGGGTGACTGTGTCTCCATTGTCCAGTAGAGTTCGAATGTCGTCTGTTGCTGCGATGAGGGCGGTCTCAGTGCTGTGTTTTGCTCGGAAGCCAGATTGTGAGGAGTCGAGGGATTTGTTAGCTTCGAGGAAAGCGGCGAGCTGGTTGTTGACAGCTTTCTCGATGACTTTGGCCGGGAAAGGAAGGAGTGATATGGGGCGGTAATTTTTGAGTTCGGTGGGGTCCGCTGTGGGTTTTTTCAGAAGGGCGGTGAGTTCAGCGTGTTTCCAGCTTTCTGGGAAGGTGGCGAAGTTGAAGGAGCAGTTGATGACGTCTCGGAGGTGCGGTGCTATGACGGAGTCTGCTTTGTTGAAGATGTGGTGAGGACATGGGTCAGTGGGGGATCCTGAGTGGATGGAGTTCATCAGACGGATGGTGTCCTCAGTGGAGATTGGGTTCCAGTTGTTAAGGGTGTTCAAGGGAGGAGAATGTTCATCATATGGTTGGGTGGGTTGGTCTCCGGGTAGGTTGTCGAAGCTGTTGTGGATGTCTGCAATTTTGTTGTGGAAGAATGAGGCTAGGGAGTCGCAGAGGGCTTGAGAGGGGGTGATGTCGTTGGAGTTGGCCGAGGGATTGGTAAATTCCTTGACGATGTTGAAAAGTTCCTTGCTGTTGTGGGCGTTGTCGTCTAGTCGATCCTTGAATGCTGTTTTCTTGGCCTTTCGGATTAGTTGGTGGTGTATGCGGGTGGCGTTTTTGAAGGCGTCCTTGGTGCTGGTGGTTGAGTCTTTTTTCCAGGCCTTTTCAAGGGAGCGGCAGAGTTTCTTGGACTTCTTAAGATCATCGTTGAACCATGAGGCCTTCTTGCTGCCAGGTTTGCTTTGACGTTTTTTCAGTGGTGCTAAGGTGTCGGCGGTGTTGGATAACCATAGGGTGAAGTTGGCGGCGGCTTGGTCTGGGATAGAGGAGTGGGCTGGGGTGTTTAGAAGGAGCGATGAGGAGATCTGGTCGATGGTGATTTTATTCCAGTTTCTTTGCAGAGTTGGTTGGAGGTGGTTGATGGGTTTCGGCTTGTTGTAGGTGAAGTGAACGCAGCTGTGGTCAGTCCAGAGGAGATCCGTAGTATGGCTGAAGGAGACATGATTGCTGGAGGTGAAGATGGGGTCGAGTGTGTGACCCGCGATGTGGGTGGGGGAGGTGACCAGTTGTTTAAGTCCGAGGTTGGCTAGGTTGTCCAAGAGGGTGGTGGTGTTGCGGTCGTTGTTCTTTTCAAGGTGAAAGTTGAGGTCTCCCAGAAGAATGTAATCTTTGGAGGGGAGCGCGTGTGGAGTGACAAATATTATGTTTTGGACGTAGTTGTATATCGAGTATAGGAGTATAGGATGCATTTATGCTGGTATTTTAATGTGATTTATTGAATTTCACAACAAGATTCCTTATGTAAAATTTTGAGGAATTTAGATGTTTTATGGTCATAATTTGTACATTAGGTTTCAATAATTGACCTGAAAAGAGCACTTATACTTGAGATATCTCTTCTATGTCTATGTAAAGGTTGCACTGCACTAGCACTTTAAATAGCGAGAGAAAAAGCCATAGAGTTGTCATGTGATCAAGGGAGGGATCTCCCGTAACGCGTAGTGGCGGCACTGGCGAAATAAAAAATATTTGCACTTTAAAATCGGGTCCACGCTTGTCTGTTTTCATGCAGAAGAAGTGAAGGCGGGTATTGGAGTGATATGTAGCCCCGTATCCAGAATGCTGTAAGAACACTGCATCTTGGGAGATGTAGGCGCCACGACACGAGGCGCGCTACGCAAAATGAAGGTGTTGGGCTTACTCACCTGTGGGCGGAGCGGCTTATCAGTAATGTGATGGGGCGGGATATTTATATCCGGAAGTGAACGCCCTTCTCTCATTAGCACTACAGGCGCTGAAGAGGCAGGAGCCGAAATGCATATGCCTAGAAATCCTGTGCTGTTACCCTTTGCCTGAGCTGCGAATAAAGACCTCCTGTGTTTCCCCATTTGGGCCTCATCTCTTTTCTTGGGAAGAGGTAGTTTGGAATTGTCTGCGCGAGTGACCAGTATCGCGCCTTTGAGGCCACCACACCACAAGCAGGCCCCGGTACCATTGGTCTCCGATTCGGTGGACTTGTTTCTGCTTCCAAGTGATTGGATTGACCTGGGCTCACCTCCTTGCACCGGGATGGATTGGAGCTGTGTTGCAGTCATTAGCTGCATGTTGAACAAGGCGCATTCCTGCTTTCACCCCGCGGATATGGATCCCTGTGACTTTGGGGGTTGGTGTGGGTTTGGGGACTTGGGGGACTTTGTTTAGTGGCTCTGGATTGGCGTCACATACTTTGCACGCTCATGTAGCCCCGTATCCAGAATGCTGTAAGAAAACTGCATCTTGGGAGATGTAGGCGCCACAACACTAGGCGCGCTACGCAAAATGAAGGTGTTGGACTTACTCACCTGGGGGCGGAGCGGCTTATCAGTAATGAGATGGGGCGGGATATTTATATCCGGAAGTTAACGCCCTTCTCTCATTAGCACTACAGGCGCTGAAGAGGCAGGAGCCAAAATGCATATGCCTAGAAATCCTGTGCTGTTACCCTTTGCCTGAGCTGCGAATAAAGACCTCCTGTGTTTCCCCATTTGGGCCTCATCTCTTTTCTTGGGAAGAGGTGGTTTGGATATATATATTACCTACTGGCGATAGCCAGTAGGTATATATAGTTAGGATTTTTTCTCTATGGAACTTTTGAAAATTCTATGTCTAATAACTTTGGCGTTTGTGGACGGAATCGGCTGAGATTTTCAGGAAAATGGCACATTTTGTTTCTGAGCAGCCCCTGACAATTTGGGGGGGGTTCGTCAAGGGGGGGCCGAGAAAAAAGGGGGGTCCCAAAACGCGTTTTTCCCATGTTAATTTCCATAGGGCGGTTGGCCTCACTTTTAGCTCGAACGGCTGAATGGATTTGCACGAAACTTGCCAAAATTGTAGGGACTGTTAGCCCGATGTGCCTTTGCTAGGTCTCAATATATATGTGCTTCAGTGGATTTTGAGAAATTAACGTTCAAAAAAAGATATATATCTGTGACAGCGCTCCGGGTAGCGCTCCGGTTCGCTTACTTTTCGCGTAACGGAGCTTTGCGTAGCGAAGCTGATATGCTTTCCGGTGTCTGTCAACATTCTAAACAGTCCGTAGCGGCCGCCATCTTGTCTCTCGGTAGGATCGAGAGACAAGAAGAGGTGAAAAATGAAGGGTGAATTTAATGAAAGGGGGCAAGGTAGACCCCTCTTGACCCCCTAGGAATGATGTTGGGGTTATTAAAGGGTCCCGTGGGGAAAATAAAAAAAAAATGATTTTTCACGGTAGAAGCGCTTCCCGGATCGCGAACCGGGCCGCAAACTGGTAGCGAAACGGGAATTCGCCATTCTGTGTTTCGATTTAATTAAATTACTAGGTATAAGGGGGTACGGGAGACGTATCCTGATCCCTTATGTTTTCTGAGGGTGGCTGAGGAGGCTCATATATGTTGATACATGTCTTCCAGCGGCTGTGCGTGAGCGTTTTATTTTTCCCATGTTAATTTCCATAGGGCAGTTGGCCTCACTTTTAGCTCGAACGGCTGAATGGATTTGCACGAAACTTGCCAAAATTGTAGGGACTGTTAGCCCGATGTGCCTTTGCTAGGTCTCAATATATGTGCTTCAGTGGAGTTTGAGAAATTAACGTTCAAAAAAAGATATATATCTGTGACAGCGCTCCGGGTAGCGCTCCGGTTCGCTTACTTTTCGCGTAACGGAGCTTTGCGTAGCGAAGCTGATTGGCTTTCCGGTGTCTGTCAACATTCTAAACAGTCCGTAGCGGCCGCCATCTTGTCTCTCGGTAGGATCGAGAGACAAGAAGAGGTGAAAAACGAAGGGGGAATTTAATGAAAGGGGGCAAGGTAGACCCCTCTTGACCCCCTAGGAATGATGTTGGGGTTATTAAAGGGTCCCGTGGGGAAAATAAAAAAAAATTGATTTTTCACGGTAGAAGCGCTTCCCGGATCGCGAACCGGGCCGCAAACTGGTAGCGAAACGGGAATTCGCCATTTTGTGTTTCGATTTAATTAAATTACTAGGTATAAGGGGGTACGGGAGACGTATCCTGATCCCTTATGTTTTCTGAGGGTGGCTGAGGAGGCTCATATATGTTGATACATGTCTTCCAGCGGCTGTGCGTGAGCGTTTTATTTTTTTTGCTGCGTGACGTCTGTTAACGTTCGATTCGATGGAAATCAGGAACTGTTGACCGCCATTTTGTCACTGCGATTAAATATTTTGTTAAAAATAATTGTTATAAATTAATCCTTATTGATAAACATTGTCTGCGCCATCTTGCCTTTTTTCCAATGCCACACTTTTGTTGAGCACGGCAGCCATTTTAGATGCCTTGACCAGACCCACTCTCTGCACGCCGCTGATCCTCAGCATGGCTCCCCACCCTCGTAAGCATCTCCCCCATGCACTGGTCACCCCCGCTCTCTCTCTCATGCATGGGCCAGAAACCTCCTCCCATCTGCGCTGTTCGTGAGCGTTTTTTTTTTGTTGCTGCGTGACGTCTGTTAACGTTCGATTCGATGGAAATCAGGAACTGTTGACCGCCATTTTGTCACTGCGATTAAATATTTTGTTAAAAATAATTGTTATAAATTAATCCTTATTGATAAACATTGTCTGCGCCATCTTGCCTTTTTTGCAATGCCACACTTTTGTTGAGCACGGCAGCCATTTTAGATGCCTTGACCAGACCCACTCTCTGCACGCCGCTGATCCTCAGCATGGCTCCCCACCCTCGCAAGCATCTCCCCCACGCACTGGTCACCCCGCTCTCTCTCTCATGCATGGGTCAGAAACCTCCTCCCATCTGCGCTGTTCTTCTCTGAGAATCACACCCTGTGCCCGCCCTACACCACACGCGTTCCTACTATCTGATAACCATCCTGTATTGTGCTTGGGGAGGGGATTCTCACTGTGAGGGTGTGTGGGTCCGAGCCTGAAGCGGAAGATTGCAGGGATGCCTCTTTGTACATCAAAGTTTTTACAATTATGTGTCACATTAAAAATATATAGCACTCCAACAAAGTAGTAGGATTATAACATTTTAATAACTTATAAATATATACAACGCAACAAAAACAGTAAATACATTTAAACATTTTTTTAAAAAAGAAGCAACAATGGTCAGTAGCTGTGTTTTGTGCGAATAGTCCCAAGGCAGCACAACGTGCTGAGTTCTGGACGGCACCCAGGTGATGTTACCTGGGTGCCGCACTGGTTTTTGGTATCCTACAATGCAGCTCCGAAAAACGGCGTGGGGCGTCCTGGGTGGTGCGGGGGGAGGCCTCGTCAGTAGCGGTCTGTTGTGCGAATAGTCCCAAGGCAGCAGAACGCGAGATGTGGATGGCACCCAGGTGATGTCAAGTAAGTTGCCGCACTGGTTTTGGCATCCTACAATGCTGCTCTGAAAAACGGCGTGGGGCGCCCCGGGGGGGGGGGAGAGGCGGCGTGAACGGGCCTCCCCAGGTGGCGGCTCGTGTGCTGTAGTGGGGCGCCCCTTTACCATTTCAGTTGCCATTCCGCCCGCTTTTGGTACACTGTGCCAAAATCCGCCATTCAGCTGAGTTGCGCCTACTCTTGCGGTTCAGTCATAGGCGGCTGCCACAGGACTCTCAAAATGGCGGCAGGCTCTTTCCCTTTTGGGCCTGGTCCACTAAAATGGCCCTGGGACACCTTGGAACTCGGACGCTTGTCTGCTAGGTCTTGGATCCCATTCTCAAAAGCGTCCCCTCAGCCGTGAAGATTCTACAAAAGTCTTGGGGGCCCTCGACTCCTGCAGGCTTCCGGTGGGGAGCGGCTGCCATGATTGCTCGCGGAATGACCACGACGGAGCCACGAGATGGTGGTGCTTTCATGCTGATGCCAGCTTCAGTCTGAAACATCCAGAAACAAGGTGGGGCTTTCATCGTTTGGGAAAAAAAATGTTCTAAACCAATGAAAAGTGTTATTTTTAGGTCATATGACCAAGCCTTCCATCATTAGGAAACCAAAAGTAAAATGAACCAATGAAAAGTTTTATAAACAAGTCACATGACCTGTTATGCGGCATAGGGCTATAAAAAGCGTAGAAAATCCGTTGGCACGTGAGGCGGCGTCAGTAGCGGACTGATGTGCGAATAGGCCGAAGGCAGCACAACGCGCCGAGATCCGGATGGCACCGAGGTGGTGTCCAGCAAGTTGCTGCACTGGTATGGCTATCCTACAATGCTGCGCCGAAAGTCGGCGTGGGGCACCCCGTTGGCCTGTGAGGTCGCGTCAGTCAGTGGGGGCTGTGCGTCTCCCCCAAGATGGAGGCTCCTCGGCTGCAGTGGGGCGCCCCTTAGCGTTTCACTCGCCGTCCAACTGAGTTGCGTCCGCACTTGCGGCTACAGTAGGCCGAAGGCAGCACAGCGCGCCGAGACCTGGATGGCACCGAGGTGGTGTCCAGCAAGTTGCCGCACTGGTGTGGCCATCCTACAATGCTGCGCCGAAAGACGGCGTGTCCAGCTGAGTTGCGGTCACTCTTGCGGTACAGTGACTCGAACGCGCCGAGATCCGGATGGCACCGAGGTGGTGTCCAGCAAGTTGCCGCACTGGTGTGGCCATCCTACAATGCTGCGCCGAAAGTCGGTGTGGGGCGCCCCGTTGGCCTGTGAGGTCGCGTCAGTCAGTGGGGGCTGTTTGAGGATCTGACTGCATTGGTGATGCTGTGCGTCGCCCCCAAGATGGAGGCTCCTCGGCTGCAGTGGGGCGCCCCTTGGTGTTTCACTCGCTATCCAGTTGAGTTGCGTCCGCACTTGCGGCTACAGTAGGCCGAAGGCAGCACAACGCGCCGAGATCTGGATGGCACCGAGGTGGTGTTTAGCAAGTTGCTGCTCTGGTGTGGCCATCCTACAATGCTGCGCCGAAAGTCGGCGTGGAGTGCCCCGTTGGTCTGTGAGGTGGTGTCAGTAGCGGACCGATGTGTGAATAGGCCGGAACCAGCACAAGGCGCCAAGATCCGGATGGCACCGAGGTGGTGTCATAGTTGAGAGTTCTGAGCAGTGCTTGTAACACTGTCTGAAGCTTATTTGCACCTGCTGCAGCTTCACTATCGCCCTGGTGTGGCCAAAGATCGCCCATGACATAGGCGGCCGGCTCCCGGGGTCCGGCGGAACTTTTTTCCTTTTCTTTTCTGCATCTTGTCCCACAATCCTTTTGACCTGAAGACACGACCAGGTCCCTGAATGTGTGCAGGGGGACGTTATTGATTGAATCAAAATGGCGGCTTCACACAAAGCTGAGTCAAGCGTTGCTGTTGATGCTATACAGACAAAAATTGGTTTTCAGTTTGTACATTCTTCAGGATTTTTTTTTCCATCCAAGGCTGGTTGAGAGTTTGTAGAACAATGGCTTCAGATTTTCAACATACTACTCTTCAACATTCTTCCTAAATGTAACAATGTGAGACTCAGTAGGAGAACGGCTGTTTATGTTTCCTTTCACAATGCTGCCAACAATATTTTCTGAATGGAAGACACCATCTTGTAGCATAAAGGGCCGAAAGGGGTTCTGGTCTGGCGGATGGTTGGTGGAGACATTTTGACTATATCCTGGACCTGCCCGGCCTCGCCCAAAATGGCGCCGGTATAAATGGGACTCGTAACTCCTTGTTGTGTACTGGTTGAACAACCTTGATATCACGAGATATGAATGCAGTTTTGATGCTCATGGCGGGCGGGGACGAGAATTGATTGAATATTTCGACATCCCTATTGATATTAAGTTCTGATGTGTTATTGATTACTGTACTATTGAAAGTTCGAATTAACGTCACCCATGGTACTTGCCCGCAAATGTATATCTAGATAATTTTATTGTAAGTGGCCCTGTCGTATTTTAATTACAAAATGTACGTCCACCGATTCCGCAACTGTTAGACACCTTAGTTCTTGCAACCTAATGGCCCGCTCGTTACGTTCCTCTACAGTGTAAATGTCTCCTCATCATATACGATTCCAGTTTGCTCCGTGGCCGGCCCACATGGTTATAACCTGTATTTGTATACTGACATTTTCACAATAAAGGTTTTTAAAACAAAACATGGTAGTAGTATTTACATTGGTAACGTTTTTAATTTTAGTCACTGTTTTCGAATCAGTAAAAGGCAAGTGAAATAAAGCAGTCCAATTACATGACGGATAAAAGGTATAATACGCAGGAACGCAGTAAAGATAAATGGTCAAGGGCAGTTGTGTTTTCCACTCCTGCAACATAAAGTGATCGATAAGAATCTGATAATCAGGCGTATCGGCGACTAAGACAGCAGGCCGAGCCTCTTTTACTCAACGGCTCCGTCATGGGACGAAGAAACGCCCTTTTTCTCGAAAAAGGAATATATTTTACTTGCAGGACAGTTGTAAATTTTCCGGGAAAGTACATTAGCCTGGAACATTATAACATATATGTTTAAGAAAAAATAATGTTCGAAACCAATAAAAAGCGTAATTCTTAGGTCATATGACCAAGCTTTTCATCATTAAAATAACAAAAGTAAAATGAACCAATGAAAAGTTTTATTAACAAGTCACATGACCTGTTATGCTTACGTTACGCGCTGCACGCCGCGCCCCGGATCGCTTCCGGGAAGCTGCGCTTCGCGCACCGGAGCACTTCCGGGTGCGCTAACGCGGCGTGTCATATAACGCATTACGCGACAACGTAGGTCCAGAATATAGTCAAAATGTCTCCACCAACCAGCGTTCGGAACACAACCCCTTTCAGCAGTCTAAAAAGTTCTGTTAAATGACAACAGAAGGGACAGGCAACAAGAACCATCAGTCAAAGAGGGGAGGGCAAGTTCTTCTCTACCGGGTCATGTTGGGGCGCTACCGGAACTGATCGAATTGGTAGTCTACAGTGTTTCTGGATTTTTCAGACTGAAGCTGGCGTCAGCATGAGAACACCACCATCTCGTAGCTCAGTCGTGGCCATTCCACGAGCAATCATGGCAGCCGCTCCCCACCAGAAGCCTGCGGGAGTCGGGGGCCCCCAAGACTTTTGTAGAATCTTCAAGGCTGAGGGGACGCTTTCGAGAATGGGACCCAAGCCCTATCAGGCAAGCGTCCGAGTTCCAAGGTGTCCCTGGGCCATTTTAGTGGACCACGCCCAAATCTGAAGAGCCGGCCGCCATTTTGAGAGTCCTGTGGCAGCCGCCTATCGTTGCATCGCAAGAGTGGGAGCAACTCAACTACATGGTGAGCGAGACGCTGTAGTCGCAAGAGCGGGCGGTAAACAGCTGAATGGCGGAAGAGGCACAGTGTAGCAAAAGCGGGCGGAATGGCAACTGAAACGGTAAAGGGGCGCCCCACTACAGCGTGTCTTCAGGTCAAACGGATTGTGGGACAAGGTCCAGAATGGAAGAGTCATCAAAAGGCAAAAAGTTCCGCCGGACCCCGGGAGCCGGCCGCCTATGTCGGGGGCGATCTCAGGCCACACCAGGGCAACACGACTTGGGGAGGCGGCAGGAGCTAAGTGCCATCTCACCGCCCCTCGGGGGCCTCCGTCAAGCGGTTCAGGGAGGCACCGCATCACATTGTTTAACAATGCAGTCAGGTCCACAAACGGCCCTCACTAACTTTGAGAATAGTGAAGCTGCAGTAGGTGCAAATAAGCTTCAGACAGTGTTACAAGCGCTGCTCAGAACTCTGAACTATGGCACCCAACATCCAGAACTTATGCCATTTGAGCATGGCAGTGACATTGAAGCAACTCAGGGACCAAAACCATGAACGTACACTCACGTATGAAAATCTTACTTGGGGAGGGGGCAGGAGCCAAGCGCCCCCTCCTAGTCCGCGCCACCACACCGTATGTTGAAAATCTGAAGCCATCGTTTTACAAACTCAACCAGCCTTGGATGGAAAAATGTAGAAGAATGTACAAACTGAAAACCAGTTTTGGTCTGCATAGCATCAGCAGCAACGCTTGCTATCAGAGTGCATGAGTTTCATGCTCGATCGATTGAGCTAGCCGGATCGGGCAACAAAAAGTATAAAATAGTTATGTAAATAGTTATTTAATAAAATGTTTTACCCTGGTACTTTGCTGGTGTGTTGTATATATTTATAATATTTGCATAGGGTTTGTCGTTATTTTGGGTGGGGTGGGGTGGGCGGCGGAGTCGAGCTGTCTTGCAGCCATCATGGTGTGGAGCTAAGTTCATCTTACTAGTTTCGTATTTCTCATGAGGGGTTGTTCTTAATGTTTCTATTTTAGCGAGGTCAAAAACAGATCCCATTAGTGGCCTACTGATTTTGCTCGATTCCTTTTTTTTTTTTTTTTTACTATTTTTCACTATCTGCAAAGACTAAACAGAGTATTGCGACTCTGTGCTTGTTTGTAAATACAGAATGAACCAAAGAGAACCAATTCTAAAACAGTAAATGCTTGGATAGCAATCAATCAAATAGAGAGAGAAGCAGGCACGACGGATTACAACGGGGGCAAAGGCCTGCGTTAACTACCCTTCACTATCTGCAAAGAGAGAGTACTGCTAAGAGAAAAGAGGGGGGGAACGGGGGGCAGCGTTCAAAGCACATCAGCGTGCATAAACACGAAAATGTTTTTACCTATCATGTACTTGACATTTGACAGCATTTGATATTTGGTATTAAAAAAACATTGAAATTCACAGAAAAAACCATAGGTTTTAGGCCATATATAGTTAGGGATTTGCATATACAAAACCTTATTTTACTCGCACAAAACCATTGAAATTCGCATATATAGTTAGATGCGCTAACTATATATCGCGCACCCGCAATCCACTGCTGATGATGTCACATATTACATCATTCATGACATGGTCAGTGACATCACTGATGACATCACTGATGACAACTCAAATGACATCACTGATGACATCTCAAATTACATCACTGATGACATCACTGATGACATCTCAAATGACATCACTGATGACATCACTGATGAAATCTCATTTGCCATTACTGGTCACATCACTGATGACATCATTCATGTGATAATACGATGAACCTCTTCAGACTCTAATATAACCTTAGATACACTCAGTGTGAACAGACACTCACAGACTGTCACTCATCCATGGAATTACTCACACACCTAGTCAGTCATGCAAAGAATCAATCACACCTCCATTTCCTCAACTATACAGTTATACACACCTTACTTATTCAAACATATACTAACACATATTTACTCTCTTATACAATCCCTGATACAAGTTCACAATGATCCATACAGCCACTCACACATTTACTGGCTCTTATGCACAGTTATTTATATATGTCAACTCTCACATGTACTGTGTTTTACATATGTACTTTGACATGTAGCAATGAGATATCCATTCACTCACCAATACACTCATGCACACAGTCAACCGCCCATACAGCTGTTTCCACATGCACTTTTGAACCCATACATCTAGTGAACCAACTGCTCACACATCTATGCACAGAGTCATACACCTCCCAGCCACCCACACACACACTCAGTCTCCCATACAAATACTTGGGCAACCAATCAATAACCCATATAGTTACTCATATAGCTACTGATCAACACATGCAGCAGTTTACAGAACAACAGACATAATGATGCACAAATTAAGACAGTTTAGTCACTAACCCATGCACTCAGTGAGACACATTTAATCACTCACTCATACAGTCAGTCATGCACCTACTAAATCCTTCATCCAGACACTTATACATCCACTCATTCTTCAATATGTAAGACATATTTTAACTTTACAGAAACATACAGTCACTGGATGTTGTCATCAGTGATGTCATCAGTGATGTCACTGACCATGTCATGAATGATGTAATATGTGACATCATCAGCAGTGGATTGCGGGTGCGCGATATATAGTTAGCGCATCTAACTATATATGCGAATTTCAATGGTTTTGTGCGAGTAAAATAAGGTTTTGTATATGCAAATCCCTAACTATATATGGCCTAAAACCTATGTTTTTTTCTGTGAATATATATATATATATATATATATATATATGTATATATATATATATATATATATATATATATATATATATATATATATATATATATATATATATATATATATATATTTTTTTTTTCCCCAAAACAATGCTGCTTCTTTCTTTTCAAACAGCAGCTGTAGACACAAATGTTACAAAGCGGTGTTTATTATTTAAGTCAAGACCCAACGCGTTTCGGGGACAACCCCTTGATCACGAGTAAAGGTGTCTCTGTTTCAATGCGTTTAAATAAACAATCATGTGATGAACAAACATAATAAAAAGACTTCAAAGAGTTACAGCACTCTATTCATCCATCTATATATCAGGTTTGAGTATATGTATAGTCAGATGCTAATCTTCATATTTCATTTCCAGGGCAGCAGTTCCTCAAGGTGTTACTAGAGCTCGCTCTTGAGTCAGTTCCAGAGCATTGAAACCCTTTCATAAAGCTGTGGTTCCCCTGGATATACCTCTCAAGGCAAATGCAAAAGCTTTGATATTCCCTCATGAGAATGCAGTTCTGCAAGTCATAGTTACTGTGTGTCACTCACATGTCACATGGAAATCCAGTATTGAAATTCTTACATGAAGCTCCAGTTCCACTTTTCGTTACTAAGTGTACTTCATAAGCCAAATGAGAGTGAATTGATAGTCTTTTGTGAAGATGCATTTCCACAAGTCATTACTAGTTGTCCCTCACAAGTCAAATGCGTAGCACTGAAATTCTTACATCAAGCTGTAGTTTCACTATTCATTACTAGGTGATCTTCACAAGTCAGAGGCAAAAGCAATGATATTCTTTCATGAAGCTACAGTTTCTCAAGTCGTTACTAGGTGTTTCTTTCTAGTCAACTGCAAAAGCATTGAAATATATTTATAAAGTTGTAGTTCCATTAGTCATTACTAGGTGTCTCTATCAAGTCACATTTAAAAGCATTTAAATTTCTAAATGAAACTGCAGCTCCCCTTGACATTACTTAATGTCTCTCACAAGTCAAATGCAAAGCATTGAATTATTTTAATGAAGATGCATTTCCAGGTCAAGTCAGAAGCAACTGCTTCAAAGGATCTGCACCAAGTTGGGGGTGGCTTTAATATATGCATTTGCATACACACTTTTGCTATTTGAATCATTTTTGCTTGTTTTCCAAATTATTAATTATTTGCCAAAAATGGTTCATAAAAATGAGTCAACATTACAGATTGTAATACATTTCTTGAATAAAAAAAATAATTGTGATTTCACCCTACTATTTATAGGAACTTTTATTCACTGGAAAGAACAGGTGTTTATTATGGCTGTTTATGTTTTGGTAGGTGTAAGCTTTGTTTTTGAGTTGAGAGGAGTGTGTTCTGCATACTGATTGTACAGGTACAACATTCCAATTCGGGAGAAATAGTTTCACAAGTAGTTACTAGAGGGCTGTCTTTGTGGTTGGAATGTCAATCATAAACATGTGTGGGGGGTGGCTTCAACCATAACATCATCATATACATATATACACATTAGCTGCTCTAATGACTTGTGCTCAATTTCTGGAGGAAAATAATATATATAAGCTGGTTCATAGTGAGGAATGAACATTACAATGTACCATACATGTCTTGAGAGTTCAAAAAATAGTCGATGTACCACTACGACATAGGGACTAGCTGTCATTGGGAAGTGCAAGAGGCTTTCAATATCTTTCTTTATTTCGGCTAAGACAACCATAAAAGAATACAGTGCATATTTATACATTCATCATAAAATAAAATAGGGTACCGATAAAAATAAAATGGAGCTTAGTACAAACATGCATAAGATTTCTGCACAGTTAGGGGTTAAGTTTCTAGGGCACATAGTTTTGTCAGAATGGGAAATCTTACAGACACAATGTAAATTAATTGATTGAGGTAGTACATATTTTAAAAAATATAAATAAATACAATCTAAAAAGACTTAAAAGATACCAGGAACTAGTATAATTAAAGTAGTACGGTAAATAAGTTCCAGATCATAACAATCTGTAAACATTATACAAGGAGGAGTTAAAACTTAAATGTATAAGAGTGACTTTGATACACGACCATTTGCTTGACCTATTACCATTCAGTGGGTTAAGTTTAAAACCAATTTATTTCTTGTTAGTACAATCCTGTTACATTTTTAGTCCATATCTTTTCCTGACTATTGCCACAGCAAGGAAAAAACGGCTCAGACTAAATACTATAGTCTGTGATGTGTCCCCCTTGAACACTCTTTCCCCATCTTTAATTTTTCGTAAGCCTAAAAGGAGGCAAATGGGTTTAATACACTTTTTCCTAGCTTGCAGATATGCATGACAGAGAAATAAAACATGGGCCTCATCTTCCCTAGCGCCTATATCACTCAGTTCGCACAGATCATATTTGGAATTTGCTATGGGCCCCTTATCACACACCCACTTAGATGTTCTAGATTTAATTTGCAGAATGCCATAACGATACTTTAGGTACAATGATTTTGCCATTGCAGGCAGAGTTTCGTACATGAAGCATTCAAATTTACTTTCAGTTTTAACATCAAATAATTTAAGGGTCAGTCTTCCAATATTAGGATTTTGTAATATACAACTGTGGATATATTCCCAATACCTTGCCTTCAGCAATTTTTTAGAAAGGTTAGTAAGGGAATCAGGATCTGTCCAGAAGTTGTGTAGGCCCAATTTTAAAAACCAATTTTCAATGTGCACTAACCATGCCAACCGGCATAACGTTCTTTATTTGCATTATTTCCTTTAGTGCTTCTCTGTAGTCCACTAACTCATCAGTAGGCCACAGGCGGACCCAGTGTAACAATGGACGTAGAGAGGCATGATCATCCGAACGACGTATGTTCAAATCCCAAAATAAGGGAATTAAGGGAGTACAACCTGGAAGAGCTAAAAGTTGTCTGAAAAAGCTGTTTTCTTGTACAGAAAAGGCATCGCTGCCTGCATGGCCCCACAATTCTGCCCCGTACAAAGTAGCCGATTGAGCTTTGTACTTAAATAGCTCAAATGCTGGTGAGACTGCTCTAACGAAGCTATTCTTATGCTTCCTAATTATGGGGGCTTGGATTTGTGTTAGTAATAGCCTCGATTTTTCTATTTGTGGCTTCAAATTCATTTTAGTGTCAAGGGTGATACCCAGATATTTAAAATTTTGGACGTGTTCAATCTTTTCGTTATTTACACTAAAAGTTTTATTAAAACCTTTGTGAGGGCTGATCACCATAACCTTAGTTTTGGAAGAATTAATTTCAAGGCTTTTGTCCATACAATATGACTGAAATTTATTCAACAAGTTTTGTAGGCCTTTAGGGGTCTGTGAGATTAAAATCGTGTCATCCGCAAATAATAATGCCGGAACTGCTTGACCACACAGCTTGTGAGAGTCATGCTCGCAGCCCAAGAGGGTGTCTGGGATGTCCTTTACATATAGAGAGAACAGGGTTGGCTCCATAACGCAACCTTGCCTAACACCTCTCTTTATGTCTATTCTCTCTGTTAACTCTCCATTGGGTCCCCACCTCACTCTTGCATAGTTTCCCTCATGCAGCCTGATCAGTTGGTAAAGGATGTCACCTGGCACACCCATGTCCCTTAGTGATTTCCATAATTTCCCCCTCTGGACCAGATCAAAGGCCGCACTGAGAGCCACAAAAGCGACGTATAAGTGGGAGTTCCTTATGTTAATATATTTCCAGATTAAGCCTACAAATCTAAAAACCTGGTCCACCGTACATTAGAACTCTAAAACCTGCCTGGTATTTTGTAAAAATAGAATTTTCCTCGATCCACATATTCAGCTTACTTAACAGTTGTCGGGAGAACATTTTTGGGGGAGCACGTCTATCTGACTAATAGGTCTGTAGTGCGATGAGTTGAATCTGTCACCCTTCTTAAAAATAGTGACAATTTTTGCGCCCCGCCAGGTCTCGGGGAGTGGAGCTCCTCTTAAGATCTCGTTACTGAGCAAATTAATATACGGGGCCGATAAGAGGTTCTCATGTTTCCAGAGATCGCCCGGTATTCTGTCTGGGCCCGGGGCTTTGCCCTGTTTGACTGCATTAATAGCGAATATATTGTCAGCCAGACTAAATTCTAAGAGTGAGTCACAAGTCTCTAATTCTGTACTCTCATATGTCCTTTCTTCTTCAGCCCCGCCACACGAGTACAGTGTTGAAAAGTGATTTACCCAGACAAATTCCTCAAGAAACCTAACCCTCGATTGGGTTCCATTTTTAGTCCCCCCGGCGATAAGCTTCCAAAACGAAGATTGGTCTTTCAGTTTACATGCTAAAAGCAAATCCGACCAAACTTTTTCGTCCCATCCCTTTTTTGCTAATAGAATGTTTTTTTTATAGTGCTTCCTTTTGTCCCTGATAATATTTATTTGATTCCCTTTTACAGCTTTTATTAACTCTGATTTGACCTGGCGACAGGCTCTGTTATACCAGAGTCCTTGCTTCAGACAATTATTTCGGGCAGGTTGAGCTCTTTTAATCTCTTCTGACAGGATCCCACTAAGCTGTAGCATCAGGTTCCCATGCACTTCTGTTAGAGGGGAACCCTCGGTATTGATATCAACTAATGGTGACATTAGTGTTACATAGAGATCATAGATTTTCTTGATTGTATCCGCATTGCCCATAATGGCAGGCCATTTTAAGGACCTACGGTTATTGGACTCTAGGGGTCATCAGATAGATTGTAATGGCAAGAAGCCAACTCCGTGGGGAGCACAAATAATGAGCTGTAAGTAGTCAAAATGAGAGGGGAATGGTCACTTTCAGTACGGTTATCCACCTTTAAGTCCAGAAGCATTGGCCATAGGCACATAGAAACCAATATATAATCTAAGTGGCTTGCATAGGAGCCTCTCTTAAAGGTGGGTTTACTTGGGCAGACTGTTGGTAAGCGCCCATTACAGGCACGTAGCCCATATTCCATTGTTATTTTTAGCAGTTGAAGGGCACTTTTTTGTGCAAGCTATAGTATGGCTTGCATCAATACAGGGAATATTATTAGCATTGTCTTCTTCCTCATAAATATCTTCTAGGCCCATAACTGGTTCAAACTTCCTATTGAAGTCTCCTCCTTTAATCAACACGCTTTTATGGTGGCTAGAAATAATGCTATTTAATTGGGCAATTGTCTCTGATTCCTTGTTTGGCGATTGTGGTCTGTTATAGATGTTAATAATACAGACTACCCGTCCTTTAATGTTTTGGGATTTTATAACCAGGATATCAGGACTATTAAAGTCTATCTGTTTAAAAACAGTGCCCAGTGTAATTCTTGCCCAAATTATCAAACCAGCAGATGGTCTGCCTTTATTTATGTTTAAGGCCGGTATGTAAAATGGCCTATATCCTACTTTAAAGTAGTTATCTACTCCCCATGTTTCCTGGAATAGAATGAGGTCCCCAGAATTAATATAATCATCCCATACTGGGTCGGACATATTTTTCCTCATTAAGGCAATATTCCAGGAAATTATCTTAGCTTCAACAATGTCCTTGCCATACAATTGTTTATGGTCCGTTTTTATGTCCCCTTCGGATAGCGATGTTAACAGGTTGGAGTTACCCAACCTATCCATTGAAACTGGGTGGCGGCCCTGATTATCTACTTCCCTTGTGTTAGACCTAGCCTCATTTCCCTGGGTGAGGTTAACTGTTGTGACTCTTATTTCCCTTTCATTAGTTACTCCCAGTCAGTCAACCTCTTCTAGCCCATATAATTCTGTGAAGCGATTTTTTGTAACTACCGGAGGATAGGCATTGAAACCTCCCAGGAACTCTTCGTGAGCCACAGTATGCTCATGTCCAAAAGGTCGCATAGGATTCGAACCATAGAAATAGGTGAGGTTTTTTATTTGAATAGGGCCCCTATCCATAAAATGGTGTTCATTGCAGATTAATCTCACCACATTGGTATCCCTAAAATTGATAATGATTGTGTCGCCCTATATATCTTTGGGTCTGCTTCCTATCCAGTTAACCCTTCTTGCAAACAGTACTTCTACATTGAGCTATCTGGGAATCGGCCTGTTGTTATTCAACCAGAATATCACTTTATTTTTTAGATCTTGGTAAGATTCTGGTTTCCCACTCTTTAATTCTGGGACGCGAGTAAGCACGATTACATAAGGCAGTGACTCTGGTGGTAAATCAACCATGACCAATGGAGCTATCTGATTACTGTCATAATTATTTTTCGGTTTTTGCATACCTTCCAAGCAAGCAACCTTCGCTGATACGGTTTTGCCTGTGTTGGTTATTGGACATTGCACAGTCTTACCTGGGACTTTTTTAGTCTGTTTGTTATTAGTGGGATCCTTTTGAGTTCCTAACTCTGTGGGTTGCTTAGTAGCTACACCAGCTGTGGTCCCTGTAATAATTTAGGGAGGTAAAATTGTCTAGGGTTAGCTGTTTGAACCTTTCTAACTTATCGTTTACCATTTTTATTCTTTCGAGGAGGGGGAGGATCAGAAATTTTACAATGTGCTCTATTTGTGCCACTGACCCCCCAACATCGTCTATAGGGACAGATGGGAAAGGTCCTACGCAGTTACCCCTTATAATTGGAGTTGGACCCCCTTGGGCACCCTCAGACCCTGCTTCACCTCTATTTATAAGTGACCCTGATTCGGGATTTGCAGAATCCACCATTTTTAATACTCTTGGTTTCCGCCCTTTCTTTGTGGTTTCTGTCTTTTTCCTTTTTTTAGTGCCTCCTATATTTGCTCGAGATTGAGGATATCTATTAACCCTTTTTAGGGAAGGAACATCATCGCTTACAGATGTCTCCTGACCTAATATTGGACCAGTGTTGCTTAGATTGCTAGCTTCCTCATCAATGATCCTACTAGGTGGCCTGACTGATACATTTAGGAGATCATCCTCCCTTGAAGGCCCCAGAGAGGAGTTAACTGATGAAAAGGAAGATTCCACAATTAGACCTTCAGGGTGCAAAGTCGGTGTTTGTGAGAGCCTGCTAGCAATAGAGAACGGTACAGGGGGTAAATCTTGTGATGGGGAAGTAGGGAAGTTGCTCTTCACCCTCAGTAAATCTACATAAGAGTCCAAAAGTATGGAATCAGTACAGTTTGTCTGTAGTGCAGTGATGTTATTATGTAATTGAGGCAGACACATATTTGGGGGGAGCTAAAGGCGTCTCTCAGTGCTTTCAATGGCAGTTACAACCACCCCGATAGTTTTCTGTAGCATTCTATCTATAGCAGTCAGACTTGGTAATGGAGTAGTAGTGCACTTTTTCTGTCTGGTACTGGACTGTGTAGCTACAGGGGTGTGTTTACCCATTATCCAGCTAAAGGATAAATCAAGAATAAAATACACCTTTTGTCCACAAAAAATATCCAGATCGTTCAGTTCAGGAAAACCAAGGGTGGTGGCCCAGCCCAGCCTGGCCAGCCCCGGACGGCCACAGATGGCCCGCACTTGGCCCGGGCGAGCCTGCGTGCGTCCCGCGGCGCGTTGGCCCACACTGGTTTTAAAGGTCCCTGCACCTCTCGAGAGGATGTTGTGGTTGGGCAGCGCGCGGTCCGCGGGTGTTTTGAGGCGCCTTTGGTAGACCAGCTCTCCCGCACAGCAACAGAGGTTCCCCCAGCAGCAACAAGACCAGTGGGCAAAAATACAGGTATTTAGGCGGCAAAAACTCCGTTGTCCTTGCTAAAAGCGTCCCGCGGCGCGTTGGCCCATACTGTTTTTAAAGGTCCCTGAGGGCGGGGCTAGTGGCGAGCACCTCTCGCGAGACCGCGCTCCCCCCTGGATGTTGTGGTTGGGCAGCGCGCAGTCCGCGGGTGTTTTGAGGTGCCTTCGGTTGACCAGCTCTCCCGCACAGCAACAGAGGTTCCCCCAACAGCAACAAGACCAATGGGCAAAAATACAGGTATTTAGGCGGCAAAAACTCCGTTGTTCTTGCTAAAAGCGTCCCGCGGCGCGTTGGCCCACACTGTTTTTAAAGGTCCCTGAGGGGCGGAGCTAGTGGCGAGCACCTCTCGTGAGACCGCGCTGCCCCCTGGATGTTGTGGTTGGGCAGCGCGCGGTCCGCAGGTGTTTTGAGGCGCCTTCGGTAGACCAGCTCTCTCGCACAACAACAGAGGTTCCCCCAGCAGCATCAAGACCTGTGGGCAAGAATACAGGTATTTAGGCGGCGAAAAACTTAGTTGTCCTTGAAATTATGCTCCTGACTTAAAGCTCAGATTTGTCACTGCTAGGAAAGAATACATGAAGGATGTTCTCTCCGCCAAGTCTGTCCATTTCTCCTCACGCAACCTCAACTCGAACAATAGATCAAGAGACATATTCTCCATTCTAACTGAGTTGACCAACTCAGACAGCGTACGCCCCAGGTCCACCCCCACATACCTTTTGTGACTCACTGAATGACTACTTCATCGAGAAGATCACAGCTATTAAAGTCAGTATCCCGAAACTCCCCATTACGATCACCACGGCGACCCTTAAAAACAACTGCACTATCAATAGCTTTCCCCCTATCACCTCAGAGACATTTCAAGATCTTCTCGTTAAAGTCAAATCTGGTGCCCCCTCAGCTAGCTGTCCCCCACATGTACTAAAATACTGCCTCTCCGCTCTCCCAGAGCCTGCTTGCACACTTCTGAATGAATCCTTATCCTCTGGCAAAGTCCCCTTAACATTCAAGGTAGCAACAGTAGTGCATCTTCTGAAAAACCTGGAGCTGACCCCACATGTATTTAAAACTACCGCCCCATTTCCCTTCTTCCCGTTTTTGCTAAGGTGATGGAGGCACACGTAGCCAGATGTCTCTCTAATTTTCTGGAGGAGTCCAACTACCTCGAGCCCCATCAGGCAGGCTTTTGGCCTGCTCATTCTACGGAAGCGGTTGTACTCACCATATTGGACACACTTCGCAACTGTGCAGACAATAACTCCCCCCAAGCCTTGGTGCTCCTGGACCTCTCGGCAGCGTTCGATACGGTCGATCATAACATCTTGATCGACCGTATCGGCCAGGCCGTATCCAGGGCACAGCAGCCAGTTGGCTAAGATCTTTCCTGGAAAACAGATCCCAGGCTGTCCGCATTGGCAATCTGGATGCTCCAAAACAGAGAATCACCTGTGGTGTCCCACAGGGTTCTTCCCTGTCCCCCCATCTGTTCAACCTTTACATTTCCCCCTTAATCCAGTCCCTGAGAGATAGGAAGGTGATGGTCTTCAATTATGCGGACGATCTACAACTGCTCTTCACGATCAACAACAACGAGAGCTCAATTTCCGGCTTTCAGTCTACCATGAGGTTCATCCAATCTTGGATGGATCAAAACCATCTTAAACTAAACCCTGGTAAGACTGAACTGGTACTCACAGGAGACAGTCCTAAGCACTGGGGACCACACTATTGGCCTTCGGAGATGGGTTCACCACCCTCTCCTTCTCCATCGGCAAAAACACTTGGAGTCACTCTAAACAGTGATCTCTCACTGAAATCACAAGTTGGTCTTGTGGTCTCCAAATGTTTTTTCCAACTTAGTAAAATAAGAAAGGTCCGTCGCCTTCTGACACCAGAGGCCCTCATCCAGGTGGTGATAGCCACTGTTCTATCCCACCTGGACTATGCCAACTCTTTATATCTTGGCATGCCTCTCTACTTACAGAAGCGACTACAGATGATCCAGAACCACGCTGCCAGACTTATCTTAAGCCGACCCAGATGGCAGCCTGCCACCCCTCTACTAAGGAAACTACACTGGCTCCCCTTGCCTCAACGCTGCACCTTCAAAATAGGCTGCCTGATTTTTAAATCCCTGCACTGCAAAAGCCCCAAGTTTATAGACAATCTGATAGTCAGGCACACCCCTACCCGTAACTTACGTTCAGCCCACCTTTCACTTCTTCACACTCCCTCCTTTAGACATAAGCGTACGGGAGGCTGCAGATTTACCACACTTGCTCCTCGTCTCTGGAACTCCTTCCTTGTACATTTACACTTTGGACAGTGAACCTATAAGAAAAACAAGAGAGGGGGCACCAACCCTACGTTTTCACAAACCAAAGTATATCCGACACTTAGCGTGCTATTTCCAAGTGCCCTCTGTCCTAAGGGCACCACCCCAAACATAGGGTGAATGTCACTTTTGCTTACGGTTTGGAAAAGCACCGCTTGGTAAGTCAATCCAATCAAATGAGAGAGATAAATAACTCTCCTAGTATCCTTGTATATATACGCTGAGTCTTGGTGTATATTTCAATGCTTGTTTAATATTCCTTTTTAAACAAAGCCAGCCAACGCGTTTCGTTCTGAAACAGAACTTCTTCAGGGCAAAAAAACGGTCTCAAGCGCGGTATAATCCAACAAGAAAGGGGAAAATCCTTTGTATCCAACTCCCCACAACAGGCTCCATGTTAGGATTGATATATATATTCCATAAAGTTGTCCATCATTTAATGCATTGTATGCGTAAACAATGCTTATACGAAAATAATTCCTTCTATTGCGACTGCAATCTTAAATTACGAATCTGTGGTATTTCGAGGTATGGATATGGCGGCGGGTTTTTTGAACTGGTGGAACGTCGCGGTGTTGGTTTATCTTGGTTTATCTTTATCTTGATCAACAAACTAGGTTACTACCGTGGAAATATCCGTTCTTTGGGATTTTGAATAATCCATATCCATACCTCGAAATACCACAGATTCGTAATTTAAGATTGCAGTCGCAATAGAAGGAATTATTTTCGTATAAGCATTGTTTACGCATACAATGCATTAAATGATGGACAACTTTATGGAATTTATATATATCAATCCTAACATGGAGCCTGTTGTGGGGAGTTGGATACAAAGGATTTTCCCCTTTCTTGTTGGATTATACCGCGCTTGAGACAGTTTTTTTGCTCTGGAACTCCTTCCCTCTCGATATCCGAGCCTGCCCGGACCTTATGAAATTCAGAAGAGCACTTAAAACTTGGCTCTTTCAGCAAGCTTACAACTAAGGCCCTCTCCAGCTACGCACTCTGTCTCTTCTATAGCGCCATGAAACCAATCGGTGTAAGTGCGCTCTACAAATCATTTTTACATTAAATTACATTACAAAAGCGTATCTATTTTTGTGTAATTATTTTTTAAATGTGTGTGTACATGTGCAAAGGCAAAATGTAGTCACTCAAAGTGAAAGCTTCCAAATGTGAGAGTGTTTATTGGGAGCCCTTTATATGAATATATTTTTACATGATAATGTTTGAAAACATGAGGCTGGCAAGCTGTCTTTAGTCCAGACCTAGAAAGCAAAACATTAAATACAAAAATGTATAATGATTTGTTAATGTAATGTGAAGGAATTTTAAATGTGAGGATGAAAATTAAGTTAATTCTTAGCTTGATTCGTTTGGAGGAGCGCTTGTACAGTGAATGGAATCTAGTATGGACGATTGTTCACCGTAATTGAAGCGGAGAGCATGCATGAGGAGGAAAAACGCTCTAGAGTCTAGAATATTGCTTTGCCTTTTACAAATGAAAAGCTTCAACCTTTCCCATTTAAATTTAAATTTCGATTTGTGTATATTTTATGTTTATGAATGAAATAAAATATTGTGTAATTTGTATATTTGTTAATGTATACTTGTTCCTGTATTTTTTGTGTATTGCTTTGTGGTTGAAATCATAGAAATTGTATAGGAGGTGGTCCCTAGCTTCCAGAAATGATTCAGTGTGGGTCCACAGAACTTAATAGGTTAAGAACCGCTGCCGTAGGGAGTCTTTTTGGCCAGTACACTTCTGTAACTGAATGAGTGGGGGAGGACTCTTTTGTAGCTGTGTCCCTACACTGTACTCTACTTTGATTTTGTGATGTCACATGCCCTCCCTAGACTCAGCCCAGTTTCTATTGGCCCACAGTTACTGAAATAGGAGCTTACATAACAATGTTCATTAGTTTACTGCAAAGCCCTTGCTAAAATTCACTGTACAGTACATTAATTAACATGCTAATTATTTTGGTTGTTGAAACATTCACATCCGTGAACCAGCACACCCACAGTATCTCCAGTGGTTATGCCCCAATACTGATCTGATAATATAGAACTCCCATTGAATATGCTTTTGACAACCATTGCAGATACATTGCCAATTATAGGGCGCACACATACATGTCGGATGTATCCTTTTGCCTAAGAAGAGGAAGAGGAAGCAGTCAGATTCGACCCTCCTAACTCAGTTGTATTTTCAGGTTGGAGAATCGAATGCAGATCCTGCAGTCCCAGTTTGATGAGCTTCAGATTGCAGCAGTCGAGCTGAATGGGCGACTGGAAGTACAAGGAGATGTAGTGGTGAGGCAAGCAGGGCAGAAAGATGTTTGGACATCTGTGCTGGAAGATACGTAAGTTGTAAGGGTTAAATCCTGTGACTTGGAAACATGTTACCTGGAAGGGAAATAGATTTAGAGAATAGCCAACCAACCTCAATTAAAACCGCAGTGGTGGCCACGGATTCCCAGTTTCTTATCAATGATATGTTGTGTTTTTTCCAAGTGTTACTGTGCACTGTGGGTAGTGCAATGCTGATCAATGAAGCTTCTACGAAGCAATGAACCACAGAGCTCCAGCAACTCCCAGGTGTAGGGTTCTGCACACACAACACATTACCGTAAGATTCTATATGTGTAATAATGTATTCAACACTTCTGGTACACAACCTCTGCTTTATTGACCTTGCTAGCAAAATTCTGGTATTTCTTCCAAATGAATCACCTAGGCTGAAAGTGGAAGAAGAACCCATAATGCTGGTACTGGTATAACTTTTAAACTATGTATCTCAAGAAATGATCCTGCTGAACAAAGGTGTAAACACTTGCTCCCTTTTCGATATCTGGTTACTAAAAGATTGTGGCATTCTGAGATAAATCTAACAGATTTACTGTAGCCTTTTTTACACATGAAGATTTTTGGACTACAGCTCTTGTCGTACATATATCTACAGTTCAGCCAGCAATAATCTCCGTGGTGGCTGGTAGGCTTTAACTCAGGTGAAGCATAAGTGCACACAGCCCATATTTCAGAAAGTGAACAAAGCTATCTAATAAAACGAAGAATCCTTGTATTTCATCTTGAAGTATGTGTTTATTTACACCCACAGAGACACCACCAACATCAGTTTAGATTCCTGTCATTCCAGGTTCCCCAACGCTCTTGTGATGTACATAACATTGTCAGCAGTGCATCGCCCATTAAAGGGGAAGTTACAACACATCTTCCCTTTCATAATACTGACACAAAGAAGAAAAAGAAGTGTTAAGAGAAAGGATAAAGGAAATAAGTAAAAGAACGAAGGTAACAAAATACATTTTAAATTTGATGACAACAATGCAACCATAAGAGAAACTAAATATAACTATAAAATATAATCATGAAAATAAACATCACTCTCAAATGTAATCGTGAGGATATGATGGTGATCTCCTTACTCTTTTATCATAACACAACAGTTCAGACTAACCCCCAACATTACTGCGATGAAAATGTTTCAGCTGAGACCCAACATTACCATCCTCCTTGTCACATTTTGATAAGCGAGACATGCTCCAGACATCACCACCACTCAGCATCACAACATTTCTCATGACCTTGATAATGCATTTAGCCCCCCAAAAAATGGTGTCACCTTTGGGAGACCACACACTTTTTTTTAACAAACAGAAAATCACATACGTTCCATTCACATTTGTGCACACCCATTTTGGTATCAAACCTTTGTTTATACTTCTCTTAACACCTTAGATGCGGCGCAAATATCCCTCCCCAGTGCTGCGCTGTCCATTGGAACTAGTGCTGAATGGACGTCCAATGGTCGTGCGCAGCACTGGGGAGGTAGTGCTGCCGTCGGCCAACGCCCCGACGCAGCACTTAAGAGGTTAATATTTCCTCACTCTCCAATCCACTATCCTATTGTTCCATTCTTTCACACTCAACCACACTGGGTTGAGTTTTGATCCAGCTGCTCTGCCTTTGAATTTCTTAAATGGCGAGCAACCAGTGACACGATTAGGTGTGTTCCTATGCACCCACAATTTCCCCTTCTATACGCAATGTTATTTCATATAATTTATGGGGTACACTAACTCTGGTGTCTGCAGTTTCCACCTGAATGGACTAATTTGTGTCCACTGTCTCCTGAAGATTCATCAGGATCTTGCGAGCTATGGTCACTTCTGCTGCGCTGTCTAGCATTGTCTGCGCCCACTCTCCATTCTTATTTTGTGTCCTCGGGATCTCGGAATGTTTTATCTTTATGCTTGCTACCCTTTTTTTTGGGGGGGGGGGGGGGGGAATGGGGATTTTTTACTTTGGTGAGCGGGTTCCTTGTCTTTGGACTTGACGCGCTCTTCTTTATGTTCTGACCGTCCTCTTCTTTCCGATTTCTGCGAGGAAGTCTGAAAAGTCTGAAAAGATCGAGAGGGATGTGTATCATTATCTTGATATCTGTAAGGTTTTTTTCAAATGATCCCTATTTCTGAGGTTATATCTTTTCTCAGAGGGCTCCCATTGTGGAGACCTACCCCCCGTTCTGGAGATCTTTCTCTCCTTTGGGGAGACCTTCCTCTGGACTGAAACTGTTTCTCTTTAGAAAGAGTCTGTCTGGTAGTATCCCATTTCTTTTAAGAAGTAATTAAACTATTTTTAATGAAAGTTTTTTAAGGATTTTCTGTTAGTTGTGGTTTTAGTGGTTTCTCACCCAAACTATCTCTACCTAATTCTTCATAGGATTTTTCAATTATTCTGGCAAGTTCAAAAGGTTGTTCTGCTATATCTGTTTCTTTTAATTGTTGGCGGATCGCCACTGATGCTGCTTCTCCTTTTATGTTGGCTAGTAGTATAGCCGAGACTTGTTTAAAATCTTTCAGTAATTTCATACCTAGATTTCAAGCAGGCTCTGGACCGTATTCATTTTGAATCTGCCTTAGTACGTCAGGTATAACCGCCATAGACGGAACACCATGCGATTTTGTGTAGATCAAAGCAAAGACTGTTCCCCAAGTGTCAAAGTCCTCCACATGTGGTGTGATCCCTATTGGTAAACAGATTGTCAGAATTCTGTGTTTTTCATGAGGTGTACTATCAGGGAATAATGCCTCTATTTGAGTAATCTTTTGAGCTAACCAGAACTGAATTTGTTCCCGTTTTGCGGGTAATTTGCCAATGACTGATTGTATAGTCTGTGGTGCAATTTTATGCTGTGGAATTTTTATAGCAGGTTGGACTGTTAAAGTCCGCATGACATATTGAACTAACTGTCTATGTATTTTAATTAATTGTTTTAGTTGAACTAACAGTTCTCTGTCTGACATGTCTTCAATGTCAGGATGTGGTGTATAGCTGGCTAGAACCGGCCATGTGGCTCCTGGTCTACCTAGTGGACCGAGCCTTGTAATGTGATTTTGAGGTTTTAGGGCGCCATTAAACCAAAGCTGATGCTCCTGGTAAGTTAGTGGAATTTCAACGTCCTCGAAAGGAACGTATTCCGTTGGTGGTTCCTCTGCTTTGTAGTAGTGGAACTCGCGTGTCACAGCATTTGCTGCTGGAAAAGTTATCCATAAATAGAATACCTCTGTCTGCCGATATTCATGTGCCTCTACCACAAATATGACTGTGCCACCTCTTGATGATACTCCACTATTTATTAGTTTGTAAGTTACACTCTTTCTTACATTTACCGGGATTATTACTGCATCCGGGTTGTTTTGCTGAAGACTTGTGTCTTCTGCTAATAATTGAGTTGCCAAGGCCTCTCTTTCTTCATCACTTCCTGTCATTTTGTAGATCGAAAGTTTGCAGAGTATGTTTTCAAGAAAACAAAGATTAGGTGCACAATATTTTGGAAAGTGTACCCTTCAACGTTGAACAAACCAAAAACTAATACATAGGATTCTCGTCCTACTTAGTTCTGGCGGATACTAACCTTTTACCCACTCCAGACGTCTATTGGAGTTTTTACGGAAAAAGGGGTCTGTGTGAAAAGCACGACTGAGTTACTCTAGTATCTAGTGTTAAATTATCGCCTTACCAAACATTGGGCGCCATGTAGTGTAGTTCCTATATTCCCAATAGGCTCTGCGCATTGGCATAACATAAACTATAGTTTAGACGTAGGACTGAAGTCGACTAGGTCTCTATTGAATATGTTAGACTTAATTGTGAATGCCAGCTAGCTCAGAGGTCACTAGAAACTTTCTCGAATAAATAAGAAGGGATTAGTTTCTGACAACCATATAACATGACAACTTTGTTCCCCAAGAATAAGAAATATATCTCCAGAGTCGCGGAAACAATAGATGGCTATTTCACTCAGTCAATCGTGCATGCTTCGTTTCACCAGGGTTTTTGTAGAGAAAATAGAGAGACAGACGTTTTCAATAAAAAAGTTATTTATTGAGCCGTCTTCTTTCTCATACAAGAGAAGTTAATTGCTACAATCGTAATACTTGTTATGAAGTAAAGTACGTACAGTAAAAAGAGTATTATGAAATAATACTGTAAAAGCATGATATGGTTTCTAAGCCATAAGATACATAAAATAGATAAAATACATACAATGATAAATAATGACTATAAGTACTCAACTGGTGCATCTAAAATACGCCTACCCCGGTGTACCTAACCTAAGCCTAGTACAAGGGAAGAAGTAAGTGAGGTGTAGCTTGAGTTAAATAGTTTCTGCCAAGAATCTATCCAAGAATTCTCTAAGGGTCCAATCGCCTCCGTACCTTGGTTATAGAATGAAGGAGGTCTTGTATCTCTCTCACAGGACTCGATCTCCCAGTAACCCGCAAGGGTAGCAGGGGAACACTGGAGCTGGATTTCTCTGCAGGAGAAAAGACAGCATCTCTCTCAGTGCGTCGGCTAGAGGGTCGGCTTCCTTCGGCACTCGCTACAGCAGGGCGTCGGGCAAGTAGTTAGTCAATCTGCTCCAAACCACTGTGTGTTTGCTAGGGCAGATGTTGGTATATTTATACCTGGAAGGTGCCGAGTTTGACGTAAGGGTGGACATAATAACGTCACTAAGAACTCGGAGTTCTTTACACGCTCCAGGAGTTCTGGGACAAATCAATACTGAAGCAGGGGGAAGTCCCGTACTGCTGAAGGCTGGTTGTCTTCAAGAACTCGTTGTAATCTAGGAGCTTAGTGGAAGTAGCCATGCCGTATTTGGACTGGATTGGCTGTGTCTAAATAGGGTTATGATTTGTATGCCTATATAAGGATATGATAAGTTATTCCTATGTAAGGGCATGAATCGGGAAAATTACAATAGAGCCCTAGATACGTTTACAACAACGCATTAGGGAACATTTTGGGTGGCCTAAAAGGGATGGAGAAGTGGAGGATATGGTCACTAATGGTTGTGTTTGTGGATCTGCTGATAAGAGTCTAAAAATGTCAACACCGCTCTTGTCACCCATTGAATGTCCTTCAGGACCCTGGATGAAATTAGGGATAGAAGTTATGGGTTCTTTTGACAAGTTATCTTGTGGATACAAATTTGTCATTGTTCTTATGGATTATAGTTCTAGATGGCCGGAAGTAAAGTTTGTAAAAGAAGCCAATGCTTCTAGTATAGTTTCAATTTTGAGTGAAATATTCTTGAGAGAGGGGTCCCAGAAACGCTTATCTCAGACAATGGGACACAATTCGTCAGCTTGGAAGTTAAACATTTTTTGTCTTCATGCGGTATAAAACACTCTCCAAGTTCCTTTTATCATCCCCAAACAAATGGATTGGTTGAGAGGATAAACAGATTGATTGGTGACTGTATAAAGTGGGCTAAATCAGGAAATCATGATATAGTGAAATCTGTGAACAGTATGCTGTGGTTCTATAGAACTACTCCACATTCTCCGACCAAGGTATCTCCATTTGAATTACTCAGGGGACGTAAAGCTAATACTAGTCTAAAACCAGGCTAGATGAATAAATGGTTAAGAGTCGGATCTGATGTAAGTAAACTAATGGAATTTGCATGTACTAACCTTTCTGATTCTCAATTTAAGCAAAAAGTATGGTTCGATAATAAGAAAAGTGTTTGGACTGTTCCTTTGGTTGTTGGTGACATGGTTAGAATCAAAACACCAAGTCATGTAAAAAAAGGAGAATGTGAATTTGGTAAACCTATTAAGGTTATTAAGATTGGTACCAATGCTGTTCTGGGTGTGGGTGGATATTGGTGGAATGTTTCAAAATTGTCAAAGTTAAGTTTAACATTAGACAAAATTCTGATTTTGATAATGAAGATCCTGTCAAAGATAAAGAACAAGTGCAGGTTCATCTCAGAAGGATCTCAAGGGTTCCTGTTATTCCCAAGAGGTTTTCTAATTAGTTTCTTTTTCTTGTTTTCTTTCTTTTGTTTTTTCTATGAAGAAGAAGGGAAGGTATATTTTCTATCTTGTTTTAACTTGTGGGTCTGTATCTCCTTACTGCCTTCTTCATGGCTGTGGAGAGATACATTCTACATTGGAACCATTTTATTGCTTGGTATTCTGTTTCCCTAAATGCTCTGAGAAGGTTATGTATTGAAATGTGAGTCAGTTGGTTGTAAAGGAGTTGACGGTGGAGGTCTTTCTAGCTACCTCCACAACCGTGTAGTCCAAGAATAAATCTTCAACTTACCTTCGTTTCCTGCGTCTTCACTACACATTTTAACGATCCCATCCTGGTCACCAGTACTAAAACGAAGAATCCTTGTATTTCATCTTGAAGTATATGTTTATTTACACCCACCAGATGACACCACCAACAGCAGTCTAGATCTCTGTCATTCTGACCTTCCAGGTCCCCCAACGCTCTTGTGATGTACATAACATTCTCAGCAGTGCATCACCCATTACAGGGGAAGTTACAACACTATCAACCTTTGGTGCTGGAAGAACTTGTTTTTATGGATTTTGAATACTAATAAAGAAAAGACTGAAGAACCTAAAAACTGGATTGTATCTGCATTTCTCTGGAACCCCCATTGATTTGAACTTTGTTCTCTGTCTCTTACATTACTCTCTATGATAATGAGAGTATTTCACACATAGGGCTACATAGACGTCGTGCCCAGACTGTTATAAGTATAACTATCAGGAGTGCTGTAATTAGAATCTCAACCCCTTGTAGCATATGTGACACATACTGCCTGTATGTATCAATAGCACCTTGAGGTAGTAGGTGCCCTGAGTTTCTTTAGCACCCTCTTTAAAAATCCTTTTATGTGCAATTTAAAATATTAGTGTGTACAAATTATATACCTAATAATACTTTGCTTTGAAGAGTTGTGCGGACGTTTCCCTGCAGGAACACTACTACCTTTTGTCAATGTTTACAACATTATCATACTCAACCGCAGACCTGCCAACCTTAGAATTCTTTTCACCATATGAGGAGGGAAAGGGCATCATCATCATCAGCATCTCCTTTGCCGATGACACCCAGCTGATCCTCTCCCTCACAAAGGATCCCCTCTCCGCCAAAACCAACCTCCAGGAAGGAATAAAAGCAGTCACCGAGTGGATGAAGAGCAGCCATCTGAAGCTGAACTCGGAGAAGACAGAGGTCCTCATCCTTGGCCCACCCCCTCAGCCTGGGACAACTCCTGGTGGCCGTCTGCCCTGGGAGCAGCACCAACACCCACCCACCACGCACGCAACCTGGACTCTACACTCTCCAAGACCAAGCAAGTCAACGCCCTCTCGTCCTCCTGCTTCAACACCCTCTGCATGCTCCGCAAAATCTCCTCAGAAAAACTCTTGAAACGCCTACAATGCATACACCTCTGCTCGCTTGATCCTCGACATCCCACACCACAGCCACATCACACCACACCTGAGAGACCTGCACTGGCTTCCCGTCAACAAGAGGATCACCTTCAAGCTCCTCACCCATGCACACAAGGCCCTCCACAACACCGGACTGGCATACCTTAACAGACGACTCTCCTTCTACACCCCAAACCGACAGCTCCGCTACACCGACCTCGCCACCGTCCCCCGCATCTGAAGAGCGACTACTAGCGGCAGATTGTTCTCCCACCTCGCCGCCAAAACCTGGAACACCCTCCCCATCCTCCTACGGCAGCCCCCGGGCCTACTATCCTTCAGGAGGCTTCTCAAGACCTGGCTATTCGAGCAGTAGCAGCACCCTCCACCCCCATCCCCCACCCCCCGCCCTCCACCAGCACCTTGAGACCCTCCCGGGTGAGTAGTGCGCTCTACAACTGTAGTGATTGATTGATTGAAAGGGCCTTTGGAGGAGTTGGGACTTTGTATGGCGCACCAGTTGAGGCACTTTACTTACTGCTTTCTCATCCAACAACAAAGCTTTTGAAGTTGCCACTGATGTCCTGGGAGGTTTCACACAACGCACATCAGTTGTGTAGAGCCTCCAATCAATTAGCTGGAAACCTTCTCTCGGCAGGGATTTCTAATTAATTGGGCATGCATCTTGTGACATCAGCTCCTCCACTGGATGACCATGTGAAGGGAGCTGATAGCGTATGACACACTGTGACACCAGATGAGATGGAAGGTTTGCAATCATGGGCTTCAAAGGGCCTAGATTTACCCCCTGGCTCCTGCACCACCAATGCATTGCCATTATGTGCCAGCATTTGTGCAAGCCCTGCACAATCCCCATAGACCCACATGTACACTCCATCCAAAGCCAGCATTTACATACCTCCAGTCCGAGGATGTTCATACATTCCCACTCATCACCACACAAAACCCTCCCATCTACAGACACTGCATGTCATACTTAATAATTGACATGCCTCAGTACATCAATGTGCAGACTTTGCAGGCAAAATCTCAACACACAATCTGAACATACTCTTTATTACAAAGACATTCCCCATCCTCACACACTACAGTAACCAACACAACATCTGAGGAGGTCTGGCAGTCTATACATCCTCCAGGACTCCACATCTCTCAACACCTTGAAACTCCGTAACTTCAAAAAGACACACTCAACCTCTGCTATTCGGAACTAATAAGAGTTTAATTGAAGAACTTAATTACCTAATCACCACTACACACACACAGAGTACTTCAATTGGCAGCATTAGTCTCTGAGCAGTCTATGAATCCAAAGGAATTTTCGACTGGAAATGAAAGGAGGTGTGTTTAACCTTAAAGTTACCTTGAACCCCAATCAAAAGATTTAAACACCCAAGACTTAGTTATTCACCACTGTGATCCACGTCATTTGTCATGCCTAGGAGGACCAGTTTGGGGTCTAACTGCAGGGTAATCTCCAGCACCTCTCCCAGCTCTTTCAATACCTCCGCCCAAAAAATCTGAATTTCCGGGCAGGACCAGATAGTGTGATAGAAGTACCCCCTGTCTTGGCCGCAGCGCTGGCAGCACAGATCAGCAGCCCTCCCTATCCTATGCAATCGCACTCTATCGAAGTAGGTCCAATGAAGGACATTATATTGGATAAGCCTTAAACGAGATTTAATTGCCACCTCCCTCGGGTGCATCAGGACCGTACCCCAGTCTACGTCATCCATTTCCCCCAACTCTCACTCCCAGGTGGCCCTGAGGTTTCCTAGTCCATCTGGCATATTATTCATCAGGGTTCTATATGTTAGGGACACCGCCCTACCAGGGATCTGTTCTTGCAGAAGGCGGCCCTCTAATGGAGTATACTCCGGGAGCGCCTCTGTCAAAGCCCTCTCCGCCCTCCAGGCATGTATCTAAAATATTGTGTGCGGTGCAGCCCAAATTCCTGTCTTAGTGCCGGAAAAGACAGTAGTTCCCCCTTTTTCAACACATCCCCCAGTGTCGATATTCCAATGTTATCCCAACTCTGAAAACCCTTCAATGTACTATGCTCCCTCAACCATGTGCATTTCCATATTGGTGTTTGTTTCGTCGGCTTTCGCTCCCACCCCATAACGTCATTCTTATAGGTACCCCAGAATCTCAGTGGCTAAATTTGATTAGCAGAGTAAAACCTCTTGGAGTTCTCCTCACTAACAACAGTGTCAAGCTTCACCAGTACACTATTTTATATTACTTTTCATATACTTAGACATATAAAATGTAATGAAATACAGTTAGGTAAAGCATTCTATTGACATGATACATTTATTACCAGTCGATAAGAGTGATACCTGTATATCATTAATTGTGAAGTTTCCTCAGTCTAAAATACAAAATGTGCTGCATTATCTTGCCCCCAATTTGCACTTTATGATCAAAATTCATAACTTAGTAGTCTGCCTTTTCAATTTAGAGTAAATGTACATTTATTCTTCAAAACGGCATAGTAAAATAAAAGCGTACTAAATGTGTCTACATTTTAATTATTCTACAATAATATAGCAAAAATAGCCATTTTAGCTGATGATGATATTGGACATTGACATTTATCAAAATAGCACTCTCCAACAATCCTCTAGAAGTGGGCAGTCTTTGATGTATGTGTTCAGTTCTTCTTAGCTGAACCTAAGCATCCGGGACATTCATTACAGATATATGCCTTGCCATGCAAATTAGTTCCCAGACACTTTTCTGTTGTGGCAGGCACAGATCTTGCCTCTCACTAGATGATAGTTCTATTTCTACTTTGTCTTTCCATTTTTTCAAGACCGAACAGATCATTTCACTCCTAGAATTATACCATTGATTAATGTTAGCATAACCCGAAAATAAATACGAGGACCATCTTTTCAGAATTTTGAAAGACATCAATGGGTTAAGTTGATAGCAGAGTGTGCTTTTCTACATATATAACCCTGACACTCGTTAACTAAAGAAGTGCGTCCTTGTAGGTAGTGACCAGCAGCTAACTAGACCCTTGAGCAAAAAAAAGCCTCATTCTTTTCAATCTGAACAGATTTGTTGATCTGTTGATCCAGAAAACTGAACTGAATTTCACAATAGGTTATTGGTGCCTACGGCTGAATGGCTGTGCTCTAACTGTAAGGTAAAACGTGCTGCCTTTTCACGTGATCGTTTAATATCTTTTAGTATTATGCAAAAGCTGCTGCAAGTCTGGCATAGCATCTGCTGTAGACAAGACAATCAACAAAAGAGTGTGTCAATTTTTAAGGCCTAAGTATACCTTCTAAACCCATACATTATAACAAGGAACTCTTCCAAGTCCACAACTTCATCCAAATGATTACAAATAATTCAAGATTGCAAGTAGTTTCTGTAAAATAAATATTCTTAAATCAATTAGAACATATCTATTCAACAAAATTAAATCGTTGATTTTTAACCAGAAAATTAGTCGAAGTGAAACGTGGTTCAATTGATATTTTTATGCATTACAAGCATTATTAGGCGACTCCCTAGTCGATTAGAAGGGGCCATTACATAAGGAATATACACCTGTTGATTCTATTTTTCACATGTCTGTAAGCTCTAGAATGAATGTACATGTCAGGAGAGTAAGGTGTTTATATCAGAGACTGAGAGTATATATCTGATTTCTGGGTTTGAAATTCAATAATTATTGATTGTAGGTGGAAGGTATTTTGATTAAGTGTAAAAACAAAATATTTTAAGTTGTACATCTGCCTTGGTTTATATTTGTAATCTTAAATTAGACAAAAAAATAATCAGATGTACTGTGTCGTCTGAGATTTTCCATATATTCATATTTGTTGTTTTTTGTTAGTCTCTCCCCCATCTTTGTTTGATTCGGTTTACTGAGTGAAGATTATCATATTTATACTTTGCAACTGTTGGTCCTGATAAAGGTGGCCCACCGCCACATCCATATGATGAATGTTTTATTACTCTGAATACTAATTGAATCATGCATCCCGTTGACTAATTTTCTGGTTCAAAATCAAGGATGAATAATCATCTGTAATCATTTGAATAAAGTTGTGGGTAAGGAAATATTATCGTGTGTAACTAGAGGTTGAATTAATAATTTTTCATTGAGTGGAGAATGCATAGAAATCAAAATGTAATACTACCATCTTTCCATGAGCATTTGTAAAAAAGATTCAATTGTGTACGGGGTCCTGGTCAAATACTCTGTGAAACATAGATTTGAGCTTTTGGAATAATGTAGGTCAGTGCTTCCCAAGTGCTTTAGAACAACAGTCCAAGTTTTAGACCAACAAACATTTGCAACCCAACTACCTTTAAGGGACATGAGGCGGGGCAAAATTTGAATATAATTAAAGCAACGTGTGGTAGTGCATTGTCATTTACAAACAGCACACTTTTTTAATTGGTATGGCAACCAAATTTGCACAGAGATCCAGTTTTATTGAAAAAACTATATAGCACACATATGATAATGTGTGGAAATCGGGTGTCTGTGAATATTAATAATTTGTGCATCACCAAGTAAAGTCTCTTGATTGTTTTGATCCTATTAACGTCTCTATTTCCAGCACATTTCAAAATTACAAATTAAGTGTTTAATTTTGGCTTTCCTAACTGCTGAATTCATACAATTTATTTACAGGTATTTTTGTGTGTTGCAAAAAAAGTGCATAAAAAGCCTTTCCTTTCACACTTCCTGTACTTCAGCAAGGTTGTCACACAATTCACTTTTAAAACTCCTGTCATTTTGCTCTCAGAGAAAGAAAAGAAAACACCAATCAGCATATTAAAAGAATAAACAGTATATGTCAGTAGACATAGCTTAAAATGTGACCTCTGTCTTTGAAGCGCCTGAAAATGTGGCAAGATAAATACTGAATTTAACAACATCTTTATTCATTGTTTGTACTTTCCCCGACTCACCACAAATCGGATTGCAACCCACAGTTTGGGACTCCAGCATAACTGTCATATAATTCTATATAAAAAAACTCCTCTCATTTTGCAGTCAGAGAAAGAAGTAAACACCAGTCCCAGGTTAAAAGAATAAGCAGCAATTTGTCAATAGTCATAGCCTGATTTTGACCTCTGTCTTTGAAGCAACGGCAAATGTGACAGGATAAACTCAGAATTTAAAGACATCTTTATTTATTGTTTGGACTTTCACAACCCACCAAAAACCGGCTTGCGACCCACCATTGTGTCGCTACACCCAGTTTGGGAAACACTGATCTAGGTTATAGATAACAAGTGGTATTAGTAAATGAACATATATGTAGAAGAAGAGCACACATCTTTATCACTGCTATGCTGCCCATAATAATAAGTAGTAAGTGCAGCCACTTTTACAACAGATTTTCAATGTAGTAATGTTGTCAGGCATGTAGTTGTCCTTGCAAATGGCTTGAGGATCTTCCACCCAAATCCCTAAATATCTCATTCGTTTTCTATGTTCGCCAGACCCAAGAGATTCAGGCAACATTATGAGTGAACATTTGAATTGAAATACTTCTGTTTTCAATGGATTAATTTTGTAGCTACTGATTGTCATGATTCCTTGAATAGAATGCAAGATAGCTGAGATGTTTGCAGTATCGGCCTTCACAAATATCACTATGTCATCTGAATATCTCTTACTGTGGAAACCTTTGAGAACTGGTGGATATATAGCATAAAATCTCTATATGTTTATGGTCAATGGCTCTGTATAAGGCAAACTGATTTTTTTTTCTCCACATTTTGATTACAAAATAAAGACCATGAGCATGACAATATGGCAAAGCGTGGCACAGCCACTGGGAAAAATAAGCTAAGAAACGGATATTTCCCGTAAACAAGTTTATCAAGTGTAACATTGTAAATACAAAGATTCAGCAGTAGTTACCAACATACAATGAAAGCATATCTCGCAAACAGGTATATGACGCAACTTTAGCATATAATATTCAAACAGTACTGCACCTCCAGTAGGAATCAGCACAATACTCCACTGCAGGTGTGGCTGTCCATTCGGTCGGGATATAATTTTATCAGGTAGGACCTCAGTGGATCCCAGAAGTCTTGCGTACGGGCCACAGGTGTCAGAGTTTCTGCTTATAACCCTGACTATTCCTCCCACTAAGACATGTCCTTCAACTAATACCAAAATATCTGTGCAAGCCCAATGCCCCATTTCACCGCCACTCTACGCTTCCCCAGAAGCAAGGCAAGGGCAGTAAATTTCCAAAATGTTTTTGGAATCTGTTTAACATTCCCAACAGCACCATGATGCGGTGAGTTGGTAGACATGATCTGTCATGTCGAGTAATGCCATCATAAGTTGGGACCAAAATGAGGCCAGTGCTACGCAGGTCCATGCTACATGAAATTGTTCTGCACCCAGCATTTCACAACATTTACATTCAGTATCAACATCATAACAATAGCGTGCGCTATGTACGGGGGAAAGATAGATGCTATGTAAATACTTATAATGGATCAATCTATACCTACAATTGGAGAACAACTCCTTGGTTTGTTGACAACAGGATTCCCATTGCTCATCTTATTTATTTTATTTATTTTATTTTATGCGTTTTTATATAGCGCGGACTGTACCCGAAGGTGTCAGAGTGCTTCACAATAGGAGTAGTACTGATACATGAGGAGCAAATTGCAAGTGTACAAATTACAAAAGCAAACGTTAGGTTACATGAGGCAAACGTGACAATCATGAGCAAACACATACAAGAGGTAGCAAACAATACATTACAGGAGGAAAAGTGACATGTGTGCAGGTTACAAAAGCGTACAAAGTACAAGTAGAGGTATAGTACTGCAATAAATGGCAGACACTCAAACACAAGAACAAACGTTACGTAGGCAATGGTGGAACTTGTGCAAGTATCTAAAGCAAGCAAAATGTAAGAGGTAGCAAACAGTGTGTTACAAGAGAAAAGTGACGTGTGCATGTTACAAAAGAGTACCAAACACAGGTAGAAGGATAATACTGCAATAAATATCAAACCACAACAACACATTGGGAAGACACTTCCATAGTCATTGAGAATAGAATTTCCTATAATGGAAGGTCATCCTTCAGATAATAGAGAGGGCGTGCATTTAATTTGGAAGTATCTTCGAAGGAGGAGAACTTTGAGGTCAGTTTTGAAGGCCTCGGAGGAGGTGGTGGTCCGGAGCTGAGGCGGAAGTGAGTTCCAGATTCGCACCGCTTTGCCTGAAAAGGATTGGGCCATCAATCTTTCCTTCTTGAAAGTGGGAGGTTCAAGCAGTAAATGTTCCACATTACGTGATGCTCTAGAGCCTCCAGAGAGTTTCAGCTTATTCGCCAGATAGCGAGGAGAGGAGAAGTGCAAGGCTTTGTGGGTGATACAGGCAGTTTTGTAAATAGAGCTTGCCTCAATGGGAAGCCAGCGGAGGGTGGATAACATGGGTGTGATGTGGTCGCTTCTTTTGGCCCCATAAATGAAACGAGCTGCTGAATGGAGAACAGATTTAAGGGGGGACTGGTGGGATTTGGGCAGGCCAGTAAGAAGAGGATTGCAGTAGTCCAGTCTGGAACGGACCAGCAACTGGACCAGGGTTTTAAGGTCTTGCTCCGGGAAGAAGCGACGAATTTCCCAAAGAAGGCGCACATAGTATCGAGCAGACTTTGCAATGGAATTGATGTAGGAGATTAGATTGAGTTTTTTTGTCGAGTATGAAGCCAAGGGATTTTGGCTGTCGACAATGATGGGTTTATTGTTAAGTAGATTCATCTGATCCATCCATGATTGAAACGGGGGAGGAGAAAGTGAGGAGGAGAGGCGGAGGAATTCAGTTTTGGAGGGATTCAGAATCAGTTGATGAGTTGACATCCAGTTTTGAATGGAGTCGAGAGTAGAGCTTAGGCTGGAGAGATTGTGAGTGGAGGCAACCTTGAGGTAGATTTGAGTGTCGTCCGCATAGAGATGATAGGGGATCCCGGATTTACTTAGGAGATTTTCCAGTGGTTCTCAATAGAGATTGTACAATTTAGGTGCAAGTATAGAGCCTTGAGGAACACCTTGACCTACCGCCAAAGGAGATGAAAGACTGTTCGCTATTCTGATCATTTGGGATCTATCAGAGAGGAAGGAAGCAAACCATTTAAGCACAGTGCCCTCTATGCCCATTCTCTGCTGAAGAGTGTTGAGGAGAGTGTTGTGATTGACAGTGTCAAAGGCTGCAGAAAGGTCAAGGAGAATTAGAAGACATGACCCCCCCGAATCAAGAATCCGCAGCGCGTCAGCAATCATTTGCAGCAGGGATGTTTAAGTGCTGCAGTTTTGGATGAAGCCAGACTGAAAATTGTCAAGAAGATCAAGTTCCTTGATATGACGAGAGAGTTGTTTCGCTACACATCTTTCTGTGATCTTCGCAAGAAAGGGTAGGTTAGTGATGGGGCGGAAGTTGTTGAGGTCATTCGCATCAGCAGTGGGTTTTTTAAGCAGAGGGGTGACCTGCCCTGCTTTGAAGAAGACAGGAAGGGAGCCTTGACAGAGAGAGAGGTTGACCAGAGTGGTGCAGTAGGAAAGAGAAAGGGTATAGAAGTCAATTGCAATGGCACTAGGGATGGGGTCAAGAGAATGGTTGGAGGTCTCTGTTTCGAGGATGCAATTGAGGAGGTCATCTTCAGAGATGGGGGTCACAGTTCTACCAAATGGCTAAGGATTTGCGTTCCTCTGGAGGGGTAGGATGAGCGACCCGATCCACAAGTGATTTCATTTTTTCATCAAAGAATATAGCAAAATCCGCTGCTTTCTTTGTAGAATCCTCCAACTTGGAGGTTGGGGAGAGCAGTTAGTATTCTTGATGAGATTAAATAGTTTTTGGGTCTATTTTTGGCCGAGTCAAGGAGGGTTCTGAAGTACAACGCTTTCCCAAGGAAGATGTGTTTGTGATACTTGGATCTTGCTGAACAAAGCGTGGCCAAATTATCGGTGGAGGGCGCTTGCCTCCATTGTTTCTCCAGGAATCTTAGGTGCTTTCTTTCTTCATAGAGGGATTTGTTGAACCAAGTTGCTGAGAGAGTGGGCCTCTTCTTTTTGCTGTGGAGAAGAGTGACGTTGTTGATTTCGACTGCAAGGACTGTGAGGCATTGGGAGGTGAGTTTGTCAACATCTAGGTTCGGGTCTAGCCTTGGAAGTGAAAGCAAAGCTGATTCACAGACGGAACTAACGTCAATATTTTTAGTGTCACAGAACCAGGAGGTAGCCCTCTTAGGTTGGCCAAGAGTTATAGAGTGTGATAGGTGAAGAGAGAATGGGATGAGGAGGTGGTCAGACCAGTCTACATGAATGGGGGTAGCGATAGAAAGCATGCCTGCTTTAGAAATAACAAGGCCCAGGATTGAGCCCTTAGAGTGTGTTGATTCTGTGCAGTGTTGGATAAGATCGTTTGCAGAGTGGAAGGTGGCCAGCAAATTTGCAGAAGAGTCTTGCGGTATCCCCGGTGGAGTTTGAATTCACCCACGAAGGTCTGATTGTCACTTTACGAATATTGGTCGCTGATGAAGTCAGTGAGTTCCTCCATAAATAAAGGACCGCTACAAGGCGGGCGGTAAATGGCATGGAATCTGAGGGGTGAGCAGTGGTGTAATTGAAGCGTAAGAGATAGGCATTCAAAAGTGCGGAAGGATCTGATAGGAAAAGCCTAAAGTCCTAAAGGGTAATCCATTGCTGAGGTATACAATTTTGGATTTGAGTTTATAGGGCTGTGGCATAGCAAGTAGGATGTTCAAGATAACCATTCCGGGGGTTCCTCTGGGAACTTACAAAAAAAGCATTGTGCTTCGTGTGCACATTTATCTTAAGCAAGAACATTTTCCATAATGGCCCGGTAGTCTCCCACATATTCCCGGTATGTTTTGAATTTGTGTACGACAAATATATCTCCCAGTGTGAGGAAATGTCTCTTCTTGCCTTTAAGAGCCCTGACATTTGTTCTCTGGACAGATCTGTTTGTTTATTCTATTTTTCTGATTAAAGACTGAATAATGTTTGGCTAGCAAGTTCCATTTATAAAACCTTGTGTAACTATGAAAATCCTCTTCTGATACCATAACATAGCTATACGTCTTATGGTATTTTTGTCATTTCTTTTTACTAATTAGTATCATAATTTGTAGTAGCTTGTTGCACACACACCAAGACTTGGTACAAGAGGAAGTATAAGATGGCCACTAGACTTTGGAAAAACTTTGGGGCTCTTGGTTATGAGAGTGAATTTTGTCATTCAGTTGCATTATAAAGAGACGCCATTTTAAAATATTAGTTTTTAAATATCCTGGGACTTTATGTAGACGGGCCTATTACACATGGTAAGTATAAGCAAAAATGACTTTAATATTTCTGGAACTAGTTTTGCTGTACACATAATAAAGATAGTTGTATATTGGAAGATTCTCAAAAATATAAAAACTTAAATAGCTACAGTTATAATATGCATTTTGATCACATTAATATTAAATGTGTGAGATGAATATGAGCTCTTGGTTCTTAGTACATGTGGACAAGACACAGCAAACATTTGGGTTTTGATTTTCATAAGATCAACAGATCTGCAGTTGCCTGCTTTATATATGCGTGGTTCTAGTGCGCAAGGTAGTATAAGATGGCCACCACATCTTGGTAAAAGTTTGGGCCATTTGATGACGCCAGAGAATGTCGTCATCTAACTGCGCTATACATAGATGCTGTTTTCACACTCGCGCTGTCGATGTCCTCGGACTGAATGCAGAAGGGCGCAATACGCATTGTCAGGAGAAGCAATGAGCGATTTTGAGTATTCTGAATTTGTTATGCTATATGCTCAACAGGATATCTGGGAAGTGACTAATATTTAAAACACTAATTGCAATAGCAATAGGATGCATTTTAAGCGCCTTAACAGAAAACTTAGGTAGAAAACTTAAGCTCTTGGTCTACAGTACTGTCCAACAAGTTATTAGTAAATATTCTTGTTTTCTCAAATTTGATCAAGAACGTCTATAGGGGCAATTTATACAGATGTATGTTCTCTTTTTTTCCCTCCTATTTAATTACAGAATAACCACTCAACAATAGATCCAAATCCAATTAATTAAAAAAATTGGTGACAACTTATTAAAAAGAAAAATAGAAGAAACAAAGCTGTGTGATCTAGACAACACCTCTATGTAAGGTGAGAATCAGCCGCCTTTGTATTATATAATGAAGCACCTTAGAGTCATTTAATAGGGTCCTCACAATCTTTTGTTCTATTTGACAGGAATATTTATTTTGAGGTTTTCGCTATGGTAGTGTCTTGACTAAATATTACGCTATTATCCTTAATATTGGGATACCACTGACCTGCAGACTATTTAAGTGGCCTGCGACGTTTATCTCTAAGTTTAGACAGCGTCAAATCAGGATCGCCCAGGGACCCTCTTCCTATCTCTGTGCTCAAGCAGCTTGAGCCACCATCTCTGCTTGTTATTATGGACCTTTTAAATGCCTCCTTACAGAAAGCCACAGTTCCACCAGAGTGGAAGCATGCCATGGTGCTCCCGTTTTGAAAAAGGCCAATGCGGACCCCTTTTCCCCCTCTAACTATCGGCCTATCACTTTGTTGCCCGCCTTCTCAAACATTTTTGAGAAACATATCTACGCTCAGCTCTCTAATTTTGTTGAAACACAAAAGTCCCTTCATCCATCCCAATCGGGCTTTCGAGCTGGTTTCTCAACGGAATTAACTCTACTTGGGGTAACGGAAAGATTGTGCCGTCATCTGGATGCTGGAGACACGGTGGCCCTTATTAAGCACAGCACAGCATTTGACACGGTGTCTCACACCATATTGGTGAAAACGTTAAGATCATTAGGCATCTGCGGCTCAGCTCTAAATTGGCTCATTTCTTTTCTTGCTAATCATACTTTCCAAGTCTTTTCCCCAACAGCCAAATCACATACCCATCCTTCACCTTATGGGATACCTGAGGGCTCCATCCTTAGCCCTTTACTATTCAATCTATATGTTATACCTTTAGCTGATGTTGCGGAAGATGCCGGGTTGTCCTTGTTCTCTTACGCGGACGACTCCCAGATTATTTTCTCTCTTACTATGGAGAGTGCGGCTGGATCTCCCCCCCCTCCAGCTGGGACTGGGTAAAATTTCATCATAGATGCAGGCAAATTACCTTAAGCTCAATGGAGAGAAAACCAAGGTCTTGATACTTGGTAACAACAAGGATCTCTGAGGCCCACTACATTGGCCCAGTGAGATGGGTGCACTTCCTCTACCCTCCTGCCAAGTCCGTAATTTGGGTATCATCATTGATGACTAACTAACTATGCATTATCAAGCCGTCAATGTGGCTGCTACATGCTTTACCATCCTGAAGTGGCTAAAAAAGATCATCTGGATGTTGCCTGAGCCCACCCAGAGAACAGTAGACCAGACACTAATCACCTCAAGACTGGACTACGGCAACGTTCTTTACCAAGGATCCAACAAGGAGGTGACTTGCAGGCTGCAGATGGTTCAGAACTCTGCTGCAAGACTACATTGCCGGGTTCCTAGAGCCACCTCTATCCCTAGTCACCTGCGGGATCTGCAATGTCTCAGGGTGGAGAACCAAATTAAGTTCAAAGCCCTGAACTACATGTTCAAAATCAAAACAGGTGTTGCACCTCAGTATCTGCAGTCGCTGGCCTGTCCCTACGCGCCTCCTTGATGCCTTCACTCATCTACTCAAGGGATATTCTCTGTACCTAGAGTTAGATTATCTCGGATGGGTGGTAGATCGTTTGCATACCGTGGTCCCTCACTCTGGAATTCCATTCCCACAGCTATTCGGAATGAAATGGTGTATGCCCAATTTCGCAAGTCATTGAAGACCTGGCTTTTTAATCAGTAATCTTTTAAGCTGTTATACAATCTTTGGTCTGCTCTGGCGCCAGGAAACCCTTTTTGGGTAGCTTTTTGCGCCTCAAAAATTTAACTAATAATAATAATAATAGGTTTAGAGGGAAGATGTCTGACACATATAAGTAATTAAAGTAATTATACTTAGTAAATATTGTCTAAAAAAATATATAGAACTTAATTTTCTTTATAGACCACTACATAGCTGCGATTTATCAGTTGGATAAGAAATTCTTGGCAGGGGTGGATAAGATATCATTCCATCTGTGAGAAGAGAAACGGATAAAATATAGAGTCCTGCCCTCTTAAAGACATGTAAGTTTCTTCTAACAAAGGTATATTTCTTAGTAATTTGAGATACCATAATATTGTTAGACCCTCCATTTTTGCTGTGACATTACAGAGAGTTTAAGTATGTCCCGGGAGGTAGGCCGGGTATTGATAAAGTATACTTTTCATAAATCACTAGTACTGGCTCTATGAGTAATTTTATTCCCAATAAAATCTTCTTAAATTTTGTTTTTATTCAGGTAAACAAATGAAAATAAAGTTAGTTTTAGAAAGATGTTTTAGTATGAAAAGCCATTGTATCATTACTGATATTTTCTTTGTTTTCTTTTATAGTGATTGTGTTTGAATGATTAAATAATTATCCTCAAAAAGGTGATGAAAATGTGTGTTTGCACTGAAACTCTGCGTCCAAAAATTATTTTGGATATAGATAGCTTGAAGGAACTTTTTTTTTTATTTTCAAAACCTTTTATTGAACAAAATTGCATAGCAAAGTTACAAGATTGCACCATTTCAGAGTACCATGTACATGAATACAATATAGTTCAGCGAGGTTAACCTTGAGTACATATCACTGGAGAGCAAAACATAACAGATATAGTGTACGAGCACCAGGACAGTGGTAAGTGGTAAGAGGCACCGTCTACAAGGGAGAGGGACAGAACGAGCTGGGGGGAGTAAGGTTAGGGGGCAAGCTACTCACTGACCTTCACCAGCGGCCGCTCTGGGCGGAGCGCCGGCGAAGAACACGGGAGAGGTCGCTTGACGCTGGGAATTATGACTTAGGAGGTAAGACACAAGTGGGCCCCATATGAGATCTGGCTGGCATGAGGTCCCAGAATTCGGGCAGGAAAGTTTGTCAGCGCAATGCACCCTTTAGCCAAAGGGTGACCTTGGGCGCGGGTTTGCGGCCCTAGCACATGGAAACCCTATGCCACGCAAGGACCAGTAGCATGGTAATCAAGCGGCGGGAGGCATCTGGGCAATATTAAACAAAGCCTAAGAGGCAAAGCGGAGCAGCGGGCTGGACTGGTGATGAAGTGATCTCAGAAATAGTGGCACAGATCTCACGCCAGTAAGAGGAGACCTGGTGGCACAGCCAGGCAAGGTGGGAAAAGTACGCCACAGGAGCAGAGCAGAGCAGGCATCTATCATGGGAATAAGTACCATCTTGTGCAGTTGGGCGGGAGTCCAGTATAGCCTATGTAAATATTTAAAGTGAATAAGGCACAGACGGTAATTTGGGGACAGGTTGCAACAATAAAGCCAGTCAGCTTGAGATATCTCCAGACTGAGGTCCTAACCCCATGCCACGCGCGCTCAGTCAGTGGAAATGGAAGAGGCTGCCAGTGTAAAGGCGTATATTTTAGTCACTAGCTTCCGAGGGGAGGGGGATGAATAAAGGAAGTCGAGAGTGGCCATTGAGGGAGAGGGCTGGGGAAAGGAAGGGTGTAGCTCCCTGCAGACAGCCCTGAGTTGATAGTAGAGTAAGGTGTCCCTGGGACCAGAATAAGCAGCGAGAGAGAAGAATGTGTTCCCAGGGTAGAGATCCACTACTGTAGTCAGCCCTAAGCGAGTGGTGTGTTTAACCATCCCAGAAGCCTGGAGAGGAGGAAAAGCTGGATGATGAGCGATTGTCATCGTATTCGCAGAAAGCATTCCAGCACCGGAAAATCTGCTGAGCCCCTCCCAGGCCCAGCGCATGGTCTCAACCGTATCAATCTCAGTGCGTGGGAGTTTTGCTTGGGCGAACAGGGCGTTGGTAAGCGGCCACAGGGCAGCAAGATCAGCGTCCACCACAATATGTGGCTGGAAGGGAGTGGAATGGAACCAAAAATGCAGAAAACTGGCCTGAGCACTAAGTGCATAGAGTTTAAAATCTGGTGCGCCAAGACCGCTGCACGACAACGGAAGAGTGAGAATGTTATACGCTATCCTAGACTGTCTACCAGCCCAGACCAGAGAGATGAGCAATGAGCAGATTTTGCGAAAAAAGTGGGCAGTAAGGGGGATGGGTCTGTTGACGAACTGATATAAAAATTTCGGGAGCACAACCATCTTGGCGATTGCTATTTGACCGGCCAAACACAAAGGCAGCTGGCTTCATAGGGGAATCTTGGACTCAAACCAGTCCACAGCATGGCCAAAGTTATCTCTCCACAGTTCGTCCAAATACATGCTCAGCCAGATACCTAAGTATCTAGTGGGGCCCGCGCCCACACTAAGGGGTAGTCCGGGTAAGACCTTGTTGCATCAGTGAGGGGGAATAGCAAAGACTTATTCCAGTCCACCTGTATGCCTGAGTAGCCAACAAACCGTATCACCTCACAAACCAGGGGGCTGAGGTTTTCCTGGTGCTTGCGGACATATAGAGTGACATCCTTTGCATACATGAAGACTATAAGGGCATGAGCTGCGAAACCGATACCTCTCTGGGTGTGATGTTGTCGGGGTCTAACCGCAAGGGATGCCATTCCGATGGCAAAAAGCATAGGTGACAGCGGGCACCCCTGTCGGGCCCGCCCAATGGAAATGGGATCGGATATTTGAACGTTGTGCCGGAGGCGGGCAGTGGGAAGAGTGTAGAGGAGTCATTTTTTGCGTATGAAGACTGGGCTGAAGCCCAGTGAGGTTACGTGGTTTTTGACTTCGCTTTGTATCCAGCCGCCATTTTGTATTTAACCGCCTTTTTGTGTTGCCTCACTCAGGCAGCACGGCGGACGTGGTGAACGCGATGTTTTTGCCTTTGCAGCTGCTATGTGTCCTTCCCGTTAAAGAATATCTTCTGCCTATGTTTATGAAACCGATGTCAGGGTCTCCCGAGTTTCGTAAATCCATGTCTAGACTGATTAATCCATGTCTTACTCCACTGTTTAGGTCCCACCATTCTTCTTGACTTTATCTTGTTTAACTGGCCTTCGCTATTCTCTTCGTGTGTCCTCTTGTTACATAGACTGTCCTTTGTAGCATTCAACATGTTCTACCACCTGCAAAATTGAATTACGGGCACTAGTGTTGATTAACCTGAAGGGAGGGGAGCACACAGGGTCTGAAAGGAGGGTGTGTTTTAGACATTTGATAACTTGTTTTCGAACTATTCCTATTCGTCAGTTTTGTATGTTTTTGGGAGTTGGCATTGTAAACTTGTGTACTATAATAGTCTGTGTGCCACGGAATGAAGTGGCAGTCTCCTGATAACCTACCAGTTGGTGTACTTACAGGACCACTGTGCTTAGCTGCAGCTAATAAATCTGCTTTTCTACGTCTAACGGAGTGTCACGTGTCTCTGTCTGCCAAAGCAGGTGAACCCGGAGATCTTAGGCGCGCCCTGCGCCGCCTAGCCCGTAAGGTCAGGTTCTCCACCAGGCGAGGAAGGAGATAAAAAAGGAAGGGCCATTCTAGGGTATCGAAGGCTGTGGTGGCATCAAGCAAGGCGGCCACTGCAGGAAGCGCTGTGTTAATTTGATGGAGGACGGAGAAAATGGTCCGGAGATTGTGAGAAGTCACGCGGCCAGGGATATAACCAGACTGGTCCGGACGGGGAATGTGCGTCATGAGAAGGAGAAGGCGGGAAGTGAGTAATTTGGTGAAGATTTTATTGTTCGTATTAATAAGTGACAGGGGACGATAGGAGTCTTGCAGCTCAGGGGGTTTGTCTGGTTTAAGGAGTAAAGTGAGCATAGACTCGTGAAGCAAGGGGGGAAATTGACCGTTTTCGTAGGACTCATTGTACATGGCGGCCAAGTGTGAGACCAGAAGCTGGGCGAAGGTTTTGTAGAATTAGACTGTAAGCCATCCAAACCGGGGTCCTTTTTCACCAGGCATGCCATATATGGTGGCTAGGATTTCTTCTTTAGAGAAGGGCTCATTGAGAAATTATCGGTGATGGTTATCGAGCCAAAGGAGCTGAAGGGTATCAAAATATTGGTCGAGGACCTCACGCGGGGGGCAGATCCAGCCGTGGACAGTTATGTATATAAAGCTGCAAATTGCTCCTTAGTTTCCTCAGGGGAAGTGGTTCTAGCAGGGCCATCATCCTGAAGGTGGTTATATAGGATGCGGCTTGAGGTGGACGGAGGAGGTTGGCAAGGGTTTTACCAGGTCACCCTCGCCAAAGCTGCGTGCTCGCGCCTCCCTACCAAGGATCAAAAGTTCTCTGTTGGCCTCATTAGCAAAGTCAGTGAGTTTCCCTTGAATCTGGGCTAGGGTATCAGGGTTAGGGTCCCGAGAGTGAGAGGATTCCAAAGATTTAATCTCCATTTCCAATTTGTGGAGAGCACCGTGGGTGGAGCGTAGGACACCGGACTGTTTGGAGATACATTCCCCGCGAATGATGGCTTTAAAACCCTCCCAGACCAAGGAAGGGGAGTCTACTGTACCTTCGTTAAGCTGGACGTAGTTAGTGATCGAGGTTTGAATCTCATCGCAAAAGACAGAGTCCCGCAATGCATTGGGGGGAAGCCGCCAGGAGAACCTGCAAAACGGTGAATGGGGGAGACACAAACAGAGACGAACCTCATGATCTGAGAGGGTGCGCGTCAAGTGATCAACAGAGGTGAACCAGGAGAGAGCATCTGGAGAGGTGATCCAGAGGTCCAGACGGGACCAACAACCGCGGGTGCCAGTGACGCCAGTGCCCTCTCGAGCCTCAGGACACAGAGTTATCAACAAGAATAGAGCTAAGGAATGCAGCAGAGTGCGGGTGGGAGCGAGGGGGCTGGAACGATCTAATGCAGTGGACAGTATTACATTAAAGTCATCTCCCCAAAGGAGCGCAGCAGGGCCCAGGGACGAAATATGATGCCAAACTTGCGCAAAGAAGTCCGGCTCGTCACTTTTGGGACAGTGTATCGCAGCGATTGTCAGTGGTCTGGCCTCAAGGGTACCATGGAGGACCAAATAACGCCCCCCGGGGTCAACAACTACCTGGGAAGTTTGCCACAGGAGCCCTCTGCGTGTGCCAAGACAAACAAATCGGCCCCAGAGGTAGACCACAAACCCCAAGAACCACCCACCCTGCCACCCACACCAATCACCCAAACAGGCTGAGAATCCATCTGTCATGCCTGTTGTGTACATGGGAGCGGTGCACTTGCCAAACACTAGATTCAAAGGCAGTATCCCGTTAATGTTCTGTATTTTTGCCTGTTAAATAAACATGGTTGGCAAATCCAGTGACACGAGTTAGGGCGCATGCGTAGTTACCACGCATGCGCTGAGGTATAGCGTTTCAGGCCTTAAACCCGCCCGGACCTGCAGGAAGTGCTTCGCGTTTAGCCAGTTTGTTTCCCTACTCGTTCCGGGTCATCTTATCGGCGTCCGAGGAGCTAGTTGTTCGTGGCGGTGGGAGTTCGTCTTTTCAGGCGTTTGCGGGCCCGTTCTTGTAATTGTAAGTTCTTAGAAGCGGCTTGCTTCCAGGATCATTGTTTTATTCTCGTTTCCATTATTTTCTTTCACCGCAGAGTATAATTGCGGTTAGACTTAGAGTTTGGTTTCCGGCTTTTCCTAATTTGTGCAGGGGGTTTTATTACTGTGGTCGGAGTGGTTCTACAGGTTGATAGAATCACAGCGTTCCAGGTGAACAGTTTTGGAGATATTTACGGAGCGCTTACATGGGTAATGTGGTGAGTGCTTCTCCTAGAAGAGATAGTCTATGTAGGGCATAGAGCTCGCTTTACATATTGTGTTGTTTTGTGTTTAGATTACAAATACATGTACACTCCATATCCAGTCAAGCTACAGAGTTCCAGACATCTTTCTTGCTTTCCTTATCATTTGTCCCAGTATTCCACAAGGTAAAATAAAGTACATGACACTCACTACATTGGGGTTATCGAGGGAGGGAATAGTTTTCACTTACTTTTCTTATATCTTACTGCAGTGCCATAACAGAAGATAGGAACATCCTCTGAGTGGAAGAAGACTGTGGAGTGCCATCCTTTCTCTCCCCTTCCTACCCTTGTTTTGTTCCCCTGTGTTCTCCTTGGTTACTTTTCGGGTGTTAGCGTTCATTCCTGGCACCCGGGAGGTGACGGGGGGAAAACAGGGTGTTAAGCTTCGTGACTCCAGGATACTTCTGAGACAAAGAAGGTGCGTGCATGACACCACCCACCCCAGGGACCCACAACTGGGAAGGGGAATGTCTATGTTCAAGGAGGGAATCATCCCATGAAGGCATGAGATTGCTTAGCATACACCCCTGCCAGGGCGGCAGGGTGGCCAAGCCAAGTGTCGTAGCAGACAGCAGAAGAAAGAACGACAAAGGTTCAGAGGCTCCTTGCCCAGCGGATAGCCGCGAAAAGAGACGTCCTGTGGGATAAGGAGATGTGAAGTGGGCCAAGTCAAAGCATGTGATCCGGCAACGAGAAGACGGGCCAGCAAAAAAGACAGTGGATCATGCCAATTCAGTCATTATCGCTCAAGTTGCAGTCAGCTGTGGCTTGAGAATTCGCTGGTGAGGATCAATGTGAACGGTCTAGTTTCTTTGCAAAGGCCAGAGCTTCCTTAGGGTCAGGGAGGGAAAGTGAGTGTCTTGGAGCCTTGCCTGAATCTCAGTTTAGCAGGGTACACAAGGAGTATGAAACTTCATGCTTCTGGAGAATGCATTTCACCGGAAGGAACTCGGCAGCCTGCATCGCCATGGTGTAGTCGGGATAAAAGGACAAGGTGTTGCCCTGATGCCGGATCTCGCCCTTCTCCCTGGCTGCTGCTCGGAGAACTGCATCGCCGTCCCTGAAGTAAGGAATTTTTGCAATAATTGGGCGAGCCGGCAGGACGGGCCGGGACGTGGACCAAGGGAGCGGTGGGCCCTGTCAACAATGAAGACTGAGAAAAGGATCTCACCAAAGAGTTCACAGATTATTTGTTCAACAAAGTTCTCTATGCCCAAGATATTGGTGGATACGGGCACACCCGTGATGCGGAGGTTGCTCCTCCAGGAGCGCGCCTCCAAATCCTCATTTTTGTTCCATATCAGATCCAATATCTTGTCCATTTGAAGAAGCTTTTGACGATCCTGGGTGGCGGCATCTTCAGCGTTGGCAACCCTAGATTCGACGTGTAGCAGGCGGGCATTACGAGAGTCCACGCAGGACATAACTGTGTCAAGACAAGACGACAACTGTTCAAGTTGTGCCGCAATGCCAGAAACTGCCGATTTGACTTCCAACATGATGGACTTCAGGTCGCCTCTCGCGTTCAGGAAATCTCTGTGGGAGCAGTGGGGTCACCCCCCTCAGCGACAGCGCCATCGTGGCATGTCTGCTGGCACTGGTCAAAGGCTATCTTTGGCTGTTTGGGGTCAGTCTTCCCCATGTCTGGGTGGAGGCGGGTTGGGGAGGTGGCCAAATGTTAAGAGGGGGTCGCAGCTGGAAGGCGAGAAGGCAGTGGCCCCAGGTGTACAGGACGCGATCCAGATGAGTGAAAAAAGGATCAGGCGGGTAGGGTGAGGGGGCAGCGGTGCAGGCCCTAGGCGAGCAGGCCTCAGCCAGGCCAGATGCGGGGTGCCAAAGAGAAGCTGCAGTCCACGCCCCCCACAATGGTGAAGTATAGTGGGTTCCCAACAGGTCCGAGGGTCCCTGCAGATTGTATCTAGGAGGGCAGCGCGAAAGCGTCGGTGGGCTGGCGGAGGAGAGCAGAGAGCCCGTGGAGCTAGGCGCTGCCTAGTGTTAAGTGGCCTCTGAAGTGTCCATCCAGGTGTGGGCAGCACAGAGGAGAACGCAACTGCGGGGGCGGCAGCAGTGGGGAGAGACGGGGGCACACAACCTCCAGCACGGGGCCAATGCAGCGGTGCCAGTGGGTGAGGGCACTGCAAATATATCCCAACAGCGGTGGTGGAATGAGAGGCCCCTCTGATTGGCGTGTATACCCCCAATCCTGCTGCGAATCCCCCACAGTGATAGCACCTACCCCAGGCGGCAAATGTTGAGCAACAGGTGGGCACCAGAGGGTGGCCTAGGGAGCGTGGCTTGCAGCAAGACCCTCACGGCCGGATCCAGGTGGCCAAGGGCCAGGGGGCCCATGCAGGGAAGTGTTCAGGCTGGTGTAAGGCACAGCGAGAGAGATGTGGTGCCTGCCAGTCACGACACCCGGCACAAGCAGGCAGTTAGGCAGCCGCAGCGTAGGAGGGGCAGGGGGCCCGACATCAGGCAAATATCGGCCACTGAGGCCGGCCGCAGGATGAGGCAGTATAGCAGGCAGTCAGGAGTGATGTGTTTTATCTAGGAACCTGAATCAATATTGCTATTTTATGCCCTTGTACGGCTATAATCAATAATATCCCTATAATGGCATAGGAATCAGATCCATATTCAAGTAAATAGCCCTTGCAGTCCAAAGCACGGCAGAAGCTACTTCCTTGGATTCCTAGAAAGCACAACAAGTTCTTTCGACACACCAAACCTCCAGCAACCTGGGAAATCCCCATTTGCTTTTGTTTTGATTTGTCATTAAACTCCTGCGAACACTAAAGGAACAGTCAGTTCTTAGTGACATCTTTATTGACGTATTATGTCCAAACCTTACGTCAAACTCGGCACCTTTCAGGTATAAATATACCAACGTTGCCTTAAGCAAACACACAGTGGTGGTTTTGGAGCCGAGCAGCCATCTACTTGCCCGAGAGCCCAGCTGATGCGAGAGCCCACGGACGCTGCCCCTCCTCTTTGACGCACTGAGAGAGACGCTGTCTTTTCTCCTGCCGAGAAATCCAGCTCCGGTGTTCTCAGCAGCCTTCGCGGGCTGCTGGGATATCGAGTCCTGAAAGAGAGATACCAGACCTCCTGCATTCTATTACCCAGGTATGGAGCTGGCTAAACCCTTAAAGAGAATTCTTGAATCAGATTCTTGGCAAAACCAACTTATCTTAAACTGCTACTTACTTACTGCTTCCCACGTATTAGGCTTAGGTCAGGTACACCGGGGCAGGCGTATTTTAGAAGCACCAGTTGAGTACGTTAGTCAATGCATATATGTATGTATATATTTTATCCATTTTAAAGTATCTTATGGCTAAGAAACCATATCAATGCCTTTACAGTATTATTTCATAATACTCTTTTTACTGTACGCACTTTACTTTACATTAAGTATTGCAATTATGGCAATTCATTTCTCTTGCATTAGAAAGAAGACTGCTCAATAAATTACACCTTTTATTGAAAACGCCCGTCTCTCTTTTCTCTGCACTCTGGTGAAACTAAGTACGCACAATGACTGAGTGAAATAGCTGTCTATTGTTTTCACACAACTCTAGAGATACACTCTTATTCTGAGGGAGCAAAGTTGTCATGTTATATGGTTGTCGGAAGCTAATCCCTTCTTGTCTATCCAGGGAGGTTAAACTCCTCCTCGTTTATTCGAGAAAGTTTCTAGTGACCTCTGAGCTAGCTGGCATACCTTAAGTCTAATATAGTCAGTAGAGACCTAGTCGTCCTTAGTCCTACGTCTACACTGCTGAATATATTATTCCAATGCGCAGAGCCTATAGGGAATATAGGAACTACACTACATGGCGCCCAACGTTTGGTAAGGCGATAAAACTAACGCAAGACGTTAGAGTAACTCAGTCTGCTTTTTCACACAGACCCTTTTTCCCGTAAATACTCCAAAAGACATCTGGAGTGGGTAAAAGGTTAAAATCCGCCGGAACTTAGTAGGAAGAGATTCCTATGTATAGTTTTTGGTTTAGTCAACATTGAAGGATAAAGTGTTCCAAAATATTGTGCACCTAATCTTTGTTTCCTTGAAACCTGATCTGCAACAAAGAACTTTCGACCAGTAAAAATGGTGGAAAGTGAAGAAGAGAGGGAGGCAGCTAGAATAGCAACTCGACTCCTAGAGCAGGACACGAGTCTCCTATCAATCAATCAATCACAGACATTTATAGAGCGCACTACTTACCCGGAGGGTCTCAAGGCGCTTGGGGGGGGGGGGGTGCTGCTACTGCTCGAACAGCCAGGTCTTGAGCTTCTTCCTGAAGGAGAGGTGGTCTTGGGTCAGGCGCAGGTCGGGAGGGAGGGAGTTCCAGGTCTTGGCGGCCAGGTAGGAGAAGGACCTTCCTCCTGTTGTCGTTCTTCGGATGCGGGGGACGGCGGCGAGGGCGTGACTGGCTGATCGGAGGTGGCGTTTGGGAGCGTAGAAGTTGATGCGGTTGTTGAGGTAGCTCGGGCCTTGATCGTGTAGGGCTTTGTGTGCGTGGGTGAGGAGACGGAAGGTGATTCTTTTGTTGACGGGGAGCCAATGCAGGCCTCTCAGATGTCCGGAGATGTGGCTGTTTCGTGGGATGTTGAGGATGAGTCTGGCTGAGGTGTTCTGGATCCGCTGGAGTCTCTTCTGGAGCTTGGCGGTGGTTCCTGCGTAGTGGGCGTTGCCGTAGTCCAGTCGGCTGGTGACGAGGGCCTGGGTGACCGTCTTCCTGGTCTCGGTGGGGATCCACCGGAAGATCTTCCGTAGCATGCGCAGGATGTTGAAGCACGACGAGGAGACGGCGTTGACTTGTCTGGTCATGGAGAGGGAGGAGTCCAGGATGAAGCCCAGGTTCGTGCGTGGTCTGTCGGTTTGGGTGCGGTGCCCAGGGCGGGGGGCCACCAGGAGTCGTCCCAGGCGGAGGGCGAGGAGCCCAGGATGAGGACTTCCGTCTTGTCTGAGTTCAGTTTCAGGCGGCTGGTCGTCATCCACTCGGCTACATCTTTCATCCCTTCGTGAAGGTTGGCTCTGGCGGCGGCGGGGTCGTTGGTCAGGGAGAGGATCAGCTGGGTGTCGTTGGCGTAGGAGATGATGTTGAGGTTGTGTTGGCGTGCGATGGCCGCGAGGGGGCTCATGTAGACGTTGAAGAGGGTGGGGCTCAGCGAGGATCCTTGAGGGACGCCGCAGAGGCCTTCGGTGGCCTCTGACTTGTACGGTGGTAGACGGACTCTCTGTGTTCTTCCGTCGAGGAAGGAGATGATCCATTCCAGTGCCTTCTCCTGGATTCCGACGTTGCTGAGGCGCTGCACTAGGGTGCGGTGGCAGACAGTGTTGAATGCCGCAGAGAGGTCTAGGAGGATGAGGGCCGCTGTTTCTCCGTTGTCCATCAGGGCTCGGATGTCATCGGTGGCAGCGATGAGGGCGGTCTCGGTGCTGTGATTGGCTCGGAAGCCAGACTGTGAGGGGTCGAGGGATCCATTCGTCTCGAGGAAGGCGGCCAGCTGTTTGTTGACGGTCTTCTCGATGACTTTGGCTGGAAACGGGAGGAGCGAGATGGGGCGGTAATTCTTGAGTTCGGTGGGGTCCACTGTTGGTTTCTTTAGTAGAGCGCTGAGTTCGGCGTGCTTCCAGCTCTCCGGGAAGGTGGCGGTGTCGAAGGAGGTGATGATGATGTCCCGCAGGTGGGGTGCGATGACAGCGTCGGCCTTGTTGAAGACGTGGTGAGGGCAGGGGTCGGTCGGAGATCCGGAGTGGATGGAGTTCATCATGCGGACGGTGTCTTCGGTGCTGATCGGAGTCCAGGCACGGAGGGTGGTGGTGGGGGGCGTTGCTCCGGTCGTGGCGTGTGTCGGTTGAATGCTGAAGCTGTTGTGTATGTCCGCGATCTTGTTGTGGAAGTAGGAGGCGAGGGACTTGCAGAGGTCTTGCGATGGGGTGATGTTGTTGTTTCCGGCGTTGGGGTTGGAGAGCTCTTTCACGATGTTGAAGAGTTCCTTGCAGTTGTGTGCATTGTTGTCCAGCCGGTCCTTGTATGCAGTTTTCTTGGTGGCGCGGATCAGTTGGTGGTGCTTCCGTGTGGCAAGCTTGAGGGTGGTCATGTTGTCCGGTGTTGGTTCCCTTCTCCAGACTTTCTCGAGGGCTCGGCAGTTCTTCTTGGAGCTCTTGAGTTCGTCGGTGAACCATGGGGCTTTCTTGCTGCCGGGTCTGCTGGGCGGGGTCCTTAGTGGGGCGAGTTCATCCGCGCAGTTGCTGATCCACTTCGTGAGGTTGTCGGCGGCCTGGCTGGGGTTCGCTGAGCTGGCGGGAGGGTGCTGGCTCAGGGAAGCGGCGAGCTGATCGGCTGTGATCTTGTTCCAGCTTCTTCGGGCAACCTGTTGCTGGTGGTGGTGGATCGTCGTTCTTCTGAAGGTGAAGTGGACGCAGCTGTGGTCCGTCCAGTGGAGTCCTGTAGCGTGGCTGAAGGCGATGTCTTTGCTGGATGAGAAGACGGCGTCGAGTGTGTGTCCGGCGAGGTGGGTGGGGGTGGACACCAGCTGCTTGAGTGCGAGGTTGGCGAGGTTGTCGAGCAGGGTGATGGTGTTGCGGTCGCTGTTGTTCTCCAGGTGGAAGTTGAGGTCTCCCAGGAGGATGTAGTCGCGGAGGGGAGGGCATGCGGGCTGACGAAGTCTGCGATGTCCTCGCTGAATTGTGTGCGTGGTCCCGGGGGTCGGTAGATCAGGGTGCCTCTGAGGGTGGTCTTCGGGTCGGTGTGGATCTGGAAGTGTAGGTGTTCGGCGGTGGTCAGGGTGTCGTCGGTGTTGGTCGTGATGCGGATGATGTCCCTGTGGATGATGGCGATGCCTCCTCCCATCTGGTTGGCGGTGCGGTCCCTCCAGGTGATCTTGTAGTCCTCTGGGATGGCGTTGGCGATGTCGGGCGCTGAGAAGTCGTTCATCCAGGTTTCCGTGAGGAAGGCAACGTCCTACAGACTGACCCGAATGCTATATATATATTCCACTATTACAAAATAGAGGAACCTCCGGATAAATACACTCCTTTCGAGGACGTTGAAATCCCACTAAATTACCAAGAGCACCTGCTCTGGTTTAAAGGCACCCTAAAACATAATAATCACATAACCAGGCTTGGTCCACTAGGTAGACCAGGAGCAACGTGGCCAGTTCTAGCCAGCTACACACCACATCCAGACATCGAAAAAATGTCAGACCGGGAACTTTTAGCCCAGCTAAAAGTACTAATTAAAATACATAGACAATTAGTCCAATATGTAATGCGGACTTCAACAGTCCAACCAGCTACTAACATACCACAGCTGATCCCTCTTCAGGGAAACCCAAACAAAATTACACCACAGAACATACAATCATGTCTTGGTAAAACACCAGCAAAACAGGAACAAATTCCATTCTGGCTAGCACAAAAAATAACTCAAATAGAGGCGGTATTTACGAATACTACTCCTAGTGAGAAACACAGAATTCTGACTATCTGCCTTCCAATGGGGGGGTCGCACCACATGTGGAGGATTGTGACACTTGGGGCACAGTCTTTGCTTCTATTTACACGAAAACACATGGTGTTCCGTCCATGGCGGTAATACCAGATGTACTAAGACAGATTCAAAATGAATACGGTCCAGAACCTGCTTTAACTCTGGGTATGAAATTACTGAAAGACTTCAAGCAGGTCTCGGCTATATTATTAGCCAACATAAAAGGAGAGGCAGCATCTGTGGCAATCCGCCAGAAACTGAAGGAAACAGATATAGCAGACCAACCAATTGAACTTGCCAGAATCATAGCAAAATCCTATGAAGAACTAGGTAGAGATAGTTTGGGTGGGAAACCGGTAAAACCCCAACTAACTGAAAATCCTGAAAAGATATTTATAAAAAATAATCTAAACACTCCAAAGAAGAGCTGGGATGGAAATGAACAATCCACTCCCAAAGAAAAAAGATTCCAGTCCAGAGGAAGGTCTCCTCGGCGGAGAGAAAGATCTCCGGACCAAGGACACAAGTCTCCACAGAGGGAGCCCTCTGAGAAAAGATACAACCTTAGAAATAGGAATAATTTGAAAAAGCCTGATAGATATCAAGATATTGATACACGTCCCTCTCGATCTTTTCAGACTTCTGTGGTATATAAATTTACCAGACTATTTTTCTATACATTAAATGACAATAAGGATAGCTCAAAAATGAGAGGCAGAGTCCGTGGTATCTGAGTCATACGGGCTTTAATTAAGTATCTCGAGATACTGGACATCGGGTTCCATCACCACTAAGGTTCAGGAAGGGATATTCAACATTTTATTAACATCACACATTATATATAGTAAAACTGTATAATGGAAATGAATACAGTAGGCGTAGCGAAGAAAAAGAGAGAAGATAAGAACACATGTGCGTAAAAGAAGGCGTGTACAGGGGCGTACACGGAGGTGTGTGCAGGAAACGTCACAAAAGTGTCATAGGTGGGTGGATGCATAGAGAGATTCTGCAGGGTCAGCAGAAACCTTTACCCTGGATGCGTGCGCAACTGAGCATGACGTGTAACTGGGGAGAGCTGGTGGCTTGACTTTAGCACTAGTAGAGGAGTCTGGTGTCTGGGGTGTCAGAACGACCTGCACTATAGCATATCTGATATCTCATGTTTGGAGGATGTGTTGTCTGAAGTAAAAGGTCTCTCGGGCAGAGGCCGTTCAATACTGAATGCTAGTGCGTGCATATGGTTCTTCATGCAATGCGCAGGGGCCATGGGTCTACCATGGTAACGGGTGCAGTAAATTACGTGCAAGGAGACAGGAAAGCTAGGCCCTTTGCTCTGCAGGCTGGAATATGTTTACCTATTTCACTGAACTGGAATGTGTTTTTGCGGAGGCTGAGCAGATAACATGTAGGCAAAATACCATCTTGGCAGGCAGGCCAGGCCGAGCCGGGCACCGCTCGCCTGGGCAGGAAATAAGGTAGAGGTCAGGGATGCGTACCTAAACTGCAGCTTTCAGAGACAGAAAAGACTCGGAGCCTCAATTAAGGGCCTGGCTCGGCTGAGCCAGAAAAACGTGTGCTTCGCGCTATTTAAAAGTGCACCATGTAAAGACGTTGGCACCATAGGCCTAAAAGCCAATTTAACGTGGTTTTCTTGGAGAACTGAATAACTGACATGTCAACAATGGACGCAAATGCATATGCGTCTTCATGGCAGGCACGGGAAGGGAATTACACGACATACATGGAACATGGGTGCATAGATGGGGTGCAAGTGGGGGACACATTGGCTACCTAAAAATTTCTATTTCCTCATTCCCTCCTTGGCCCCTACTGCGCCCTTCAGGATATATCTATTTTCATGAGACCATCTATCTGTTCATATAACATCATTTGCTCATCTTTCTTCATTAGGGAACGGGAACGTGGACTTGGTCGGGGAATACAAGACGTGGCGCACAATCCGCAAATCGCTGGCCAACATTGCAGACAGAGACAACAACTGAATACTATGAGCAGTATTATTCCTAGGAATGACAGTACTTTCCATCCCCAGGCGGATATCACACTCCAGCGCCAACCGGACCATGTCCAGGAGCCTGGATTCTGGTGCATCTGATGAGCTATCTCATGAAGCCTTGTAATTGCTTTATATACTGATGGTGCGTTATTAGGAATAAACACACAACAACTAGATCCGATCACTCTACAAGCCCCGCCCCTATCGGCCAGGATGACGTCAAGGACAAGGCGGTTTTGAAGAACAACAAGTCTCATAGCAGACTGTTCTTCTGTTAAGTTACCTAAGGCGAAGGTAGTTTCGTTCACTACTGCCTCAAGAGTTCTTGTTAGCCTACGTATTATTTTACTGTTCTGTACCGGGCCTATGAACCAGAAATATCCTTTAATGTAATCTTTATACTGATCCCATGCTGACTCGGAGTAATCGATAACCGGAGGAAGATCTCTCTTGTGTCTTACATGTACAAGGTGTGAATTTTGATGATAATCGGATGGGGCTAGAAAAACAGGTGGTAATAGGAACGCAATGTAACACGTTCCATCCCAATCTAAGGGCAGACGTACATAAGCTGTCTGACCACAAATAAAATAGGAATGGCGGGAAGCTTTGAAAGTAGACTTTCCTTTATCACTGAATTCGACCACAGTATTACAATCACTGTGTCCTAGATGTACTGAACCATTCTTTCTAACGCATAATTCGCCTTTTACTGGTAAAACTGTTATAAACGGCAAGTCCGAATTAGTCTCGGACTGAACGTTCAGAATCATGAGGTTAAGGGTAAAATTTCCTAATCCATACACTTCATTTTCTAGATCGGTCCCTGTCCTTTGGGGAAGACCGTCCTTGTCTGGGAAACATGCTTGATTCATAACTGTGTTCAGATTTCCCCATATCCAATCGCCTTGGAAAACTTGGGACTCACTATCTAAAGAGGACATTAAAGTAAACCATGCACCGCACGAACCATTATGTGTAAACGGATAAGGAAAGAGGGGCAGAACTCCCTTGTATTTCTGATAGGGAGGGAGTCGTCCGCATACCCAGCAATTCGTGGCATTGCTGGTTTGATGAGAATGGTGTAACATACGGATAAAAGTGTTGTTGCGCAGTGCTAAACGATAGGACAGCTCATGAGGGGGCAGGTCACTGAAAGTATGCTCGGTGGTGTCATTGGAAGAAGAATGTACATGTGAACCAAGAGGAAAGAAAATATGTAATGTCCAGCTTATACATATGATCGTAATACTCAGAAAAAACATAAAAAGTAATGTTATGATGCATCTGCTCCGAAGATCTTTACAGTATTTCATTTTCTTGACTTTCTGTCTATCTCTCTGACTATTTTGGTCTATCTCATTCATGTCAGAAACCTGTCTAACCGCTTCACCCGAGGGGGACTTAAACAATTAAACGCTGTCTGACTTACTAGACCTCAACTTTAATTTATACTCCTGCTGCGGAGTTTTCTCTAACAGAGGGAGTTTAGAGTCTGTGTCGGAAACGGGGCAGTCCTTGGGAAAAGTCTCTGGTTTCAGTCAATGAAAACGTTTGATGTGGCTGGAATGGATCCAGCCTTTTCGTCCTTCGATCTTTACTGCGGTCCTCGTGGTCATCAACACCAGTTTCGGTTCCTTCCACCTGGGCTCCAGAGGGCTTGATCGGTCGAAATTTCTTATATGCACCAGGTCGCCAGGAACGATTTCATGCGGTTTCACTTGGGTGTTGTCCGGGAAGGCAGCCGCGACCTGTGAACGACAAGATAGTAGTGCAGACATCAAGGAAGCCAGGTAATCTGTCAGCATATTACTTTCAACATCTGTAATCTTACGCGGCATAGGCGTCCCCCACATATTCGGTGGTCTGCCAAAGACCACTTCGTACGAGGATAGCCCTGTTCTGGAGTGAGCTACCATTCGCATGTAAAAGAGGGCAACTGGCAAAGCTACCATCCAATCTACACCTTTTTCTGCACAGACTTTCGCTAAACGTGTTTTCAGGGTCTGATTATGTCTCTCAACGAGACCTGCTGCTTCGGGGTGTCGTACACAGTGAAATTTCCACTGGTAACCTAACAGGAGTGATACCTGTTTCATGAGCTTGGACGAGAATGGCTGTCCATTATCTGAGTATACGACACGGGGAAAACCGTATCGCGGGAAGAATTCACGAACCAGCTGCTTGGCAGTGGTTACAGCAGTGTAATCTGGGACTGGGTAAGCTTCTGTCCATCGGGAAAGGGCACATACAACTACGAGGACATACTTGAATCCTCTGCATCGGTCCATCTGGATATAATCCATCTGGAGGACTTCAAAAGGATGGTCAGGAGGATGAAATCCCCCTTGTTCCACGGGAATGCCTTTGCCTGGATTGAACTGACAACAGATCATGCAGGTACGCACTTTCTGTTTTGCTGCTGCACGTAAATGCTTGTTGAACCAAATATTCTGGATACTGTCTAACATGGCTTTTTCTCCTAAGTGTGCTGGACTATGTGCTGTATTAATGATAACTTGAACCATAGAGTCGGGGAGAAACCATGTGGCTTTTCCCTTCGTCAACCATCCCTGATCTGTCTAGATCCCTCCTTGTTCAGTCCATTTCTTGATTTCGTCTGGAGTGGCATGTGTCTGTATGTCGAGTACATCTTGTGTGGGATCCCTGACTGTCATGCAATGTGTCAGTGGATTTACTTCAGTCTTTGTCATGTCAGTCGGTATGTCTGTTTGAGTCTGAGCTGTGAGTTTAGCTGTTCGATCTGCCAGGTCGTTACCCTGGGAAATAGTGTCTGTGACTTTAGTATGTGCTTTGCACTTCATGATGGCTATGGCTGTAGGCAAATGTATTGCTTCTAACAGAGCTTGAATGAGGGGACCATGCTGGATCTTGGCTCCGTGGGAGGTCAAAAAGCCTCTCTCTTGCCAGAGAACGCCGAAGTCGTGTACGACTCCGAATGCGTACTGTGAATCTGTGTATATGTTTACTTTCAGGTTCTTGGCTCGTATACAGGCTTGGGTCAGAGCAATGAGCTCTGCTGCTTGAGCAGACAGTGTGTCAATACGATGTGTTTCTATGACTTCAGTTTCAGTGGTCACTGCATATGCGGCCACTAATTCTTCTGTGCTTGTTCTCATACATAACCCATCCACATAAAGCGTCAGGTCCGGGTCGGGTAAGGCAATATCTGTCAAGTCTTGTCTTGGTTTCGTAATTGTGTCAATGACTTCCACACAGTCATGTGGTGTAGGGTCTGTTGTACTCGGTAAAAGTGTAGCAGGATTTAATGTGTTGCAACGTCTGATCTCTATGTGTGGCTGAAACAGTGTCAATTCATTCATTTTTTTCAGTGTCAATTCATATCCTGTCAATCGTGCTATGGTCAAGTGCTGAGTCTGTGTCCTGTTTAGGAGAACTTCCACGGAATGTGGAACCTGTACTGTCAGGGGATGTCCTAACGCTATTGAGTCACTTTGTCTGATAGCTAGAGCTAGAGCTGCAACTGATTTCAGGCACGCAGGCAGAGCCTGGGCTACTGGATCCAATGTACTAGAAAAATAAGCACAAGGCTTGTGTTTTCCTGCTTGATCTTGTGTCAGAACAGATAATGCTGTGCCATCGCGTTCAGTAACAAAAAGTGTAAAAGGTTTGCTGTAACATGGTGTCGCTAAAACAGGTGCTTGACATAAAGCTTTCTTCAGTTCGTCAAAAGCTTGTGTATGTTCCTGAGTCCAAGGGAGGACAGTCAAAGTTGCTGCCTCCTGTGTTGTCAACTGTATGAGTGGCTTTGCTAGATATGCGTACTGAGGAATCCATTGTCTGCAGTAAGAAGTGAGGCCAATGAAGGCCCGTACTTCCTTTTGTGTCTTGGGTTGTGGAAGATGTGCTATTAACTGGATACGGTCAGGTGTTAGCTGTCTACCCCTCTTGGACAGCAAGTGTCCAAGGTATACCACTTGCTGGGCACAGAATTGTAGCTTCGAAGGGGACACTTTATGCCCCTTTTCGGCCAAGAAATACAAGACAGTCAGTGATGCGCGTTCGCAGTCACGTTCGGTCCGTGCTGTAATTAACAGATCGTCAACATATTGGAGTAGGGCAGTGTCAGTAGGCATGTGAATACTGTCTAGTTGTCGTTTCAGTGCTTGGCTGTAGATACTAGGGCTTTCTGTGAATCCTTGAGGAGCACGTGCAAATTTGAAGCTTCGGCCATTTAAACAGAATCCGAAAAGATATTGGCTTTCCGGGTGGATGGGGACACTAAAGAAGGCGTTCTTGAGATCAATTACAGTGAAGAACGCAGCTTCTGAGTCAATAGCAGTCAATAGAGATGAAATGTCGGGGACCACAGGGTACTGCGGTATGATGCATTTGTTTAATTCTCGAAGGTCAATCACCAGTCTGTAGACCCGTGGTGCATTTGGGTCAGTTCGTTTAAGAATCGGAATGATAGGGGAATTACATACATTGGAGTCAGTTTCTACAACCACTCCTTGTGCAATGAGCTCGTCAACAATTTTCAGTAAAGCCGCTACAGCATCAGGTGGTAACTTGTATTGTCGGATTCGTGGCAGTACAACTCCTTGTTTGAGAGTGACACGGTATGGTGTAATGTGCATACAACCTACATCAGTCGGGCCTTGTGCCCATAAATGCTGTGGTACATTCTGAAGTCTTGGATCAAAATCTCTCAACACATAATGACCTTTAAAATCACGTAAAAACAATCTCACTCCTTCCGGAGAACAACAAATCACTGCATCTAGTGCTTTCAATGTTTTAATACCAAGCAAGTTTTCAGGACATGATCTCGTAAGCAACAAGTCTGTAGTTCGAGATAACGGACCAACTTCTAGGGGTACTGGTTTTGACACTTCATTAACAATAGGCTTTCCTGAAAATCCCAGGGAAACATTCTGTGAGCCTGAGAGGGGTGCCCCTGGAACCTCGTCATGACTGATGGTAGTTCTGCTCGCCCCTGTGTCAATCAAAAATTTTCTGTCTTTCCCTAATACCTGACTATGTACATAGGGACCCTCTTGATCTACAGGAACCTCAATAAGGGGCAAGGCAACCTCCCTCTCTAGGCTGTTTCATGAGTACTGCTGGTAATCTGGGTAGTCTGACTGAGCATACTGGTACATTTGTTGCGTGACATGTTGTGTGGCAGCAATAGGTTGGGGCTGGGGTACAGCTACTGTCTGTTGTGGATTCTGTGGAGGTTGCGTGTTCTGCGGAATATTTTGTGGAACATGTTCTTGTCTAGGTGGACGCGGTCTTTCTTTCGTTTTGCCTGTAGCTATATTATGTCTCAGAACGGCACATTCATTTATATAGTGACCTGGCTGTTTACAGTAGTTGCAGTTCCCTTTAACAGGAGCTGCAGGATGACTGGACGATGCCATACCCCTCTTCTGACCATCAGCTGGGACAGACTGAGCAACTAGTACTTTCATTTTCGTGTCTTTTATACGTCTCTGTTCGTGTTCGTGTTCTTCTCGAATTCGGTTTTGATGGTACTGTAACATTTGTAACATTTGGGAAGGGGTATTAGCTTGCCAGGTACTCTCTACCTTCAGTACTCTATTTTTAACTTGTGGTAAGGAATTCTCTACTAATTTGGTCACAAAAAGATGTGGGTACGATTCACTACTTGTTTTCAGGCCGCTATTAATAATGAAACATTTCTCGAATCTGGAATAAAAATCACTAGTGTCTTCATCTGGTTTCTGTTTGCAGGCTGAGATTGCATCCCAGTCTTCCTTTTTAGTTGTCAATAACCTCGGCAAAACCTGTACTAATAATCCTGGTAATGCTTTGGCTTTGTCCCCAAGACCAGTACCAGGGACTCGCGTATTCTCTTCGTCTTCTAATTCATTCATTCATTTTCAATCTTTATTTTGACCATTTGGTCATAAAAGATACACATACATTAAAATCACATAAATTCTGTCACATTTGATAAAACGTCAGTGCATGATTTAAAGATCCACATCAAACATTATTAACAATGTTAAAAATAAAGCAATTTTGCAGACTACCCAGCATTTTTTAAAAGACGATTACGCGTATACCACACATTTGTAAAAAATTTGGCAAGCGCAAAAACAATTGGGCCGGAAACATCGCATTTTAAAATCCTGTACATAGGTATATATTCCCTGCCACCCAAGTTCTTAATCAAAGGCAGCAGCCAGTACTTTCTGGCTGCCATATATGCTGGGCAGAAAAAGATCACATGCAAGTCATTTTCCTCTTTGTCAACGCAAAGGGGGCAGTACTTGGTGGAAGGGACTTGCGACCAGGTGCTAGAAAAGGAGCGCAAAGGCAATGTACCGTATCTCCACTGGAGAAATAACTTTCTAGTGAGTACGGGATATATGGGATCAAAAGCCTTTTCAAGTGCGTAAAGATCCTTATTTTGCAGGAATTTGGAAGAAAGGGACCCCTCTGTCTGAGTAGCTAAAGCCCTTACCCTTTTGTGTTCATGATACAGATTCGCCAGAGATCTCTTAGAGATTCTAGGTGCTGTATCTGCTGGTTTAGTCCACAATTCGGGGAGCCCCAGGTCTGTGCAAGTTGACTGGATATTTTGGACCCAGGGGATACTGAGCGCCTTGGGGTGTTTTAATAGTTCGACCAGTTCCGCCCTATAGTCGGCGAGATCGTCGCTGCTCCAAAGCCTGCGCCAGAAGGCAATGGGTCTTAGACTTATCTCGTCGGCGAGGGGCCGTAGCCCTAGATCAAGCCTCAAAGGGAGAAGTGGGGTGCTAGAAGGAAGTGCGGTAATTTGTCTTATGAATCTGTTTTCCGTGGATGACAGATTCCGACATGGAGTATGGCCCCACAGTTCGGCCCCATACAGGATCGCCCCCCTGGCCTGTGCCTTATATATCTGAATTAGGGCCCCCAATGGGCGATAGGTCGAGCCGGTCATCATCCGGGAGATACCCCCGGTGATTTGTACTAGTTTAAGGTTAGCCCTGGTTTGGTGGGTCCCCCAGGTCATATTTTCGTTGAGTGTCACGCCGAGATATTCAAACGTGGCTACTCTTTCCAGCCGTGCTGCTCCCAGCAGGGGATTCGGGCGCTGTTTGGGGCTTGGATTCAATACCATATATTTGGTTTTTGTGGCATTGATTTCCAGTCCTCTGTCCTGGCAGAAGGCCACAAAGGCATCAAGGGTCCTTTGGATGCCCATGGGAGTTTTAGATACCAACAGCGTGTCGTCCGCAAACATTATTGCGGGCACACTGTTGCCATTTAGTTTGGGGGCATCTGTGTGGTCGGTGGCGTTCAGATGAGCGATTACCCCGTTGACAAAGAGGCAAAACAGGGTCGGCGCCAGCACACAGCCCTGTCTTACCCCTCTGCCCACGGGGAATCTATCAGTCAGCTCCCCCGACCTCCCACACCTCACCTGGGCATAATTGTTATGGTGCAGCCTCTGCAAGGTCAATAAGATGTCTGGTGGTACGCCCATCCCTGCCAGAATGACCCAGAGTTTTCCCCTGGGCACAAGATCGAAGGCGGCTCGTAGGTCCACGAAAATCGTGTACAAACTGCCACCCTCGAACCTCACTGTCTTCCAGTAGACCAGATTTAATCTAAAGACCTGGTCCACAGTCGACACCCCTTTCCTAAAACCTGCCTGGTATGGACTGAGGGCGCCTGCCTCCTCAATCCATTCCTGAAGCCTGTTCAGGAGAACCCTGCCGAACAGCTTCTGCGCTACATCTATCAGGCTAATTGGTCTGTAGTTGGCTGGGAGGAGGGGGGATCCCTTTTTGTAAATCGGGACCACCTCAGCCCCCAGCCAAGTACTAGGGATTTCCATCCCACCGAGGATACCATTAAAAAGAGCAGCGAGGTAGGGCGCCCAGACGGTGGGCTCCTGCTTGTACAGGTCTCCCGGTAGCCCATCCAGCCCAGGGGCCTTCCCCGAAGCCAGGCCTGAAATGGCAGCAGTGACCTCGCTCAGTGTTATTTGATCCACCTGAGAGCCCTGCCTCTCTGGTTCAATTGACACAGGATGTTCTCCGGACTCAGCGCTGTATAAGGACTGGAAGTGGGCCTGCCACACTCCAGGAGCTATGTTAGGCTCCACTGCCGAATGTAAACTCCCTGATCCCCCGTTCACCATTCTCCAGAACAGGCGTTGATCTTGCACTGCTAGGGCCTTAGTGAGTTCTTCCCACTGGCTTTCCTCCCATTCTATTTTAGCCTGGGCGAGAAGTTTCTTGTAGGCTTGCCTACATTGCTTAAGGCGTTCCCCTCCTTTGCCCTCCTTTATTACTCCGAGGAGTTCTGTTTTGGCCCGTCTACAGGCCACATTGTACCATTGAGTTTTGCCTTGGCACCTCTCTCTTGGCTTCCGTACCTTACATGTGAAGTGGGGTGCCGCAACTTTTATAAGCTCCTTGTGGGCATCAGACAATTTGCTCCTTATATCTATTTTACTTGCCACTCTATCAAGGTCCCCAACAATTTCCAGGATAGGGGTAATCTCTGCATAGAGCAGTGGGAGTTTGTCCTTTTTTGTGACCAGATGCTCCCACCTAATTCTTCTCCTACTGTTATCTATGAGGAGCGTGGGATGGTTCCCTTCTACCTGGGTCACTAAGCCCTGAGGTGCTGGATGAACAAGGTCTAACTCAAGGGCATTGTGGTCACTATCCAGCCTGTCTATTACCCTGAAATCCTGTATAGTTGACCACCTCGCTAGTTGGACCAGAACATAGTCCAAGTGTGACTCTCTTCCCCGGCGGTTGTAGGTATTTTTACCTGGTGTGTCCGAGTTAACTCTCCCATTACACGCTCTAAGTCCATACCTTAAGGTAAGGGCAGTGATTTGCAGCGCCAATGGGGTCCAAGCCTTCGGAGATGGGACATCAACCCCTGGTACTGCCCACCTAGCTTCTTCATCTGATAAGAACCCTTCCTGGAGGCCGGGGAGTGGCTCAAAGTGAGAATTAAAATCCCCACCCACCACATAGTATGAATCAGTCGACAGTTCAGATAAAAAGTTCGAGAGTTCATTAAAAGTCGGTGATTCTTTTGCCTTTCCCATCGGCCTGGAATAGATGTTAACCAACAAGAGGTTTGCTTTGTTTGGCCATGTTAATGAGACCACCAGGATGTCATCAGAGTTGCATGGGAGCCGTGATGCCACACAGCCCAGGTGAGCAGCAACCCATGTCGCAAGGCCCCCTGAAGGGCGGCCTTTACCTTCCCACCTAGCTGGAATAAAGAATGATGTGTAGCCTTGGTGTCCGTAGTCCTCTCTAGCCCAGGTTTCCTGGAACATGCATATGTCGCCAGTTTCTATATACTTTTCCCAGGTCGGCTCTTCCAATTTGTTTGCTAGTCCCGCGATGTTCCAGGAGATTATCCTCAGATGTTCTGAAGTGGGAGATGTCAAAAAGCAAGGGTTGGAAGAGGTAGGACCTGGCTCCTCTTGTGTTGCAAGGCCTGGAGCGAGGGCAACGTAGGTTACATGTGGCACCATAGATCCCCTCTCCCCTTCGCCCGCAGGGGGGGGAGCCAAAGTTATCCCCTCGGCAGCAACTACTCCATCAGTGTCTAGGTGAGAGAATTCGGTTCTGCCGTGATCTATGGCAGGTGGATCATTCAATGGGCCAGAACTTGGGCTGGAGGACAGAGTGGAATGCTCCAGCGACCCACGGGAACCCAAGACCCCTGGCGCTGTCTTACAGGCAGTAAGTCAGTCGACCCCTTCCAAGCCGTCCAGGCAGTTAAAGCGATTGAAATCACAAAAAGGTGTATCCGGTGGTTGAAAATACGGGCGTTGTACAGAGCCTTTGTGATTGCGTCTATGTTCCACCCTTGTCCAGTCATCGTATATTGGGGCCTGGCGCTTAGGAATCGGGGGAAAGAAATAAGATACTGGGAGTGTCTGAATGGTGGAATCCATGGATCGGTTCATTCCTCTGCAAATGTGTCGAACCGTGCCTGGATCCTTAAAGGTTACCATGATACAGTCCCCCACTATAGTTTTCCTGGTCTTCCCTAGCCATGGAACCCTTCTCACCATGATGATTTCGTTATTATATTGGGGAGGCAAGGGTCGGTTCCAGTTAAGCCATTTGATTACCTTTTTCTTGAGGGACTGGTAATCCTCATTTTCCCCTGATCTTAAGTGAGGGGCACCCGCTAGAACCACCATTAATCTATTGGCCTCAGGTGGAAGGTCTGGCCTCCGTGGTCTGGGAGTTGGACAAACGGGCGTGAGTGGGGGAACATTGACCTGGCCTTGATGCATTCCAGAGGACTCTATTTGTGAGCTATGTGGGGTTAAATCCACTGAATGAGTGGGTCTGGTGCTTTGATTGTTGTGCCGTGCCTGGATTTGAATGGCCATAAGGGGTTGCAGAGGGGGAGCAGATGGCATGCTTCTGGGGGGGGCTCTATTGGCATTAATTGCAACATCTTCTTTGGAAGGTTCCTCAGCCGGGGGAGGGATTTCCACTAGCTTTGCCTGCTTACTTACTAGAGTACTCAAGGTGGTGAGAGAAGTTTCTAGTAAGGTGAGCCTAATCTCGACTTTTTTTAAGCTGTCGGTGATGGGCTGTAGAAGGGAGCGGAGTAGGAATTCAATGTTCCCCTTAGCAGAGAGTGGATTATTTGGATTTGGCGTAATACCCTCTTGTTCTTTGGTGGTGGCAATGATACCGGTATTTGAGAGCTTAGAAGGAGGCACTATTTCCGTATGCTTCCCCGGTACAACAATATTTGGCCGTTTCTTGCCAAAGTCCAGATTAGATATTTTGGGTTTCCCCCGCCCCCCCGTTGTTTTCCAAGCACGTTTGCTGGGTGGGGGCCTATGTAACTCCACCACTACATTTATTTTGGGCTTGCTCTTATTGGCCAATTGGATAGGTGGAATTTGGGTTACCAGGTTGACAGGAGAATGAGAGATCTCTAGGGGGACTGGCTCTATGTTTTGTACAAGCGCTATCCCTGGAGTGGGGGGGATTTCCCTTAGTAGAACAGGGAAATCCTCTAGAGTCGAAATATTTAGACTGCTGGGTAGCACGCCTCCCTCTTGAGTGGTAGGGCATGGGCTGATGTCAGTCAAGGGCCTGTTTTTCATAGATTCGATGGAGCGCCTGCGCTCCGCCCTGCGTTTCTCAAGTGAACCGTCCATGTCCGCCTCGCCTTTATTGGGTTTGAAATAGTTATCCAAAGTCCCGGAGCTAGAGGCTCCTTCCCTTGAGGGGGTTTCCCGGTGTGTGGGCGAGGGCATTACCTTGGTTATGGCACGGGAAGGAATCAAGAGAGAGGGCCCAGCCCGGCCTCCTTCGGCCACTGACGGCCTAAGACGGTCCCGCCCTTGTCCCGGGCTTCTCCCGGTCGCTCCCGCTCGCTCCCACGGAGCGGAGATCCTGCTCTCCTTTAGATACTGCAGCTATGTGATAGGCGGGGGGGCGTGGCCAGCGGGGAGAGCAGCCCAGGTGTTGCTGGTTGGGCGCGCAGGGGCTCCTGGTCGCTGGAGTCCCCTGCTTTGCTCGCAGCCCCGCTGGATCTCTTGCCTACCCCCGCGCTCCTCCTTGGATCCTCTAAGCAGTCCTTCTGGCAGACGACGCGCTGCGGGACCCGCGAAGCGGGTCCGGCGAGTCGATGGGGTGATAACAGGAGGCACAGATCCTCTGGGCAGCTGGTCCGACGCGCTCCTCCTTTAGGCAGCAAAGTTCTTTGGAAAGGTGTAATAACTCCTCAGTCAGAGTGTTTGCGCCTCTTTTAACATTTCTCGTCTTCTAATTCTGCCCAAACAATCTTTTTATCTCCCACCTCCCATTTTTTTTCTTTCAGTTTTTCGTAAATGCCAGCAGGCAATAGAACTTTCAGCATTTTAATGATATCGGGATACGTATACTCCCCCATGTGGAGCATGTCTTTTAATTCACGGTGAAACCCTGTTGGATCTTTATCGTGACAGGGTACTAATTTTTTCATTTCCAATAATTCCATTTTCGTTAAGGGTGTGTATACGAATACTCGTTCCAGCGTATCATCGGCTCTCCAGACTGGATGAACTTCTCGTAAGGGGTTCTGTCTGTCTATGTAAAACGTTTTTCCTACTGGGGGGGGAACTGGAACAAAATGTGGAGTCAGGAAAGTCCTGTACTTGTGTCGCTGTTCTAGGATGACATTAATTAAATCAGTACCTAGGCCTCTCCATCTACCTAGGAGTAACTCGTCCAGTATATTATATAGGGGACCTGGATCAGAATGCTGACTTTCATACAATGTAATGAGATGTTGAATCATGTACATACCAGCTAATCGCTGTTCGTCTGGGGAAAGATTCAAAAATGTTTGCGCTACTGAATCATCTTTATATACGTTAGTATTGCCAGCCCATTGTACTGCTGACCGAGCTAGTTCCTGTTCATGCATGGTGCTAAGTTCACTATAACCTATTCGTTGTTTCAGGACTTTATCAGTGGCTTGGAATAGATGCTCAAGAGAACATTGTTCTGGTATGGGAGAAGGAAAACGTTTCTTGCTTTCTAGGCGTATGGGTTTGTCAAAAGGTCTTGCCCTACCTACGTATGCTATTTTATCTGGGTTATCGGGGTTTTCAATTCGTATATCATCGTCTTCTGAAAGTACATCATCAACCTCTCTATCGGCCTCTCTCTCTGCTCTTTCCCTTTCGTGTATGGTTAAAATTACCTTACGAATCTTTCTGTACATGGCTTCTATACAAGCCTGTTTACTATGTTTGCCATCAGCTATGTTGTCACTCCATTTCATCAGAACCTTCATTTCATCCTTATTAAAACCAGGCTGATCTAGTTCCCTTATCAAACAATTTATCAAAAACTGTAAGATCATATTTTGAGTCTCCACCTTGTTGTGTGCCATGGCCTCTTGAATACTTTCTGATCTCTCCCCCGTTCTAATAAAGTGATATATGTTGTCTAAATGTTCCCGCATCTCTGGCATAGTTGCCAAATAATTTGTAACACGTCGTAGACGTATTGAATGTAGTATCATATGGTCTTCGCCTGGTACAAGATCATATCTGAACTGTTCCTAAGCGTGACTAAAGGAAGGAACTAACTGGCGTGACCAAAGGTGTAAATGTAACACCCAAGGGCATCCATTGTGTTGGATGGATTGGCCTCACACACCCCGAAGGATGTCATGCTTCATCATCGGCGGTTGCTCCTCGTCGGGGAGGCGGTGCAATCCCCGACGGGCTCACCTCAAAGAGGGGCTCTTTGGCGGAGATCTTTTTTCCAACAGCCTTATGGTGAGGTGTGGGTGTGTGGGCAGGGGGGTATGTGTTAGTGGAACAGGGATAATTAAAATGTAGCTAAGGGTACCGGAATCAATTTTATTCTGGGGGTCCCTCGCTGCAAATAAAAACAGGGGGCTAGCTTACTAGGAGTCAACGAGCATAGTCAGGTGAACCTAGATGGGGCTAGTGGTGAAGACGGTCGACATGTTTCTCGCAGTGGGCAAAAGTTACCCGCGATTCATCAGGACCTATTAAAAGGTGATTTACAACATGCTGGTGTCATGTGTGAGTTTGTGTTTATTTTACCTCTGTGGGGGTTGTCCTATGCCTAAACATAGAAAAGAGATAAAAACAATAATTACAAACAATATGCAAAATGCCAAATAGGTCACGCCATGGGAAAGGACAGTGAGTAGTGTGGCATGCTGTAGGTGTACTTGTGATTCAAGTAACAATCAATGCATGCCTAAGTGGTAATGTATGCCAAGCGTCACTAGTGTGGCACACAGCACTATCACTGAATAGGTGAGGTGGATTGTTGTGAAGTGTGAAGAGGTTTAAAAAGATTTAAAATATGCAGCAGTTATCCAGGTTTAAGTGTACAACTGGGTTCATACCGTGTGTTGGCCTTAGTCGCTAAAGTGGAAAACACCCATTCAAGCATAAAGGTGGTGTTGGTGAACAGTTGCAAACACACTGATTCAATAAAAAACTTAAGTTCTAGCATACTCATATTCACATTGCCCACTCACCTATTTGCCAAGAACTACCAGCCACCTGAGGGGTCGGCGGGGGAAGGCATCAAGGAGGAGTCCATAAGTCTAAAACTGAGGTAAAAGGTAGACAAACCGCCAGGGAACCATTAGTCAAAGGGCAGTGTCTAAAGCCACATGGAACTCCTGGTCTAGAGCGCATTCTCATCCCGCTGTCACACTCACCTCCAGTCACTTGTGCCTTTGCTGTCTGACCTACCCTTCTCCGCCGAGCTCGAGTAGATATGGGAGCTCGGCGGGACGGGTTATTTACATTGGTAACAACGAATCGGCTTGAAGCGCGCGTCTCCGCCTTTTGGCGTGTCACGTGGTTTCCTGCCGATCCCGGGGCGGCCATCTTAGACTGGAGGAGCTATAGCGTAAGGAGAACTGTAATGTGTAGTCGCGTATCACTAATCTTTATACAAGACACCCGTTAGTAAGGAGATTAAGTCCCGTGGGAACCGGGTTACGCTCCAGTGTGCTAAACTGTGGTGGAGCGAGTATCTTACTGCTTCGTGGTGTCGGACAGTGGAGTGGCGGCCATGTTGGATTGGGGTGACAATGCCTAAACCCCTGAGCCAGTCCACAGACCTGACGTTCTATAGGCGGATTCGTTATGCGTCTGAAAGTGTACACGCTATAGAGGAAGAATGTAAATAGCATATTAGTAATAGATGAGAAATGAAGGGTTGTCTGTTCCGGGTATGTGAACAGCCCCTGAGGTGTTGTGACATAATTACTGGTCATGGTGTTTGCCAATAGTGGGGACCCCATATTTGAGTGTGGGTTAAGTTCTCCAAGGGGTATGAACCCAGTGAGGGGAGGTATAATTACAGGTTGTAGTTTTTTATTGAATCAGTGTGTTTGCAACTGTTCACCAACACCACCTTTATGCTTGAATGGGTGTTTTCCACTTTAGCGACTAAGGCCAACACACGGTATGAACCCAGTTGTACACTTAAACCTGGATAACTGCTGCATATTTTAAATCTTTTTAAACCTCTTCACACTTCACAACAATCCACCTCACCTATTCAGTGATAGTGCTGTGTGCCACACTAGTGACGCTTGGCATACATTACCACTTAGGCATGCATTGATTGTTACTTGAATCACAAGTACACCTACAGCATGCCACACTACTCACTGTCCTTTCCCATGGCGTGACCTATTTGGCATTTTGCATATTGTTTGTAATTATTGTTTTTATCTCTTTTCTATGTTTAGGCATAGGACAACCCCCACAGAGGTAAAATAAACACGAACTCACACATGACACCAGCATGTTGTAAATCACCTTTTAATAGGTCCTGATGAATCGCGGGTAACTTTTGCCCACTGCGAGAAACATGTCGACCGTCTTCACCACTAGCCCCATCTAGGTTCACCTGACTATGCTCGTTGACTCCTAGTAAGCTAGCCCCCTGTTTTTATTTGCAGCGAGGGACCCCCAGAATAAAATTGATTCCGGTACCCTTAGCTACATTTTAATTATCCCTGTTCCACTAACACATACCCCCCTGCCCACACACCCACACCTCACCATAAGGCTGTTGGAAAAAAGATCTCCGCCAAAGAGCCCCTCTTTGAGGTGAGCCCGTCGGGGATTGCACCGCCTCCCCGACGAGGAGCAACCGCCGATGATGAAGCATGACATCCTTCGGGGTGTGTGAGGCCAATCCATCCAACACAATGGATGCCCTTGGGTGTTACATTTACACCTTTGGTCACGCCAGTTAGTTCCTTCCTTTAGTCACGCTTAGGAACAGTTCAGCAACCCTTCCTTGTTGTAACCATTGACACGGGCACACGCTGTGACTGGACCTTCCACTCCCCTGAGTGGTAAACGGTGTCCGCTGATCTATTGATCATTTCTCCTTTCTCCCTTATTTTGACAAAATACAAGATCATATCTGCAATCAGTGAGGTACTGTTTAAGGGCGGCGTATGTAGTCACTTTTGGTGTACGTTGTAATGCTGCTTCTCTTAATGTTATTCGTTTTACTTGAGGCGGGGTGATAGCAGTACCTCCTGCTGCTCCTCTTGAAGTGTAATCGTCAACTATTACTGGATGTGCTGGTGGTGGTAATGGAGCCGGTAAAGTAGGTGTAGTAGTAGTAGGTTGGTCCTGGGTTGCTGGCGTAAAGGTATTGCCAGGACCAGTGGCAGGAGGAACAGTGGAGAGTGTAGTGTCGTGAGCAGGGTTGGGGGGAGTAATATTTTGAGGAGGATTTGTATTGGCATATTCTGGGACCGTGTCATCTAAGTAAGAAGAAAGAAAAATTTCCGCTGCGGTCTGTTTATGACGGAGTTTCGTTGGAACCACTGGTGGCGGTAAATTACTGGGTACTTCCGAGGTGGCCTTAGGTAGACCCTCGGCGAGAAGGGGATACATGCCTTTCATAAGGGCATTTCTTTGTCGGTCTAATTGTTCTGCTCTAACTCGTTCACCTTCTTCTAGTAGTTCTTTTTCTTGGGCTTTTTCTGAATCTTGTCTATGTTTCTCTGTTTTTCTAAGTTCTTTCTCTGTTCTTTTATGTGATTCTTTACGCCATAATTCTATGGCATCTTTCTGGGATTGTCTGGCTTTCTTTTTCCAAAGTGCTTCTTCTACTCTCATGATGCAATCAGCATCCCATGTCCCTGAGACAGGCCATCTATACTTCTCTTCCAGATTCTTGGTATAATCAACCCACAAGTCTAAGTACAGTATGGCATCTAAGCCATGCTTGTGGTACATAAAATGTCCGGGAGTGTCCCTAGGAGGGACAGGAATTGCTTCTTCGAGTATCCCTTTCCTAGTTCCTATCTGACGTAATTTCGAAAACAGCGGCATAGTTGAACCTTACTTAAACGTGAACACAATAAACACAGTAATGAATAGCAAACAATCACTCATACCACGACATTAAACACATTAAAACATTTCAGACTGGATACTACCTGGTACATACAAAAACAATACTAGAATACTGGATCGCTAGAATACTGGATCACTAGATGCACTGCTAAAACAGTACAGACATACCGGTCCCATAAAGAGACACTTCATACCGTATCCACCTAAGTGAACACGTCTTGACCGGATCTGTGTACCCAGACCCGTCTTGACCGGGCACAAATTAATGAGCCCGTCTAGATGCTCCCCAGCAACGGTACTCACCGGGAAACAGAACTGAAGGCCTCGGACACTCGACACTGGACTGGACTGCTACGGCGTCTGGCTGCTACTACGCATGCGCTTCGGAACAGGTGGGCTTCCAGATACCCCGGACCTTGCTCTCTCGGCTTGGGCTCTGGTCGGGATCCTCCGCATTCCTCACCGCCTCGTCTGGATGCCGGACCGCAGTCTCCGTCTCCTCCATGGGCCTGAGGGAGATAGCAGGAAAACCCGCAGGTGTGCACTGGAATCCGTCACGGCTGTAGAAGGGGTCAGGGGCCTGCGTTTACATCGCCGGCGCGTGGGGAGGGGGAGGGGTTCCTGTTCGGGCGCCAGATTATGTGGTAAATAAATTTACCAGACTATTTTTCTATACATTAAATGACAATAAGGATAGCTCAAAAATGAGAGGCAGAGTCCGTGGTATCTGAGTCATACGGGCTTTAATTAAGTATCCCCAGATACTGGACATCGGGTTCCATCACCACTAAGGTTCAGGGAGGGATATTCAACATTTTATTAACATCACACATTATATATAGTAAAACTGTATAATGGAAATGAATACAGTAGGCGTAGCGAATGAAAAAGAGAGAAGATAAGAACACATGTGCGTAAAAGAAGGCGTGTACAGGGGCGTACACGGAGGTGTGTGCAGGAAACGTCACAAAAGTGTCATAGGTGGGTGGATGCATAGAGAGATTCTGCAGGGTCAGCAGAAACTTTTACCCTGGATGCGTGCGCAACTGAGCATGACGTGTAACTGGGGAGAGCTGGGGGCTTGACTTTAGCACTAGTAGAGGAGTCTGGTGTCTGGGGTGTCAGAACGACCTGCACTATAGCATATCTGATATCTCATGTTTGGAGGATGTGTTGTCTGAAGTAAAAGGTCTCTCGGGCAGAGGCCGTTCAATACTGAATGCTAGTGCATGCATATGGTTCTTCATGCAATGCGCAGGGGCCATGGGTCTACCATGGTAACGGGTGCAGTAAATTACGTGCAAGGAGACAGGAAAGCTAGGCCCTTTGCTCTGCAGGCTGGAATATGTTTACCTATTTCACTGAACTGGAATGTGTTTTTGCGGAGGCTGAGCAGATAACATGTAGGCAAAATACCGTCTTGGCAGGCAGGCCAGGCCGAGCCGGGCACCGCTCGCCTGGGCAGGAAGTAAGGTAGAGGTCAGGGATGCGTACCTAAACTGCAGCTTTCAGAGACAGAAAAGACTCGGAGCCTCAATTAAGGGCCTGGCTCGGCTGAGCCAGAAAAACGTGTGCTTCGCGCTATTTAAAAGTGCACCCTGTAAAGACGTTGGCACCATAGGCCTAAAAGCCAATTTAACGTGGTTTTCTTGGAGAACTGAATAACTGACATGTCAACAATGGACGCAAATGCATGTGCGTCTTCATGGCAGGCACGGGAAGGGAATTACACGACATACATGGAACATGGGTGCATAGATGGGGTGCAAGTGGGGGACACATTGGCTACCTAAAAAATTCTATTTCCTCACTTCCTCGCAGAAATCGGAAAGAAGAGGATGGTCAGAACACAGGGAAGAGCACGTCAAGTCCAAAGACAAGGAACCTGCTCAAAGTAAAAAATTACAATTTCCAAGAAAGAAGGTAGCCAGTATTAAAATAATCAAACATGCCGAGGATACTGAGGACACAGCTGAAAAACGGAGAGTGGGCCCAGACAATGCTAGACAGCGCAGCAGAAGTGACAATAGCTCGCAAGATCCTGATGAATTATCTGGAGACAGTGGACACGAATGAGTGCATTCAGGTGGAAACTGCAGATACCAGAGTTAGCAACCTCATAAAATATATGAAATAACATTACGTATAGAGGGAGATAAGACTAGGAAAATAAGGGGTCTGTTTTGGGACAACCTTTCAAAAGGCTATGACATCCTATTAGCTGAGAAAGACTGGCCACCAGAGTTTGTCAGGGAGTGCCCTCATGGCAAAGAAATGATTATGCCTGCCTTCTCAAATATTATTCCAATTCATAGAAAATACATATATGCAAGAAAATGGGCAGTAGCTCAAGCTCCTGCATTATATAAAAATCATGTAGGATGGGATGAGGACTCTCCTCCTCACAAAATCCAGTTAAAATGTCAACCCACTGCACAAAGGCAGTACCCAATTAAGCAAGAAGCTAAAAAACAAGTCAGGGAGATCTTAGATCAACTTGAATACCAAGGGGTGATCGAAACATGCGCCTCTCAAATGAACAATCCTTTGTTTCCTGTCTCCAAACCAGACGATTCATATCGTCTAGTCTTGGACTAAAGACACCTTAACTCATGTTGCAAGACATTTGCTGTACAAAACTCACACAGTGCAGCACTAATGAATAACATCGTTCGCAAAAAATACAAAACAACATTAGACATCTCTAATGGTTTCTTTTGTCAATATATTGCACCTGAAAGCAGGTATTTAACCACTTTCTCAATAATGGGGTCACAGAATAATTTCTGTCGACTCCCACAGGGATTCAAGAATAGCCCAGGATTATTCTCAGCAAGGGTAACAGAGTTACTACAAATATATGATGATGAGGCATTATCGTATGTCGATGACATCTATCTCACAGATGATGACCTGGATACTCACTTGAAAAGAGTGAACACCATAATACTTGGGTTCGCAGCAGAGGGTTACAAATTCAACTTTAAAAAGTCACGAATTGCCCATCTAACTGTCCTGTTTTTAAGATATGAAATATCAACTGAAGGCAAAAGCCTAGCAGACAACTTCTTAGAGAAGTGTGCTGTACTCCAAGCACCAAGAACGCTGAAGAACTTACAATCAATACTAGTGTGACGGAGTCCCGCCGTCTTCTCCCCCCCCAGGATTCTTTCCCCCTGTGTCTCTACCTCATCCTGGGAACGTCCACACGAACTCTGGCCAGCCGGTCCCTCGGGTTCGCCCCCGAGACGGAAAAATAACATTGACCCACAGTCCCCCGCCTCTCTCTTCGATACAGGAGCCAATCACGGACCTGCAAACACCGGAAGCACTACCCTGCGAAACCGGAAGTCCCGCCCCGGAAAGAGCGTCAGGACCGGTGAAAAGCGTCCCGAATCACGGAAACAGGGTCGGAGAATCGTGGCAGGATACTCAGGCTGGCGACAGAGGAGAGGAGACAACCGAAGCAGACGAGTGGTCAGAGGAGTGGTGGAACCCTTAAGGAGGAAGCTGAAGAGCGGCCGTAGCTCACCTGGAGAGCTACGGCAGACCGCGTGAGTACCTGTAAACCGCCCCTGGAGCGCGTTAGGTGCTCTCTGTATATATTGTATATAGTCTCTATCTTTGTAGGCACCACGCACTTAGTGTTACCACTGTAAAATATTGTAGAGCATTTTTCCACCGAGCACGGCCCCGAAGTCCCCCACACGCCCAGTACACCCTTGTGGTCTCGCTATCTTGGTTTTGGACTGTCGTCCCTCTTTTCCCCCTTCCCTCACGACTTTCCGCTCCGCCCCTTCACCTCCCGGTATTGGTAGTGGCATAACTGCCGATTTGCGGTTCAGACTAACGGTCCTCTCTCTCTTCTTGCCCTCCGAGGTATCTCCACACCCCTCGAGAACCTACTACCCGGCAAGAACCTTCCGGAGAGAACTGCACATCAGAGACGCCGGACCCGAACACCAGGACCCCTTCTTTTCATGACATCTTGTATGACTGTTGTACTGCGAATAAACTACCTTAAAAATAGCACACTATCTCCGGCCTCCTCGCCTGATTTACCGGCCCGCGGGCACCCCACCACCACATCTGGTGTCAGAAGTGGGATCAGCCGGTAGCATGGAGGCCGTGATGAAGAGGATGGCCGAATCCCAGGAGCAGCTGGGCAAACTCATGGAACAATTCTTGAAAACGGCCGAAGACGACAGGAGTCAGCTCCATGATGTCCTGAAAGGCCATGGAACAGTACAGGAACAAGCTTTGGGGAAATTGACAGATGTCCTGGGCCAACCTAGACCCACGACCTCTCTCCCATCCGTAGTGTTACAGAAATATGTCCCCGGTGAAGACCCCGATTACTTTTTCACCAATTTTGAGCGGTTGTCCCAAGCAGCGAACTGGCCTGAGGATCGATGGGGACAGTATCTGGGTCCTCTGCTTACAGGAGACCTACAGGCCGCATACCAGCAGGCCAACATCCAAGGTACCACCCCCTATTCGGACATAAAAAAGTGCATCCTTGAACGCCTGGGCGTAGATGATGATACGTATAGGATGAAACTCAGACAAACCAAGGAAGGACCCCAAGAAAATCCACGAGCACTGTCCTTCCGCATCAGAGATCTTGTCAACCGGTGGCTTAAACCGGACGCTTCCACAAAAGAGGACATCATCGAAAAAATCTGTCTGGAACAGTTCTTAAACTCCCTTCATCCCGCCACACAGAGATGGGTACGGCAACACACGCGGCTCACCCTGGAGACCGCTGTCGAAATTGCCTGTGCATACGGACGGGCTCAAGACCTACAACGGGGTAAGGACGAAGCTACCCACAGGACACAACCCTCCAACACCAACCGATTCTCAAGGCCACCTCCACCCCGAAGACAAGAACCGGCTCCTCTCTTGCCTTCCCCGATCATATACCGTCCACCCAACCCTGGACCGCAATGCTATCATTGTGGAAACTACGGCCACATAGCCCGTATGTGTCCCCAAAAGGAAGTACCTATGGAAATTGGAATGGTACGGAACTATGTCTGCAACACCCCCGGGGCTGCTCCCCCTCCGTTTCATTGTCCCGTGCACATAGACGGACAAGAAGTAATGGCCCTCGCAGACTCAGGGTGCCGTCAAAGCGTCCTTCGTCCTCAGGACTTGGATCTCCAACAGAAGGCTCCAACAGGGGCAGTGGCCATTCAGTGCGTGCACGGCGACACTAAACGGTATCCCACCACCCGGGTTCGGGTCCAGCATCCCGGAGATACAGGAACCGACCTCACGGTTGGACTCATACCAGCCTTACCAGAACAGGCAATCCTGGGGAGCGATTACCCTGGTCTCCCGACATTACTCCAGGACACGACAGACTCCCTGGCCCAGTGGTGGAAGGAGGTCCCCTACCCTCAGTCACCGACCGGAAGCCCGGGGGAACTGAAACCCCACAAAAGCAAGAGACAGAAAAGACAGGAGAAGATGTCATACGCCTCTGCATATCCAGTTGAGGTGGAGGAGCACCCATGGCAGACAGACCAGGAGTTCCGCGGGGCTCAACAGGAAGATCCGCTTCTACTGGAAGCCTGGGGAAGGGCCCTAGAAAACGAAGACCCTACACAAGTAGGTCCTTATTTCTTCAAGAAAAGGGGTTTGCTGTATAGAAAGGGGGGCCCGCAACAAAACCCTCAATTGTTGATCCCTAGCGCCTTCAGAGACAAAGTCCTGTTCTTGGCCCACAGCCACTTGTTGGGAGGACACTTTGGGGAGGAAAAGACCAGCCAAGCCATCCTTGACCGGTTTTACTGGCCAGGTATACATCAGCACATAAAAACCTATTGTCGTGAGTGCGCTGTTTGTCAAAAGAACAGTAGGTACCGACCTCCTCGGGTACCCCTGTGTCCCTTGCCTCTCATCGACATACCATTCAGTCGGGTGGGAATGGACATTATAGGGCCCCTATTGCCCTCCCGCAGTGGTTGCCGATATGCCCTTGTCATCGTGGACTATGCCACGCGTTTCCCGGAAGCGTTTCCTCTACGCCAGCCCACCGCCCAAAATATCGCCAAGGCGCTCATCACTCTGTTTTCCCGCGTTGGCTTTCCCCGTGAGATCCTTACAGATCAGGGCACCCCCTTCGTCTCTGCCCTGATGAAGCAGGTCTGCTCCAGGCTAGGGATCAAGCAAATCAGGACTTCAGCCTACCACCCTCAGACAGACGGCTTGGTGGAACGCTACAATGCCACCTTAAAGCAGACGCTAAAGAAGATGTTGGGACTGGAAGCCAAGAGGTGGGAGGAGCTCCTCCCGCTAGCCCTTTTTGCCATCCGGTGTAAACCCCAGAGTAGTACTGGCTACTCCCCATATGAGTTGCTATATGGAAGACCCCCTCGTACCCTGCTGGAGATGGCACAGGAAGCGTGGGAGGCTGACCCGGACCGTACACGCCCTTTGCCTGAGTATGTCAACAACTTGAAGACCCATCTAGCCCAGATCCGAGAGATAGTAAAACAAAACATGGAAAAAGCGCAAGATAACCAGAAAAGGCAGTACGATAAGGGCACCAAAACCCGGACATTTTCCGTTGGAGACCTAGTCCTCCTCATGATGCCCTCATCAGACCACAAACTCCTCGGACAGTGGCAAGGACCCTATGCCGTCCTACGGCAGGTGACCCCGGTCACTTATGAAATCGAGCTCGACCCCACTAAAAATATGACTCAGATCTACCACGTCAACCATCTGAAGAAATGGGAGGGACCCCGTCCTGTCCTAGTCGGAGACAGTCCTCCGGTCCCCTGTGCCTTTGCTCCCTGTCTAGACCCTGCCCTGACCCCGGAACAGATACATACCCTTCGCGCAGCCCTGTTCCCCGTACAGAATGTGTTCTCTCCATACCCTGGTAGAACCACCGTCACCAAACATGCCATAGACACTGAACCAGGGAAGGTAGTACGGTTGCGTCCTTACCGTGTCCCTGAAGCACGAAGGGCTGTCATAAGACAAGAAATCGAGGACATGTTAAAGATGGGAATCATCGAGCCATCGATCAGTGAGTGGAACTCCCCGATCGTTCTCGTTCCGAAACCTGACGGGTCTGTCAGGTTTTGTATTGATTTCCGCGAAGTGAACAAAGTGTCCAGATTCGACACATACCCCTTGCCGAGAGTCGACGAAATGGTCGAACGGATAGGGAAGGCTAGATACATCTCCACCCTCGACCTCTGCAAAGGCTATTGGCAGATTCCCCTCCGAGACCAAGATAAGAAAAAGACCGCCTTCTCCACTCCGGAGGGGTTGTTTCAGTTTATTGTTATGCCTTTTGGACTCCACGGGGCTCCCGCCACCTTCCAACGGGCAATGAATCAGGTCCTGCGGCCACACACGGAGTACGCAGGAGCTTATCTCGATGACATTGTCATCTACAGCGACAGCTGGGAACAACACCTGATCCACCTACATGACGTTGTTTCTTCCCTGGGCTCCTTCGGTTTTTCCATTAACCCCGCCAAAACAACCCTGGCGGCCCAAACCGTCCAGTACCTGGGGTTCCTGTTGGGCGAAGGAATGATCAGACCTCAGAGGTCCAAAACTGAAGCCATAGAAAACCTTCCCTTCCCGAGAACCAAGAAAGATCTCCGTGCGTTTCTCGGGCTTCTCGGTTATTACCGGAGGTTCGTGCCGAACTTCTCTCAAAGAGCCGCACCTCTCACAGATCTTCTTAAAAAGGCTACCAACACCGAACAGGCCCTGAAGCATCCTACCCCTCTCCTATGGCAAGCGTTTTCTGACCTGAAGGGAGCCCTAACCTCGAGTCCGGTTCTAGTGAGTCCAGACTATGGCCGACCCTTCATTCTCCAGACAGACGCCTCCGACCAGGGATTAGGGGCGGTTCTGTCTCAAAAAGACGAACAAGGGAACGAGAAACCCATACTTTACCTAAGTCGAAAATTGTTCCCCAGGGAACTTAACTATGCTGTGGTTGAGAAGGAGGCCCTTGCCATTAAGTGGGCTATCGAAACCTTAAGATATTACCTGGAGGGCCGGGTTTTCACAATCTATACCGACCATGCCCCCTTGGAATGGATGGCCCGGAATAAAGGACACAACGACCGGGTCCTCCGCTGGTTCCTTTCCCTCCAACCCTTCCATTTCCGTACCCAACATCGAAAAGGGTCGGAACAAGGAAACGCCGATTTTCTATCCCGGTACCCCCTCTCGTCCTCTCCTGCCCGTACAAGAAGGACAGCTAGGGGAAGGGAATGTGACGGAGTCCCGCCGTCTTCTCCCCCCCCAGGATTCTTTCCCCCTGTGTCTCTACCTCATCCTGGGAACGTCCACACGAACTCTGGCCAGCCGGTCCCTCGGGTTCGCCCCCGAGACGGAAAAATAACATTGACCCACAGTCCCCCGCCTCTCTCTTCGATACAGGAGCCAATCACGGACCTGCAAACACCGGAAGCACTACCCTGCGAAACCGGAAGTCCCGCCCCGGAAAGAGCGTCAGGACCGGTGAAAAGCGTCCCGGATCACGGAAACAGGGTCGGAGAATCGTGGCAGGATACTCAGGCTGGCGACAGAGGAGAGGAGACAACCGAAGCAGACGAGTGGTCAGAGGAGTGGTGGAACCCTTAAGGAGGAAGCTGAAGAGCGGCCGTAGCTCACCTGGAGAGCTACGGCAGACCGCGTGAGTACCTGTAAACCGCCCCTGGAGCGCGTTAGGTGCTCTCTGTATATATTGTATATAGTCTCTATCTTTGTAGGCACCACGCACTTAGTGTTACCACTGTAAAATATTGTAGAGCATTTTTCCACCGAGCACGGCCCCGAAGTCCCCCACACGCCCAGTACACCCTTGTGGTCTCGCTATCTTGGTTTTGGACTGTCGTCCCTCTTTTCCCCCTTCCCTCACGACTTTCCGCTCCGCCCCTTCACCTCCCGGTATTGGTAGTGGCATAACTGCCGATTTGCGGTTCAGACTAACGGTCCTCTCTCTCTTCTTGCCCTCCGAGGTATCTCCACACCCCTCGAGAACCTACTACCCGGCAAGAACCTTCCGGAGAGAACTGCACATCAGAGACGCCGGACCCGAACACCAGGACCCCTTCTTTTCATGACATCTTGTATGACTGTTGTACTGCGAATAAACTACCTTAAAAATAGCACACTATCTCCGGCCTCCTCGCCTGATTTACCGGCCCGCGGGCACCCCACCACCACAACTAGGTTTCCTGAATTTCGTAAGAACTTACATTCTAAATTATGCAGAGAGGGTTAAACCTCTCTATGAATTAATAAAACCTGATTTTAAACCAATCAATTGGACTCAGGAACACACAGAAATTTTGAGATCATTGCAAACAGACATGTTAGCTAAAACAAAATTACAAACTCGCGACAACACACGCAACCTTGTAATCAGAATCATCCCAGGAAAATGCGGATTCACGTACCTGACCTCTAATGAGGGCGAAACGGTACCAATAGCTTACAAATCACATTTTTACACAAAAGCTGAAATAAAATTCAGTTCCGCTGAAAAAAATCTAACCGCGGTTCAGACTGCTGTAGCAAAAGAAAGAGCCCTAGCACATGGTAAACGAATAATAATCGTTGCACCAGTACCGGCCCTAGAAGCAGTAACAAAAGCAAGCATTCCAAATGCTAAAGCACTACATCCGAGATGGATCCAATGGGTTAATTCTCTTGCTGCAACAGACGTAGTATACGAATTTGATCCTAATTTAAAAACACAGGAATTTCTACAATATGAATATTGTCCGCTGCCGACTGAAATCCTGCCTCTAGATGACTACGGCTGTATAATATATACAGACAGATCAGCACAACCCGCAGTTGGGGGTAAACAAGCATACAGTGCTGCGTGCGCGATTGTTAAAGGTCGTTGGCACAAAGGAAAATTTAGACCACTGGTCACTAAAACGCAATCTCTAGGAGATTGTACAGCTCAGCGAGCTGAACTACTAGCATTTAACATGGTGCTAGAAAATACCGATCGCGAATTCCCCACACTAATAGTGTGCGATTCATATTACTGCGTTCAGTCTTATAATGAATACTTGCAGAACTGGGTTCAAAACGGTTTCAAAGATTCAAAAGGTGGCACAATTAAGCATAAAACGCTTTGGGAACAAGTAGTTCTTTTACAGAAAGAACTACAAAAGACTCACGTGATACATACACTGAGTCACCAACGTGATGGCGTTCACGTTGCTGGGAATTCATTGGCTGATGAAGCCGCGAAGGCAGCTGTGCAAACGGCTTCCGTAGCTGCTATTACCCGGTCAAAAACAAAAATAGACGGCAATATAATGCAAGCTGTCAGTGCGTCAGTAAAACAGGACAGAAAAACACTCCCGAAAGGCTTTCCAGTAAAGTACTCATGCATAACTGATGCGAATAATGTTCCTTTTGCTCGAATCCCTGGAGTGGGGGATAGGGCAATTCCAAACATGGAACACAGGTTGGGACTAATTACAGCGGCACACGAAGGGCTCGCTTTGGCACATGCTGGTGTTTCCGCCACAATATCATTATTAAAACAGAGATATTGGTGGCCGCGCATGAGAATACAAACTAAGAAATATGTTCTAGAATGCGGAATATGCCAAAGAATGAAAGTATCAACAGTGAAACGACCAGTGCAGACACCCCTTCTAATCTCAGATAAACCATTAGCATGTGTTTACCTAGACCACTGTGGTCCCTTACAAAGGGATGGTAACTATAAATATATCATGGTCGCAGTGGATTCCTGCACGAGATTCATTAGGATGTGTCCCCAGCGCTCGGCCGACGCCAGAACTGTTATAAAAGATTTGCGATTCTATATCGGCACATACGCAATTGGCATGCTACATTCTGACCAGGGTCCTGCTTTTAGCTCTCGAGCTTATAAGGAGGCCATGACTAGCATGGGCATTGCGGTACTCTTGTCCCTTCCATCCTGAGGGAAATGGGATTGTGGAAAGAAAAAACCGGGACATAAAGCAATCTATAACATTGAGGGTATTAGGTTCGGGTGATGGGTGGGTCCAATATTTAACAAGTGTCCAACGTAGTCTTAACAATCTGCCAAGAAATTCTCTTAAAGGTTTCAGTCCGTACAAACTATTGTTCGGAACTAGAATGCATATTCAGGACTTAGATAGTCAGACTTAAGTGGTAGAAAGAAAATGCTTTGACATCAAAGATCGTTTGGCTGTTTTACAGGACTTAAATGAAACAAGAAAAGACCTGAGCAACATAAAGTTAAAACAGCAGCCAACAGCCACTGAAGATAAACCACCTGTCCCAGCAAGGCCTGTCTGGATTCCAAAGATTAGGGATCTGGTCAGAGAGAAGATTGCGGTGAAGAGGGAATTTGGGCCTTCTTACAGAAAAGCAGTACCTGTCTTAGCTGTCAGCGGAACAAGATCAGTAGTACTACCGCCCCTTGCTGGTAAAAAGGAGAACCGAGTTGTATCCATCGACCTGGTAAAACCACAATCATGTGGCCAATAATAAGTAGTAGGCCCAGTGGACTCCCAAGAAATAGCAGAATACCAAAATGTGCTACAATCCAAGAGGTTCAAACTGAGAGACTAATCACATTTGATAAACCTGCAGTGAATAAAAAAGGACTATGTAACAATTCCATGGAACTTGTGCCTCTGGAAACCCAAATTGAAACAGTTCGTCAAGAATCATCTGTCTACAACCATGTAGCCTCAGACTATGATAATGAAACAAAAAATGAAAAAGCAAAAGAAAATTTGGAAGCAATTCCAACAATTGACAGAACTGCATCTGGCTACTTCATCAATTTCAATAACTTTTCTGAAGATCCAAGCGAACCTGAAGAAATGCCAACAACAAAAATTTTCAAAGACAAATTAACTGAACTTTTTCATCAACTCAAAGAAACCTATCTGATTTCTCCATGGATTGAATTTTGGATTGTCTTAGGTGTACTTTTCCTCCTGCTTTGGCTCATCATGGTACTTTGTTTGGGAAGATTCATTGAGGGAAAATACAGTACAATGGACACAGCAAGTCAGAACATCAACTTGGTCCTAAAGCCACCCAAGTCATCTCACATCGAGAAAAGAGAACTATCATCAGTGAATGTGACAACCATTCCAATACCCGGTGGGGTAGCTTGGGACAAAACGGATTACGAAATCTATGGCCCGGTTGAACTCTTGAAATATCCACATCAATTCAAGGTTTCATTAAGTGACTTTGTAAAACAAAGTACATTCTCTGATGATTGGGACTTTGAAAGCATAAATAATATGATGTCAGATTTAGTATTGTCAGCAAAATTTACAGAACATGATTATTTACAGGGTTCATCGAACTATGAACAAATGTACTGTTACAACCACTTTGCACATCACTATTTGCATAAATCTGCTCAACCTAGAGATGTTTTAAGTATAATCAATGGGAACATTGCGCAACTCCACCAAAAGTCAGTTTAAAAACATTTTATGAGAAATTCCCATACTTCTCAGGGTTTAACACAAGTGATGCAGAAACGTTTTATTTTAAACTGTTAAATGAGACAGGGATGAAAACAATGTTGACAAATACTAAATTGATTTATTCTGAAACATTTTATGAAAATTATGATTACATTTGGTTTTAATTTCTGGAAAGACAACATTGAAACAAAAACCATTTGGGGTACAAAAAATTGGCAGGTCCAAGGTTTAGAAGCATTATTTAGAGCCTGCATGATCCCCGAACAAATAATATTTTTGAATGACACCATTCAACAGACTACTTGTCTTGGCCTAGCTAAGATTAAAGACTTAAATAAACCGTCTATTCCAAAGCCGATACATGATAGTAATACCACTACAGATGTTGAGATAGACGTATCCCATATTTTACAGCAAAACAGAACACATCCTGATTGGAAAAAGTGGTTGATCTGGCCAACAGACACAAATAACTGTCAAGATAGATTCCTGAACAAAATACAGGGGTTCAAAATGACCAGACCAGACCCTAGATACTCCCAGAGACAACATCCAGGGATAGTAACAACATACAGTGTAGGGAAACTATGCCTTGAATGGCTACAAACATCCACACTGGCTGAAATTAAGCAACACTTGACTTTACTTAAAGACGGTGCTGACTTGCGTGATTTCATAATGGGACCACGCAAACAGCGTCAAAAACGTTTACGCTGCGTACAACGAAGCTTGGAAAGTAATGCAAATTGAGACAGCAGAAAAAATACGAGAAATTGATCGTATTAATTTGGAAAAATCACTTTCTGTTGTGGACAATGGGTTAATGACTCTGTCCTCCAGTATATATTCACTGGACAGTATTGTATCATCTGCTATCGATATAATAGATCAGGACTTACTAATGTTACAACACGGTCAGTCCCAATTACGTTCTATTGTACAGCTAGGCTGGACATTACAAAATCTGCGTTCAGGCTACGTGCCATGGTGTTTGATAAACACAACGTCTTTATTCTCTATCATTAACCTTACTGATAAACAAATCAGTTTGGCACAAAAAGGAGCAGACTATACGATTCTGAGCATTGAAAAACTTGAGAGATTACCATTGACAATGTCAGAAAGACCTGTCATTGAATGGATAATACACGGAATAATTACAATTCCGATAACAACTTTCCAATTTAAATACTGCCAAGAGTATATACCAGCGGGCCAGTATGAAAGGTTGGGTAAAGGGTACATTAAGTCAATATGGAAATTGCCTTACACACACACATGTTATAGTGAAAGGAAACAGAATGTATTTCTTAGTGGTAACAATTGTAAACATTCCCTAAGCAGTATACTTCTGTGCCAAGGTATTAATTTACATGAGGCCTGTGAGGGGACTTCAAATAACCTTTCATGTCACCAGCACAGCACACCTGCAGCACAGATAGAGCCATTCTTTAGACGGCTTTCTAACGGGAGCTATATTCTAATAATGGACCACAGCTGTTGTGGCATGGTGCCAGGGAAAGCCTATCTCGTAAGCATTAGTTCCATGGTCACTTGCTGTATGCAAGTATTGTATCCAAACAGCTCTCCAGATATGGAGTCGACGATTTGGCCTTCCTTGAATATCTCTTCTATACGAATTGATACTTTAAGTAGAATGAAGTCTGTTCTTTTGCAGACAACAGTGCCTTTAACGTCATCAAAAGAAACGTATGATCTCCTAGTTGCAAGGACAACAGCAGAGATACATACCCTTTTATCAACAAATTGCCCCGTGCATTTCGTAGAAATGCTAAGCCAAATCCTAAATATGTCTGATGCCAGTGGTATCCCACATATATTTAAGACAATTTTTTCGGGACTGTTAACACCCTTCGAAGCAGTTCTGGGCATTTTTCCCAATTTTGTCCATTCTGTCTTTGGCGGCCTACCACTACTTTTGGGAGTCGTAGCAGGAATTTTATTTTTCACCCTTCTGGTCTGATATGGCAAGCCAAGTCGCAGACAAGACTCCAGCAACGATGGAAGAAACGATCCTAGCTATACGCTATCGGCACCGCATAACTAAAGTCCTTGGATTAGATAAGAGATCTGAATATGACCTTGTTGTTTCATTCAGACCGATCTGGCAAAATTGCATCTTACCTGTGCTTCGATGTATGCTATGCGGAGAAGAATGCGTGTTGGACGTCTGTCTTACACTACCATCAGCAGTACCATTGGATACAGATACTTTGCTAAGTCCTGTAACGGCTCATGCATCATGTTGTCCCCAGCGGCTACCCATTCTGATGACTGCATTTGTTGAGACTTCACCACTACGATTAGGTGGCAGTGAAGTACGAGCTGAGAGCAGCATCACCCAGGTACGACCTTCTGTGAGCATTGCTGATCCTGACATCGATGATAGCAATCATTCTCACGACTGCACTGTTGCGGCACTTTCAAACTTGATCGAACTTTCACCTGAATACGTAGACCAATTTTTTACGAGTCTGTCTGAAATGATGTTCTCCCCTGAACAGAAAGAATAACTTTTTAAGCAACGAGCACACAGTGTTCCCCTGAACTCTGAATTCGGCCTTCAGCTTTGATAAAAAAAAAGCTACTGAAAACATTTGGAACTATTTTTTTCCCTGAAAGCGAAATTATTTTTTTTAAACTTCCAAAATATTTACCTTTTTCTGGCACAAGTACTCTGCTTAAAGTAGAACTATTCTTAAAGAACAGAGCTTCTATTTTTAGGAAACTCTAGAGACAATATATTACCTCAGCCTCTAGCACATTTACAGCAACTGTATTTATATGTGATGGAATGGTCTCAACCTTCTTTTCTGTATTAAGAGCCATTTCATGTGTAATTTTCGCAAATCGTTCAGCTAATATATATAAGCATGTTTAACTGAATGATTACACTGCTTGAAAAGCGTACAGTACCAATAATCATTTTCGTGTATTTCGCATACACCATTTTGAATGCATAAAATGTATTTTGGGGTGGGTTGGAATACACATGCACCTTTAAATGTTTACTATTGCTTAGTTTTAGTAATGATGGACAGCAGATCGTGGAGTGGGTGATGTGTTTTATCTAGGAACCTGAATCAATATTTCTATTTTATGCCCTTGTACGGCTATGATCAATAATATTCCTATAATGGCATAGGAATCAGATCCATATTTAAGTAAATAGCCCTTGCAGTCCAAAGCATTACAGAAGCTACTTCCTTGGATTCCTAGAAAGCACAACGGGTTCTTTCGACACACCAAACCTCCAGCAACCTGGGAAATCCCCATTTGCTTTTGTTTTGATTTGTCATTAAACTTCTGCGAACACTAAAGGAACAGTCAGTTCTTAGTGATATTTTTATTGACGTCTTATGTCCAAACCTTACATCAAACTCGGCACCTTTCAGGTATAAATATACCAACGTTGACTTAAGCAAACACACGGTGGTGGTTTTGGAGCCGAGCAGCCATCTACTTGCCCGAGAGCCCAGCTGAAACGAGAGCCCACGGACGCTGCCCCTCCTCTTTGACGCACTGAGAGAGACGCTGTCTTTTCTCCTGCTGAGAAATCCAGCTCCGGTGTTCTCAGCCGCCTTCGCGGGCTGCTGGGATATCGAGTCCTGAAAGAGAGATACCAGACCTCCTGCATTCTATTACCCAGGTACGGAGCTGACTAAACCCTTAAAGAGAATTCTTGAATCAGATTCTTGGCAAAACCAACTTAACTTAAACTGCTACTTACTTACTCCTTCCCACGTATTAGGCTTAGGTCAGGTACACCGGGGTAGGCATATTTTAGAAGCACCAGTTGAGTACGTTAGTCAATGTATGTATGTATGTATATATTTTATCCATTTTAAAGTATCTTATGGCTAAGAAACCATATCAATGCTTTTACAGTATTATTTCATAATACTCTTTTTACTGTACGCACTTTACTTTACATTAAGTATTGCAATTATGGCAATTCATTTCTCTTGCATGAGAAAGAAGACTGCTCAATAAATTACACCTTTTATTGAAAACGCCCATCTCTCTTTTCTCTGCACTCTGGTGAAACTAAGTACGCACAATGACTGAGTGAAATAGCTGTCTATTGTTTTCACACGACTCTAGAGATACACTCTTATTCTGAGGGAGCAAAGTTGTCATGTTATATGGTTGTCGGAAGCTAATTCCTTCTTGTCTATCCAGGGAGGTTAAACTATTCCTCGTTTATTCAAGAAAGTTTCTAGTGACCTCTGAGCTAGCTGGCAATCCTTAAGTCTAATATAGTCAGTAGAGACCTAGTCGACCTCAGTCCTACGTCTACACTGCTGAATATATTATTCCAATGCGCAGAGTCTATTGGGAATATAGGAACTACACTACAGGAGGACAGAGCCGGCGAGCGGCAGGGTAGTGCCAGCCAGCCACAGGGAGTGCAGGGGGGAGCCGGGGGCCACGCCGGCAGGCGATAGCAAGTAGCGGGGAGTTGCAAGAGGCGCGTGGCCCCTGTCGTCAGACCTGGGATCTGTGGGCCGTCGCGGCGGGCACTAAAAACTGAAAAAATGGCGCCCACTCTGTGGGAAGGTCCGGGCCTGATGGTGCTGCTCGCACGCCCCCAAATCCTGCCGCAGGTCATCCCGTGGCCACAGCACTCACCACCTCCGGTGGTCTGGTGTTGCAGAACACCAGCGTTTCAAACATTTTCCTTTTTGCCATCTTGCCAACATACAGGGAACACAATAAAACAAAATGCAGACATTTCAAGATTCCAATTACCAGTCCCAAAATACAATCTTTGAAATACAGACTAGCCTGATGTGGAAAGGTGATATACCAAGGAGAAATACCCATGCAGTGACCACAACTAGGGGTCCGTTGATAGTAACAGGGGAAGCTCAATCCCACGGTACACTGCCCAGCGGCCCCATATCTTGCGTTGTTTTTTAGGACAGCCCCATGCCATAAATACTGTAATTTCTGCACCCATACACCTATCCAGCTCCAACTTCCATTTTCCAAGGGTTGGGGGGGAAGTCCCCTTCCAGAGCTGTGCAATGTTGCATTTAAAAATAGAGAGGGCCAGAAAGAGTACATGTTGCTTATATCTGTTGCCCCCTATCTCATCAGTGCTAGAGGAAGAGTTGTGGATCATATGGAAGTTTCCATGATAGGATGTTACTAAGACATGAGGAGACTCCCCGCCAGAAGGGCTGTAATGCGGAACGCCCCCATACCATATGAAAGAAATTCCTTCCTGCCTATTGCATCTCAAGCATGTAGAGGATTGAACAACGCCTATTGTCCGGCGTCTGGTTTGGGTATAGTATGCGCGATGTAAATATTAGAATTGTATAAGACGGAATCGTGTAGATACCGCCACGCCTCGAGGGCTGGCAATGGCCTCCGCCCAGTCATCGTCAGTCAGGTCAGGAATGTCCTCCTGCCATGCGCTCCTGAATTTGTCAATGGTGGTTCTGGTACGGGTTATCAGTGTTTGGTAAATTTGTCTAATTTTATGTAGGCCCAAATCCCCCATCAATACGTGCCCCTCAAGGGGATGGAATTCAGGGAGGGATTCTAGGGTCTGAATCAGAGGGTTCAAAGCATGCCGAAGTTGAAGATATTTGTAGACCTGGGCCGTGTGCAGTTGGAAGTCACCCTGAAGCTGCTGGAACGACTTTAATGTAGTGCCCTCATACCAGCACCTAAGGTCGAGATCCCCACCAAGTCCCATCCGCGGAATACCTACAAAGCCGCTACAGGACGGAGATACATACCATGCCACAGGGGGGTTGCCTGGGTTAGTGTCCCCTGCCATCCCATCAGTCGGATTGTGGCCCACCAGAGCTGAATCACCACCCTACACGCCGAGGGCAATGCGTCTATAGCATTAGAGCTATAAAGGAATTGAAGGAGAGGGGTCCTACCCATTGCGGCATGTTCAAGTGCAAAGGCCGGGTCCGCAGGGGAATTGTACCACCATTCATCAATTATTAGGACGTGTGAGGCATCATAATAGACGCCCGCGACTGCGAATCCGCCACAATAAGTGGACTGAGTGCACGTACGGAGAGCTACCCTGATCGCACCCCCATTCCAAAGAAATTTATTAAGAATCGCATTCACTTGTGTGAACCAGGATCGTGGAATCTTGAACGGGAAATTTTGCCATTTATAGAGTATTCTGAGCAACGAGATCATCCTAAAGATGGCCGACCGGCCATACAGTGATAGTGGGAGGGAGGACCGGTTACCATCGGGCCAATATTTTTGGCCCATGAGACCTTGGAGCAGGGCGATATGAAGATCCCCAAGTATTTGAAACCCTCTGTTGCATGTGTCAGCTGTGCTGCCCAGGTACCTCACCACTGATTACCACAAACTGAGATGAGCACGGATTTGGAGGGGTTAGTGTGTAGACCGGTAGTTTCCCTGAATACCCTGAGAATTTCTAGGATACGCGGTCCCAAAAGCCACGGATCTGTCAGGAAGAAGAGTACATCGTCCGCATATCGTGCAATGCGGTTGGAGTGCAATGGGGACCATTCAAACCCACGGAGCACTGGGCCACCACGGACCCATGCTGCTAGAGGTTCCACTGCTAGGGCGAATAGCAGCGGAGATAGCGGCAGGGTCTGGGAACTGAGAGCAGCCCTGGCAAATATTGCCAGACCAGCCCCCATGTGGCATATGGCATGTGGTGTGTAGCGAGCGAGTCTGACCACTACTAGTGGGGTTTGGGGGGGGTTCTCCCTCCACAACATTTTTGGAAAAAGACAGACCAAAATGGTGAAATTTACAGCACATTTTTTATTACATATTCAATTGTATCAACTTTCAAAGCACAATAAATGGTAGATGATGACCTTAAAGAGCACCAGGTTACCCACCCAGCCATATATACCCATAGACATTCTTACAGAGAGCACCAAAAATAGACACAAGTAGTGAATCAGAGAGAACAAAGTAAAAGCGAGACCAGCCCCCATATGGTGTGTACCAAGCAAGCGCAGTGAGCAACCACTACTAGTGGGAGTTTGGGGGGTTCTCCCCCAAGAAGATTTTGCAGACAGAAAGGCCAAAACATGGCCTGATTGCCTCACATGACTATGACGTGCTCTGCTGGAAGAATGTGGGTGGGCTGATGTAGCATTACCCAGCTACGCATGGCTCAGGGATAGCACTGAAGGTGGCATATGAATATTTAGTCTAGTGCAGTGACAGAACGATATGTTGTCTCAGATTGACATTGCTGGGAGAGTTACACAATCCACGGTTCATCATTGACTAATAACTGCCAGTTCTACCCTTTGGGGTCTCAGCCAGGGCACTCAGAAGAAAGGGCACACCAGTCATGCTGCTGCACTAATATCTGTCCTTTATAGGCTCCCAGTTATAGAGCATAGGATCTTTTTTACTTTTTATTATTATGATTCGAACACTCTGTGGTCATTTCTGCTTTTGTTCGTAAATGCTTTACCATTAACTCCCTCTTACAGATTGTCCTCTTTCTACATGCTGTCCATTACCGGCTGAAGGAAATCTTGTCTAGGAGGGCACACATTTTCAGGTTCAAATCCTTTTAAATCAATAAACCTTCAACCTATGTACAATGCTCCTTGTGAGAGCTTTTACAAAAGCCTTGGAACCCGGCTCTTTGACAGAGCGTTAAATCTCTCTGAATTCTGGGATTCTCTGGCATCCTGAAAACCTTCTGGTCTACGTGACCTTCAACAGTGGCCATAATGTGAAATAAGCTAACTGTGGAGTTAGAATCATTCGGTGGGAGAGGCAAGTCTGTGGAGATGGTTGATTTCTAAGTACAGGTCTCATGGCCCCAACATCGCCAGCTGTCCCTCAAAAGTGTCACTTGACCTCAAAACCTTTGTTAAGGCGCTGGACGAGAATGGAGCCCAGCCTCCGGTGTAGGCCATCCAGCCTGAACAGGCAATATCACTGAGTAATCTGATGGTAACTCATTCTGAGAGGGATGCTTATAATTCCCTGAAGAACGCTGCCTTAACGTCAACTAGGTCTAGTGATCGTGCATAGACTGAACGTGAGCATGGTATCCTAGCCGGATTTCATGACTGACTCTGGCTGCATTGCAAGGACAAGTGGGTGACCAAAACAATATTGATTCTAAGACTGACCACGCCTTGGGCCAACTGTCTTCTTGCCGGGGCTTGGACAGATTATCCAAAACTCATACTTTGGGTCAACATGCACCAGAGAGTATACTTACCTGAGATCTCAGAGACCAACTTACATCTGGATCCCGAGACTTAGCCAAGCACTGAAGCCAAGAGTAACACTCTCTGCGTTTGTCTGGCTGTGCCCTCTCTGCAAACAACCACATATAACTCTTTCATGAAGGCAAAAACAGGACAGAATCCACAAATTACTCTATGAAACAGAGGAACCTTGCACATGTCACGGCCTTTAATAAATGCTGAAAATGTAACTATGCTCAAAAAAAGCATGCTTATTATTTGAAGAAAAAGCCCCACCTATCTAGTCTCCCAAATGCACTCACAATCATACAACCTAACACCAGACACACACGCCACTCTTGTCCTGAAGAGGAAGCGCTCTACTTGGCTGAGTTATAGATAATGCACATGAAATGTAGGCGTTATTAACTAAAAATCCTCTCTTTATTCCAGAATATACCCTTTCTTGCTAAGCATGCTACCTGGTGCTGACAGAAGGGCCATTCCTGGTCGAGTCTAACATTGCCCAACATGGGCATCCCAGCCATTGCAACGCAGTAGGGTGATTTTTGGATAGTATGAAAATGTGAAGTAGTAACACAACTTGTGTGTGAAGGCATCCGGAGGGGGCGTATGCTTTCACAAGTGAAACTTGTGAAATATCAGTCAGATGGAGGTTGTACTTGTATGAAGTCTGGAGTGAGCATCTGCATGAGGCTACCTACATGTGTGTGTTTATTTAAATCATATACTGACAGAAGCATCAACGTAGCCTTTTGCTATTCCTAAGTAGCGATTTTTAAGGAATCACTATTTAGGAATAGCAAAAGCCTATGCATGTAGGAATCGCTATTAAAATAGCGATTCCTAAACATTCCTTAATTGCTACTCGCAAATTGCTAGTCCCAATTAAGGAATGCTGTCCCATTCATTCCTATGGGAATGAATTGGAGATTGCATGAGCAATTTGAGAGTACCAGTAGGTTCTCGCAAATTGCTCATGCAATTTCAAGGGTGCAAGGGTGTCAAAATGACACCCTGTTGTACCCCTGAAATTGTTCTCTGCACATATGTTGCACACACACATGCCCTAAGGGCATGTGTGTGCGCAACATGAAACTTTGAAAAATGCACAAAAGTGTTTTTTCAAAGTTTTAGCAAATTACCATGAAGTTCAACTTCATGGTAATTTGCTACTCCTATTAACAAATTCGCTATTTTTTTTACCTTCATGCATTGCATTTAAGGAATCTCAATTTGGGATTCCTTAAATGCAATCGCAATTTAAGGAATCTCAATTTAGAGATTCCTTAAATTGCGATTTTTGCATTTGGGATGATGCATCCCAAATGCAAAAATACCGGGAGCAAAGGGGCAGATTCTGAGAATCTGCCCCTTTGCTCTCGGTATTTACTTTGATGCATATGCCTGATAGTGTGTGTGTTTGATGCAAACTCTACTTGACAACGTCTGATTGCTTATGATTAAGATTGTGTATGTGTTTGTAAAATGTAATGTGTGTGTTGGTTTGATAGGTCCAGCATGTGTTTGATTGCACGTGAGTGTCTGAGTGTGCCTGTGTGTGTGTGCATGTGTGTTTAGCTGAGTGTGTCTTTTGCTGAGACTGTATGTGTTTAATTTAGACTATGTGCCTTACATGGAGGGACAGATGTATCAAGGTATTTTTTTGTCGCAAACAATGCGAATCGCAAAATTGCATTGTTTGCGACAAAAAAACCGGGAAATGGGACGTATGAAAAAAACCGCTTTGCAAATTAAGAAATCGCAAATATTGCGATTTCGTAATTTGCGAGAAGTGGTTTTCTGAGAATTTATTTGTGATTCCTTATTTTGCATGTTTCTAGTTTTGCGAAAATCGCAAACAAGAAATCGCAGCATAAGAAATCGCAACTGGATGTATGAAAAAAATCGCAATTTGCGAATTCCTGAAAATCGCAAATTAAGAAATCGCAATTAACACCAACTACATTCAGGTGGTAACCTCAAAAAAATATAAAAAGGCACCCAGAATGCACTGAATTGATTTCCAAAATGGCTGGACTATACCTGATAGCCCAGAGGCTGCGCATTCAAGGTCTTGCACAGAGGAGACAGAGACAGGAGATAATCTTCAAATTACGCATCACGCTGTTCCAGCAGACTGAAGAGGACATATATGAGAAATACAGACTTCATCCACACACCATTTTGAACCTCATTAATGAATTGAAACCTTTTTTGGAGCATCCAACAGGCAGGACACACTCAATTTCAACCCATGTGCAGGTATTGTACTCACTGCACCTTTTGGCTTCAGGGTCTTTTCAAAGCGTCATTGCAGAGGTTGGAGGGGTGTCACAAAGTGCCCTATCACGCATTTTTCATGTGTTCCTTGATGCAATGCTGAACAGGCTTCAACATCACATCTACTTCTCAAACACCCAACAAGCCATACAGGAAACCAAGTTGGAATTCTATCAAATTGCACGCTTCCCACATGTGATTGGATGCATTGATGGAACTCATATTGCCATCACTCCACCAGCAGCCACAGAATATGTATTTCGTAATAGGAAAAGACACATCTGATGATGACGACATACCTCCACCTAGAAGGGCAGCAGCAGGAGTAGGAGCTGCGGCTGGCCGTCAAAGACGGTCTGAGATTACACGGAATTACTTTTAGGTAAAACAAGCAAAACTACAGATTTACTTATTTTTGCAAGTGTTGTTTTTATTCACAACACACAAACCATAGTGCAGTTTTCAAAATGTAAATTTTGGATGAAAGTAAATGAAAATTAACACAATTGTAACATGAAGCCATGTTCCACAATGCAGTAATGCTCAATGTATTGCACTTTAAACTGTCACTTCTTGCGCTGGCGGCTTGAAGCAGGATGTTCCTGTGGTTGTATGATTTCTTGATCATGTGCTGTGCCAGCACGCCTTCCACTCCTGCGCTGGGTCAAGTGAGTAGTTGGTTCCTACTGCTCCTACTGAAGGTGTCCTCACTGTCAGCTGAAGCAATGAGAGCGCTTGCGCCAGAGTTGGAGGTTTGCAAAATTTCAACAGCAGAGGTCACTCTGTCCAAGCTTTTTGCTATGTTATGGGTGCATTCGCTCATTTCACCCTGCATGTTAATGCTGCGCCTGGTGAAGTTGCTTGTGACAGTGCATAGCTGGTTGATTGCTTTTGTATAGCCTTGCATCCTGAGATGTGCATGCTGTGCAGCCCTGTTGCGAGCTTTCTCCGTACGTTCAAGGGTCAGATACAGTTTATCAATTGATGCAGCCATGCTTTCTTGATTTCTGTTTAATCTTAAAAGCTGTCTATTTATTGATCCGAGGGCCTTATGTTGCATGCGCTGCACGTGAAGCATATCCTGCTCAAGAACAGCAAAAACTGTGCCTGCTTCCATTTGCCCACTGCTGCTCCTACATGTCTCCAACCTGTATGACCGTGTCCTCCTTTGACTTTGGGGTTGGTCTTGTGAGTCACGAGGGCACACTGTGTCAGGCTCACTGTGTACTGTACCTCCATCTACATTGTCATCTTCTTCCAATGGTGGCAGAGGAGCTACATGCCTGCGCTTTCTGCGCACAATTTGAGTAAGGGCAGTGGCATCAGAGCCTCCTCCTTCAGTATCAGATGTGACATGGGGAGGTGATTCATCCCCTTCACTTTGATCCCTGGATTCCCTTGATTGTTCTGCAGATGTAGAGTGAGACATATGAGTTTGTTTTTGTATGTGCATTTTCTGACAAATAAAGTTTTTTTGTTTGAAAAAATAGCTATCACTATACTATATTTCTACCTTCCTAATTATTTACAAACTTCTCATGTGTTTATATGATGGAAATGTGAAATATTTATGATTGCACTACAAATCCCATGATGCATTGTTTGCTACATGTTTCACAGTCTCACTGGACTACTACATTCCTCACACTGAGAACATGCACAGAACACGTACACATGCATTACAAACATTTTATACACTTCTTTCTATGCATCTTTCCTTGTGCAGTTGGTGTAGGGTCAGAGCTATCAACGTTAGCCATTCCACTCACACTCTCTGGAAGCAGGGTTGTTTCAATTAGTTCCTCATGGGGTGTTGGTTGGTCTGCTGTTGATGTACCACCACCAGTTTTATTTGCCTCCTTGATCCTTTCAGCAACCCTCTCTTTGGATCTTTGACGCATGTCATACCATCTTTTTTTTATTTCCTCAATGGTTCGATTGGTAACTCCTACAGAATTTACTTTTTCCTGGATCTCCATCCAAATTTTTCTCTTCCTTGATTCAGGAACTTTTAATGCCTTTTTTCCAAAAAGCACCTCATGGCTACACACCATTTCTTCAATGAGGATTTCTTGTTCCTTTTCTGTAAATGTATGCTCCCTTTTCCTCTTGTCTCCAGACATTTCCTCCTGTGTGTTCTGAGACTCCATTGCACTCCAAACAGGTCTGCTCTGCCTCTCAACAGTGTTCCAACTGCCACTGGGTGTGGCTCAGACAAGCAGGGCTGTGATGTCATCAGCCTGTTCCAGCATTGTAGTTTCACGTTTGTAGCGTTTTCTTAATTTGCGAATTTCGCAAATTAAGAAATCGCAAAATATTCTCAGAATTATTAGCGATTTTTAAGTAATCGCTAATAAATCGCAAAAATGTACATACATACCATTTTGAGATTCAGTAATTGTGATTCGCTAAAAATCGCAATTAATGACTCGCAAAACAGAAAGTTGATACATCTGCCCCAAAGAGAGAGAATAATAGGAAGAGAGGTGGGGAGGCAGCTGTCAGCACAGAAAAGAAAAGGACATTGTCTGTGTCTTCTCTGGGCAGTAAGGAAGAAACAGAGTCATTTTCCTTCTCTGCCCATCCCCGAACCTCCACGAAAGCAAGCCCAGCCTTATCTGAATGCCTTTGCTATTCTTGCCGTCCTGGGACACAGTTTTGAAAACAAAAAGTAGGGGAACGGAATCTTTTTATTAAAAGAAGTAGGGGGCTAGGGCACGCTGTGCCCAACCGATCCCACCCACTTTGACCACTGTGTATTAATATATACAGGCTGTACTTATTTGGGCCACAAATGAGATTTCGGAGGACGGTGGCGCTCCAATAATTAATTGCAGGACAATCACACTCATTATGCAAGACTGATTGCAGGCTGGGAGCCACCGCGGGGCGTGGCAATTCGAGTTTGCCGCCCGGCCTGCATCCAGTGATAGTCGTTCGTCCAGGCTGTCCAGGGAGAGTCACAAGCAGGGCCTTCCAGTGACAGAGTGTTCTGGCGGCGGCTGACTTCCCTCCAATTCACAGGGGGTAATTAAAAGCCGATTGAAATTGCGGCGCTGCCCGAAAACCAGTAGCCAAGCCTCCTTCATTGTCCACAAGACCACAACAAACTAAATTCCCAGATTCAGCAGCAGGATGTGACGCCCACCACAGTGCTGGCATGGACACAACCTGAAAGGGCCCTCAATGACGTCAGGCGCCACGCTGCAGGAATTCACAAGAATGATACAATTTTGCACTAAGATGCGAGTGTGGGCCTGCCAGGCACCAGCAGCCTCATCATTAGCACAAGCCTGGAGCAGCACTCGCACACCACGGGTTGCATGCTGCCGGCTGCCATAAATACTTAACAGTTAGGCAGCACTTCAGTGTCACAGGGTAGCTGAGGGTCAGATACTACAAAGCAATGCATTTCAGTGCAGTAATTCACAGGACCACACTGAAATGCGATAGTCTAAATAACGTCCGATGTGGAGGACAGACAGTGAGACTACTTAACTGACACTCGCGTTCACGGACCAAAAATCGGCCCCAGCATCAAAACCAGCCCCCTGGCAAAAAAACGGCCCCTACCCCATCCAGCCTACCGGGGGATTGCCCGGTGCCAGGAATTAACAGTCTGGCCCTTGATAGCAGGCATCCCTGCCTTGTGCCTCTATGGATATGAAAGGGATCAGAGTGATGGCTGGTAATGCTAACAGAGGCCGTGAGATTAGTGTAGAGTAGCTTAATATATACTATAAAGCAAGGGCCGAAGTTTACTGCCTCCAGTAATTGAAACATATAGATCCAGCTGAGTGAATCAAATGCTTTATATATATCTGCCAAGAAGAGGGCAGCGGGGCATCCCAATGTAGGGGCCATCGCTATAGCATTATGCACTCTCCCTATGTTGTGATGAGTGGCCCTATGGGGCATGAAGCCCGATTGGTCTGGGTGTATTAAATCTGACACACATGTCCGGGGGCGGTCAGCCATAACTTTCCCCAGCAATTTGGGCTCAAAATGAATAAGGGAGATGGGCCGGTACAACGTTGTTACCTAGTTTTAACTGCGATTAAAAATAAAAGATTTGCATATATGTTTAGAAACATAACTGTTCCATTGTGATTAATGGCTTTTCAGGATTATAAATTTATGTTCACTTATTTTTTATTTTTTATTGTAAATGATATGTCTATTGAGAAGATTTTTTTTTATCTTTAAGGTCTTTTAGATTAGTGGCCCTTGATTTACAGGAGGGTCCTGTTTACTACTGTTTTTTGATAACAATTGTTTATTAATACTTTAGGCGAAAAGGGAATCCCTTTTTTTGTTATTTGTTTATAGACACCCTGTCCCTTTTCTTTGTATTAGGGTGACTCCCTTGTGTTTTATGTGCTATTGTAAGTACTACGTCATATGTAAAAGCTCCTTGAAAATTATTGAAACATAAAAAATTGTACTACAATAAAAAATGTGGAGGAGGGGCATTGGGGTGCCCTTCACACACAAATGATTTGCACTGCAGCGTGACCCATTCAGGGGCAGAGGAAAGGTCATGTCACATTACTTCCTGATGTGACATCAATTCTCGTGATGTTCTAGACTGCCTGATTGCAGACGAAAACCTTCACCCCTCCCCCACTTAAAAGGTTGGACACCCCTTCTGTGGTCAGTTACAAGGTGTTCTTTCCTGGAAAAATTCACAGCAGTGTGTTGATAAATGTTTGCTAACCAAAGTTGGCCTTTAGTTTTAATTCTTGTTTAGAACAGTGACTGCGACATATGTTATGTTATACTTATTTGTAGAGCACACGTACACCAGATTGGTTTCATGGCGCTACTCTAAGGGTGCTTGTCTGAGATGTTACTCGTATGCCTGTCTAAATAGCCATGTTTTTAGGAGTACACGAAAACTCATGAGGTCTGTGCAGGATCTGATTTCTAGAGGCAGGGAGTTCCAGTATCTTGGGCCTAGTATGTCAAACCTTGTTCCACCAGAGCGTTTCAGCTTACAAGGAAGGTGCAGTCACTTCGAGTAGGAATGTATAAACTGGGAAGTAAATACATCCATGGGAAAGACGCTATATATTTTTTTGTAACTGGAGTGAAAACAATTATGGTGAAAACAGTGCTGACAACTTTCAATGATGCATTGGTAGAGAAATTAAAGGGGAAGATTTACGAGGGTTTATCGCCACCAGAATGTCACTCTTAGCGATGTTCTGGTGGCAATATCCCCTTCTCCCCTTGTCCTGCTCATCTAACCTGGGCTTCTATTGGAATTCTATAACGCATATTAGCAAGCCCATTATCGCCTTTTAGCTGCAGTTTCTTGCTGCTAAAACGGCGATAATTTTAACGACGTTCTTGCTAATATGCCCCCTGAATTTTATCAACTCTTCTGTATTCCCACACCTCGCTACCATATAGTAACTTGGAGGCACACTTGGCCTGATACACTTTAATTAAGGTACTTGGGGGGTGAGATCCCAATATCTGTGCAAATCTGTGAACAGTGGCAGATGCCTTAATGAGCTCCATTTTCTTACATTCAACTAGAAGCTACCAGTTACTGTGACAGTCAAACAAAATCCCGAGAGACAAAAAGCAGGAACTTCGACTAATGTGTACGAGGCTACCTTAAATGGTTTTGATTTATATATTTACAGGCGCAGAACCACCACACACAATTTGGTGAAAGCAGCTGCGAGATCCACACTGGCCATAAAATCTACAAACTTATCCAATAGCAAATGTAGACCCACTGGAATCCTTGCCATCAGGACCCTGTCACCTGCTTATAATAACACTAGTAGCGATCTGGACCTCATCCCTAGGGCAATCGGCTCAAACAAACAAGAGGGCATGCCCTAACACATTAACGTGCATTATAAACAGAAAGGGGGGAAGAGTACATCCCTGATGTACCCCTCTGCTTGTGCCAAAGGGTTGTGGGCAGTCCCCCCCACCCTTGGAATATTGAAAAGAAGCTGTTGTGTGGGCATGTAGATCACTCAACAGGTGAACAATATTAATTAGAGTCAACCTCCAGCGCAAGTTACAAGCGTCAAAGATTTCTGCGGTTAGACCTGTCAAACACTGTGGTTAGGTCCATGAGGGCAGGATGGATAGATTCGGGCCATTTTTGACCAACCCTGGCTGAATCCATATCAGACAGCAGAGTTAATGTTGTGCTCATCCGCCCACCTCGTCAGCCTATCAAGCACCACCCTGCCCATAACCTTTACTTATGCATCAGTCAGGGAACTAAGTTGATAACATTGAGGGTTGTCTTTGTCCCCCTTCTGAAAGATGGGAACAGTTATGGCAGTAGCCCATGTTGATTGAGGACCTACTTTCACTGCAGCATTTAAAACCATTGTCAAAGGTGGGGCCGAAAGTTCAATGTCGTCCAGAAATAAATCAGGTGGAATCCCATCCGTCCCTGGGGCCTTGTTACGTGTTAGGGCCCAAAGACCCTTAGACACCTTTCTTGAGGGTGAAAACAATATCTGGTCGCCCTCCAAAAGATGCACCCAGGGCGGCACCCCCACAACCAGCTCGCCATTATAGATCCCCTGAAGTGCCCCACCCACTGGCCCTCAGTTATATGGTGGTAAACAACAGTGATCATTATTACTAGACAGGCTAGGGTATTTTATTACCTGACAAAACAAGGCGCTATTCCCCACTTCACAGACTTCGGATAAATTGTCCCAGGCTCTCGCCTTTCCGGCTGGCAAGTTCCATTTTATATTCCCTGCAGCAAGCTATAACTATGGGTCACATGTATCAAAGTTCCATTTTGCATTCCCTAAATAGCGAATTTTAGGTAATCGCTATTTAGGGAATGCAAAATGGTGTGTAAGTAAATAGTAGTTCCCCTAATAGCGATTCCTACAGAGTCGGAATTGCAATTAGGGAATCGCTATTAGGAAATGATACTCCATTCGTTCCTATGGGCCTAAATAGGTGTGAATGGTTTTGCATTACCTAATTTGCGATTACCTAACTGGTAATCTCAAATTAGAAAATGTAAAGCAAAGGGTACCCGGGGCCTAAGGCCCCCCTGAAGCACCCCAAAGAAAATGTGCACATGTAAAGCGCACACATGCCCTAGGCGAATGTGTGCGCAACATGGCACTTAGAAAAATGCAATTTTTGTGCATTTTCAAAAATTGCATGTGGTTACCATCAACTTGGAGTAATTGGTAATAGCATTTCCTAAACGCCCTGTTTGCATTTAGGAAATGTTTGGTACATGTGCTTGGAGAATCGCAAATTGAGATTCCCTATTTGGAGTCGCAATTTTAGGTACTCGCCAAAAATTGTGATTACCTAAAATGCACTGCCAAAGCCTTTCATACTTCTTGAAAGGCTATTTTGCATTCGCAAACGGTCAAATTTAGCGATTTGCACTGATTGAGAATGCAAAATAGGTTGATACATTCCTTCCACGTACCCAAGAGAAACCTCCGATCCGCCGACCTCAACCTTGCCGGAATCCTGCGCATCTGCAGAGCCAGAACAGGTGGAAGAGCCTTCTCCTACATCGTAGCCAAGACCTGGATTCGCAAACGGTCAAATTTAGCAATTTGCACTGATTGAGAATGCAAAATAGGTTGATACATTCCTTCCACGTACCCAAGAGAAACCTCCGATCCGCCGACCTCAACCTTGCCGGAATCCTGCGCATCTGCAGAGCCAGAACAGGTGGAAGAGCCTTCTCCTACATCGTAGCCAAGACCTGGAACGAGCTCCCGATCGACATCAAACGTGCCCCCTCTCTGCACATCTTCAGGAAAATCCTCAGACCTGGCTCTTTGACTGACTGGAGCCGCCTACTCCCCCTCCCCCCAGCACCCTGAGACCCTCATGGGTGAGTACATGTGGCCCTAAGTCCTTATCTTTAGGGACCATCTTTAGAGCTTCCTTTAATTTCGATAAGGCCTTTGTGCCACTGCTATCAAACTAATTGGTCTCTCAGGGCCTGTCGTGCCTTAGGGGGATCCTCAGTAATGTGGAAACCTTCTGGTATATGTCCTCAACGGCACTTAAGATTGAACCATTTGAGGAGGTTAAATCCAGACAAGTGAGAAAGTGACATTTACACTCAGAAAAAAGAGGGATTTTAAACTGGGTGGGCTCAACTTGGGACCATCTAACACGCCTCCTCTAATCTTTGTGGTAAACACACCCTGCGTCATATGCACGTTTCTAGGGTCACTGCCTATTTCACTCAACAGTAGCAAGAGGGGATTCTGATCACTAAAAGCGCCATGCGCAACAATATCTTTCCCGGGAATGGAACTTCATCAATGACTCCCACCCACAGGAAAAAAAACTCATCAGGCCATGGGGTGATTCATTTCTGTTGTGATCTCATGTACTCTACATTCCAGCATTACCTCACTGGAATGTAGAATGTTAAAATGTGCTTTGGAAGTAGCAGATTCTATATTGGTCAGTTACCCCTGGACTCCTGAAGCTGTGGCTAATAAATACAGATCAAGAAGTATTTCCGTCTGTTGACTCTAATTACAATATACTTCACTCCGATTTGGCTACGGTTTAGCCACTGCACGGATCTACGTTACAAAGAAGCTCTGCCACCAGAGAGAAGGAGTATACATCGTGCTTTTGAAAATAATCAGACCTGTATATATATTTTTCAAGACTACGATCTAAGCGCTGAGTTGTCAGTAGTTCTCTACTTCACATGTTATTGGCACTGGAGAAGAGACATAAGTGTGAAAAAAAGGAAGCTGTATGTGTTGAAAGCAACATTTGAAGGTTACGCGCTAGACTGATTGTCGCGTGAAACTGTTGTAGTTCATTTTGCTCTAAAGAAATGAAAAGTTTTCTAGATACCAATGCTATTAAACACAAATCTGTTGCTTTATATCATCCTGAAGCCAACGGCCTAGTAGAAAAAATTAACTGCAGTCTGGTGGAGTGTATATAGTGGGCTCTTCAAAGCAAGGTCGATTTGTGTAAGGCTGTTGAAGAAATGTTGTGGTCTCACAGGTTATGTCCTAATGCTGTTTCTGGCCTTTCACTGTTTGAAATACTACAGGGACGTCCTCCTGCTTCTAGGTTGTGCCCTGCTTGGTTGCGAGAGTGTCAGACCAAGAGTGATCGCATGTTAAGTGTAGACAAAATTGTAAGACCTAATGTTGAGAATTGTCAAGTTAAAATGAAAAGTCACTATGATACTTTACATAGAGTCAAATCTACAGGAAGAGATCTACGTGTGAGTGATTGGGTTAGTGATAAGGATCCTAATCATGTTCCCAAAAGGGATGTCGAAATTTAAATTTCCAGTCAGAATTTAAGTTGTGACCAGGAATGCAGTGAGAAGAAGCAGGAATGAATGGTGGAATAAAGGAAGAGTTGTGAAGGTGCATCCTCTTGATGTTCATCCTTGAGATCTTTCTTTTCCATTTAATTTGTCAATGCATCCTCATGTTGTTCCTTCTCGATCTTCCACTTTTGACTTTTCTGAGTCGAGTCATTCTTCTCATCCTGTTTCTGAACGAAGGAGCAGTAGCCAAAATATCGGTCAACCTTTAAGGTTTCGTGATTGAATTTTTCTTTATGTTTCTATGCTGTGAATATTAAGGGGCACATTAGGAAGTCTGCCCGCCATCCCGACGCAAAAAGGGACCACCCGCCATAAGGGCGGGGGTCCCGTGGGGGACATTAGGATGCGCCTGCCACAGTGGCGGGCGCATCCTGCATTCCTGACATTGTGGCGGGCGGTGCAGTCAGAAAGCGATGCGGTGCCTGCCATATTGTGCATGGAACTGTACGGTACCCCCCATGTGCACTTCCCAACCCCCAGAATCCCTGGGATCCCGCTATGGGCCCCTAATGTTAAGAACCGCCTGCCTTTCCGTGGCTGCTTTGCAGCCACTGAAAGGCACATCCCAGCCTGCATAGTAATATGGATGGCAGTGTCTACCAGACACCGCCACCATATAAACTGCTTTTCCGCCCGGTAGGCAATCGGGTGGATTGCCTACCGGCAGATACCCGGCGGGCAGTCTTCCCATCCGGCGAGATCCCCCCGCCATGGTAATGTGGTGGGGGGGGAATTAGAGGCTGGCGGTGGTTTTGGGCGATCCACCCGTTATCATAATGTGCCCCTAAGTATTGAATTGCTATATTTTAAATATGTTTTACTGTTACTTGTTTTGTTTTTGTTTATAGTAAAGAAAGGAAGATATTGTTATGATCACATTCCAGCATTACCTCACTACAATATAGAATGTTAAAATGTGCTTTGGAAAGGTAACTGACCAATATGGAATCCATATTGGTCAGTTACCTGTGGACTGGTGAAGCTGTGGCTAATAAATACAGATCAAGTAGTATTTCTGTCTGTTGACTCTAATTACAATATACTACCCTACAATTTCTTGTGGTCAAGAGACAAGCTCCAGCTTTGGGAGTTTGTGTTGTGAAAACAAAAAAAAAGTTGCCAAGCTGGTACCCTGAACATGGCACTTGCTTGGCAAACCTACAAAGCATTCAGCGGAGATACCTTGTGACAGCTCAGCTTAAGGTACAGACATCTCCCCCTTGCCTGGTGGCCTCTCCTAATATGACGGGCAATACTCCACCAGTGTTCAAGTTCAAAATGACTTAATTCGGATTCCAAGAATCCATAAAAGCACAATAAGATAACAATTATACAGCGAAGTAATAAAATCCATATCAAAATAGATTAGACAGTTCACCAGTGAAGCAGTTTCTTGTCTAGTTGTATGGTAACATTGTGGGCGTGTTTGTAGCCAGAAAAACATTAACATTGATAGAAAAATCAATTGAGTGCGCATGGCCCAGAAATCCCTGCCTTCCATCATAATGTCTAGGCCTGAGCAGGGACGATCTACACAGGGGAGATGGCTGGGTGAGTGGTGGGGCCTCTAAGCCTACTCTGAGAATGTCTCACAACAGTAGCTTAGTAATTTCTACTTTGTCGTGTCACTGGATCTAAGGATGATTTACATAAATGTGTGCATTAATGAGCAGTAGAGCTGATTCTCATGATGAATTCTACTCACCTTTGTCATCTCTGCAGGTTGCTCCCACTTGAACGTAACCTTATTTATAGCTATGTCATTGAAGCCCTTGCCAGCCTGCATGAATGTGTGGTTGAGCAGCTGCCGGACCTTTCACGTGACCTTCCCACCCTGGCGTCCATTGTGAGACTGAGCAACACGGACCGGCGCATCGTGCTTGCCTGGCAGGCAACACTGCAGGCAATGCAGCTGCTAGATACAGATGTCAAGGTCTTCTGCAACTTCTTCCTTGTGCACTGCCACGAGGCAAAGTACATGGACCCCAGCAGGAGGGAAAAGTTTTCAGAGGAAATGAACATGATAATCCGTGAGGTGATAAAGAGCAGGGCGCTGCAAGAAAGCCTGCTGTGTGCTGTCCAGATTGCAGAGAATGGAAAAACGCAACGGGACATCAAAACCCTACCTGGTGTTCTTTTAACGCACACAGTTGATGTACTGGACAAAGCCTTCAGAAAGATCTCAGTCCTTAAGCACACACATGAACGCAAGTGAACATATAATCCATCTAGACACAAACATACACTGGCTCTCTCAATCTCTCGCTATTTCTCTCAACAGTAATGCGCATGAACTTCCAAAACTGCTACCAGCTGAGACAGGTCAACCTAGAAAGTCTCACAGTTGTACAAAGTAAAGTACCAAGAGCCTTTATGGATATATGTATTTAGGTTTTGTTATGGTGCAAATGTGTGTGTTGTGCATCGTTATTCAGTTGCTTTACCTCTACAAGCTATACGGAGTCTCAAAGGAGAAGACTTAGGACCTAATTCGTATTTCGGGGGACAATATATTCCATCACAAGCGTGACAGATATCCCGTCCACCATTTTACAAGTGCTATCGGATATAATCCACTTGTAATTCGAAGGACAGGATATCCGTCGCGCTTGTGGTGGAGTATACTGCCCACCGAAATATAAATCAGCACAGTTGTTAGGGACATAGGGCTGGGGGATTGGTCACCATACCCTTCACCTGGCTGGGGTACATATGAATAGTGTAATAAGTGAAATTTGGGTTTTCTCTTATCACATAGTTCCATAAAAATCTACTCTGTTCCCCTGGTGGAACAACTAACGTCTGCTGAAATATAAATCTGGCCTGTCGTTTTCTAATCCTATGGTGAAAGTGTAGACTCAACCAGCAGCGGCTCCTCCACTGAGGTGAGGAGTGACACCCCACTGCTTCAGCTGGAAGCTGTACGCCAAAAATAAAATGATAATAAGATTTGTTATTATCATTTTGTTTTTTGCAATCTGCGTGCAGCTGAAGCCAAGCTGGCGGGGCTGGGCTCACCGCGTGTGACGGGGCTAGGAGTGTTGGCAGCACCTAAATTGTGCATGCCGCTTTATCCTCCGTCTCGGGCTGCCCATAGTCATGCGCACTTTGTTGTACTCCACGCAGGCTGTATTACAGGCTGCGATCCCGAGCATGCATAGCCTGCCAGCCCCTGCCTGGGGCCACAGCACTCAGACAAATCACAACGCTGCAGGATTCTGGGAGGCTGTGTGCTTCCTGCCGTGCAGAGAGGAGGACGGAGAAAGAAGTGGCGGTGGTGGACAGTAAAAAGGTGTGTCATTTTGATATTATTACCCCCCATCCTTAATTCCCCCCGACCCACCCCCATCAAGCCTGATCGTTAGCAGCCACTACTGTTACCAAATAGAAACAAAAAACCTGGTGGACTATAGGCCATGAACCACTGGGGTGCGTTCCGAATAATATTAAGACCAATGAGGCTCACAGGATTATTTGTTGTGAGTGAGTTCCACAAGAATAGACATACTCAAGAATTCACACATAATAGGGCCGATTACGATGGCGGGCGGACCGCAGCGGGGCACGGACCGTCCGCCCATGTTGCAGCGGTCCCTCCATTCAAATTAGGATGCGCCCGCCACACTGGCAGGCGCATCCCGCGTTTTTTACATTGCAACGGGCGGTGCTGTAAGCAGCACCCGACGCAATGTAAAAAATGCATGTTGTGCATTTGCATGCACAACGTGACAGGTACCCGGCGGTGACTGCCACCTTGTGCATGCAAATGCAGGCGGGGTACCATAGGTACCCCCATGTGCACCCAACATCCTGGAAGCCCACAACGGTCCACCAACAGCAAACCCTGCATGTCTTTCCGTGGCGGCAATGCGGCCATGGAAATGCTGCTCTCCACTTGCATCATGATATGGATGGTGGTGTCTTGCAGACACCACCACCATATCATGCCCCTTTTCCGCCCGGTCGACGAGTCAACCGGCAGAAAAGCGGCAGACGGTCTTTCCGTCCACCACGGACCCCCCAGCCATAGTAATATAAGGGGGGTCTTTCAGGTATGGATGGCGGGCGGATTGCCCACACCGTGCCAGCGGTGGCTACCGCCGGCCCAGCAGGATCAATTCACCCGCCATGCTAATGGGCCCCAATATGTTTTATGATTTTATTAAAATCAACATCTTATCTTAGAGCATACAATGTGCATGTTTATAACTGTAAAAATGAGCAAAGCAGTGGCAATGTAAGAACCTAATATAGAAAATATTTTTTTAAATCACAACATTTTAATCTTTTTTTCATAATTTACCTGCACAAAAACAATAGAAGCAGTCTCTGTTTGCCAACTCCTCCTTTCTTGCCTCTAGCTGAGCTTTCTTATCAACAAAACTGTGGGAGTTGATAAGGTGGCCTCTCACCTGCATAACTTAGTGGAACAGCAGAAATGTTGTTCTGTAAAAAAAGCCTGTTGTCTTTCCCTTTTCTCAGTAGCTATGACATCCCAGCAAGCTGATAAGGCCAGGCTGGCTGTGAGGTGCCCTTCACAAAATACGTATAGTTTCGCAGGAAGTCGAAGATTAATCTCTTCCTTGTACTTGTATATCCGCCACTTAAATACACGTTCCCAATTTTGTTTTTAAAATGACAGGCCTCACAGCAAATGATGTCAAATGCATGAAGTAACAGCTTATTCCTGTATTATTTATTTATTTTTAAAGTTTTGTATAGCGAGAACATGACCCATGCGGGTATCGGAGCGCGTCACAATTTTGGGTAAGTAGGATGCAATATTGGGAAGAAAACATTTGTTACATATATATGCATGGCACGTGCAGGACCCCTGTGGATATAAGAACTCTTCAAATAAGGGTTGGGCAGATACAGTAATGGGAGAAGAACATTCGACACATATATGTACAAAGCATGCTAGTAATGTTATTCCCAGGTATATAACCTTGTAAAAGTCAATCAAGGAAACCGAATAGAGGGCAGTAATGAAGCCTACGAGCCGAGGCCTATATGGCAGAAACTTGAGCATTAGGATTTTTTCACTTCCTTTTTTTGTAAGAAGCGGTGGAGGAGGTTCGACAGACTTCTGGAGGAAGTGTTCCAAATCTTCGGGGCAATGCCTGAGAAGGGTCTGTTACTTGTTCTCTTTTTGTGGAAAATCTGTGGTTTCAGAGGCATTTGTTTCACCTTCACTTGATTCCATAAACCTTTACAAATCATGTGAATACATATATGTGAAAAGTTGATACACTATCAAACTATAAGAAAGCAAATGTTATATGTTACACATGTTCGAACAACACTCAATGCCATAAACATCTATAAATGAGAAATGTGCACTCAAAATAAATAAATCTAGGAAATCCAGTGGGGAGGGGTACATAAGCAGAAAAAGCGAAGATTACATCACCAGATCCAAATATGCAGATGCATAGAGATTAACTATCTATCACTGCTGAGTGTGAGAAGGGCCAGATTCATATGAAGTGAAGCTTCGAGTTGGTTGGGGCGCCCCTCCTCTCACTCAATAATCGTAGTATATACCATATTGCACTTACTGCATCTGCATTTATGGTTTATGCCATGCTGTTTCTGTGGTCTTGTTACAGATTACTTTATCTATTTATCATGGACAACCCTGCAATACAGTATTATATAGGCCTCGGTTATAAGTTGGGCAAAAGGGTATTTATGAGTGTTATAGTGCTCTGCCCAATTATAACTTGCCTAGTAATCCCACACTCGGATATCCCAGGTGAGTGGACAGCAGGTCGGTTTTTTCTGAGTGGAACATCTAAGCAGTAAAGTCACAGGCTGGGCTCCAAGCACAACTCGGCCCCTGGCCCACACTATACTTCCATGGCAACAGGAGAAGCACGGAACACTCCTCTTGCCAACCCACAGCCTATGCTGGTTCCAGCTGTCCACCCACCCTCCCTCTGCTTCTCACAACTCGCCCACACCTGCTCAGAGAAGGTGGTAAGTGGAGGCATATCTGCGCTCTGAATGGGGAACCTACATGTAGACTTCGGACCTGCATGTTTTCTGCCATTCTGGGGACAATTGCTTGTGGCGGCTGGATTTATGTGTGTCGATAACAGCTGGGAAAGTTATTTCTAGGTATCACACCGGGGATCTTGAGGAATGGGCCCAACCAGAAACGTACTAGTCCCTTAATTCAGAAAAAACTCACAAAGAAATACGTCTGGTATGTTCTATATCAAAGGGGACGAGTATATCAAAAGATTCGAAATGTGACAGAACTACTGAGTAAGTAATCCTTATTAGGACGAGAACCTTCACCCACCCGAGGGAAAACATGCTTCATCCTTAGGTTCCCTCCTCATACCTGGACTGCAAGGTCCATGGTGTGGGCTACAACTCTTCGAACGGAGAGGGGCTGATGTGTTTTATGATGAGTGATAGTATTTAGGTGAGTGGGGGACAGACTGCAAAAATCATTAGTAGGGATTAAAACTACCTCCAGGTTACCTGATAGACTTTATTCTGTGGTCCACTGGGGATAGGGTTAAAAAAAGGACCAGGGTTGTAGAGAAAAATAATTAGAACCCTTTTCAGTGATCCAAGGTCGACATGTTTCCGCCTTGAGTGGTCCCAAAACTGGGATCCTTGGCAGTCATCAAGACCAAAACTGTTGGTATTACATTGTCACTCTAAATATATGTAAAAAAAACGATATAATCAAATTAATCTGTATACTGGCCAATCAGGATAGATTTATATGCTATGGCCCATGTAAATTCAGGGTCCATCGTTGTTTCTGAAAATATTGACAGATGAACAGGAAAAATAAGTGGTGTCACATTTCATACACATTTCTTAATAACAGTTTGTCTCTAGCGCTTAGAGACCGTTGGTGATTTGACACTTTATAAATACATATTAACAACAAAACTAACAATGGTAGAAACACGCAGGCACTATGTGTAGCATTGCAAGATTTCTATATTCTTGTGACATTGTGTGTCTTACCTAATTTGGTGGGTGCTGTTGTCCACCATTGTGCCAATTGATATATATATATATCTAAAACTGCCCAATTAAAAAGCAAAAATAAAGAGACCAAACACATAGTACCACAAGTGCAAATGGTAGAAGCTTGTCTAATAAAGATGGTGATACTACCATCTACTATGTGTTTCCTAAATATACCCATCTTCTCATCAGACCACTTCTTTAATGCCCGAAAATCATTACTTATCAAACTAATTGGGGCCACAAACTATCTCAAAATAAAGTGGCCCATGCTGATTAGGCCATTTCAAGAGTTGGTTTGGACCTTCAAGACTTCGAACTGTATGTACTAGAACAGCGTACAAGCCCACTTTGCCAAATTCTTGTGTCATCTTTCAACAGCGCTAGCATATATTGTGGTCGGACGGTATACAGGCACATTGTTAACTTATTCAAAATCAAAAGGAGGGAGGTAGAATTTGTAGATCCACTCACCTTCCAGGCTATATAATCAAAAAATCAAATGGGGAGTGGAACACTTGATACTACAGCACCATGGTTCTTTGGAGACCTTCTTAAAAACCCTCATACACGCACGTAAGCGGTGTGGTGGTATATCTTGATTGAGCTATACTGAGGATGATATAAGTGAAATTGTTCTGTATTTATGTTACTCTTATGCTCGCCAATCCTCACTTTTGCTTTGCGGCATGTCATCCCAATATATTTGAGTCCACATGGACAGGTAATCATATAGATTATATGGGACGAATTGCAGTTAGTGTGTTGGTGTTGAGTCCAAAGTAGGTTCTCAGATAATGATAGAGTTTTTGATGCTGATGTTAGTTTGCATACTGTACATGCACCACACGGGTAGTGTCCAGTTATCGGGACCATGTTCCAAGATCTCGTAATGCTCCCGACTTCAGACCTCTTTGTGGTTGAGTGTGAACCAGTAGATCTCTCAAATTTTTGGTTCTGCGATTAGCAAACCTCAGTTTTTGCCATTCCAAATTTCCGGATGTGATAATCTTCCAGTTCTTGTTGATTATCTTCTTTACTTCATTACTTGCTTTGTCATAGGTTGTCGCGCACGTAATTTATTTTTCTTCATTTTCTATGGGAGTGGCATCTAAAAGACATTCTCGTGGTTGGTGTCTTGCTCTCTTTTGACATTTTTCTACAATCTTCCTTGGATAGTCTCTATTTGTCAGTTTAGTTGTTAATTCTTTCGCCTGCATTTTATAATCTTCTAACTTACTGCAATTGCGTTTTAATCTTTTTTTTTTTAATAGTTTGTATTGCAGATACACAAGGAGCCAATAATTGGAGCAGTCTAAAGGTACAGTAAAGCATCACTGTCAGTTTGGTTCGCTCATTCAAAAGAGATACACAGCCGTGTAGCCCACATCCCTGGGGTTGGGCGGCGAACAGAGTTATAGCAATATGTGTACCAGCGCTGAGCTGGCTGTAGGCTTTTCCTGGCAATGCCTGTGTCTGCTTTTTATTCTTTTTTAAGATAACACAGTAACCAAACCTCCCTCCCCCCTCCCCAAACCTCCCCACAATAGAACATTAGAAGACTTACAGGACAGAAACCTTCACATTGTTCATACACTGAAAAGCTACAGATACCTTGTTACACACCCTCATCCCTCCCCCTTCCTCCTCTCTCTCTCGTGTGTCCGAATGGTCGCATCCCTCAGAGCGGTGAAGTACGGCTCCCTATAGGATCAGTGTTGTCCGTCTTGTACTTCAAGGCCAATGTAGTGTGTCTTCCAGTTGCTACCCGTTTCCCCATCGTGTAAAAGCCTCCTACATCCCCCCATCCAGCCCATGGTACTGCCTCCATTTTGACCAAACCCTACGGAATTTTTTTGGACAGCCCCTTGCCTTGTAGGTGACCCTCTCTGCTGCCATATACAGGTCTAACCCTCGTCTCCACTCTTCCAGATCTGACGGGTCTGGCGCACCCCAGTGTTTCGCGATGTCTCGCTTGGCAACCACCAAAGCCAGGACTAAGAAAGTGAGTAGTGGGCGAGTCAGGTCCACTTCATTTGTCATTCCAAGTAACGCCAACTTGGGGTCCCGTGGGAGTGAAGCCTCAAGGACATCCTCTAGCTCCCCAAATATCTGGGTCCAGTAATTCTGTATTGCACTGCAAGACCACACTGTGTGAAAAAAGTCCCCCTCCTCTTGGAGACACCGAAGGCAGCGTGTATCGTCTATCTTCCCCATCTTACATAGGCGCGCTCTGTCAAAGTATGTCCTATGGAGAAAGTTGAATTGAATAAGTCGTAATCTAGATTTAATGGCGACCTCCCGGGGGTGCATCATGCGATCTCCCAATCTAAGTCTTCCATCTCCCCCACCTCTGCCTCCCAAGTGTGCCTAAGTTTGTTCAAGTCGCCCAGCATATGGTTAGTCAGTGTTTTGTATGTCAGGGATACCGCCTTTCCCTCTATCCGTTCTTGCAGGAGCCTCCCTTCCAATGGCGCATTTTCAGGAAGATCAGTGAGCGTAATACGTTGGGCTGTCCAGGCGTGCCTCAATTGAGCATATTTAAAATATTGTGTATTATGCAGTCCGAATTCCGACTGAAGGACTTGGAACGATTTTAACCCCCCCCCCCTGGCTATCACATCTCCTATGGTGGAGATGCCGATATCATCCCACCTCTTGAATCCTCTGAGCTTATGCAGCTCGGTTAACCATTGGCAGTGCCACAGTGGTATCTGTCGTATGGGCTTCCCCTCCCACCCAATGCGACGCGTAGCTCTATGCCATGCCCTAAGCGTTATAGATGTTGCTGGAAGGAGGGAGGCCCTTTTGCCACTGCCGTACAGACATTTTAGTATATTAGTGGGCGCCAGTTTAATCCTCTCTAGTGCATACGTTGGGTGGTCAGCTGGTGTATGGAGCCAGTCATTGATCGGGGTCAGATGCTCCGCCCAGTAGTAGGCCTCCAAGTTCGGAAGTGAGATCCCACCGCTATACTGATGTCTCTGAAGTGTGGACAGGGCCACCCTGGCCTGTTTACCCAGCCAAAGGAAGGATCTCAGATCCGCATGGATCCTGGCGAAGACTGCCAATGGTAGTGGGTAGTACTCATTTTGTAGGGCATATAAAAATTTCGGTAGAATGATCATTTTATACATAGCAGCCCTGCCTAAAAGTGTCAGCGGGAGCTGCCTCCAGCGGTCCATATCTGCCACTGCATTAGATATGATTCGTTCCAGATTTCTCTGCCATGAGAGGGTCTCATCCGCCGTTATATACACGCCCAGGTAATGGAAGCCCTCCGTTGTTGTCAGCAGGTCCTCCGGGAGTCTCCCCCATGCATTTTGCCCCCCTGGGTCATAGAGTATAGACTTGTGCCAATTAATTTTGTGGCCTGCCATCTTCCCGTAGCATGCTAGCTCCCGAAATAACTCCGGTATTGTGACCTCCGGTTTAGTGATATAGAGCAGAACATTGTCTGCATACAGCGAGACCTTTTCAGAGTTTGGTGTAGCGTCTCCACTAGTGAAGCCATGGATGTCCTCGTTATGTCGGATTCTGGCCGCAAGCACCTCAATGGCCAACGTGAAAAGGAGAGGGGACAGGGGGCAGCCCAGTCCAGTCCCCCTCTGGATGTGGAATTCCCTAGAGAGCCTCCCATTGACCCTCACTCTGGCCACCGGGCCAGTATACAGCAACCGGACCCAAGCAATAAACTTTGGCCCAAATCCAAACCTCTGGAACACTGCAAACAGGAAGGGCCAGTGGATTGCGTCAAATGCCTTTTCGGCATCTAGGGAGGTGGGGGTCGCCTCTTCCCTTCACCTCCTGGAGCCAATTATGGGCTCTCTTCAGATTCAGTTTTGTTGTCCTATCAAGTGGTCCAAGTGTACGAGGTCCGTAATGACCGTCCTCAGACGGGTAGCCAAGATGGTAGCCAGTATTTTCACTTCAGTATTGAGCAGAGAGATCGGCCTGTAAGAGGCGCAATTATCTCTCGGTTTGCCCTCCTTATATATCGGTATTATAGTGGCCATTGCAAGATCCGGAGGGAGCTCTCCATCCTCGTAGGCGCCCGTGAAGAGGCCCCGAAGATGTCGGGTCAGAAGGTCTGCCGTGCGTTTAAACAACTCTGCGGGGAAGCCATTTGGGCCAGGGGTTTTACCAGGCCGGAGTGTGGCAATAGCATTGGTAATATCATCAGACGTTATGTCCGCTTCCCGTGCCTCGCTAGCCTCAGGAGGGAGGGTCGGCAGAGCCGTCTCTTCCAAGTATTGGAGGGCCACCTCAAGGGTAGCCAGGTCTCGAGCAGCGTAAAAGGTCTCATAATGGGTCGCGAAAGCTTCTGCTATCTCTAAGTCAGAGTTGACCACCTTTCCGTCAGCCGTAGCAATAGTATCTATCCATCTGACCGCTCGCTCTTTTTTGCTAAGCCACGCTAGTAGCTTACCCGACTTGTCCCCCACATCATATAGTCTATGGAGGGTGGCTAAGGCTTGGGTTCTGGCCTCATTGGTCACCAGTTCCCTGTACTGTTTCTGGGCATCTAGCAATCGTCGCAGGGCGATGGTAGTCTTATGAGTACAGTATTCTTCTTCCCGACTCAAAATGTCCTGTTCTAGGGCCGCTACCTCCGCTTGTTGTCTTCGCCGTTCCTCACCTATTCTAGAGCGAAGCCTGTCACCTAGGACCGGCTTCAAAGCCTCCCATAGAGTGACTTTCGAGTCCACTGAGTCTTCATTCTCGGCGATGTATAGTTTGATGTCTATTCTCACACCTTTGCGGATGACCGGATTTTGAAGATCCCAGGCCGCGAGGCGCCAGGATTTCAGGTCCCTACTTCGGTCTTGTCCCACTTGCACGTACAAAGGGGCGTGGTCAGATATTCCCCATGCCCTGTATTCTGCAATATCTTCTACCCTCAAACAGTGTCGGGACATAAAAATATAATCCAAGCGCGAAAATGTCTTGTGGGCCCCAGAGAAATAGGAATATGCGCATTGTGTTGGGTGAAGCCAACGCCAGACGTCAGTTAACCCTACAGTCGTCATTCGATCACACAGTGCAGTTCCACGCCTCCCTTCACCTACGTCCCCCGATCTGTCTAGGTTGATGCCCATGACGTCGTTAAAATCCCCACCCACTACTTGTATAGTGTCTTCCGTGTCTAGGAGGATGTTAGCCAGCGCTGTATTTGTGCGTGTCTGCAGTTTGGGTGGTGCATAGATTGATATCAGGGTGTATGTACGTCTGTTCCAGGTGCCTTGCACACCCGCGTACGTACCTTGTGGATCATTCCACGTACGAGTGACGGTGAAGGGGGGGGGGATTTTGTAACTAGAACTGCCACTCCCCTGGAGTCGGACGTATATCCCACATGTACCAGTAGTCTGTATCGGCCTCTGGCTATGAAGGCGCACTGGGTACCTTTGAGGTGTGTTTCCTGCAGGAAGATGACATCTGGCTTACTCCTTTTTATGTAGGCATTCACTAGACCTCTCTTAACCTTTGAGCCCAGCCCATTAACATTCCACGTTAGGAAACTCAACCGTCTGCCTGTCCCTCCCAAAGTGGCATCGTTGTCTGCCACGAGTACACGTTATGGCCATGTAGGACCCAATCCCTGTACGTGACTGTGATGTAGAGGGATGATGTGCTTGGCTTTCCCCGTACCTGTGTCCTCTGCGTTCCTTCTCTGTCCCAACCCGAGTTCCCACCCCAACAAACTTTGAAACCCTCTCCCCCCACCCCCTCCCCACCTCCCTCCCCTTCCAGATGTGCCCCATAGCAGGGCATGACTAACAGGTGAAACAAAAACAAAAGGGGGAGTGTCCACTTGCCTGCTTCCCTGCGGCGTGCTGCTTCTCCAGTTCTTCCATCACACCAACATATCGCGAGTCCACCCAGAACACCGTGCACCGGGATAGGTAGTGCACATCAAGTCTTGTGTCAATTGCCCCTTAGGATTTGGAGCCTTGGGTCTCCGATTCAGGCGCACTATCCTATCCAGACAGGTTATGTTCCAGCACACGCATCTCATGGACCAGTGGGTGATCAGATTGTTCCCCGTCCTCTTCCTCCTCCCCACCCGACGTGCGACTGTCCAGGGCCTCTTCCTCCTCGCCCTCCGAACGTGCCGTGGCGTGTAGTGCGGCAAACCTAGATCCTGATGCGGCTGCACCATTTGGAGATGCTGAGCGTCCTCTATGCAAAGACACCACGCCTCGACCTCTGTAAGGCGTCGCTGGGTTTTGCCTCCTGGATCTCCTGGATTTTAGCCTCTGTGCCTTAGGGATCTCCCAATGGGTCGCGTTCCTCGCGGATCTATCCAGGTGATTTTGTCTGGCGAGTTCTCTACTGTTAAGAATCGGCCGCTCCTCCAGCCATTGCCAGGCATCCTCTGGGTGGGCGAAGAAGGGTGCCTGCTCATTGTAAATCACTTTAAGTTTGGCTGGAAACAGAAGCATGTATGCGAATTTCAAGTCTCTTAGTTTGGCCTTTACCGCATCAAAGGATCTCCTCTGCTTCTGTACCTCTTGGCTATAGTCCGGGAATATCATGATGTGTGAGTTTTCAAACCGGATTTCTCCCATCTTTCTCGCTTCCTTTAATGTTAAATCCCGGTCAGCAAAATTTAGGAATCGGACGATTACCGGGCGCGGTCTTGCTCCTGTGGAGGTTTTGCAAGGAGGGCCCTGTGCGCTCTCTCAATTATGAAGCATGGCGAGAAGGGAGCAGCTGGAAATGTGTCCATCAACCACTTATGCAGAAAGGATACCATGTCCGACTTCTCAATTTCCTCTCTAAAGCCGACAAAGCGCAGATTGTTGCGTTGGGCTCTGTTTTCGGCGTCGTCCACCTTCCAGAGGAGTTGGCGATGTGAGGCTTGCAGCTCCGCCATGTCCTTTCGGAGGGTTGTGATCGAGTCTTCCGCCTCACCCATCCGTGTCTCCGCTGACGTGGCCCTGTCAGACAAATTACGAAATTCCAGTCTCAGGAGAGTTACTTCCACACCCACCTCGCCTATCTTGCCTTCCAGTGCCGCCCTGGATTCCTGTATATCCGTACGTGAGGCCTGTATGGCCTCCATCAGTAGTTCAGTGTCGGAGCGTGTGCCCGTGGTCGCCGGAAGGCCACCCGCCACCTGACACGGCACGGCAAAGTTGTCCATTGGGCCCTGCTTAGGTCCTTTAGGTTGCACTTCTTTTTTCCCCATATTGTAGACGACTGCCGCAATTCGGCCACTCCGTGAGCATCCTGCCCTTCTCCCGGCTGGCTTCGGTCGCAGTTTCACGATGCGTCGCCTTGCAATTCGCGGCCTCCGACGCCCACGCCTCCTCACCGGTGTCCCGTAGGGCGGCGCCCGTGGGGGGGGGCAGGTGGGGCCTCCCGCCTCTTCTCCGTCATCGCTCCTTTCCGTTGGCCGGACCTCTGGGCACTCAACTCCGTGTCGCTGGACCCTGGCTGCTCGAGGGCAATTCTCAGTTTCTCCTATGTGTCAGGCCGGCCTGCAGGTAGTCGGACACGGATCTGTAGCCTAGCAGTTGTCGCTGAACCAGGGACAGGTATGTCCTTCCACTCCACTAAGGCATGTACCTCCCGGAGTTCTGTTCCCCAGAGTCACTCGATCTTTCCCAGTGCCTTAGTGTCCCTGTACACCTCAAGAACAAACCTTGGTTGTCAGTCCCTCCGGGGCTCAGGCGCGCTGGCACCACGAGGTGTTCGTGCCCATCAGAGACTCGGGGCCCGCCGTCTCCGGAGCTGGAGCAGTGATGAACTCTGGGCTACGTGAGGCGCCGCTGCCTCAGTGGCGTGACCCCAGCAATAGAGCGCTAGCCGTGGAATCCCCCAGACTCCATCCCATTGCGTCTCTCCTCCACAGTATCAGGTGATAGGTACAGCCCTCTGCCTCCTTCCTCTGCCTTGGGGGTCACGTCGTCTCAGGGGGGGCCCAGGCCCACAGGGAACCCCAGATCGTACAGGCCGTCCCGATCTGCAGCCTCGCGCTCCCTGACCCTTTATATATATTTTTAAATCAGGCTTGTAAATACGGTCTTTGTACAGAAAATGGTTCCAGCATGGGCGTCCGCAGAAATGTTTCCAGGGGGGGCAAAATCTTAACTTCAGCACTCGCCTTCCAGGGGGGGGGGCAACATTTTAACTTCCTCACTCGCCTTCAAGGCACGTTTAATGCAGACGGCCCATTGTCATTCTTTATGTGATGATCAGCAGCAGACAGAATGACAATGGGCCTGTCCACAGTCCGCTTAAGGTCGGGGAGGGGCTGCTGCAGCCTCTAGAGTTCAAAGAGAACTGCGAGAGGCCCCAAGAGAGAGAACATTTAAACTCCAAGGGGCTTCTCGCAGGGGAACAGCCTGCTGTAATCTTGAACATTACGGACCAAAAGGAATGGGACCGGCGATCCAGGGGGGGGGCAAGCGCACCCCCTTGCCCTCCCCTGTGGACGCCCATGGGTTCCAGTTACTTGTAAATAGGTTGCCACAGTTCTTTGGTCAGCGTTTCAAAATAGGCTTTAAAATGTGTTCTTGGGGCCTTCTGCCCAGTTTCCACCAAGTATAGTGCTTTCTAGCGCTTCTGTGTGCTTCCCAGCGCCTCTGTGCACCTCCTGCTTGAAAATCGGGCCCGGCCTGCCAAAGCTCACGCTTCTCGCGTGAGCGGCGAAGGGCATGACCGGGTCTGGCGCTAAGGATGAGTCACACGGCAGTGTGGGACTCGCTGCGGAGGGGGCGCCGGCCACAGGGAATGTCAGGGGGGGCCTCAGGGGGCCAGGAGCGGTGCGAGCCTCGCTGGAGAGGGGAGGCTTGTGCCGAGTTGCAGACTGCAGCTGCCGGGCTCCCGGGGCACAGAAGGTCACACAGGGCGGTGCGAGCTTGGAAGGCAGGATGCTCGCACCGCGGGGGCACACAGTACCTTAGAGATCCTTGAAGAGGGTCGATGCGGCAAGGTCAAGGTCGGCTCGGTGTCCTGCGTCGCGGTGTCTTCCTTCCTGGGCTGGAGAGAGCGGCGGCTCGGCTCGGGCTTGAAGGTTGGTGTTGCGGCGCGGGCCGGGCCAGAGAGACAAAGCGCCTCGAGTCCTGGGGGTGAGCGTGTCGTGGGGCGCTGCACGGTGGCTCCGCTCTTCACCCGGACTCTCCGTCCCCACCAGGCACACAGCGCCAGCCGAGCGGGAGCCGAGATCGGGCCTCCCCGCTTCGCCGGTTGTTCCGTCAGTCCCCGGGCGCCATCTTTGTAAAGTACGGCCCTGTATTGCGGTGTCCGTCAGGCACGGGGCAGGCGAGGCTATCTCTGGAGCCGCTCTAGACGGTCGGGCCCCTCTCCTCCAGGACCCGGTAGCGGCGGCTGCTTGCGGCGAGGCAGGGATCTCATGTATCCTGTGCTTCTCACCCCCGGACTCAGGCAGCCGCCATCTTAGTGCAGTCGGGGTTCTCGAGCAGGCAGGTCCGGAGCCGATTTCTCCCGGAAAACACCACTGTTGCAATTCTTTCGCCTCCCTTCAGTGCAGGGCTCGGTTCAGACGTCTTCTCGCCGAATTCAGGCTTGGTGTGAACTGTAGTTCGCCGGATCATGAGGCAGCCGTGCAGGAGCTCCGCAGTTGCACGTCCTAGCCGGCCATGCTGCTGGCCACGCCCCGCGTTTTAATCTTAAGAATTGGCCATATGGCAGGTTTTCTCTTCATGGTTTGGGATGAAAGCTATTATATGATAATAGACTGTTCTTTGCTGTAGGCTTATAGTATGTTCTTATTTGGATCTTATGTTGTTCTACATACAGGGATATGTCTAAGAAGTCCAATCCCCTCACTAAATCAGTATTTGAAGTTATTCATATAGAGTCACATTGAATAATAGATATTAACATATTGCCTTTACGTCTTTCTTTAGTTGTAGATACTAATGACCTCACCAAACAGAAGGTGGAAAATATAACCACTGTTGTGCTACACAAATTGTGCAAGTATTTTAACTTACCTCTCGGTCCTGAAGAAAGCCCCCCAGACCCGGCTGGGCATAGTGAGGCTGAAACATGTCGACCTTCTGACCAAATCTAATGTATAGTAGATCTAGTAACACAATCTCAATCTATACAAGACCCTTTTTTTAATAATTCTTGAATCAAGTTTCTTTATTAAAAAAAAAATTGGTTGATCAAAGGATTTTTCATATTCACTAACACATCTTTTTTGAGAGCTCTATTTCTGAACACTGCTACATAGCCAGTGGTTACCTCCGGGTGGAGGTTGCATACCACTATACAAATACCCTCTGATGATGCACCCAAGCTACGTATAATGGTGGAGAATCAAGATATACCACACACCGCTTACATGCGTGTATGACGGTTTTTTAAGAAAGTCTCCAAAGAACCCTGGTGCTGTAGTATTAAGTGTTCCACTCCCCATTTGATTTTTTGACATTGTTAACTTACCCATCAACTTGAGCCCAGTTATAACCCTAGTACATGATTGGTAGCATTTAGCTAAACAATCAGGCCTGGAACAGTAGTACTCACTTTGCATCCAAGTTTTAGACAACCTGACTCTCCACATGGCAAAAGAGCACAAGGCTGGACGGTAGCCCCATGTACTGGCCTCCTCAAACTTGGAGACCTCTTCAGAGACTAAACCTTCCTATTACTGGATGCATTTGCCAGCCTTGAGACTATGAAATGAAATTAAATTTAGTGATAGATATAAACCTCATTTGAGATCTACAATATAGAAAAATAATATGTACAAGTTTCCAATCCCATTGCATTATAATATATCATAAAATTAATTATAAGCAAAATTGGTTATTATTCTTAGCTTATGTATCGTTAAAATAGCGGGAGTAACACTATAAAAAAGTTATAAAATTTGTAGCATACAAATTCATCAGGAGGGGTTCTTATGATCTCAATCAGATCCGTATTTCTAAGAATATTATATTTTAAACAGATAGGTTTTAAAAATCGTGAACGCGTCTCAATCAAACTCCTATTTGGACAGACAAATAAAACATGTGCCAAGTCTTGGATTCCTTCTTAACACAAATCAGATGGGCCTTTTTTATTAACATTGCTGCCCCACTTTTTGTTACATCTTTTAGCAGGAGTATCCTCAGCCTTAACATCAGAATGCAATGCCTAACCTTGTGGTCCAATGTGAAATTCAAATATTTTGGGCTCTTGTTATACTGAATGCCAGCTTGTAATGTGATAACTGTTGACAATAAAGTTTATCCATTTTGAAGCTCAGCCTATGGGTTGATTTGTTCAAAAAGAACTTCAATAGTTCTGGGGACCAGCTTTGAAAGTGTTCCAGAGAGAACTTACATTTTGTTTAAAAGTATATACTCCTGGGTTAGCCTTTAAAGTTTCCTAATTCCAGTCAAACTGACTTCATCAGCCCACACGCCCTCCCCTCCACCGACTACATCCTCCAAGGGGACCTCAACTTCCACCTGAAGAACAACAAGGACCGCAACACCATCGCCCTGCTGGACAACCTCGCCAACCTCGGACTCAAGCAACTCGTCAACACCCCCAACCACTACGCCGGCCACACGCTTGATCCCGTCTTCTCATCCAGCAAGCACATCACCTTCAGCCACTCCACCGGACTCCACTGGACCGACCACAGCTGCGTCCACTTCAGCTTCAGGAAAACCACAACCTACCTACACCCGCAACAGGTTCCTCACAGGAGCTCGAGCAAGATCACCGCCGACCAGCTCACCACCTCCCTCAGCCAGAACCCACCTGCCAGCACAACGGACCCCAACGAAGCAGCCCGCAACTTCACACAGTGGCTGACCGCCTGCGCCGAAAAAGCTCGCACCACTAAAGAACCCTCCCAGCAGACCCAGAAGCAAGAAGGCCCCCTGGTTCACCGATGAACTCAAGGACTCCAAGAAGACCTGCCGCACCCTCGAGAAAGCCTAGCTCCTCGACCAGACCACTGACAACATGACCGCCCTCAAACATGCCACCCGCAAGCACCACCAGCTCATCCGCACCACCAAGAAGAAATCACTGAAGGAGCGACTGGACAACAACGCCCACGATAGCAAGGAACTCTTCAGCATCGTCAAAGAGTTCTCCAACCCCAGCACCGGCAACAACAACATCACTCCTTCACAAGATCTCTGCGACTTCCTCGCCTCGTTCTTCCACCACAAGATTGCCGACATCCACAACAGTTTCGGCGCACCATCCACGCACCCAACCGTCGAACCAACGCACCCCACCGCCACCCTCCGCACCTGGACCTCGGTGACCACCGAAGACACAGCCCGCACGATGAACACCATCCACTCCGGATCTCCAACCGACCCCTGCCCCCACCACGTCTTTAACAAGGCCGACTCCACCATCGCACCCCAACTCCGGGACGTCATCAACACCTCTTTCAACACCGCCACCTTCCCGGAGAGCTGGAAGCATGCCGAGCTCAGCGCCCTACTGAAGAAACCAACAGCGGACCCCACCAACCTCAAAAACTTCCGCCCCATCTCGCTCCTCCCTTTTCCTGCCAAAGTCATTGAGAAGATCGTCAACAGACAGCTTGCCGCCTTCCTCAAGACAAACGGATCCCTCGACCCCTCGCAGTCCGGTTTCAGAGCCAACCACAGCACCGAGACCACCCTCATCGCAGCCACTGACGACATCCGAGCCCTGCTCCACAAAGGGGAAACAGCGGCACTCATCCTCCTGGACCTCTCTGCAGCGTTCGACACTGTCTGCCACCGCAGCCTAGTCCAACGCCTCAGCAACACCGGCATCCAAGAGAAGGCACTGGATTGGATCATCTCGTTCCTCGCCGGAAGAACACAGTTCGATCCGAGGCCACCGAAGTCATCTGCGGCGTCCCGCAAGGATCATCACTCAGCCCCACCCTCCTCAACGTCTACATGAGACCTCTTGCTGCCATCGCACGCCAACACAACCTCAACATCATCGTCTATGCCGACAACACCCAGCTGATCCTCTCCCTCACCAGAGACCCCGACACCGCCAGAACCAGCCTACATGAAGGGATGAAAAATGTCGCAGAGTGGATGAAGAACAGCCGCCTGAAACTGAACTCAGACAAGACGGAAGTCCTCATCCTAGGACCATCACCCTCCGCCTGGGACAACTCCTGGTGGCCCCAGCCCTGGGCACCGCTCCCAAGCCAACAGACCACGCACGCAACCTGGGCTTCATCCTGGACTCCTCCCTCTCGATGACCAGACAAGTCAACGCCGTCTCCTCATCATGCTTTCACACCCTTCGCATGCTTCACAAGATCTTCCGATGGATCCCGACCGAAACCAGGAAGACGGTCACCCAGGCCCTCGTCACCAGCCGACTGGACTACGGAAACACCCTCTATGCCGGAACCACAACCAAGCTACAGAAAAGACTCCAACGCATCCAGAACGCCTCCGCCGGACTCATCCTGGACATCCCCCGACGCAGCCACATCTCCGGCCACCTGAGGGACCTGCACTGGCTCCCCGTCAACAAAAGGATCACGTTCAGGCTCCTCACCCACGCACACAAGTCTCTCCACGAGCTGGGCCCAAAGTACCTCAACGACCGCCTGACCTTCTACGTTGCCCACCCGTCGGCTACGGTCTACTAGCCTCGCCCTCGCCGCCGTACCACGCATCCGAAGAGCCACCGCCGGAGGCATATCCTTCCCCTACCTGGCGGCCAAGACATGGAACTCCCTCCCCATCCACCTTCGGCTGACCCAGGACCACCTCGCCTTCAGGAGACAACTCAAGACCTGGCTGTTCGAGCAGTAGCGGACCCCTTCCCCCAAGCACCTTGAGACCCTTCCGGATGAGTAGCGCGCTATACAAGTGTTATGATTGATTGATTGATTGATTATATGGGAGTGGCTTTGCTTGTAGTGGTATGATTCAGAAAAGGGGGTGGTGTAGTGGTAAGCATGCATAAGAGTTTTCCCTCCCTGAAAACCCCAATGGTTTATTGGAATATATTCTAAACCATATGTTAGAATTGGGGTAATCTTTGTTTGATAAACTTCAAGGAGAGCTGAAAAATGCTTCCTCCCGGTATAGAGATACATTTTTTATAGCACTTACATGAGATAATGTCTTTAGTACAGTCCGCTGAAAGTGCGAGGCAATACTGGTGGACTGAGAGAAAACTCTCCCTAAGTAGATGGAAGTAGATGCTATTTCTACCGTTATTCCTCCTAGTTTCCAGGTAAAAGGTAGAGCTTTTTTCCTACCTCTGAATGGTACTATTTTTGTTTTTGAAATATTTATTTATAAAAAGTGTCTTTTCTTATAATTAAAAAAAGCCTCCATGCAGGGACGGCTCTAGGGCTGTGCAACTGGTGCCACAGCACCGGGTGCTGGCTTCATGGGGGCACCGTGTTTGCTTGTTTATTATATTTTTAAAGCACCTACTGCAGCTTTCCTTTCCTCTGGCACTTACCAGGCCTCACAAAAATGTCAAGATAACTCTTGTGATTAATTTTCTTTCTGGAGAGAGATCAGAGTTTTGTATAGTTGGGGTTTTGACTTATGTAAACTTAGTACAGAGGGTTATTATGCCCTGCAAGGAATGTGTACCAAGTAGATTATAGAGTGCATATAATGTAAACTGATCAGCAGGTTTCTGCTTTTAAAAGAGACCTCCTTTTGTTACTTGCAATTAATAATAAAGTCCAAATATAGAACAGGGAGCTATTAACTTACATCATAGAACTGCATATACACTACAAAGTATACATTAGAACATTGATTAATGTTGCAAACAGGGTTAATTTGGCTAAAAATCGATTCTTATTATTAAAGAAAACTTGCAAATATGTTGTTTCTTTTTCGACTCTGTGTTTGTGCTTCTCCACACCAAGCACTCTTAAACTATACTGCCAACCAATTATGGATAACCATTAAGAAAATGGGGTAACCCATAAGGTATGGACCTGGGCATTTAACGGTATCAAAACAACAGTGGTCCTAGACCTATTAATTACACAAGTTGACTTAAATCAATAATTTCAACAATTTTAAGTAGAGCAACCACAGTCCATCTGCTCTATCGTACTGGAGAAAACTTTTTGTACCACACAAAAAACAACCTAAACCACCAACAAGAGATTACTTTTGATTTATTAACTCATTCATCATATATCCAAATATTTTTTGAGTTTTTTAGTTCATATTATACACAGTTACTTAATTTCAAAAATTGATAAAAACATAGAGGTTGCCCGAGAAAAAAGATAGTGCAAAAGAAGTGCTCAGAAGTGTGAACGCAAGTGAACGGAAAGGAAACAAAATTAGAGAGTGTAGAAACAACTATTCACATTATTTACAAAACAATAACAAACTTTCGGCTCAATCTTATTTGTACCCTGGCCAACTGGTTTTTAGTCTCTTTGAAGGATTTTTTCAATTAGACGTGTGTCTGAAAATTATTTGGCACTATATACAATTCTTAGGTTGGTCCAAGGGTAATGAGGGGTAATGTTGACGTTTCGACTCGTCTTATGCCCAACCGGTGATTTGAACCTTGGGATTGCGAGTCTTCATCAGGACTGGAGAATGTACGTGAGCAACCAAGGGATAATAATAACCCCTTCAATAGGATGAAAAACAAGGGACGTGGTCCTGAATTCCAACTTCCTATTAATACTTCTTATTATGTGGATTCCATTGTTATCACATCTCGATGAGGTTTCCAAATGTCATACAGGCACCATGGTAAAAAATTACCTTGGAACGGAGCAGGCGAGGTTGACCGGCTGTATTCACAGATAGAAAGAATCACAAACCGAGGAAGAGGCACGCCTATGAGCTGATAAGCTACCTGACTTAAAGACTGGAGCTTTCGAGAAAGTGCCTCTCCCTTCCTCCATTGTAGAATCACGAACCGAGGAATAGGCACGCCTATGAGCTGATAAGCTACCTGACAAAGACTGGAGCTTTCGAGAAATTGCGAATCACCCAATTTTCCAAGGTAATTTTTTACCATGGTGCCTGTATGACATTTGGAAACCTCATCGAGATGTGGTAACAATGGAATCCACATAATAAGAAGTATTAATAGGAAGTTGGAATTCAGGACCACGTCCCTTGTTTTTCATCCTATTGAAGGGGTTATTATTATCCCTTGGTTGCTCACGTACATTCTCCAGTCCTGATGAAGACTCGCAATCCCAAGGTTCAAATCACCGGTTGGGCATAAGACGAGTCGAATCGTCGACATTACCCCTCATTACCCTTGGACCAACCTAAGAATTGTATATAGTGCCAAATAATTTTCAGACACACGTCTAATTGAAAAAATCCTTCAAAGAGACTAAAAACCAGTTGGCCAGGGTACAAATAAGATTGAGCCGAAAGTTTGTTATTGTTTTGTAAATAATGTGAATAGTTGTTTCTACACTCTCTAATTTTGTTTCCTTTCCGTTCACTTGCGTTCACACTTCTGAGCACTTCTTTTGCACTATCTTTTTTCTCGGGCAACCTCTATGTTTTTATCAATTTTTGAAATTAAGTAACTGTGTATAATATGAACTAAAAAACTCAAAAAATATTTGGATATATGATGAATGAGTTAATAAATCAAAAGTAATCTCTTGTTGGTGGTTTAGGTTGTTTTTTGTGTGGTACAAAAAGTTTTCTCCAGTACGATAGAGCAGATGGACTGTGGTTGCTCTACTTAAAATTGTTGAAATTATTGATTTAAGTCAACTTGTGTAATTAATAGGTCTAGGACCACTGTTGTTTTGATACCAACCAATTATGGATGGTATATGTGACGTTACAACGCAGTACGTTACATCCCAATTATTACAACGCAAGTCATTACAGCGACGTGCGCTGTAGGGGGTGCCGGACTTAGGAATAGTATGATTTACTATTCCAAATCCAGCCTACGTAACAGTAGGGAAGGTGTTGGAATAGTAAATCATACTATTCCTTAGTGTATAGTGCCATCCAGCGCAAGTCATTGTAACGACTTGCATTGTAATGACCGCAATGTAAATGTATCGCGGTGTAACAACCACGTTGTAATGTCGTTCGCCGTATGGATAACATGTGATTCCTACACTTTTAGTCCTTTGGCTTATGTAACATTTCCTATACACTTATAAGCACACGTTTGATTGATTGTCTCTGTGTAATGTGTGTGATGCAAAGTGCTTTGACACCCTACACTGGTATGAGTGGAGCTATGTAACTAATTTAATGCATCTGAGAAAATCCGTGGTGAAGGTGGTCATTGGGGGGGGGGGGGGGGGGGGGGGGGCAACAAACATTGTCACACAGGGCATCACCAACGCTAAAGCTGGCCCTGCACCTATGTTACGCTGCAGCCCAATTGGGGTTAGAGCAAATAAAACCACATCATCAGCATAAATTAAAAGGTGCATTTTTTGTGATGATAATTCAGATTTTCCACAGTCTGGTGGGTAGAAAATCATGATTTTATTAAAGACATGGAAGCTGATATTATGCATATTTCTTTAATTGCCAACTCACAGCAGCAACACCAAACAATGTAAAGAATTTAGAACATATGTTTAACATTCCAATGTCCATATAATTCTGTGAGAGGCAGCCATATTCCTTCTTAATGCTGCGAAGAAGTCCAAAAGTTCAGTCCATGTCAAAACTGTAATAGAATGGATAAACTCCAATGAACCAAAGAGCTTTCTTCATTGCACGTTACTTCCTGCTGTCTCCGCCTGAGAAGAGTCAAGAACAAGCATTAATGGGTGGGAAACACAGGGAGGGATAATATCAGCCTCCTTGTCTTTAATAAATTCATGATTTTCTACCCACCAGACTGTGGTAAATCTGAATGTTATGACAAGGCACGGAGGTCAATATTATGCATGTTCAAAGCTGTGCCATAATATTCCTTCTGGAGAGTCCACAGGTTTAAAATGAAATTTCTTAAACAAAGAGTCAGAAGACCAATCAGCCGCAGTCAAAATGTCTGATAAACTACCACCCAGGATAAAGGCTTTAGAAGTCATAGCGCCTATAGAAGAGTGTGCACCAAACTTACTTAAATCATTCCCTGCTCTATACATGACCTCCTTCACCCAACGAGCCAAGGTAGGAGGGGAGACTGCCTTATGTGGGGGCCTAAAAGAAAGAACCAGCTGCATTTCAGTGCTGCCTCTTAGACATTCAGTCCTCCTTTCGTACTCACGTATACATTTCACCACACAGAGCTTCCTACAGTCATCAAATTATGGTAGAAAATCGTTCTAGACATAGGACCATATGTAGGTAGCCCCATTGCGATTGCAAATGCTGAAATTTGCAGAATTTCAGCGTTTGCGATCACAATTTGGGCAGTGTGCTATGTAGAACACAAAAAGCCACACGCAAAATAAGGAATCGTAAAAATTTGCAATTCCTTATTTTGCAATTGCATTTCAGGAATAGCAAATTGCGATTCCTTAAATGCAATGTAGGAAGCACCCAAGTTGTGCGAATTGTGGCTTAAGGAATCGCAAAATACCACCAACTTCAGGTTGGTGGTAAATTGCGATTTCTTTGAAAAATTCACTTTTTGGCATTTTTCAAAGTGTCATGTGGGTCACACACATGCCCTTATGGCATGTATGTGGGCCACATGTGCACACATGTTAATTTCAGGGGGTGCAACAGGGTGTCCTATTGACACCCTTGCAACCCTGAAATTGCATCTTCAATTTGCGATTCTCTAATAGAGAATCGCAAATTAAGAATGTCTTCCAATTCATTCCTATGGGCCTTCTAGCCCATAGGAATGAATGAGAAGGTATTCCTTATTTGCGAATCGCAATTTGTGATTCGCAAATAAGGAATAATTGGGATTTTCAAAAGAAATTGCTAATATTACCTAAATTTCGTTTTGCGATTCTCTAATTGCGATTCCCCAAAAAATCGCAATTTGAGAATCACAAAACAAACATTACCTACATATGGCCCTACGTCTTGATCTTTTTGGAAATAGTGAAGCAAACACCTTCTGGAACAAACCTAAGTCCTGTAATCTCTAAAGCCTTTACTTCCGAAACTCTCCTGAAGGAAAACAAACACAACAACATGACTAGTTTCAAAGAAAGATCGCTTAGATTTAGAAACTCGTTTTCGTTCCAACTCAACAATTCCCTCAAGACAACATCCACATCCCAAAGGGAAGAATACTTCGCACCAGGACGAGCCTTAATTCTTACGCTTCTCAAAAGCCTCCTTACCACATATGTTGCCCATTAGGGACACTATCCACTAAATCATGACTTGCAGAAATAGCTGACCTTCCAATATTAACAGTACTATAGGATTTACCGTGAAGGAAAACTTCAGACAAGTAGTTAACTACCTCAACTAAAGGAGCTGATACTGGATCAAGACTCCTTGAAGCACACCAACAAATCCATCTCCTCCAAGCCAACCTGTAGGCCTTTGAGGTCTCTGGTGCCCATGACTCTTTAATGAGTTTTGAAGCTTCCAAAGATAAGCCCGATATTTGCCAGGCTCTCCCGAAATCAACCAAGCCATTAGCTTTAAATGACCCTGAAGAACCATCTCATGGAAATCTCCTGAAGCTTTGGTTAGCAAATCTGGCACATCCAGCAGAAATACCAGGTCGGCAATCAACATCTTCATAGCATCTGGGTACCAAACTTGAGACGTCCAGAATGGGGTAACTAGAACTATCTCTGCCCTGTCCCTTCTGACCGTTAACAGGACCCTCTGAATCAAAGCAAAAGGGGGAAACGGGTAACAACGAGACTTGTCCCAAGGCTAGGTCAATGCGTCGAACACCTCTGCAGCTGCGTCCGGACTCCAACTGTAAAGTCTGCGACCCTGTGCATTCACACGGTTCGCAAAGAGATCCAGCGCAAAAGGACCCCATTTCTTGTTCATGGATAAAAATATTTGTCTGTTTAGTCTCCAATCGCTGAAGTCCTTCAGTTGTCGAGAGTTCCAATCCGCAATGAAATTGCTCGCCCCCGGTAAGTATTGAGCCAGAAGCATAATGTTTCCGCTCAGACAAAAATGACACAATTCTCTTGCCAAATCCGCTAGGGCCTTCGAACGAGGACCCCCTAGTTTGTTTACATATCTGACTGCTGAAATGTTGTCCATCTTCAGGAAAACACAACATCTGACCTGGTCCTTTGCGAAGCTCTTCACCCCAAAGGAAATTGCCAACAACTCTAGGTAGTTGTTATGCATTTCTCTTCCCTGACCTGTCCATTTTCCCCCAGTAGTCAACGAGCCACACCTGGCTCCCCAGCCCTGAAGGCTGGCATCTGATTCTATAATCATGTCTGGAATTGGGCCAAAGATTGATCTCCCATTCCATGCCTCGAGATTTTCCAACCACCATGCTAGCTCCCATTGGGCCTCTGAATCTATCTGCACTCTCTGAGAATAGCTCACCCCTTTGTTTAGATATAAAGTCCTCAATCTCTACAGTGCACAGTAATGAAGAGGAGCCGGGAAAACTGCTTGAATAGAAGCCGTAAGAACTCCTATAACTCTTTCTACCTGCCTCAAGGCAACCTGATCTCTCACTAGCAATTTGCGCACCTCCCTGCGAATCTTCCTGACTTTCTCCATAGGTAACTTCAAGACACAATACACGGTTGAGATCTGAAAACCCAGAAAAACAGTCTCATGACTGGGCACCAAACAAGGCTTCTTCCTGTTTACTATGAAATCCAAATCCTCTATCACCCTGACTGCTAAGGTGGTATGTTCCTGAGCCTGAACCTTGCTTTCTGACATTATGAGAATGTCATACAGATAAATAATCAACCTTATCCCCCTTGACCTTAACCAGGCTGCAATGGGGCGCATCACTTTCGTAAAACACCAAGGGGCAGAAGTCAGACCGAAGGGGAGACTCTTGAACCTCCACATGGTCCCTTGCCTTTGGAACTTCAAAAGATCTCTTTGTTCTACACAAACAGGAATAGTCAAATAAGCATCTTTCAGGTCCAGGTAGGTCAACCAATCTCCTTTCCTCAAGATGTCTCTCAACATGTGAATACCTTCAATCTTGAAATGGTTGTATTCCACCCATTCATACAGATCTTTCAGATTTATCACAGGCCTCATAGTTTTGTCTTTCTTTTCTACTAAGAAAAGATTGCTTACGAAGCCAGTGCAAGAACTCTCTGCCTTCTCTATGGCACCCTTCTTTTCTAATTTTAGCACTTACTGAGTTACCATGGCCTCTTGTTCCTTTGCGAATTTTAGAAGAGGGGGTCTCCTTACCTGAGTCGGATTTTCAACAAAATCTATTTTGTAAGCACACACTGTTTGTAAGACACAAGGATCTGAGGAGATTTTCTTCTACCTGTCTAAAAAGAAAACAAGTCTGCCACCCACCTTTAATTGAGTAGATGAAGGATCTTTTTACAGACATACCTTGGAATCTTGTTCTTCTCTCGCCTCTATAGCATCCTCTTCCACCTCTTTGTCTCTGAGGGTAAAACCATGGAGAATATGGCCCTGATTGAAATCTTGACCTGAATCCACCTCTTGTGAAGGAGCCTCTGGAAATCCCAATACCACGGCCGGGAACCAGCCCCGCATCCTCCCGGCCGTGCCAAAATCCTTCCTAATGTCCTTTAAGACCTTTTGAATTGAATTAAAGACCCCTGCATATTTAGTCATCTCTTTTACAAACTCTTCCCCAAAGAGCATACCATTAGCCTTTTGACCCGTCTCTTTAGAGGCCAACTCTGCCAGCTTCGAGTCTATCTTCAATTGTATACTTTTCCTCCTTTCAAAACACAACGAGGCGTTGGCATTGCCCAACAAACAAACGGCCCTTTGAATTCACTGCCGTAAATCCTCTGCATTAATGACTCCATTTTCAAGTATGCTTCCTCACATAAATCGAAAATCTTTGTTAAAGAACCAAGTACATCCAAGATCGGGCCCTGGCACCCTTAAACCCTTTATCAAGACCCCTTCTAGGGTCTTTACCCATTTTGTTAAGGAAGGTCAACATTTTCCAATCCAGCTCTGGGGTAAACGCAACTGTGTTGCCAAAGAAGGACTAGGGCACTCAAACCTCAGTCTGGTCTTTACCTCCTTGGGCATTTCCCCCCTGATCCAAAATTCAACATATTGAGCGACATGTTTTATGGATACCCACTGAGGGGAGAGAGGATGCTGGATAGTAATTGGGTCAAACATTTGTTACCCTAACGGATCCACAATGTGATCTGAGGCATCATCCTTCTCTTTTTTAATCCTCTGCCTCTTAACTTCCTCCTCATCCGAGGATTCAAAATCAGAGAAACATGAAATAAGTGTGTCACCACTGGTTGATGACTTATCGCAAATAATCACCTTGCGATCACCTTTTTTGACCTTCATAGCCTGTTCATTATACTCTTTACAAGTTGCTTTCCCTGTGCCTTCCATTATAAAGGCCCCATTGCCTTTACCTTCCCTTTCCTTAGTCAGATGTTTCCTTTTGCGGCTGACTTTCACACCACTAGCACTAGCTATGATACCACCCATAGCCTCCTCCACAGACCAAAACTGTTGCTCGCTATTTTTACTCTTTGAATATCTTTCTTCATCCTATCTATGCAATCATCAAGCTTCTTACCTAGCTGTGTAGCCAGGGCAGATACAGACTTATCTACAGACTCCTTAATTCTGTTATCAACATCATCCCCAATTTGGCTATTTTGATCCATTTCACTAAAAAACACCTCTTAAGTCAGATTCACAAATTTTGTAAAGGCTCTTCAACACTCCTCTTAGACGACTTCAACCTCTAGACAAATTAATCTAAACAAAAAAAGCACAACTCTTATCAAAAGATTGAAATACACTACCAGTACTAAAAGCTTTAAAGGCAGCGGCAGCACTCTGGCAACAAATGAGAAGGATATTCAAAATACCATATTATAGCAGAAACGCGCCCGTATGTGATTCCCCAGGAACTCAGAATTGCCTAAAAGACAGACTGGCAAATGCCGTAAAAGAAAACAACATCACAAAATGGGGCGAACTAATGGCACACGGCTCTGTCATAGAATGGGAGGCATTGAATGAAAGAACTAAGGGCATGGTTGCCAGATTTAAGTACTACCAAATAAGCAGTTAGGTCAAGAACTTGAAGGATAGCGAAGAAGGAAGTGGGATAATTGAGGGAATACTGCAGAAGAAGAAGATTAGCAAAAAAGAAATAGCTTATTGGTACTGGGTACTTATTGAAGAAGGAGAGGATCAATATGAAATTCCAAACAAGATTTGGGGAGAAGCACTGCCGGAGCTGAATATTTTAGACGGACGACAAGTATCTATGGCTACTTGTTGGAAAATTGTGAAATCTGCACCATTGAGAAGGAACCATCTATTCACTATCCACAGAGCGTACAGGACCCTGAGAAGGCTATCAAAGATCAGACGTCAAGAGGAGATAAGCTGCCCCAAGTGTGGAGAGTCAGGTGCGGATGATCTACATATGTTTCGGCAGTGCCCCCACCGCAAGAATTTCTGGGAAGAAATGGGTAAAACTTTGTCTAGCGTATTGAGATGGCAGATAGAGGTGAGTATGGATTTGGTTATATTTGGGAGAAGCCAGAACATATCTCAAGTAATTAAACTTAATAAAGATCAGGAAAAAATTCTGTTCAAATAAATACTGTTGGCAAGAAGGGAGATCTGTATTAATTGGGTAAAGTAAACATCTCCAACACATAAAGAGTGGGTGGCATCTGTAAAAAGAATCAATAAATTAGATAGAAGTAGACGGAGGGGAAAGGCAAATACATTTTGGACTATCTGGGAAGATCTAAACTTATAAGTTAACACTGGTGAAAGTATTGTATAGTCCAATGATTAGGCAGCGCAATAGAACCCTTCAAGTGGAACTTAAAGAGTAGTCAAAATGACTAGCTCAACCCAGGACGGGACCGCATTGGAATCGGACAAAAAGGAGCCTGAGTAAAAAAGGGGAAACAGAGATTCTCCACGCATACGTTGCGTTTACCCAGGAGAAGCTCCAAAAGGTTGGAACACAAAACGAACTGGGCTCCTGACACCTCCATCTCCAAACTATTGCTATATGAGGACATAAAAAAAACACTACCAGTAAAATCACCATCCCCAATCTTTTCTCACTGTACTCCAAATGACAATTGTCCGTTTCACTTCAGATTACATGTAAAAAATGGCCTTCTGCCTCTTTTGCGTGTCCAAAAGATGGCTGCCAAAAATCCCTTCGAATGAACAGATAGTGACCAATTCCAAATGGCCGTCACATCACATGAAGGAACTACGGTAGTCCTAAAGGCTCAATGAGTCTTCACCTCGAAACAAAAGGTGAGTGAAAACCTCGACCTAATCAAAAATACCTAAATCTTGTACACTGTTAAGTGCGCAAGTCCCATTTAAATGCCTTTCATGGTTAAAAGAAACGTGGTTCAAATTCCTGACGCGCCTATGTTAAGAGCTCAGCACGCAACGGGAATCATGAAATACCCTTGCGTGCGAACCGTTTATAAGATAGTATTTCTAATGCTCATTGCTTGTAGTTTATTAGATAAACAGGTGTCACAAGGCGTTAAGAGGATCACCGATCAAATTAAAAACTAGGGGCATAACTCATTTTGAGTATAAAAGCCGTGACTAATCAGCTCGCGCATACGCGATTCAGCTGGTAACATTCTTGACACGACCGTCGGGCAACGGTCACAGCGGCTTGTAGGAACAAAATCATGTTAAATAAGTTTACTCATAACGCACTCATTGTTAATACGCAGCGAGTGCGAACATGTCCAAGTATTAACAAACGCCTGTGCCAAGCACAATAAACATGTATATTTTAATATCAAGGTTCTAGACATACGCATCTCATTTAAAATGTTAGCTAAACATGTCTAAGATATATCATTTTAAATATTCTAATCCAATTTCTTTCATCCAGACAACCCAATCACATGATCAGTCACACTGTCAAGTAAGCAAACTTATCTTGGCTGTGAGCAGCAACAAAGAAAGGAATATGGCTGACTCTCACAGGGTTATATGGACGTTGGAATGTTAAACATATGTTCTAAATTATTTACAATATTTGGTGTTGCTGCTGTGAGTTGGCAATTATAGAAATATGCATAAAATTGGCCTCCATGCCTTGCCATAAAATTGAGTCGGGAAACCTCCTGGAAACAGTCCGGTAAATAACTAAGGAATAGTGAGAAAAGGAGGGGGGCTAGTAAACATCCTTGTTTGAGACCGGTTTGCGTAGATATCTCTTGTATTATGCCCGTACCTCCTCCCATTTGTACCTTACACCGTGTGGTTGTGTGAAGTGCTACTATTATTCTTAGCAAACTTACCCGAACGCCTAACTTCAATGATTTCCTCCACAAAGGCCTATCCACCTTGTCAAAAGCTGTAGAAAAATCCACAAATAAACTATAAACTACCTGAGCTCTACTAATTACATATTTATCAATAATAGTTTGAAGGATGGCAATATTGTCAATCACAGAATGTTTTTGACAAAAAGCTTTTTTTACCATAGGTATTACCCCCCTAGCTGTGGCCCAATCGTTCAAATGTCCCAAAATGCTCGCCGCAAATATTTTTCCTCTAGCATCAAGGAGGGCAATCTGGTGAAAATTACTCAGAGAAAAGCGAGAACCTTTTTTCAAAAGGGAACTTCTATACTGCCATTTCATGAGTTCGGAATTTAGCCAGTTCAATAGCAGTACATATATAGGGGGGGCCAAAAATGTACTCCATCCTTCAATATTTTCTTTTAGGACCTTCACCGGAATACTGTCTGGTCCCATTGCTGCTGTGTCTCTCTCTTTCCTTACGTACACAGCAATTAGCTGATCTATAAGTGGCTGTATCTGCTGGTCGATCTCGCTGTCGGCTCCATCACATAGGGATTTCCCGATGACAATAGAAGGTAGATTTTCCTCATATAGTTTGGATAAATAAGTAGCCCATTCTTTTTGAGGGACAGCAGTAGCTCTCAGTGGTATTGTAGTTCCACTAGCTTCTGGAACTATATCCCAAAAGACTTTAGAGTTTTTTGTACGCACCACTTCTTACAGGTCCACCCAGCATCTATCCAATTTTGTTCTATTCTCTTTCATCCGCAGCCTTTTTCGCCTTATCTTCAAGATGAAAATTTCGGCCTTCCTAGCCGGAGAAACATTCATAAATTGCAACCTAATCAGCTGGCTTAATTTCTTAGACAAGAGATATATTGTCTGGTCCTTTATCCTTTGTGGGTAGTATTTACTAGGAAGAAGCCTATTTTTCAAAGTAGTGTATATAAATGTTTTAAATATTTCAAAATTGGAGATTGGGTTTACTCTCTTGTTGATTTGTTCATACATTTGGGACTCCATAATCTTGTTGATTTCACTATAAATTTTCTTATAGTTCTTGCTGCTCCACAGTATTCGAGCTGGCTTTTGTTTAATTATTATCTACCTCCTGCCATGTGATAGGGACCATGAGGAAGTTGGTTGAAAATAGAGGTCTATTTCTAGTTGAAGTATTGTGTGATCACTACTTTGAACAAATTCTATAGAAAGGCTGCAAAAGTTATTAAACAAATCATAGCTGCGGATGGCATAGTCCAATATAGATGACCCTGTTAGACCTTTTCGGGTATATGAACCCAGTACATCTCCTCTCATTCTCCCATTTAAAATTATTCCATTGAATTCATTAATTAGCTTCAATATAATATTCCCCCTTTTATTAGTTCTAATATGGTCTGGGAACTCTACCTTAAGACTAGTTCACTTCTAGACTCATTTCTACAACTTAGGATAAGGATGGCTGTTCAAGATAAATCTAACACTTCAATCAATCAATCAAACATTTGTAGAGTGTGCTACTCACCAGTAAGGGGCTCAAGGCGCAGGGGGTGGGAGCTGCTACTGTTCGAACAACCAGGTCTTGAGAAGTCTCCTGAAGGTCAGCAGGTCCTGGGTCTGTTGCGGGTGGATGGGGCGGGTGTTCCATGTCTTGGCGGCAAGGTGGGAGAAGGATCTGCCGCTTCAGGAACCTATTGAACTAGAGCAGCTCTCCTTCCTTATACTGACACCTAGCATAAACAATTGCTCTTTAAAAAAGCTCATATAACACATGTGTTAGACACGGTACCCATATGCATTCTAGGGTGAGATGAGAAGACGATCTTGGAATGGAGCAGGAGAATTGCTACACACAGTCCTAGAGAAATACATTTTAACTTTCGCCAGAGTATACACTGGTGAGCCCCTGGCGACAGGGCTTTGCCCAAGTGCTGAATGTACACCCTATAACTCGAATGAAGCTGATTATATACATTTGGCATGGCTTCGCCCAGCAGTAACCTCCTACTGGATACAGGTGTCCGAGACACCTCTAGCACGATAGAAATGGACATTTAACCAAATTCTCTGATGGGCCTGCTGTGATGTGCACTGGATACACGTATTCATCATGCAAGTTCGCAGCAATAGCACTCTTGGTGGCCAAATTAAGAGACACCCTAAAATGGAGGAAAGGCTCTCCCCACGCACCACTCACTGTGATAAGGTCCTAATTTACTGCAACACCAATAGTGAGCTGCATGCTAACCTGCATCCTCCGTCTTCCATGCCCAAGGGTGCTCGGGATCATTTACGCAGATTTTTATCCAGTAAAGTTGGATCACCCCTTCACTCACATGCCCTCAGGTGCAGAAGGTAGGAAAAACGTTGATTAATCAAACTGCAGTAAAACTTTGCTTCCGATTGTTGATTTCTTGGTGCATGCAAATAAAATAAGTGATGATGAGAGTGATGGACACACAGTGGCCATGTAGTTTAATATCATTTGTCTCTCGTGTATTAATTGGAAAATGTGAAAATAAAGTTTGAAAAACATTTAATCACACAGTATTGCAGCAGATTTACCACAGAGTAAAGGTGAAATCTCAAGCGATTTTATTGTGCCCCAGTACCATGCAACTCAGATTGAGGGCCTTTGGCTCATCGCCCCCTATGCTAGAAAGTGTGATGGGCCCCTCCTAAGCAGCGTGCGTGACCTCATCATGAACCATGTCCTCTCTCTGGAATAACTTGACAGAGAATTTCAAACAAGACGTACACAATTTTACTCCAGCAGGCAGGCAGGTTCCTTCTAATGTGAGCTGATGATTAGGATTCTCCAGAAGTGTTGTCACTGTGTTTAGGTTTATTAAATGATTGCTAAGTTACTTAAAAAGGAAGAGAATAAAGTCCAACGTATTAATGACCTGGAACAGCCATGCTGTAGCCTGTTGAGTTTAATATGTAATTCGAAGGTGATCCAGCGCTCCAAACAAAACCTGCAAACAATCACCACACTCCCAAGGAGCTTTTCACACATTACTCGTTAGTGGGGCCCATAACATCACAAGTCATTTATACATATGTTCACCCTGCTCCCAGGATTTGTGAAGACTAGAGGAGAGCTGCTGGATTTTAGCGGAGTGTCTTATTTCATACTAAAATTGTATACACTATATACATCTGCAGTTTGTCAAAATTACCATGGTTTTATTCTCGAGAAACATAATAACACCCCACCATATGGTCAATGGATCTCCTAGTAAAAGTTAACTAATGGACAACAAGATCAGCTTAATTCTTGATTTATTTAATTTTTATTTAGAGATTTAGTCTCCTAGCATGACCTTACTTTATTTGCTCTATTTTAATATTCATTTAAACATTCAATAACCTAGAGAGAAAGAGAAGTTACATTAAAACATTTACATTTATTAGCATAACAGTTCAGAAAAATAAATCAAAGTAATATTACCAAGATTTCAGGACATGGACATCAGAGCAAGGACAGCATAATTCCCAAAAACCACCTCTCTATTCTTTCTTGATGTTCACCTCCCATCAAAAGTTAAAGTCAAGAAAAATGTCAAAGTCTTTGCACCATAGGAAATGATTGTCAGTCCAACAGCATGTCGTGGTGAAGTAATCAATAATCCTTCCAGGGGTCTCACTGGTACTTAGTCCTTTTAAACCAACAAAGAAGAAATTGTCACAGAAGCTGAAATATAAAAGATCATCTTTAATAAACTCAAATGAGTGAGACTACGTCACACAGAAGCCTCAGCAACTGAATGAGGCAGTCTGAGGAGTATAGAAGACAGAGGTTTTATATATACTTAGGGTTACATACTCAGCATAAAATCAAGGGGCAGTCCGGACTCATGTAAGCATGCAAAATGACTAAGTTGGGCATACAATATCTACTTACTCAACAAAGTAGGAGGATAGTTACTTCTCCATACAGCAGCAAAAATAGCCTGACAGTTATACTAGAGAAGCAGGTGCATTCTACTAGCTAGGCCCTTCTGGGCATGTGCGAAGTGGAAGATGCTAAACATAGTTTGTCTCTAGGCAGACTACAAGAGCAGTTAACACTGAGGGAGGACAGAGCACATGGCGAGCACATGGCAAACAAAATGGCTGCCAGAAATACAAAATGGCTTTCACAAAGCGGATAAGGTAACTTCTAAATACAAGATGGCTTCAGCTAAATGCTAGTCCATTGCTGTCAATTTACGACAGACGACCATTTTAGCATTAGCTGAAGACATTCCTAATATCCAGTAGGAACATCGAAAATATTTACACATTAATTTTTTCATAAATTTATCCATATCCTAATTCATTGCTATGTTGGCATTTTCAGTTCTAAACATTTCATTAAGCTTGTATGAGCAGGAATACAAGGGGAACCGAGCGTTTAGTCATCATTAACATTCAGATAGCAGTAGAAAGTAATGACCACTATAAAATTGTCATTTTTTCTAGTCCTAAGCCAAAGCAAATCCCAAAATCATCTAGTAAATATTTTCAAGTCTCCTATGCATTTCAGTGACTATTATATACTCAGGTGAGACAGTGGCAATCCTTATCAATGCTCTCAGGTGAAATGGGAATACCCTTTATCAGAGTACAGACAGAACATTACTTTAAAACGATGCCGGCAGAACAGTAAGAATAGTCACACAAATTCCCTTCAGGTGGACCATTTTGGATACTAGGGGCGTAGCCACTAGAGGCTATTTCTCTTCCATGGCAATTCAGTCAAATGGGAACATATCCAACACCCACTTTATACAGTGGCACTGGAAACACTTGTGCAACTATGCCAAAGTCTGTTCTAAGCCTCTTTGGTAGGTTTCTATTGTCCATCAAATCTGCTTCTGTTGTCTTCTTCCGCATTGGGCCTCTTGATCCAGGCCTTCCGTGAAAATGATGCTTCTCAGTATCTGTTGGAGTGCCCTCCTGGCAAACACTCACAGCTCACTTGAAAGTCTCAATGTCTCAATGAAGTGCACCAGTGTCTCTCCTCTGCGGCAGGCACTACAGATATTGTGCTTGTTTGTTGGTCATGGGCACAGATCATCTTGTGCAGACCCGGGTACTACTTAAACAGGAAAGCAATAAAATGTCATGTTCAGCTACATTCTCAGGCTCCAACACTAGTTATTCAGTGTCAGAGGACGCTCGAGCTGCTATTTCATTTTATTTTTCCTTTCAACATGGGTACCACAATGTAGTGCCTTTTGCCAATCTTGGATCCTCCGGTGCACTGCCCTTCCATTGGAGCAAAGAAAAGGGGGGTGGCCAAAATTCAGGCCAAGGGGCTCAAGGGACCGTGCGCTGTCAGAGGTTACCAGCACATGACAGGTAGAAAACTGAAGCCTCAAACCAGCCCTGTCATCAACAACAGGGATCATTCTCTTTTGCTCTTTTACATTGAAACTCTGGTTCTCTGGCAAACAGGGAACCAGCTCCTCCTTCTTGTCTGATGTCCAACGCCTTCTGATGGAGCAAGCACAATGCTTTGGAGATGGCATTAATGGTGCTCTGGTGATCGCTGTCCAGCCTTGCTACTTTCTGGGTGCTGGGACTGTAGGTCCAAGACATCTGCCCTTCATCTGGAGCTGTCACTGATGGGAATTAGGACTCATCTTTATCACCTTTCTTCAGGGTTATTGTGACGCTTCTTTTTATTCTGGAAGATCCTTCAGAACCTGGTGATATAAAAACCTGACACAGCTGTTAGTTTCCTTCAATATAGTACAAAAAAAATCATTGTATTTAACAATGGGACTGCAGGCATCTTCAGGCTCTCTGGACTCTAAATTTTGGAAGGGCAGTAACCTGGCTTGACAGTAAAGTGGCAATATGGTTGAAACTCCCTCTCTCTCTGGCTGGTAGAATTGCAAAAATGATCGTACTACCCAAATTCCTTTATCTGTTTGCAAACATACCCATCCCACTGACACAGCACTTCTTCACATGTTTGCGCTCGCATCTACTATCATTGTTATGGGCAGGGAGTCAGGCCAGGGTTTCATGGGCATTGTTAACGCTGCCGCTGAGACAGGGAGCTCCAGACATGCAACTGTACGTGCTTTGCGCACAGGCCCAATATCTTCACTTCTGGGCCTACCCCACACCTTATCAACCACATGTGGCAGTAGAATTAGACTCGGTGGCTCCGTTACCTCTGGGGGTGGCTTTATATTGCAAAACTCCCAGGCCAACACAGGACATTGACTCGGCCAACATTCTTCGCTGGATGTGGCGCGAACTGCAAAAGCGTGCGGCCCTACCAATCTTATACGCGCCTGCTATCCCCCTCAAGCAGAACCCCATGCTCCCATGTCTGGAAGAAGGCAGTGGAAATGTATCCATTGCTGGATCTACACTACGCACGTTTGCTGATATATACCCAGATGGCAGGTTCCGTGATCTGCAGGTTGCGGAAGAGGACCAGCCCTTGTCTTTCAGGGACATGTTTACATATCACAAACTCAAATCTGCATGCAAGGTGCTGTGGGGCCAATTCCCAGAGGAGCCGCCGCAACTACACGCACTCCAAAACGTATTAGCGAGGGCATCCCGGAAGAAACTGGTGTCTCGCTTGTACAACTCCATGCAAGAACAATCCCCTATTGTGGTACCTAAGTCAATGCAGTTGTGGAATGAGGAACTTGAGACGCCCTTAACTGATGACCAGTGGTCATTCTGTTGTGGGCAGCTATTGGAACTTTCCCCCAACTACAAACTTCGACTAATACACTTTAAGTTTCTCCACAGGTTCTACCGCACCCCGCTAGCTCTCCACCACATGGGTATCAGGGAAGATGACAAATGCTGGAAGTGTGGGGAGGAAGGGGCTTCCTTTACACACGTGGCCTGGAACTGCTCAGCTTTGTTGGATTACTGGTCAGAAATGTTTGTCGCCATAAACCAAATTCTGAATAGAGCAGATGGTCGCTCCCCGCTCCTCGGCATCCTTGGGTGGGTGGCAAACACGGAACCCAAAAGTCAAAAACTGCATGCCCTGTTATTGTTATATGCTAAACGACAGGTGGCTATGAAATGGGGGCGTAGAGCCCATCCTAAATTTGCGGACTGGCTGGCGGATGTGACATATGGCCACACACAACTAGGAGCATATTGGGATCTGATGCCGACTGCCTCACGTCCAAGGGATATTTGGGAGCCGTTCTTACAATGGTCACGGAACAGGGCGGAATCCCTCCCATCTGAGCCCGATGGCCCATAGCTAAGTAATGCTAGGTTGGAGTTCCCCCTAACTGAGACTGTGCAAATGTACCGCACAAGGCCACGTTGGCACTATACTATGCTTAGATGAGCCTGAGACCACAACACCTTCTGCTCAAGTTGATTCTGGTATAACATATGATATGTCCTCGCCTATTTCTGTATGTATAGTTAAGAGATTTGTCCACCACAATGTGCATTGTCTCCAAAAGGTTTGCTTGTTTATTGCTGTGACCCTTTTAGCGAAAAGAAATGCTAAGATTACCAGATTTGTTTCATATATGTACTGACGTGAGCCTGTTTTGTTAGTTACTTACAAAATTCTTATCCTACCGAAATGTGCTACAGCGGAACCCAAAGTGCTTGAATTTTCTTCTATGCATATGACGTTAAAATATGTAACTGCCGTATTTTACTATGCAATTCTGATTAAACACATTTAAAAAAAACAATGGGACTGCAGGCAGATGGCCTGTAGTCTTCAAAGGAGTGGCCAGAAGCCATGGGACAACTCTGGTCTAGAATGCACTGTCACTCTCAAAGGCAAAAGCAGTACTTCTAGTCTCTTCGATTGGGTGCTCTTCATTATCCTCCCTAACTTCAATGTGGGAGCATTATCCTCTGCCATTTAAGGGTAGATAGCTACATGGGAAGTCTATCTGCTGAAAACTCTTTAAAAAAAAGAAATGGTCTACACTTTTGCTCATACATTTTACATTACTTGTACAGGACTGCAGACACTACTAAAATGATTCTTCTTAATAAAAAACACCTACATTGTACGTTTTAGGACCATGCTCTCATGATATAGGAGCAGCAGGAAAAATCTAAAACTGCTAATTTCACAGGGGCTCTTATCTGTAAAACATTTTCTTCGAAACATTTTTTTGCTAAGGATCACATGTGCATCTTCCCTGCGTTGTACTTTTCATGATCCAAACTATGCAACATCAGCTTCTAATAATGACTGTCAGTTTATTTACACGGACTAGCTAATAAAGAACTAGCAATGCCCTTGCAAGACTACAATAATGGTGTTATCACCTAGGACTTGTAGAACAAAACTACCCACATCTAATTCCCCTTATAGTTCAAAATAAGTGAACAACAGTCTAAACTACTAATCCTGTCATAATTTCATCAACAGGATGGGCAGTAATAAAACCTATATATTTATTCATTTTATTAATGCTGACAATGTTTAAAACAGTATTACTGAATAGCCAATTAAATGTCTCATTGCTATTTCAGAGACAATTTAGACAGGCTAAAAACAAATTGAGAAAAGGAGAGAGCAACGTACATATTACCTAGCCTTAACTTGTAGAGGAGCTAGCCTCCTTCCTCCAATTTGACAGTAGGAAAACCTGAAGCAGGTGTCACTTCTGTCAACACTATCAACCCCTATTTGTAGCAACTAGGCATAAACAAAGTTATATGAGGTACATAGTACTTTTGAAAGGGCTAAAAATCCTTTTAGCAAATGTACAAATTTCATTGCCTCAGCTTTTAAGCATTAGTGCTGTATAAATATGGCAAAGCTTATCTGTTAATCAAAGTTCAAATATACCATTATATCATTTTCTATCACATAAGTGCATAAAACATGCTTCGCCAACAAAAAATAAGCACAACTCCTCCATGTGCTACCATCTTGTCTTTCAAAACATTTCAGATGTCAGAATGTCAAAGCAAAACTTTACTGTGGGAGCATTGCCAGGCTTCTAAATATAGAGCTGACATTTAACTCTTCCCAGCTATCGTATTATATATTCAAGGGTGTCTTTGCGGCTGTCCCAATTCGCCTAGAGACAGAAAGCTGGAAAGCACTTATCCCCCTGTTTGGAGTTAAAAGAATAACCTCTGCTTGTTTTTTATACATTTTTCAATTATAAACAGTGTGCAATATGCTTGTCTAATAATACAGAAGGCAGCTATTTGTATTATACCTTAATGTAGGCATTTACTGAAGCCTAAGGCAGTTTAAAACTGCTCTGAATGCACAATTTGTTTTTTAAATTAATGAATTTTGCCCAATTTCGACTTTGATATTTGGGGCACTTAACAATGAATATCCTATACTTTTTTGCATAATATTCATTATCAGAATGTTCATTACATAGCCCAGGAGTTAGAAATTGAAAATAATCATTTATACCTTTATAAAAATGAGTTTTTTTACACCTGCGCAGAGTGATATTCCACATGCAAATGTCCTTATTATGCGGTACAACACAACTTAAATTACATTTTAATGCTAGGAGGTCACAGTATGAGTATTAAGCTTTATAAATATTAAAAAACGAATTTAAAAGCACTTATTTTTTTTAAATAATTGTTTTCATATTTAATTATTTTTATTTTTAATAAAACCAATCATTTTTCATAATTCCACATATAAAAGCAGGCTGCATCCCTTGCCTATCATATTTAGATGCATTTATTCACAAGCCTAAGCACAGAAGCCTAACTTGAAACATGAAACACTTTTGTGCCACCTTTTTTTTAAAAGGATAATTATTCAACATCAGAACCAAGAATGTGCTTATAAAAAGCTTTAAGAAAAGGAAATCCTCTATTGAAAATATTTTCCTGGTATCTAAAATATTTAAACTAATTTTTGTAACTTTTTTAAAACAGCAGTCTGAAATGCAAAATGTTGCCCCTTGTTTAACTGAGAAAGTCCTGGCAGAGTGAACATTCCTGTCTATTCGTGGCCTACAAAAATGACAGCTGCTTGCTTAGCGGCAGTAAAATCTTTTCCCTGTGTTGAAACGTGAGCACAGTGGCAGTATGTTTAAAACTGAGACATTTCTAGTTTTAAAATGTGTGTGCAGTACAGCAAAATCCAATTTATTCAGATGACGTGTTTGCCTGTTAATATCTAATACAATGTATCTAAGGAAAATGCTTTATAATGGTTTATTAATTACAAAATACACAATTTTGTTTTTGAGGCCTTTTTATTCCTATTGAATGTGATTTCTAATTTTATCTTTTAAGCATTTAGCAGTTTGTACATGTACGTAATTGCTTACTCTATAAATTAAATAGTAACATATAGCTATTTTAGCATATCATATGGTTAATTTCTGGATGTTTATTTAATTTTTATTTAATATTAAGTAACTGACATTTTTCATAACAAACTGAAGACAACAAGAAAAACCACAAAAACACGCATTGAGCTCATTTTAGACATATACAGAAGGGGTCAAAGACTCAGGACACACAATACAGCGCGCCTAATAGCCATTATTTCATAAATAGCGCAATCACTATGTACTTACAGAAGTTGTAATGTAAAACCACGAACCACATAGACATTTAAACACATATTTAACCCACAGAGCAGCACTTAAGACAGAAACAAAGGACAGCCCACAGACTGTACTTAAACCAAACCATTTGTAAATACTAGTTGTAAGTCATATTCACGAGAAATGCTTCTTAATAGTAGTCCAAAAGACTGCAAAAACAGCACAACAGACTGTTTTATTTCCAAGAAGCCAAAATACACTCAATTCACTAGCTTTGTTTTGCAGAACACCAAAAAAATCGCTCTGCATATCTCCATTCATAAACTTGCGCAGAAAAAGGATCCTTGTTTGTATTATGTCCATATTTTAATTCCCTGGGGAGACAGAATCACCAAGGAAGAAATTTGTTGTTATACCTAAACCTATTTAGATATTCCCTCAGAGGAGCCTGCTAATTTTAATTCACATCTCACTATGGTACCTTCAAAAAGCAACACATTCTTCAATGTGTGCTTGAAACAGGCATGCCAAAAGTAGTGCAAAATATGCAGTATTATAATCAAAGTAGTTCTTAAAGTACTCTTCGTACGTTGAGCCGTTCAAATATTCTTAGGAGTAGAGAAAAATCTCCTCATTACCTGCCAATATGTGTTGCAACACATACATAATTTTCATATTCATAGGACTAATTCAATATTTGGCCAATACATATCAGAAATGCTACAGTAAGTGTTACTAAACTACCTTCCAAGGCATCACAACTAACAGTAAGAGCCGCAGAACGACTCTTACCAAACAAATGGTTGTCCAAATTCTAACTGCCAAGTTCTGAATGACCTAACGGTCTTTTTTTTTTAATACTCACGCCAAAAAGGTTCTCAGTCAGGGGTGACATCATGTGGAGGATCAAAATCAGGAAGACCAGAAATATACCGGGCGGCAGAGACAGAGAATCCCCAGAATCTCCGTGCACAGAGTACCTCCTTAGTAGAGTCCTGTCCTGTCCTCCTCAGTAGATTTCTGTCTCCTGACAAGATCACTCCTTAGATAGCCACTTCTGATGAGGTCCACATTTGAGCGCCATTCTGAAGTAATCAATAATCCTTCCAGGGGTCTCACTGATACTTAGTCTTTTAAACCAACAAAGAAGAAATTGGCACAGAAGCTGAAATATAAAAGATCATCTTTAATAAACTCAAATGAGTAAGACTACGTCACACAGATGCCTTAGCAACTGAATGAGGCAGTCTGAGGAGTACAGAAGACAGAGGCTTTATATATGCTTAGGGTTACATACTCAGCATAAAACCAAGGGGCAGTCCTGGCTCATGTAAGCATGCAAAGTGACTAAGTTGGCATACAAGATCTACTTACTCAACAAAGTGGGAAGAGAGTTACTTCTCCATACAGCAGCAAAAATAGCCCGGCAATTATACTAGAGAAGCAGGTGCATTCTACTAGCTAGGCCCTTCTGGGCATGTGCGAAGTGGAAGATGCTAAACATAGTTTGTCTTTAGTCAAACTACAAGAGCAGTTAACACTGAGGGAGGAAATAGCACATGGCGAGCACATGGCAAACAAAATGGCTGCCAGAAATACAAAATGGCTTTCACAAAGCGGATAAGATAACTTCTAAATACAAGATGGCTTCAGCTAAATGCTAACCCATTGCTGTCAATTTACGACAGTGGTGCGAAAATAAAATCAAAAGCAAGCTTTTTTCTTACTTCCAAACGTCCTCTTTTATACCTTTTCACCCTAACTTATCTATCTAAGATTCGTAACTTTTAGGGTCCTCGCTTATGCTCATTGGTCAAATTAAGGGGTAGATGAGCATAACTTCATCTCCTCATTGTCCATATTTCCGCCAAGTCATTGTTTTAATCAAAAAATAAAGTCTTAATTGTTCTTTAATAGTTTTTTCACTCTTGTCCTTTAAATTGTTATTTCAGACTGGTTTCCCATGCTCTCGATGCGGACATACAGGATTTTGGCTCTTGCTCAAATTCAGGCCACGCTGACCTTGACCCACGCTGTACAGGCACAAGCTGCTTGCCCTTCTCTCAAGCACAGTCGCGCATGCGTAGATCATCACAATCTCGGAGTCTCGCAAAACTTCCATTTTATTTTAGGCCTCATGCTCCTTTATGTGAACTATTTCGGACACAAACACAATTAAACGTTAGATTTCGAAGTATAACCCTTCTGTTTACCTCCCCCATTCTAAGGTAACCCTGTTAATTATTACCTAGCATTTCTGCCACAATAAGACATACAAAAGCTTGTACACATAGATTTTCGTTAGATTATGACATTTGCGTTCCAGATTGATTTAACAATTTCACCTAATTAGTAGATTAAATTCGCAACACAAGCAATTTATTATCCCAAGTGTATTTGTATGTGTGCATTCTATTCTAGGTTGGTTAGTTTCACCCAGATCAGTTGACTGGGGGTGAGTGTTTGATTTGCTCAAACGCTCCGTCCATCATCCCCTTTTGTATCGCTTTGTTCGCCCTAGGTTGGCGGGGTATGCTCAGACGTGAGTCCCTTGCTCACTTTGCCACTGGGTTCAAGCTAGCCTGGCTGATGACGGCTGAAATGCCAGAAACCGGTCCCAGGATGCTTGTTTCCGGTCCAGGGAAGACATGGCGTTGGCAGTTCGGGCTGGACTATTCCCATGAGGCACAGGGTCAGACTGATTTGCATATGGCCTTGTCTGGAATGGGGTGGCGGATTGAGCTAAAGAATGGTGATGGATTAAACCCAGATCAGTTGACTGGGGGTGAGTGTTTGATTTGCTCAAAAGCTCAGTCCATCATCCACTTTTGTATTGCTTTGTTAATTTCAAAACCACACGATTAATACATATTACTGTTATGGGGAAGAAACGTCATGAGGGGTGTACAAAAATGTTTGTTTTCATCCTCGCTCCAATAACTCCCCCTTTGGTGATTTATCACCAAATAACACCCAAAATGTCATAAATTTTATCTCAACATGTTTCAAATTCTTTCAATTAGTTTGAGTTATACTCTAGTCTCTTCTAGTTTCTTTCTATCTTGGCAAAGTTTCTCCTTGAACTCTTCCATTTCAATGTCACCCTTTTCACGTTCTCTTTCTTGTCCTTCTTCGAATGCTTTCTTTATAGACTTTTTAAGATTTTTCCTTTTTCTAAGTTTACAACCTATTCTTAAAATCAAAACTACTACTATTATTAATGTTACTGGAATTAGTACTTTCCCTATTATGGATACACCTATTTCATAAAACCATTTTCTAACTGCTGAAAAACTTCTACCAAGTTTCTCAAGAACACCGTCAACCTCCAGTGGTTCAATCTCCTTATGCAACTCTGTAAGATTTGTAATATATCTTTCAATGTTTTGACTTTTATCTGGAATGTATGTACAACAATGTTGTACCTTCAAAATTCCACAGACTTCTCCTTCTTTTTCCAAAATTATATCAAGAGCAAGTCGATTTTGCATCACCATAGCTCTCATAGCAACCATTTCGGTATTTACCATTAGAAATCCTCCTGCTGTATCTGTTGACAAAAGATCTACTATCGTTGACAATTTTCGCATTCTGTTTGCATTAAAGGATATACCCACTGCTGGTATCAATGCTCCAAAAACACCACCTTTTATTTCTATCACCCTTTCTCTTCTTCTACGACTTAAAGGTTTACCTATCTCATGAATTCCATTAGTTCCTCTATCTACATGCAAAATGTTAGGAAAGACCAGACCCTATATAACAGGACCCATACCAATGATCAGGCAATCTAAATTATGCTTTGGTCCCACATAGGAAATATATCCCAGGAAAAACTGGATCATTACCTCCATTAAATCACCATCCCCCTTTCATAATGTATGTATCTTCACATTGACTTGCTCCCACAAAATAGTTATCATACACAGTGTTATCTCTTCGGATACATAATTTCCCTAATAATGGTGTATCTATATTCATAGCCACATTCACATTATGTCCTTCTATATTATCAAAGACAAATACAAGAGTCCCTTTTCCTTAATACGTAAGGAGAAAATCTCTACAGGTCTTGAATGAATAGTAAATTAAGTCCAGTAGGGTATAACGTGGAGTCTCACAGTAGATCAACAAATTTACAGCTATATGTTATCTAAACCTAAACACATTCTCAACATTATGCAGTAAATCGCAATAAGGGCAGGAGAGCAAGGAAAATAGATTTATATGCCTTATTTTATTTATCCCACTTTTCTTTGTGTATTATTAAATCACATTTATAAAAACATCATCATATTTATTAAAAAAACATAATACATAATAAAACAATTCATGTTCTAGGAAGAAAATTTTGGTGACGCGGCGTTTCGGTGAGTGAAATCATCACCTTCGTCAGGACACTATGCTTTTTCTTTTCTTTTATACTGATTCCTCCTTTCTTCTACCATATCCAAAAAGGTGTTTTCTTCATTTCTCATTTTATAAGTCAAATTATGTTTAAATGCATAATCATGGGTCCATTCTTGTGTTTCCAAAAAGTATTCCCCAAAAAGTTTTGCAAGTTTAATTTGATTCAATTCAGCTACAATTTTCAGTTTCGCCAAAACATAATCAGAATTAGAATAATAATACTCTAATTTACCTATAAAACAAACTAGCTAATACACTACATGTAACTCCATATGTTAATGGAAGATGATGGTTTGTCACACCTTCTGATACAGATGCTGGTAATTTCACACAAACATAACAGTCACTTGCATCCATCCTTCTCACATGTTCAGACCATAACTTTGAAAACGTATTACGAGAAAAATCGCTAATCGAGTTATCTTGATGTACTTCAGGTTTATACACATGCAACATTTCACCTTTTGTCTCATAGGTCTTTTCTTTCATACTCTCATTTGCCTTTGCGTTTTCAAAATCAGGTCTGAAAGGAATTATAATAGCTAAGATCAACCATACTAATAATCCAGTACATATTAACGACATTCTACACCATTTTCTAAAAATAGTACATTTCGATCTTGTTACATCATTAGTAGCTATTTTTTATAATTTTTTTTACGCAGCGCTTTCCACAATGTTTTTGCCCTTATATTGTTTCTTTTAATCCAATATTTTCTTTACACTTAAAGTGTTACAGTTTACTCACTTTCTTTTTCTCCGTTTTGGCAATTCAAATTTTCTTGGCTGCTATTCACTTCACTTATTGGAGGCAAAATCATATAAGTCCACTCAGGTGACTTGTATTTCTGATTTGGCCTTCTCACTCTTTTTGGCCTTTGCACAACTTCTATCTTTTTCCCCAACGACTCCTTTTGACTGATTATTTCATTTACTTGATCCTCTTTTATTTTTGCTTTGTTAACCAGTTTAATTTTCAGTCCATCAGTTTCTTTAGGTCAATTATCTCCTTTACGAGTTCTCTTTGTTTCAGGTCCGACAGTGTTACGTTCCAATCTCCAAGCTCTCTTTCTTGAGCTTCTTCTCAATTGAGGTTCATCTACACTGTCATCAGACTCAGTTTCAGATCTCTCAACAGTTTCATTTATGGTGAACTTTATAATATCTGTCTCTTTCACTGAGCTTGTTTTCTCTTTGGTCAGTTCTTTCACTCTGTTAGGAACTTCTCCATAGCTGGTACTTGAAAGCTCATCCTTATTGTGAGTTATTTCCTTTTCACCAGTTTCAGGTTCCTGCTTTCAGAGCTTTTAGACTGTTCTTCAGTATTTTCCTGACTACCAGTTTTATCTTCTCTTTGCTTAGTGTCCTTACTGGTATCAGCTTTGACCAAATCTCGACTTTCAGATCGATCTTCAGAATTTGGCACTTCAATAGCTTCACTTTCTCCTTCAGACGCAGAACTTGCATCCAATAATTCCAGATGTCGACGAACAGGTCGAGCTTCAGTATCTGGATCTTTCTCTGGTTCACCTTCAGAATCTGAATCAGTTGTGCTTTCTCCTTCGTCCTATGGATTTTCAGGTTCAGGCACACGGATGGTGTGGCTGACGTGCAACCATCTCTTTACTCCAGCACATTTAACTGCACTTGTGCTCACCAGAATAACTTTTCTGGGCTTCTGCCAACAAGGGACTAAGCAGTTTCTTCTCCTGTGTACCTTTATCCGAACCCAATCTCCAGGGACTAGATCATGAACTGGATGTTTTTCTTTCGATTTTGCCTCAGTTCCCACCTGATGGAACACAGAAGTTACCACGTCAGACAGGTTTTTGCAGTAATCCAGTATGATATCATCATTAATAGTCAATAGTTTATCAACTGGTACAAATGCGTGTCTCATCACTCTTCCCATCAGAATTTCATGAGGACTCAGTCCTGTATTTTTGTCAGGTATGCTTCTTAGGGTCATCAGAACGAGTGGCAAAGCATCAGGCCATTTTAATCCAGTGGCTAAACACATTTTTGCAATTCTGTTCCTTGTGGTTCCATTTACTTGCTCAACTACAGCAGAAGCCTCTGGTCTGTAAGCACAATGCAATTTCTGACGAATGTCTAGTGCTTCACAAATTATCTGAACAAGTTCAATCTGAAAATGTGAGCCTCGGTCTAACTCAATTGTTACTGGGAAACCATACCGTGGAATGATTTCTCTCAATAAAAGTTTGGCAACAGTCAGTCCATCATTTTTCCTTGTAGGGAAAGCCTCTACCCACCGAGAAAATAGACAAATGATCACAAGTACATATCAAAGTCGATTACAGGGTGGTAACTCGATAAAATCTAATTGCATTCGTGTGAATAGACCTCCCTCAAACCTATGCTTCCCAAACTCACAACTGTTTTTCTTCTTGGATTCAATTGTTGACAAACAAGACATCGCTGACAAAGGCTCCCAGCGATCATCCTCAACTTAGGATTATACCAAGTCTGTCTGAACATTCTGATCATTGCATCCCTACCAATATGGTCTTGACCATGGTACAATCGGGCCATATTTGAAATCATGTTATCAGGCATTACTGGTCTTTTTATTTTTGTAATCCAAATTTCATCCTCCTTTCTTTGTCTACATCCTGATTTTAACCAAACATCTTTCTCCTCCTCACTTGCTTTTTCCTGCACTTGTCTCACTTCTTGCCAAGTCTCAACTACTGTGGTTAGCATTAAAGGACTTGAAACATGTTCAGTCTTTTTGTCCTGATTTATAGATGCAAGATTTTTGGCACAGTATTTTGCAATTGAGTCAAGGAAAACGATTACCTCTGGTGACAGTCATCTCCTTTCTTGTGAGCTGCACATTTCACAACAGCAATTTTTTCAGGTAAATGGATTGCATCAATCAACATTTTTACAAACTCTGCATTTCTGATGAGGGATCCTGCAGAAGTTAAGTAACCTCTTTGGGACCACAGTTGACCATAATCATGGACAACCCCAAAACCGTATTGGCTGTCAGTCACTATGGTGACTCTTATCTCTTTTCCCAGTTCACATGCTTGAATCAAAGCAATCAATTCTGCTATTTGAGCAGAACAAATTCCTTTTAAGCAAGATGCTTCGAGGACATCAGCCACTGTGCATACAGCATATGCAGCACTTAGAACACCTTCATCTGTTCTCAGACATGAACCATCTACAAACATTACATAATCAGATTCCAGCAATGGCTCATCTTTAATGTCAGGTCTTGGTTAGGTACAATATTCAAGAACATCCAAACATTTATGATGAACTTCATTTCTCACTTCAACATCCATAACATCAGGTAGAAGTGTAGATGGGTTTACATTCATACACCGTGTAATTGTCACATTATCGGCACCTAGAATTGTCTTTTCATATTTTGTCATCCTGTTATTAGTAAGGAACTGTGTCTTTGTCCTAGTGAGGAGAATCTCCACTGAATGAGGTACATATACCCTCAAAGGAAATCCCATCACTATACCTTCACTTTGTTCCAAACTCACACTTGTAGCAGCTACTGCTTTTAAGCATCCTGGCAATGCTTTTGCAACTGGATCCAAAACAGCTGAGAAATATGCAATTGGTTTTCGCAGTTTTCCATGTCTCTGAATTAGAACTGATAATGCACATCCTTCTCGGTGACTGCAATATATTTCAAACTCTTTTTCATAATCAGGCATTCCTAATGCTGGTGCTTCACAAAGACTGTTTTTTAGTTGTTCAAAAGCTTCCATTTCATTCATTCATTCATTCATTGAACTTAATTTAGGCTATTACAGCCATAAAAGTAAGATACAATTTTAGTAACATCTTAAAAGTCGAGAAAACAATCCGTTTGCAAATACATAGATATATATTACACTAAGAATACATTTATACTTTAAGGGAATTGGGCCAATAAATATTCAACAGTATGGGAAATGTATAAGTAGCTTAAAAATATAATTTAACATCTAAATGTTAAAACCAAATAAAAAATGTCATATAAAAAGATAACTAAGCTCAACATCAACTAGCAGCCATTTGATATATTACAATCCTTGAAACCAACAAGTGCCTGCCAAGTTGCCCTTCTATCTTGTGTAGACCTGAAACAAAGGTAGATAGGCTACAAATGTTACAGATTCACATGGCAACTATCCAGGAGGTACATTCTCTTCGACCACATTGCAAATAAAAATGTTGAGATCACAACAGCAATAACCGTGACAGTGTCTGTTTTTAAGATCCTAAAGATTTCTCTGTAATTTCTAATGTCCAGGTTTCTGCACAGTTGAATCTCCCACTTAGATCTGGGGCTCTTATATGCTGGGCAGAAGTGTACCACATGAATCGCAGTTTCTTCCTCCATTAAACACTCAGGACAGGGGCGGCCTGTGCTGCCTGCCCACCTGTTAGTACGGGCGTTAAGTGGAAGAGTCCCATGCCTAAATTGTAGGTACAATTTTTTAACTAACACAGGTTGCATAGTGTCTATCACTTGCTCTCATATATATTGGCACTTGGAATCAAGGAATCCATAGGTTAGGCTGGCGGTATTAGCCTTCTGTACGATACGTGACAGATTATATTCCTCCCAAGCACATGCTAGGGATTTTTTTGAAGTTTCCGCACATGAAACTTCCGGTGCAGTCCATAGATCTCCCATGCCCAATGCTCTAAGTGTGTCCCTAATAAAAATCAGCCAGGGAATTCTACCCGCCCCCAATGTGGACAGAACCACTTTTAGTTCATCCCTATAATGGACCAATTCTGGGGTGCTCCACAGACTTCGCCAATACATCAATGGACGCAATGGAATTAGGTCCGCTATGGGACAAATGCCCAGGTCCATTCTGAGTGGTACTAGGGGCGTGTTTTTGGGCAGACTTAAAATCTGTCTCATAAAACTATTTTCAGTTACTGTAAGGGCATTCACTGCACAGTGCCCCCACAATTCTGCCCCATATAGAGCGGATCCTCTGGATTGTATTTTAAAATTTTCTACTGGGGGACTTATGGCCTTTAGAACCGAAGTTTTGTGGAGTTTTAAAATCCCTCCAATGACCCGAGACAATTTTAGATTGGCCTTATTAATTTGTGAGCCCCACCCCATTTTGGCATTTAGGGAGAGTCCTAGATAATCAAAGATAGAAACTCTATCTAAAGGTCTACCATCCATTGTAGGGTGGGGGCAATTGGTGGAGTTCACGTTAAAAACCATATATTTTGTCTTTGTGTTATTAACCACCAAATTCCTCCTCTTGCAAAACTGGCTAAATTCCTCTAGGACACGCTGCATCCCCATAGGTGATTTCGAGAGGAGCAGAGTGTCGTCCGCGAACATTAGTGCTGGGAATTTGCGGCTCGACAGTTTTGGGGGGTCAATGTCTTTAACAGCAAGAAGGTCTTCGATTAGCCCATTGAGAAAGAGGGAGAAAAGAGTCGGTGCAAGCACACAGCCCTGTCTCACCCCCTTTTCAACGGGAAAAGGAGAAGTCAGTTTGCCATTCTTGCCAAACCTAACCCATGCAAAAGTTCCCTCATGGAAGCGCATAAACTGATGGCATAAATACGGTGGGGCTCCCATATCTAACAAAATGCCCCACAACTGTTCGCGGTCCACCATATCAAAGGCGGATTTTAAATCCACGAACCTGAGGTACAAACTTCCACCATCCAAGACTATATGCTTCCAGTATATCAGTTGTAACCTGAACAACTGGTCTATAGTCAATGTCTTACTTCTAAAGCCAGCTTGGAGGGGAGTTAAAATATTGTGGTCCTCCATCCATCCATGTAATCTAGCTAGTAGGACTCTAGCATATATTTTTTGGGACACATCTATGAGACTTATCGGCCTGTAGTTTACAGGCTCAATTGGAGACCCCTTTTTGTAAATTGGGGCGACATCCCGTTAAGGATCGCATTAAAAAGCAATTGAAGGTATGGTGCCCACACTGCCTGTTCGCTTCTATACAGGTCCCCAGGGATTCTATCTAACCCGGGGGCCTTGTTTGGTAGTACCATCGTAATTGCAGCGGACACCTTGCCCAAGGTACAGATAGGCGCATCACTAAAAACAGCTAGGGTCCGGGTATTGGATATGTCCCCGTTCATACAGTGCTCTAGTTTTGGGCTCGAATATAAATCCTTAAAATGAAGACACCAGGCATCCTCGCTGATATTGGGCTCAATGGTAGTCTTACCCTCAACTCGTCCGGTGTGGACTAAGTTCCAGAAGCCCCTAATATCTTTGAGATCTAAAGTGTTTTTTATTGCCTGCCATCTTTCCATTTCCCATTCTGATTTTACACATAAAATCCCTTTTTTTAAAATAGACCTACTTTCCCTACTAGTTACGCTATCAACCTTTTTAAGGGATGTCAGAAGCGCACTTTTCGCATCTCTGCATGCCTTATTAAACCAAAGACTTTTTCACCTAAGTCGACTACTCGCAGTTGATTTATTGCTGTAAAGAAAAGGTGCCAAAGTTGCGACCAGATCCTGATGGACAATTCCTAGCTCTGCATTGTCGGGCTCACAAGTTACAATGCCAGTAAGAAGGTTTGCCTTTTCCAACATGGGAAAAACACATGAATACATTTCCATTATTGTATCCTGGGATTGGGATATTAAGCCCCAACGGATACGCCGACCACCATCAACCACTGTTATATTACCTTGTTGATTATGATCCAAAGCCTGCCCAGGTTCTAATACTTGTACTTCCAATGTCAGGACCAGAGGATTGTGGTCACTTTCTGGCCGAGAAAAGACACAAAACTTTATTGCCTTATGCCAAATTTCAGTATTTATTAGAATATAATCTATTATAGATTCCTGAGCTAGTTTATTGTAAGTATAATGGGCCGGATTATCGTCGGCGAACCGGCCGTTGCAAGCCCTCAATGAATACGTAAGGGTTAAGGAGGTCAATTGAAGGACCAAAGGGGTCCATCCCCTTATTGGGTAAGCATTAGCCACAGGGATTGATAATATTGCATCCTCCTCAGACCTAATCGAAGATGGCAATCCATTAAGGGGCTCAAAGTGGCAGTTAAAATCACCACCTATGATAAGAGATGCTTTCCCCGAAAGTGACTCCAATAGGGCTGCCAGATGATCCTGAGTTGGTGATGTATACCCATATTTTACTGGCCTAGAATAGACATTGACAACGGCCAGATCGGGTGTATCAGCATTAGAGAGGAGAATGCATAAAATATCTGGTGTATGGGTATCTAAACGCTTTACAGTATACCCTAGATGTGTGCCCACCCATATACATAGACCCCTGATGGTCTACCTCATGAGCCTTTCACTGCTGGCTCACTATAAGATACACAACCTACTCTGTGTAGGGTTTTTAGAGCCCAGGTTTCCTGAAAGAGACATATCTCATGGTCATCCACAAAATTACCTCAATCCGGCTACTCTCATTTGCCCAAAAGTCCTGCTATGTTCCATAACATAACCTTGGTGCCATTAGGACTTTCTTCTGTCTCACCCTCAGGATTCAGCTCAACTTCTTGCCTATATGGTTTTCTGCCATTCCTAAATAGTTACAAATAGTTTCGGAGGTTTGGGGGAGTATACCCTCCTCACCAGTTATTAAGCTATTAGGTTTAAACCCAGCCACCAAATTGCACACATCCTCACAAACGCCAGAGATGCTTTTCTTCTCGCTTCCTTCATACCCGTTATCACACCTTCGCTCTGGCAGTTGTCCCAGGAGCTCAACCCAGAGGCCAAACTAGAATCACCCAAAAAATTAGGCCACATAGAATAAGGTATACTATTTGGTGCCAGTCAATCAACCATGTCCAGGACACTGTATCTGTTTCTTACGGGGATACTAAAGGCAGAGCCAGGACCAACCACCCACGAACTCATGGTAAAATTTCCAGGTAAAGGTTGCCCCTCCCATATCCTTTCCTGGTGACCTAACTGTGCCCCTCTTAGTGTAGTTGTATAAAAATAGCTAAGATCCAGTGCCTGTATGGAAGTTTTCAAGTTTTGATATGATCCCTCACAGATATGAGGTGCTGCCCACCTATCTCTAAAATTGACTACTATACAGTTACCTGGGATATCTTTCTTCCTCCAGCCGATCCAGTTTACTCTGCGTGCAAACAGGATTTGGCTGCATATATTTGGAGGTAGGGGCCTATTGGTATTCAGCCAGTGGATAGTTTTGTTCTTTAACTCAGTATATGATTCAGACCTACCCTCGGCTAGACTCGGGACCCCTGCCAAAACAACCACATAGGGCACTGATTCAGGGGGCAAATTAATGTGTGATAAAGGGTTCACATGGTTGTCGAGACCCTTTGGGGCCCCCTGTGGCCTTATTGCCTGGCCCAATTCAAAAGATTGAGGTTGTTCTCTCCCATTCCTAATAGAGTCCCGAATTTCCATAGTTATTCTGCCATTGTCAGTGATGGCACTTGGTGCGATTTTCCTACATATTGTACCTTCCTTTGGTTCTATGAGATGGGTATCAGAGGTCAAATTAGTACTACTCACAGGATCTATCCTTCGATCTATCCTTCGATGGTTGTGTTCTTATCCAGGCTATTTGCTGGGAGATTCTTCAGGTCCTCAATCACTGAAAGCCTATCAAGTAAGGGTTGTAAGCAAGAAGTAATAAGGCCACCAATCTTTAACAAAAGTCCATCGTCTATTGGCAACGAAGGGCAACAGAGGGTGTATTCTCATCTAGTGAGCCTGGGCTTGGATGGTTAATACCGGGTAAGTCTCCATCTTGTTCAATTTAGGGATTTTAGGGTTTCGCCCCTCAGTGTGCCCCCTCCTCGCTTCCTCTTTGGGATTGCCCCCATGTTCTGTGCAGATTCATTACACGTTTAGCAAATTCAAGTTCCTGGGAAACTCGACGCTAAGTCAGTGCAATTTCATGAGCCAACACGAGGTCGCCCTTGTAATAAACTGATCCAGTGTCCCAGCTTCATGTCCACCTGTAGCCACTTTCCTACTCTTTCCCTCACAACCAGGCATTGCGACAAAAATGATTACTATATTTAAAATCAGGTGGGAGATGTTAGTTCATGGTAACAATGGGATTGCTCGTGACTAACCTTATGTTGCAAACGTTAAAGGGGGGTTGCCCAGCCCAGCCTCCACTGGTCTCCAACGGGCTCAAAAGGGCTTGCCCTTGGCCCGGGTTTCACCCGCGCGCGTCCCGTGAAGCAGGTACTGCGAGGAGTAATGTAGCGGTTGTGGGCGGGTGGGCACAGGTGTGAGCAATCCCAGGGTTCCTGGACCTTGGAGTCCCAACAGCGACAGAAAAACGCCCAAACAAAGTCCTCTCCTGGGAGCAGTGAGACTGTTTGATTTCTGCCGATACACCTTACCGGTCCTTGCAAAATGGCAGCCACCTAGAGGCTTCGGCAGCAACTGTCCGTCGTGGGTGCCTTCAGTACGGGGACTGACGCCTTCCCCCCCACCTCCTCCACAACCCTGTGGGGGCCCGACGCCTTCTGCCCTACAAATCGGTGATTGAGCCCATTAATTGCTGAGCGCCACAGGCGGGCGGGAAGGCTCACGCTCTCCTCAGCACAGCGAGAAGTGCCACACTGGAGGGCATGGGCTGTCTGAACCTCCTTGGCCGCTCACTGACCTGCTCATCTGCTTTGATCCGAGGAACTGCTTCTTTGTCCACGTCCCAAACCGCAGTCCCTGGGGCAGTGGTCGGCTGGTGGGAGCGTTACTCCAATCGGCAGTTTTCCATCTCGCTCTCAGCGCGACCCGCCCAGGTTGCAGTGCATTGGTTGTGCCCTGGAAAAGCCTACCGGGGGACTGCGAGGCCCAGAAACCACCGCTCTTTGCAGCCGGCGCCTCTTCCCCCGGCGGCCACGCCCACTGATTTGAACGCATCTATATAACCTTTCGCGCCACCCGCTGCGCGGGTGCCGCTCACTGACCTGCTCATCTGCTTTGATCCGAGGAACTGCTTCTTTGTCCACGTCCCAAACCGCATTCCCTGGGGCAGTGGTCGGCTGGTGGGAGCGTTACTGCAATCAGCAGTTTTCCATCTCGCTCTCAGCGCGACCCGCCCAGGTTGCAGTGCATTGGTTGTGCCCTGGAAAAGCCTACCGGGGGACTGCGAGGCCCAGAAACCACCGCTCTTTGCAGCCGGCGCCTCTTCCCCCGGCGGCCACGCCCACTGATTTGAACGCAACTATATAACCTTTCGCGCCACCCGCTGCGCGGGTGCCGCTCACTGACCTGCTCATCTGCTTTGATCCGAGGAACTGCTTCTTTGTCCACGTCCCAAACCGCATTCCCTGGGGCAGTGGTCGGCTGGTGGGAGCGTTACTGCAATCAGCAGTTTTCCATCTCGCTCTCAGCGCAACCCGCCCAGGTTGCAGTGCATTGGTTGTGACCTGGAAAAGCCTACCGGGGGACTGCGAGGCCCAGAAACCACCGCTCTTTGCAGCCGGCGCCTCTTCCCCCGGCGGCCACGCCCTCATTACTCCCCCTACATCTAGCCAGTCACTAACGCGCCGCGGGTCGCGCGCGGGTCGCAGCCCGGGGCGAAGACCGGGCAAAGACCGGGCCGTTTTAGGCCGTTAGAGGCTGGTAGAGACTGGACTGGGCCACCCCCCTGACATTTACATCTGGCCCTCTCCTATTATACCATTCTACGTACTTCCTCAGACCCATAATCCAACAAGAATAGTAATGGTCCTTACAAGGGGAACTAAAACCAAAACCAAAGCCCCCAGCTCTGTGGGTAAATTGCTTGGCCCTATGGACGACTTTTTAGCGAAGGCTAACACACTCATAGATGAAAGCATTTCAATGATGGAAGAAAGGGTCTCCCTAGATCTGGCATTCGCCAAAAGATCCTCATTAGGCATCTTGGCGGAAGCCAGATCTCCAGCATTAGGAGCCCCAAACGCTGGGTTGGTACCAACTAGAGAGAGACGCAGTCTACCAAATACAGTAGACCTGTCAGTATCCCAGCTAGCGGACTCCCAACTCAGCTTTGATTTAGAAAAAACTCCAGAACTGCTTCCAATAACACCTGTACAAATCTCCTCTTCGGATAAAAGAATAGAAAGGGGTAGGAGGGAGGGAGCAATTAGTAAGAAAAGGGCCCCCAGAAACCCCATCACACCAGAAAATCTGGCAATACCACCAACCATCTCACAAAACCAAGATGATAGGGTGACACATTTTGAGATTCTAGCATCAGTCCACCAGGTAGAGAAGGAACCATCTCTCCCGAAAGTCTTGGACCCTCATTCCACCAAACAAGCCCAAGTGGACTTGAATGTTGTCGAGGCCCAGGAACTAACTCTCTCTAGCATAGCCACTGTAGTTAAACAGGCATTACAACCCTTAGAACACAGGTTAGCAACCCTAGAGTCACAAATTTCCAAACTTCTGAAAAACCAACAGCTAACTCTCCCATCATGCCCTCAAAAACCAGGAGGAAACAATATCAAAAAACCAACTAATACTAACGTACCTAATGTTAATACATCTTTGCCCAACCCACAACAAAAGACCCTCCGGATAACCACCCCAAATCTGCCCGTCAATAAAAATACCTCAAATTCGACCAAAACAACAAAAACCGTAGCAGCCCCAAGCACCACCAACAATTCACAACAGATAATCACTTTGACCTCCCCAGCTGTGGCTCCTACAACTGCCGCGACCCCGACGGCACCCAGTTGCTCCGCCAATAAAACCCCAGGCAAAAATGTGAATAAAACAACAACGAAAACCGTACCCCCTCCACCCGTACCACCAAAAACACCTGCGGATAGGCCCAAGAGAAATACTGCGAGGAATCCTGGCCCTCCAAAACTCCCAGCAGATTTCCCTCCTGAGGCCTCACCCTACGTGGTGGTTATGGCTGGAGTTCCCGAACTAACAGATCTCACCCCAGAACCGGTCTGGTCCTTAAAAAATAAGGCCCAGCATTGGCTCCAGACCAACCGCCCAATTCCATCTTCCTGGCGTGGAAGAATTAGATCTGTAGCTAGGGTACCGTGGGTGGGCAGTACTAGAAAAACCATTCCTGGGGACTGCATAACAATCACATTTGAGGACCCACGAATAGCGGACTATGTCTGCGCCTGGGAAGACATTACCCCAAATGGAGGAATTAAGATCAAGTCACTCTCCTTCTTTTATCCCTTTAGGCAAGTGGACGGCTACATACAGGAGCAGGAGCCTCCTTGGTCCGTTCCATTCCCCAGGCAGGATGACCTATTAAACTCCAGATATCATGGTCCCCCTAACCTATACGAGCCAGATTACTCCTGGCACACAGTGAGACAGCGTCACCAGGGAGGAAGGTGGGACGACAGAAGACCTTATACACAATGGCCCCCACACAGAGATCAACCCCGATGGGACCCATGGCATAACATCCCGCTAAATAATAGGTATAGTGGCCTAGAAATGGTCGACTGACCATTAACAGAAATCTCTCCAATTGACCTTCAACTATCCTCCCCTTCACAGCTCCTTATTACCTCCCCAGTTACCTGTAACATGGAACCCATAATTTCAAAAGAAGAATCTGGTGATGACTCTTCATCTATCATAGTCTCTTATTGGAACATCGCGGGCCTCCGAAATAAAATCGAGGATGGTTCTGCGCAGAAGTTCTTAACCCCATACCAAATAATTTGTCTCCAGGAGACATGGTCTGTAGAAGAATTACACCTACAAGGCTATAAAACCTATAACGTTCCAGCACTAACCAGCACAATGGGTAGACCAAAAGGCGGCCTAACAATTTACATTTCAAATTCCCTACCTCTCAACAAAGTGGTCACACTCTCCCAGGACGCTAATCATCAAATTCTTTCACTCACCCTCCCCAACAAAGATACCATCATCTTGACCAATATATATAATAACCTATCGGAAGAAAATTTCACAATTCTTCTCACTACCTTAACTGACAAACTGAAACAAGCTCACCACCGGAGTTCTGCAAACAAGGCAACCCACTTAATTTGGGGAGGTGACTTCAATCTTCACCCCTGCACAGCCCCCAACCCACTGTGCTGTGGGATAGTGGACGAATTCAACGTTCCACTAGCGCACCTCGCTCATACTAAACTGGGAAACATTATTAACACCGCTCTATCAGACTTGGATCTCCACATTGCTAACCATCTAAAAGCAGACCCAAATAAATTCATTCCGACCTATGTGGGTAGAGGACATCAAACCACAGTAGATTTCATATTCCTCTCCCATAGTCTCATGACTAAACTTAAAGATTTTGAGGTCATTGTCACTCCCCTCAGTGATCACTCAGCCTTAATAATAAAACTATCTATGCCATCCAATTCCTCCCACAAATTGGAGATGGCGACTACCCTCATACAGAACAAGATCCAGGTGGGTAAACGTAACAGACTCACAATTAAATGGGCTAAAATTAACCCATCTGACATAACGAAAAAATTAATAACTCGGTCCTACCCAAATATTGTGAAATGCCTGGATCTTGCAACTAGTCACAAGGAAGTCCTGAGAAATTTTAACTTAATATTAGATACCATAAAGGACCTACTCACCTCAAAATCTAAATTAAACCGCCCTACAAATCCAAAGTGGTTTAATCATAACTGCACAGCGGCCCTATCAAAATTAAAATCCGCACTCAAAAACAACCCACGAGATGCAGCCCAGATCCAGCTCCTAAGGCGCCAATACACAGGGGAACGAAAGCTGAGAACTGCCCAACTTAAGCAAAAACTATGGGATGATCTCCACCAAGGTGCAGTCTCAAAAAACAGCGAGCTTTTCTGGCGCACAGTCAGAACCCCATATCTCACCGAAAAGGATACCCCGAAAATAGAAGTCGCTATCGACGAAAATACATGGGTTTCCCACTTCGAGGAGATTTTTAAAAACACTTCACCAACAGAATCCCCTCCCCCTAAGGTTAATTATCCCATTTTGGTCCCCTTTGATATCCCAGACCTCATAGACGCCCTGCAGAGCAGCAAATCAGGCAAGGCACCAGGACCTGATGGGGTCCCATTGGACCTTTTTAAAAGCAACCAAGACCTTTGGGCCCCCATTTTAACTAGAGTATGTACAGCGGCAGCGAGTGAGGGAATCCTAACCTCCTGGACAAAATCAATAATGGTCCCCATCTTCAAAAAGGGGGACCGGCAAGACGTAAAATGTTACCGGCCCATATCACTGCTGGATTCGCTCGGGAAAGTAGTGGGGAGAGTGATCCTAGAGCGTCTTCAGCAGTGGACTGAGGACCGGGGCATAATTTCTGATATCCAATTCGGCTTCCGAGAGGGCTTTGGTACCCTAGAGCAGGTCCTCAACCTTACCCTAATAATGGGGAAATACACACAGGCCATCCCTACTAAGATATATATGGTCTTTGTCGACCTTTCCGCAGCTTTTGACTGCGTTTCGCACACAAAGCTGTGGAAGGTCTTAGCCCGATTGGGAGTAGATCCACCCCTTTTAGATTTTCTAAGAGAGCTCTATACCGGGGCAACAGCCAGAGTACGCTTTGGCGTAAACGGAGAGCTGACGTCCCCGTTTAGCATAGGGCGTGGGGTCAGGCAGGGATGTGTCCTGGCCCCCTTCCTCTTCTCACTCTACACTAACGGCTTGGAGGAGGAGATGCTGAGGGGGGCTCAGGACCTCCCACGCATAAATCGCCGCCTGATCCCAGCCCTGCTCTACGCGGATGACGCTGTTATCCTAGCACGAACCCCCAGAGAACTCCAGAAAGCAGTGAGCAGGTACACATCCTTTATGGGCAAATTAGACTTAAAGGTGAACGTGAAAAAAACGTACGTAATGACAGTTGGTAGAGGCCAAAAAAGAACATATCCCACACTGCTCAACAATCAAAAGCTCGAAGTTACCCCCCACTATCCCTATTTGGGGGTCATGATAGACGACCAACTCAGCTGGAAGCAAGCAGTGAACACAAGGGCACTCTTATTCAGGAGGTCAATTGCCGCTCTGATAACTTTCTCTCAGAGATTAGGCAAAAGACCACCAGTAGAGCTCCTCAAGATTTATAACGCCAAATGCCAGGCAATCGCAACATATGGTGCGGGAGTCTGGGGGTATACTGACATCAGCCCCATCCAGAAGGTAGAAAACACCTTTTTAAGATTTTTGTTAGCCACCCCCAAAGGCACCTCAACTTACGCAATGCACCTAGAATTAGCTATACCCTACTTAGAGGACCTAATTAAAATAGAACCTCTGATGTTGTGGCGCCGCATTTGGAAGTCAAATAAAAATGCTCTGACACAAGCCATCATTGCAGACTCAATGAACATGGACAATTCTGCAAAAATAAAGTGGCTCCTATATGTTAGGAATTTTTTTAACGATCTAGGCCTTGAGAACTACTATTCGGACCCGGCATCTATAACGGACATCTCAAAAAAAGATCTTAAACAGAAAGCACTAAGTCACCTGGAATCGTTAAGACTTGCATCCAATTCCTCAAAAACGGCAGTGATCCACGCAAACATGATCCAAGTAGCCTTTGACATTCACCCGTACCTGGCACTCCAAACATCAACCTACGAGAGAATGCTAATCACAAGATTCAGGCTAAATACCTTCTTTAGAATGGTCACCTTTCCGTCACAAAACTGTTGGAACGCCATACTCCCGCCCTGTCCATGTGACGGTCTATCAACGCAGTCGAACCTGCATGTGATCCTGCTCTGTAAATACCATCAAGCCCATAGAAAGATCTGGCTTTTACCGATATTAAGATCTTGGGGGTTGAGACAGTGCAGACCCGCTCTTTTAAGATTGCAAATGCTGGAAACGGTAAATGTCTATTATTTTGTTAGTAGTTTCTTAAAGTGTATCATGAAACATAGAAAGAACCTCTAAAAACCTCGTCAGATCTACCATGAGCGGCCCCTTGCACATTTTGATTAACTCTTTTTTAACTATGAAATGAATTTTATCTAAAACATTATGTAACATATGTACTTTTACAGTGTATGATATTTTGTGCTCGTTTATGGTTTTTCCACTGTGAACAAGCCGAATAAAGATTTTATATATATATATATACCTCCTTGTCAATCCAGAAAAAATGACTACCTTTGACAAATTGAGAGTGAAAAATATATTTAGGGAGCAGGCTGTTGCATACAGGGCGGTTAGAGAAGAATCAAAAGCTACAGTCTGTGCCTACAGAGCACTAAAAACAGAAGTGGGGCTGGAACCCTATTTAGCACTATTTTATAATTCCCAAGAAAGATTTTATATGACGCGTTTTAGGCTCAACCTTTTACATCACATCTTGGCAAATCCAGCAGGTTTTACACATACGGTTGAGCAGAAGGGTACCTGCGGCTGCGACAATAGGTCTCCGCAGGATACCCTTCATTTTGTATTGTTATGTTCATTTTATTCTGTAACTAGGCGCAAGTTTTTAGTGGGTATTTTAAAACAGTTAAAGTTTAAAAGTGCTAAGCTGGCACTGTTGTTTCAGCAAAGGGCCAATGATTCTCGCACGCTGTTTTGCATAATGAATTTCATTAGGATTGCTGTAAGGTTGAGGATCTCGAGGGGACAGTGTTGATATCTCTATAAATTGTATAATCATGGGGTTTAGGGATTGTATTTTTTAATGAATGAATTGTTTTATGTACTTTTATGGTATTTTTTAAATACCGAATAAAGATTCATTGAATTGCCAGCTGCACTGTTCAGGCCATTAACAGCTGTGTAGCAGGTAGTGCCAGCTGCATCATTTAGGCCTTTTACAGCTGTGCAGCAAGTAGTACCAGCTGCATCATTTAGGCCTTTTAACGCTGCGCAGCAAGTAGTGCCAGCTGCACTGTTAAGGCCTTGTACAGCTGCGCATCAAGTAGTACCAGCTGCACCGTTTAGGCCTTTTACAGCTGCGCAGCAAGTAGTGCCAGCTGCACCGTTTAGGCCTTTTACAGCTGCGCAGCAAGTAGTGCCAGCTGCACCGTTTAGGCCTTTTACAGCTGCGCAGCAAGTAGTGCCAGCTAATCCATTTAGGCCTTTTACAGCTGTGGTGCAAGTAGTGCCAGCTGCACCGTTTAGGACACTTTATCCGTGGGGACATTTCTGATTGAGTTAGGACTCTCGTTGCATTGGCAGCAACCTTGACATTATGGTTTCAGGGCATCTGAGTCCCCCTCTGAGATGGCCAGTTGGCCAGTGAGACTGCAAGGTTTGTACAGCGCCAGGCCCTTTTTAAGTATATGTGGTGCTAGGAAATGCTTTTCATGTTGTATGATTTACGCACCCTGTTCTGAGCACCTCTAACGGTGGCCTAATGATGACGAGGCTGTCGTGCATATTTTGATTTTGCAAGTCAGATTTTGTTCCACCCTATGCTCTTTGCTTCTAATGTTAGTGATTCTCAGGAGATTAGGGTCCAATAGTAGTCTGTTGAGATTATGGGCGTACAATGCGGTTGGTGCCGAATGTGCTTCTGTTACAGGATGATGCTAAGTACAGTGATCACCAGTGGTCACTGGGTGTTCGTTTATGATCTGTTTTACTTTGACTATTTGTGCTTTGTGATGGTTTTGACAGTGGTCCAGTTGGTCCTATCATATGTAAACATTTCCCTTGTAAATATTATCTAGTGCCAGTTGGCTTCATGTATACCTAGATGAAGAGCCCAAAAATACACACCTCTCTTCCCGGACAGCACATTAGTTCAGATTTCCTCACCCGACATCTGGAATATGTGCCCCCTTTTTGTCCTTATGCTTCTCTTAACCAGCGCTTTCCTAGTAACACCCTTCTCATATCCCCCCGCACTCCTTCTCCTCACTTTCCCAACATGGCCACCACTCAAGTTAAGGCTGGAATTAACTGCTACAAAATCATTTATCCTCCCGGCCAGACTAAAGCTTCAGTAAAACGATTGAAGCATAACACTATTGAACGTTTCCCTGATTCAGTTTTTGTTGATCAATTTTACAATGGTCGTTTTGGGAGGCGCAAAAATGATTTCATTTTCTTCACTCACGACACCCCCTCTTGGTCCACCAGCTTATATAATTCCCTTAACGTCACCTCCTCCTCCTCTATCCCTCATGGGAAACAACTAAAGATTTCCCCCTCCGCGTATTTCAACGGCTCCCTCACCATCTCAATCTATAACAACGGTACTGTCATGATCCAAGGCAAAGACACCTGTCTCTCTCTCTCTTTGACCACCTCTTCCCCTCCCTACTCCCCTCCTCTGTGACTGGGTTTTCTCCTGACTCTCCATCTAGCTCCACCCATTACTCAGTTTTTCCTCCCCTGACCCCATACACTCCAATAGGCTGTACCCTCGGAAGGCACAGGTTGCCCCTCTTCCCTCCCCCTCCCTTGTGCCTTCCTCTCCCTTTCCTCCCACTTCACAGTATGCCCCACCCTTCATCACGTCAGCCTTACCACTAGCTAATACACTCCTCGTCCAATCTGCACCGTCCCGGTACTCCAATCTCATCTCCTCCCCCCTACTCCTACCTGCTACTCCCTTTTTTAGTTCACCTCTCCTCCAACCTTCTCCCCCAGCTAACCTTCCTTATGCTCCCCTCATTCCTCCCTCTCCCCCTCTTCTCTACCCCCTCCTCCCCTCGCTTCTTACCCCGATTTCTCTACAATCCCATTGCATCTCTCTCCTTCCCCCCACACCGCCAGTAATGCTGTGCTACCCCCTTTCCCCCCTTGGTAACCCTTTCCATCTCCCTCCATCGGGCCCAGTAGAACCATTTCCTTTCTTCAACTTCCCCTTCTACCAACCCCCCTCACTCGGCCAGATGCCCGTTCCCTCACAGCCACCTCTCCTAGCCAACAGGACCTATCCAACCACCTCCCCTATGACACCTCACAGTCCTCCCCTCCCCCTCTCCCTCTCCTTCTACCCCACTGCCTTGATCCGCACCATTCTCCCCCTAAATATGTCCTTAGATCCCTTCCTTCGTGCAACTCCAACAAAGACAACTCTCCCTTCACCTCTGATACACCAACCCCCGCTCTCAACCTCCACCTTTCTCCACCTATGAACCCTATACCCCAACTCTCCTCCTGTCCCCCCACCTCTCCCTGCCTTCCATCACCAATTTTACCCCCTCCTGTTGCCATCGAGACACCCAACCTTCCGTGCTCTGCCCTACTCTCTCTTGAAAATAAGCTAGGCTTTCTTATAACCTCCATCTCCCAGCTTGTAGCTTCCATTTCACTTTTAAGCTCCAAGATTTCCACTTTTCCATTCACCTCTACTCTTTTGCAAAACTCTCACCTTCCCACAAGATGCACCTTGCCCCCTCCCCCTATCATAGCCAAGCATAACCTGTTGTCTGCAAACATCGTTCACTCACACAAGCCCTTGAACGCCACCCTTCTTCAACTTGCATCTCCGAGTAACCCAACTATCTACACTATTCCGACCATCTCTTCTGTCAGAACCAAGCATCCACCTAAAACCTCCCGTGCACCCCCCGTATAAGTACAATATCCCTATCACCCTTGTTAGCCCAAGTGCCCCGTCACCAAAACAGTCTCGACAGAGCTGCACTGTCTGCTCCACAACTGCAGATCTGCAATAAAACACAAACTCAAAATCTCTGATACCATCACCCTTTACAATATTGACATGTTCTTCCTAACAGAGACCTGGTTCAACGATACCTCTCACTCTATGTTTGATCTTCTATTACCCACAGGCTATTCTATTTTTAGGAATGACAGACCTATCAAAGTTGGGGGAGGTGTTGCAGTCATCTTTAGAAACTCCCTTCAACTTAAGGCTTCTCCCATCAGTGCCTTCCGCACTTTTGAATGTCTATCTCTTGAGCTTCAACTACACCACCACTCACCCCTCAGATTCTATGCCATTTACCGCCCACCTGGCAGCTGCCCTTCGTTTATGGAGGAACTTACTGACTTCATCAGCGACCAATACTCGCAAAGTGACAATCAGACCTTCGTGGGTGACTTTAATGTCCACTGGGGCTCTCTGCAAGACTCTTCCGCGAACTTTCTGGCCACCTTCCTCTCTACAAACGATATTTTCCAACATTGCACAGAATCAACACACTCTAAGGGCTCAATCCTGGACCTTGTTATTTCCAAAGCAGGCATGCTTTCTATTGCTACCCCAATTCACGTAGACTGGTCTGACCAACTACTCATCCCATTCTCTCTTCACCTAGCACACTCTATAACTGTTGGCCAAGCTAAGAGGGCTACCTCCTGGTTCCGTGACACAAAAAATATTGATACCGTTTCCCTCTGTGAATCAGCTTTGCTGTCACTTCCAAGGCTAGACCCGAACCTAGATGTTGACAATCTCACCTCTCAGTCCTTGCAGTCGAAATCAATAACGGCGCTCCTCTGCAAAGCAAAAAGAAAAGGCCCATTCCCTCAGCACTTTGGTTCAACAAATCCCTCTATGAAGAAAGTAAGCACCTAAGACTCCTGTAGAAACAATGGAGGCAAGCGCCCTCCACCGATAATTTGTCCACGCTTCGTTCAGCAAGATCCAAGTACCACAAGCACATCTTCCTTGGGAAAGCATCACACTTCCGAACCCTCCTTGACTCAGCCAAAAATAGACCCAAAAAACTATTTGATCTAATCAAGAATACTAACTGCTCTCCCCCAACCTCCAAGTTGGAGGATTCTACAAGTAAAATCACTTGTGGATCAGGTCGCTCATCCTACCCCTCAAGAGGAGAGCAAATCACTAGCCATTTGACAGAACTTCGACCTCATCTCTGAAGATGTCCTCTTCAAGTGCATCCTCGAAACAAAGCCCTCCAACCATTCTCTTGACCCCATCCCTAGTGTCATTGCCATTGACTTCTATACCCATTCTCTTCCCTATTGGTCCACTCTGGTCAACCTCTCCCTCTGTCAAGGCTCCCTTCCTGTTCCCTTCAAAACTGGGCAGGTCACCCCTCTGCTGATGGGAATGACCTCAACAACTTCCGCCCCATCACTAACCTCCCTTTCTTGCGAAGATCACAGAAAGATGTGTTGCGAAACAACTCTCTTGTCATATCAAGGACAATGATCTTCTTGATAATTTTCAGTCCGGCTTCATCCAAAACTACATCTCTGAAACAGCCCTGCTGCAAGTGATTGATGACGTGCTGCGGATACTCGATTCGGGGGGATCTTATCTTCTAATTCTCCTTGACCTTTCTGCAACCTTTGACACTGTCAATCACAACACCCTCCTCAACACTCTTCAACAGAGAATGGGCATGGAGGGCACTGTGCTTAAATGGTTTGCTTCCTTCCTCTCTGAGAGATCCCAAATTATCAAAATAGCGAACAGTCTTTCATCTCCTTTGGCGGTGGGTCAAGGTGTTCCTCAAGGCTCTATACTTGCACCCACATTATTCGATCTCTATTTGGAACCATTGGGAAATCTCCTAAGTAAATCCGGGGTCCACTATCATCTCTACGCAGACAATACTCAAATCTACCTCCAGGTTGCCTCCACTCACGATCTCTCCGTCCTAAGCTCTACTCTGGACTCCATTCAAAACTGGATGTCAACACATCAACTGATTCTGAATCCCTCCAAAACCGAATTCTTCCTCCTCTCCTCCTCACTTTCTCCTCCCCCGGTTCAATCATGGATGGACCAGATGAATCTACTGAACAATAAACCCATCATTGTCGACAGCGCAAAATCCATTAGTGTCATACTCGGCACAAAACTCAATCTACTCTCCCACATTAATTCAATTGCAAAGTCTGCTCGATACCAACTGCGACTTCTTTGGGGGATTTGTCGCTTCTTCCTGGAGCATGACCTTAAAACCCTGGTCCAATCGCTGGTCCTCTCCAGACTAGACTACTGCACTTCTCTTCTTTTTTTTTTAAACATATTTTTATTGAAAAAAAAGAAAGACATTACACAACTCAGAACTGACCAGAACGCATTGAGTGACTGCAAATATAAACAGTGAGAACATAGACCTCCATCTGAGACAAATAAAGCAGAATATAAAGAACGGCTTAGGCATCTTCCGGTTCCACACTGGCGGGATCTACATCAGGTGGTGTATAGATGTCTCCCCGGTAAGCGTTCCAGACTCCCCAGATCTTACCCCACTTGCGGGGTCGCCCCCTCTACACATACACAGACCTCTCCCGGAACATGCACCAGTCAAAGTCCTCCATCCACTTCCCAACCCGAGGAGCCCGAGAAGCACCCCAGAGTTGTACAATATTGCGTTTGGCTATCGCACAAGCCAGAGTTTGCCATGACTCGAGAGGTCGGAGGTCTCCCAAACATTCAACAAACATCGACGCACCTCCAACTCGATTCGCACTCCCCATACTTCACTCATCTTCAGATGTATCCTCGTCCAAAAATCACGGACCTTTTCACACTCCCACAGGATATGAAGGGATATTCCAGGCATTCCACACCCTCGCCGGCAATCCCTTGATACAGCCAACCCCATTCTCAACAATCCAGTACGTGTGGTGTAGGAACGGTGCAGAATCCTGAGCTGGACCAAACAAAGTCTCATTGGGACAGCCACTACTCTAGGGGATGACACCGCCTCCCTCCAATCTTCCTCATCCAGGACTAATCCATCCGCCACCCACTGTTCCCTGAGCTGCACCAGGGGATCCTCAGTATGGTTAATGAGTTTTCTGTAGGGCAACGATATTGCTTTGGTGGGCAGATAACCATCCAACAGTCGGTCTTCCAGGGGGAGGCTACCGGAGGTGTCTCTCCACTGCGGATTACAGCACATAGAGCATGACTGACCTGAAGGTATCTAAACCGTTCAGTATCATGCAGCAGGTACTTGGCCTGCAACTCCTCAAACGTCAACACCCTATCCTTACCCCACACATCACGCACCTGAGTAATTCCAATCAAATCCCAACGGTCAAACCCTTTCGTTTTCCACAGAGTACCCAACATCACCGAGCTCCACAAAGGCGTAGCCAGTGTTATTTGCCCCGCCCATTTGAGGGCCTTGTTGGCCTCATGCCATACCCTCGTCGCCGTCGATGGAGGACCCACCAAAAGAAAACGACCGCACCTCACATACAACACTCTAGTATACTCTCCCCCGGGCACTTGGCCACGGTCCATCACAAAGCCTGGGTCTACCGGCGAGCCATAAATGGCATGATTGATAGGAGCCAACTGGGATGCCCAATAGTATTTCCTGATTTTAGGCATACCAATACCCCCGTCATACCAGGGCAACATCAATTTTGACAATGCGATACGCGGCCTCCCCTCCCACAGCAGGCCGCGCTGCAAAGATTCACTCTCGTTAAAATACGAGGGTGGCACCGGATCAAAGGAATTCTGTAGAGCGTACAAAAAGCGTGGGAGGGCCAACATCGTGAAGAGGACCGCGCGGCCCAACAAGGAGATCGGTAATACTTTCTACCTTGCGACATCACCTCGCAGTCTGGCCAATGGGGGTAATAGATTCAGACTAAAGCGTACCTTGGGGTCCCGCGATATCTGTATCCCCAGATAACGAAAACGGACCAATTCCAGCTTCACTGGGCAGTTCACTGGCACTCTGGGTGGTTCACCACTTAACACAAAGAGGACCGACTTCGCCCAATTAATAGCGAAGCCGGAGTGCCTCCCGAAAATAGCAAGGATGTCCATAAAAACTACCAGGGAACTGTGAGGGGAGGTCAAATACAACAGGATGTCATCAGCACACAGCGAGATCTCATCCTCCCACTCCGATGTCCAATGCAGTCCTCTAATCAAATGGTCCCATCGGACCCAGGCCGGAAGTGGCTCCAGTGCAAGGGCGAACAAGAGTAGGTAGAGAGGGCAACCCTGACGAGTTCCCCTCCCGAGTGAAAAGTCGCGGGATCTATGATTGTTTATGACCACACGAGACAAGGGGGCTAAGTAGAGAAGGTGAACCCAACCAATAAATTCGGGGCCAAACCCCAACTTCTCTAGGACCGCAAAGAGGTATAGCCACTCCACTCGATCAAAGGCCATAGTGGCATCCAGGGACAACAACACCGCCGGTTCGTGGATGCGAGTCGCACCCGCCACCACTCCGTGGAGCCGTCTGGGATTGAATGAATGAATGGGAATTTATATGGGAGCAACTTAACCCGAAGGCATCAAGGCGCATCAGATGGAAAAGTAAACAGCTGAGTGGTCGGAGGCAAATGGAGGAAGCAGATATTACAGGTAGGATTCTGCAAATAGCCAGGTTTTTAGATTCTTCCGGAAAAGGGCAAGAGATGGCTGGCCCTTAAGGTCAGCAGGAAGAGTGTTCCACAGTTTGGGGGCGAGGAAGAAAAAGGCTCTCCCTCCCCATCTGGCCTTAAGGATCCGGGGGGGTCACCAAAAGGTTTTTGTGAGCCGATCTCAGAGCCCTACCCGGGGTGTAGAAGGACACGAGCGATCTAATGTCCTCATCACCCAGGCCGTATAAGGCAGGTAGGTCAGAACCAGAACCTTAAAGTTAATTCTGGCCTGGACCGGTAACCAGTGAAGAGTTTTTCTGATTTCTGTAACAGAGGCACGCCTAGGGGCATTCACCACAAACCTGGCTGCAGCGTTCTGAATGAACTGGAGGCGCTGAATAGGCTTTTTGCAAATGCCAAGATAAAGGGCATTGCAATAGTCCAGGCGGGGTGAGATGAGGGCTACTACTACCTGTTTCCGAGCCTCAGGGGAGAGGAAGTGAACTAATTTCCTGAGGATCCTTAGGACTCCACAGCAGGTCGAAACAGTTTTATTCACTTGTTTATCAAATGCCAGTGTGGTGTCAAAGGTGACCCCCAGATTTCTGGCGGCCATGGACAGCATGGGACAAGTTCCAAGGGAGGGAGGCCACCAGTCATCCGACTATAGATCTTGTTTGCCACCAAAGATGAGAATCTCAGTCTTTTCCCCGTTGAGCTTGAGGAAGTTTGAGGACATCCAATCTGCCACGGCTTCCGTGCATTTCTTAAAATTAAGGGCCGTGGACTCCACAGAATGAGATAGGGAGACCATTATCTGGGTGTCATCGGCGTACGATAGGACTTCCAATCCATAAGTTCTGACAAGCCTTGCAAGTGGGGCCACATATATGTTGAACAGAGTAGGGCTCAAAGATGAGCCCTGCGGGACCCCACAATGCAAAGGCTCGGCAGAGGAAAGGAAGTCACCCAGTTTGACCTGTTGGGCACGTTGGTTAAAGAAGGATGTCTGGAGACCGAGAGCCGGTCCTTCCACTCCCATCTCACCGAGCCGCCTAGACAAGATGGAAGGGGACAGGGTGTCAAAAGCGGCTGTAAGGTCGAGCAGGATCAGGATGGTAGAATGACCTCTGTCGACCTTAGCGCGGATGTTGTTGACCACCACTGTGAGGGCAGACTCGGTGCTGTGCGCCTTTCGAAAGCCATGCTGTGAGGAATCAAGCAGGCTAGTATTGTCAAGAAAGGCGCTGAGGTGGGAGTTGAGGTGGGCCACAAGCATTTTGGCTGGGGCAGGGAGAAGGGATATAGGGCGAAAGTTTTTGAGAGTACCAGGATCCAATGTTGTTTTTTTTAATAAAGGTTTTACAATAGCCATCTTCCATGATGCAGGGAAGATGCCATTAGAAATTGCCATATTCATTACTTCCAGGTAAGGGGGAAGGAGGATATCCCTGCAGTCTTTCAATATATTGAGAGGGAAGGGGTCCAAAGGGGAGCCCGATTTAAGTTTATTAAGAAGAGCATTCAAGTCTTCATAGGATAGGGGGGGGAAATTTCACAAACGTCCTGGGGATACCGAGGTCGGAACAGGGCGGGGCAGTGGATCCGACGGCAGGGCAGAATCATGAATAGAATTGAGGGCTTCTAAAGTAGAGTGAATATCCACAATCTTGGTGTGAAAAAACGTGGATATCCGGTCACAGAGTTCTTGGGAAGGGACAGTGAGGTTCAGGAGAAGGGGTGAGAGATAAAGAGTCCACAATTTTAAAAAGATCTCTTGGGGAGCTTGTTGTGTTCTATCTAGGACCCCAATCAATATTGTGACCTTATGCCCCTATACGGCTATAATCAATACATATCCCTATAATGGCATAAACGATCAGAGCCATATTTCAGTAACTCGTCTCTGCAGCTCATTAAAGTACATGACACAGCAGAAGCCACTATCTTAGATTCCTAGATAACACACCGAGTTCTTTCAACAGATAAAACCCCCAGAAACCTGGGAATGCCCCGCTTGCTTTGTTTTGATTAGTAATAGAACTCTAACGAGCACTGTAAGAACGACCAGTTCTTAGTGACATCTTTATTGACGTCTTATGTCCAAAAACGTACGTCAAACAAGGCACCTTTCAGGTATAAATAATACCAACGTTGCCTTAAGCAAGCGCGATGGTGGTGGTGAATACAGGAGCAGAACAGCTTTCCCTTGCAGAGCCCAGCAGATGCAAGAAGCCCACGCACGCTGCCCCTCCTCCTCCTTGACGCGCTGAGAAAGACGCTGTCTTTTCTCCTGACGAGAAAATCCAGCTCCGGCGTTTCCAGCCTACCCTTGCGGGTGACTGGAATATCGAGTCCTGAGAGGAGATACCAGCCCTCCAACATTCTATTCCAGAGGTATGGTGTTGACTAAACCCTTAGAGAGAATTCTTGAAGCAAACCCTTGGCAAAACCAACTTAACTAAAACTACTACTCACTTACTCCCTCCCAAGTATTAGGCTTAGGTCAGGTACACCGGGGTAGGCGTAGTTAGAAGCACCAGTTGAGGACGTTAGCCAAATGTATATATGAATGTATATATTTTACTCATTTTAACTATTGTATGGCTAAGAAACCATATCAATGCTTTTACAGTATTATTTCGCAATACTCCTTTTACTGTACGCACTTTTTATAATAACAAGTCTTGCAATTGTGGCAATTCATTTCTCTTGCATGAGAAGAAAGACTGTTCAATAAATAATACCTTTTATTGAAAACGCCCGTCTCTCTATTCTCTGCATCCTGGTGAAAGTAATTCTTGCACAACTGACTGAGTGAAATAACTGTCTATTGTTTCACACGACTCTAGAGATTGGCTCTTATTCTAAGGAGCAAAGTTGTCATGTTTATCCGGTTGTTGGAAAACTGAACCCCTTCTTGTCTGAGCCAGGGAAGCTGATCACTTCCTATTCAGTCAAGAAAGTTTCCAGTGACCTCTGAGCTAGTTGGTACAAACCCAATTAAGTCTAACATAGTCAGTAGAGACCTAGAAGACCGCACTTCTACATCTACACTTCTGTTTATGTTATTCCAATGCGCAGGGCCTGTAGGGAAAATAGGAACTACACTACATGGCGCCCAACGTTTGGTAAGGCGATAAAACTAACGCAAGACGTTAGAGTAACTCAGTTGTGCTTTTTCACACAGACCCTTTCTCCCGTAAATACTCCAATAGACGTCTGGAGTGGGTGAAAGGTTAAAATCCGCCCGAACTTCGTAGGAAGAGATTCCTATGTAAAGCTCTGGCTTATTCAACGTTGAAGGATACAGTGTTCCAAAATATTGTGCACCTAATCTTTGTCTCCTTGGAGACCTGCTCTGCAAAAAACTTACATTTATACAATGTCAGTAGAAGACAACGGAACCGCTGGAGCCGCAGTAAATGCGACTCAGCAGGGCCCTGATGAAACAGGGATTTATCCACCGGGTGCAATAATCATCCCGGTCAATATAAGGAAAACTATAAAGTTAAAACTTATGGAAAACGGACTGACCACACAAGGTGGCACAGTCGTCTTCGTGATAGAGGCAGACGAATATCGGCAGACAGAGGTATTCTATTCTTGGATCAAATTTCCAGCGGCAAACACTGCAACACACGAGTTCCACTATTATAAAATAGAGGAACTTCCGGAAGAGTATGCTCCTTTCGAGGAGATTGAAATCCCATTAAAATACCAAGAGCATCTGCTCTGGTTTAAAGGCGCCCTAAAACACAATGATCATATTACCAGGCTCGGTCCACTAGGTAGACCAGGAGCAACGTGGCCGGTTCTAGCCAGCTACACACCACATCCGGACATTGCAAAAATGACAAAAGAGGAACTTTTAGCACAGCTAAAAACATTAATTAAAATACATAGACAATTAGTCCAGTATGTAATACGGACTGCAACAGTCCAAACAGCTGTTAATGTTCCACAGCTGACCCCTCTTCAGGGGAATACAAATAAAATTACACCACAGAACATACAATCATGTCTTGGTAAAACACCCATAAAACGGGAACAAATTCCTTTCTGGTTAGCGCAGAAAATTACTCAAATAGAGGCAGCATTTCCGAATACTACCCCTATTGAGAAACACGGAATCCTGACTATCTGCCTTCCAATGGGGGTGCACCACATGTGGAGGACTGTGACACTTGGGGTACAGTTTTTGCTTCCATTTACACAAAAATACATGGTGTTCCGTCTATGGCGGTAATACCAGACGTGCTAAAACAGATTCAGAATGAATACGGTCCAAACCTGCTTTAACTCTTGGTATGAAATTACTGAAAGCCTTCAAGCAGGTCTCGGCTATATTACTAGCCAATATAAAAGGAGAAGCAGAATCTGTGGCGATCCGCCAGAAATTGAAAGAAACAGATATAACAGATCAACCAATTGAGCTTGCCAGAATTATAGAAAAATGTTATCAAGAATTAGGTAGAGATAGCTTGGGTGGGAAACCAGTAAAACCCCAACTACTCGAAAATCCTGAAAAATTATTTATTAAAAATAATTCAAACACTCCTAAAAATAAACAATCCACTCCCAAGGAAAAAGTTTTCCAGTCCAGAGGAAGGTCTCCTCGACGGAGGGAAAGAACTCCGACTCGAGAACACCAGTCTCCCCAGAGGGAGCACTCTGAGAAAAGATATAACCTTAGAAATAGGGATAACTTGAAGAAGACTGATAGATATCAAAGTATTGATACACGTCCCTCTCGATCTTTTTCGCAGAATTCGGAAAGAAGAGGACGGTCAGACCCAGGAGAGCACACCAAGTCCAAAGACAAGGAACCTGCTCAAAGTAATGATGATTGAAACATGCACCTCTCAAATAAACAATCCTTTGTTTCCTGTCTCCAAACCGGACGATTCATATTGTCTAGTCTTGGACTGCAGACACCTTAACTCATGTTGCAAAACATTTGCAGTACAAAATTCGCATAGTGCTGCACTAAGGAATAGCATAGTTCGAAAAAAATATAAAACAACATTAGACATATATAATGGGTTCTTTTGTCAAAATATTGCACCAGAAAGCAGGTACTTGACCGCTTTCTCAGTAATGGGGTCACAGAAAAATTTCTGTAGGCTCCCACAGGGATTCAAGAACAGCCCAGGACTATTCTCAGCCAGAGTAACAGAGTTACTGCAAATATATGATGATGAGGCATTATCTTATGTCGATGACATCTATCTAACAGACGACGACTTGGATACTCACTTGAAAAGGGTGAACACCATAATACTTGAGTTCGCTGCGGAGGGTTACAAATTCAACTTTAAAAAGGTCAAGAATTGCCCATCTGACAGTATTATTTTTAGGATACGAATTATCAAGTGAAGGAAAAAGCCTAGCGGACAACTTCTTAGAGAAGTGCGCTGTACTCCAAGCACCAAAAACGCTGAAGAACTTACAATCGATTCTAGGTTTCCTGAATTTCGGAAGAACTTATATTCAAAATTATGCGGAGAGGGTTAAACCTCTCTACAAATTAATTAAACCTGATTTTAAACCAATCAACTGGACTCAAAAACACACAGAAATTTTGAGATCACTGCAAACAGACATGTTAGCAAAAACAAAATTAGAAACACGTGATAATACCCGCAACCTTGTAATCCGAGTCATCCCAGGAAGATGCGGATTCATGTACCTGACCTCTAATGAGGGAGAAACGGTACCAATAGCTTACAAATCTTACTTGTACACACAAGCAGAAAAAACATTCAGTCTCACAGAAAATACTGTGAAAGCAGTGCAAACTGCAATAGCGAATGAACGAGAACTAGCACACGGCAAAAGGATCACTGTTCTCACAGCGGAATCCGCCTTCGAGGCACTATTCAGCCCAGTAAACCTGCCTACCGTGTCACTGGATCCGAAATGGATACAGTGGGTAAATTCTCTTGCTGCAGAAGACGTGAAATACTATTTCGCCCCGCACAAGAATATCCTCTGCCAATCGAAATTCTTCCTCTCCAACAATACTCCTGTATAATCTATACAGACAGATTTGTACAGCATTACGATGTAGAAAATAAATCCTACGATGCAGCCTGCGCGATAGTTAAAGGTCGCTGGCTCTGCGGTAAATTCAGACCGAAAATAACAAAAACTGAATCACTGAGAAAATGTTCGGCTCAGCGAGCTGAAATTAGATCTTTAAAGATGGCGCTTGAAAATGCAGAACGTGAATTCCCGACACTAATCGTGTGCGATTCGCATTTTTGCATCAACTCTTACAATAATGAGTTGCACAGCTGGGTTCAAAATGATTACAAAGATGACACAGGTGCCACAATCAAGCATAAAATGCTTTGGAAACAGGTAGTTCTTTTTTACAGAAAGAACTACAAATGACTCACGTGATACACACTCTGAGTCAACAACGTGATGGCGTTCACGTTGCAGGGAATTCATTGGCTAATACAGTCATAGCGGAAGCAACTAAACCGGCTTCTGTAGCCACAAAAAAGCGCTCAGAAAAATATATAGACGGGGAAACCATGCTGGCAGTAAAAACGTCCTTAAAAAACGACTGTGCAGCACTACCGGTGAACTATCCACTCAATTATGCATACGTAATTGATGCAAACTCCGTTCCTTTTGCTCGAATCCCTGGAGTGGGGGATAGGGTAATTCCAAACACGAACCGGAGAAAGTTATTAATAGCAGATGCACACATGGGTGAAGGTCCAAGGCACAAACAGATGAAGGAATCTCTGACTGAATTACAATCAGAGTATTGGTGGCCGGGGATGAGCCTGCACCACTATAAATATGTGAAGAACTGTCCTGACTGCGACAGAGATCGCAGCAATGAGTCAAGCGCAGTAATGCCATGGCCTTGTATGTAGGTAGCGTAATCCTGTCTATATGCAATCCAGCGTCCTATTAATTGTTTAAGACTACATTCACTTTAAAAATGTGGCCCAGCGCTCGGCTGACGCCAAAACTGTTATAAAAGATCTGCGAGTCTTTATCGGCAAATACACAATTGCCATGTTCCATTCTGACCAGGGTCCTGCTTTCAGCTCTCGAGCTTATAAGGAGGCCATGGCCAGTATGGGTGTTGGGTTGCGATTCTCTTGTCCATTTCACCCTGAGGGGAACAGTGTAGTGGAAAGAAAAAACCGAGACATAAAGCAATCTATAACAGCGAAGGTATTGGGTTCGGGTGATGGGTGGGTCAAACATTTAATAATTTGCCAAGAAATTCTCTAAAAGGTTTCAGCCCGTCAAACTATTGTTCGGAACTAGACTGCATAATCAGGATCTTGATAGTCAGGCATCAGTGGTAAAAGATAAGAATAAAGACTTTGACATCAAGGATCGTTTGGCTGTTTTACAGGACTTGAATGAAACAAGAAAATCCTTAAGCAACATAAAAATAAAGCAACAGCCAACTACCACTGAAGACACACCACCAGCCCCAGCAAGACCTGTCTGGATTCCAAAGATTGGGGATCTGGTCAGAGAGTAAATAGCGGTGAAGAAGGAATTTGGGCCTTCTTACAGAAAAGCAGTACCTGTCTTAGCAATCAACGGAACAAGATCAGTAGTACTACCGCCCCTTGCTGGTAAAAAGGAGAACAGAGTTGTATCAATCGACCTGGTAAAACCACAATCATGTGGCCTATAATCAACCGTAGGCCAAGTGGACTCCCAAGAAATAACAGAATACCCAAATTTGCAACAATCCAAGAGGTTCAAACTGAAAGACTAATCACATTTGATAAACCTGCAGTGCACAGAGAGGGACTATGCAATAATGCCATGGAACTCGTGCCTCTTGAAACACAGATTGAAACAGTTCATCATGAAACACCAGTCTACAATGATGTGGCATCAGAATGTGCTAATGAAAGACAAATTGAGAAAACAATTCCAGCAATTGACAGAACTGCCTCTGGCTACTTCATCAACTTCGATAACTTTTCTGAAGATCAAAACGACCCTGAAGTGACGCCAGAAACAAAGACTTTTAAAGAAAAGGCAACAGAACTTTTTCATCAACTCAAGGAAGCATTTCTGAATGCACCACTGTTTGAGCATTGGATTGTATATGGGGTACTTATACTCCTACTATGCCTAATTTTGGTTTTAATTTTAGGAAAGTTTATTACAGTTCAATGGACACAGCAAGTCAGAACATCAACTTAGTCCTGAAACCACACAAACCATCTCACGTCAAGAAAAGAGGACTATCATCAGTAAATGTCACAGCCATTCCAATACCCGGCGGGGTAGTATGGGACAAGACTGACTATGAAGTGTATGTCCCGGTCGAAATCTTGAAATATCCTCACCAGTTCAAGGTTTCATTAAGTGACTTTGTAAAACAAAGTACATTCTCTGATGATTGGGATTTTGAAAGTATAAATAATATGATGTCGGATTTAGTGTTGTCAGCAAGATTTCAAGAACATGATTATTTACAAGGTTCATCTAATTATGAACAGATGTTCTGTTTCACACATTATGGAGACCATTATTTGCATAAATCTGCTCAACCTAGAAATGTTTTTATATATAACCAATGGGAACATTGTGCTACTCCACCCAAAAGTAGTTCAAATACATTCTATGAGAGATTCCAATACTTCTCAGGGTTTAACACCAGTGATGCAGAAACGTTTTATTATAAACTGTTGGATAAAACAGGGTTAAAAACAATGCTGACAAATACTAAATTGATATATTCAGAAGCATTTTATGAAAAAATGATGACATTTGCTTTTGATTTTTGGAAAAACAACATTGAAACAAAAACCATCTGGGGTACAAAAGATTGGCAGGTACAAGGTCTAGAAGCATTATTTCGAGACTGCATGATCCCAGAACAAATAATATTCTTAAATGAGACAATTCACCAAACATCCTGTCTTGGCCTAGCTAAGATTAAAGACCTTAACAAACCGTCTATTCCAAAGCCAATACCTGATAATGCAACCACAGACATTGAAATAGACGTATCAAGAATTTTACATCCAAACAGAACACGCCCTGATTGGAAAAAGTGGTTAATCTGGCCTACTGACACGAATAACTGTCAAGATAGATTCCTGAACAAAACACAGGGGTTAAAAATGACCAGACCAGACCCTAGATACTCCCAGAGTCAACATCCAGGGATAGTAACAACATACAGTGTAGGGAAGCTGTGCCTTGAATGGCTAGAATCATCCACACTGGTAGAAATTAAGCAACACTTATCTTTACTTAAAGATGGTGCTGATTTGCGCGATTTCATTATGGGACCACGCAAATAGCGTCAAAAGCGTTTCATAGCGGCAAGTGTATATGCGGCTTACAACGAGGCATGGAAAGTAATGCAAATTGAAACAGCTGAAAAAATACGAGAAATTGATCGTATTAATTTGGAAAAATCACTTTCTGTTGTGGACAATGGGTTAATGACTCTGTCCTCCAGAATATATTCTCTGGACAGTACTGTATCATCTGCCATCGATATAATAGATAAAGACTTGCTAATGTTACAACATGGCCAGTCACAATTACGTTCTATTGTACAGCTAGGCTGGACGCTGCAAAATCTTCGTTCAGGCTATGTGCCATGGCGTTTAATCAACACAACGTCATTGTTTTCCATCTTTAACCTTACTGATAAACAAATCAGCTTGGCACAGAAAGGAGCAGACTATACAATCCTGAGCATCGAAAAACTTGAGAGATTACCATTGACAATGTCAGAAAGACCTGTCATTGAATGGATAATACACAGGATTATCACAATTCCGATAACAACTTTCCGATTTAAAAATTGCCTTGAGTATATACCGACTGGCCAGTATGAACGATTGGGTAAAGGGTACATTAAGTCAGCATGGAAATTACCATATACACACACATGCTACAGTGACAACAACAAAAATGTATTTCTTAGTGGTGAAGATTGTAAACATTCACTAAGCGGTATACTTTTGTGCCAGGGTATTAATTTACACGGGCCTGTGAAGGAACTTCAAACAACCTTTCATGCCACCAACATGTCACACCTGCAACGCAGATAGAGCCCTTCTTTAGGCAGCTTTATAACAGGAGTTACATTCTAATAACGGATCACAGCTGTTGTGGCTTGGTGCCAGGGAAAGCATATCTCGTAAGCGTAACTTCCATGGTCACTTGCTGTATGCAAGCAATGTTTCCAAACGGCCCTGAAGATTCCGAGATACCTATTTGGCCTCCTTTGAATGTCTCTTCTATACGAATTGATACTTTAAGCAAAATGAAGTCTGTGCTTTTACAGACAACAGGGCCCATCACGTCATCAAAAGAGACGTATGATCTCCAAGTTGCAAGGACAGCTTCGGAGATACATGAACTTTTTTTTTTTTTTTATATTTTTGGAAGACCTTTATTGACAAGAGGATACACATACAATCATGCGCGCAGCCCGAAGGCTCAGAAATGTAATACAGATCAATAAGGCAAGTCCATCAGGATCAAAGACAGGAGTATTGTGGTCTAATTTTCAAATTAGAATCTGAAGGATAGGTGACATCAGGATATCGGTTCCGTTCTCATGAAAGCAGGATTAAACAGTATACTATGCAGAATATCGCCAGAACCACATCTCGCCGCAATTAAGAATCATCGTGGAAAGGGCACAGATCGGGAAGCACAGTGAATTGCAAGTAGTTGTCAAAACACAATAGTCCACATTCATGAGGCTAAAAACTATAACCAGTCCGCAATATTACACAGTGGATAGAACTTCCAGATCGCGCCAGACCCCAATCCCCACTAAAGAGGGTATATAAAAGAAAGAAGGAAGAAAGAAGAAGAAAAAGACAGAGGGCCATAGAAACAAAGTAACATAAAACACGACCCATCCCCCAACCCCCACCCTGCATACCAGCGGAAGGCCACGGCCCACCCCCCCCCCATAGGCATGCCTGTCGCCCCAAGAAGAACCCCAAAAGAGGGAAAACGGAGGAGGGCCATAGCACCAGCCCTTGTACACCCCCAACTCCAGAAGCAGAGGCCCACTTAAAAGGAACGTGGGCCCCAACCCACGGTCACCCCAACCACCCACAATCTCCAGTGCAAACAACAATCCACTTCGGCACCAAGGTCACAAAGAAGTGTTACAGTTAATCAGGAATCAGCCCTGGCCAGTACGAAGAAAGGGCAGCAATCGATCCAACAGACTTTCAGGTGGTAACAGCAAGTCAGCAGTTCCAGGCTGGGCCATCCCGGGTCGAGACAAAGACCAAAGCGATGTTACAGGAGCGGTATCCCAGGACACATCCAAGTTCCACAAGGAGGCAAAGCGATGGCAGTACGGCAAGCAAGCAGCCATCAGGAGAGTAGATAGAGAAGCAGAATCGCAGTCTCTGTCAACATGTTCCCCGGCACCAGCTACAAGTACCCAGCGCGCCTGAGAGGCAACAATTGCAGCAACCGGGAAGAAAGCGGGCTCTTGTTCCGCAGTGCACCCTGCTGTGTCCAGTTGTGCCTCGGCAAGGGAGGAGGTATGCTGCGAGATGTGTGCGGCCGCCCGCAGACCCTGTAATTCAATGCGCCAGTCTAGGAGGGCCAGCCAAACGTCTCTCATCGTGGGCGCCATCTTCGCACTTCCAGCACCTATGGACCCCGGGACTCACACAACAAGAAATCTGTCTCATCAGCTGCCCGGCAGCAGTAAGCAATGCGCGGCGTACATCGGAGCTTGAAGTAATCACAAGTCTGTCCCCTCAAGTACGCAGCACTACACGCCTCTTACCGCAGTGCGACCTGAATCCTGCCGAGGCAAGCTGTACTGTCGTCCGAGCCCCTTCCCAAAGTCACAGGCGCCAGCAGAGTGTTACGCCGCAGTGGTCGATGTCGCACTGCAGTGAGGAATCCAGGGAATATCGTCGGGAGCAGTTTCGATTTCACTACTCGGGCCACCGGATCCTGGCGGCCGATTGAGGCCGTTGTTGACGCGTTGCTGGGCGGCTGTAGCACTACCCGAGGTCCCGGCGCACCCCGGAGGAAAGGCCAGAAACTTGCAGACGGCAGTGCACGGCCGTCAGAGGCGGTGGGAACGTCGGAAAAACGCGGTCGGGATCCACCGCGGTTCCGCAACATTAATCCGTGGCTGGGGTACAGGATGTTTGCCAGGAGATCGTCGGAGTTGAGGGCGAGCTGCGGAGCCGGGCTTCTATGCGGCCATTTTGGCCACCGTCTTGGCTCCTCCCCCGATACATGAACTTTTATCAACAAATTGCCCCGTGCATTTCACAGAAATGCTTAGCCAAATTCTAAATATGTCGGATGCCGTAGGTATCTCAAACGTATTTAAGACGATTTTTTCAGGACTGCTATCACCATTCAAAGCAATCCTGGGAATCATTCCTAATTTTGTCCATTCAGTCTTTGGCGGCATACCCCTGATTTTGGGACTTGTAGCAGGCATTTTATTTTTGACCCTCCTGCTCCGATATGGCAAGCCAAAACACAGACATGACTCCGGCAAGGTTGGAAGAAACGATCCTAACAGTACGCTACAGGGACCGCATAACTAGAGTCCTTGGATTGGCCAGGCTGAGAGATCTGAACATGACCTGGTTTCTTTCATTCAGACCTATATGGCAGACCTGCATCTTACCTGTGCTTCGATGTATGCTATGCGGAGAAGAATGCGTGTTAGACACCTGTCTTGCACTCCCATCAGCAGTACCAATGGATATCGATACTTTGCTAAGTCCTGTAACGGCTCATGCATCGTGTTGTCCCCAGCGGCTACCAATCCTGATGACGGCATTCGTTGAGACTCCTGCGCTACGACTAGGTGGCGGCAGTGAAGCGGTACATAAAAGCAACATCACCCAGGTACGACCTTCTGTGAGCATTGCTGATCCAGACATCGATGATAGCAATCATTCTCACACCTGCCAAGTTACAGCATTATCGAACTTGGTCGAACTGTCATCTGAATATGTAGACCTATTCTTTGAGAGCCTGTCTGATATGATGTTCTCCCCTGAACAGAAACAATGATTTTTGGAAAGCATTCCGGCGCACAGCGTTCCCATGAACTCTGAATTCGGCCTTCAGTTTTGATCAACAAAAACTACTGAAAAGCGTTGGAACTCTATTCCCCCGTTCACCATGAAAAGATTTTTTTGAATTGAACATTTTTCAAAATATTTACCTTTTTCCTGGCTCAAATACTTTTGCTTAAAGTAGAACTATTCATAAAGAACAGAACTTCTATTTTTAGTAGATCTAGAGACAAAAAAACCTTTCCTCAGCCTCTAGCACATTTTACAACATATGCATTTCTATGTGTTGAAATAGTCTCGTCCTTCTTTTCTGTATTAAGAGACATTTCATGTGTAATTTCTTTCGCAAAGTCATTCAACTGATTACATATGCAATAATTTTGAATGATTTCTATGCTTAATGACGTACAGTACCTATATTTTCATGTATTTCAAATACGCCATTTCAAATGCAATATGTATTTTGGGGTGGGAAGTATTACACACGCATCTTATTGCTTTAGTTTTTAGTAATTTGATGGACATAAATTCGTAGAGTGGGTGTTGTGTTCTATCTAGGAGCCCGATCAATATTGTGACCTTATGCCCCTATACGGCTATAATCAATACGTATCCCTATAATGGCATAAACGATCAGAGCCATATTTCAGTAACTCGTCTCTGCAGCTCATTAAAGTACATGACACAGCAGAAGCCACTATCTTAGATTCCTAGATAACACACCGAGTTCTTTCAACAGATAAAACCCCCAGCAACCTGGGAAAGCCCCGCTTGCTTTGTTTTGATTAGTAATAGAACTCTAACGAGCACTGTAAGAACGACCAGTTCTTAGGGACATCTTTATTGACGTCTTATGTCCAAAAACGTACGTCAAACAAGGCACCTTTCAGGTATAAATAATACCAACGTTGCCTTAAGCAAGCGCGATGGTGATGGTGAATACAGGAGCAGAACAGCTGTCCCTTGCAGAGCCCAGCAGATGCGAGAAGCCCACGGACGCTGCCCCTCCTCCTCCTTGACGCGCTGAGAAAGACGCTGTCTTTTCTCCTGCCGAGAAAATCCAGCTCCGGCGTTTCCAGCCTACCCTTGCGGGTGACTGGAATATCGAGTCCTGAGAGGAGATACCAGCCCACCAACATTCTATTCCAGAGGTATGGTGTTGACTAAACCCTTAGAAAGAATTCTTGAAGCAAACCTTGGCAAAACCAACTTAACTTAAAGCTACTTACTCACTCCCCTCCCAAGTATTAGGCTTAGGTCAGGTACACCGGGGTAGGCATAGTTAGAAGCACCAGTTGAGGACGTTAGCCAAATGTATATATGAATGTATATATTTTACTCGTTTTAACTATCGTATGGCTAAGAAACCATATCAATGCTTTTACAGTATTTTTTCGCAATACTCCTTTTAGTGTACGCACTTTTTATAATAACAAGTCCTGCAATTGTGGCAATTCATTTCTCTTGCATGAGAAGAAAGACTGTTCAATAAATAATACCTTTTATTGAAAACGCCCGTCTCTCTATTCTCTGCATCCTGGTGAAAGTAATTCTTGCACAACTGACTGTGTGAAATAGCTGTCTATTGTTTCACATGACTCTAGAGATTGACTCTTATTCTAAGGAGCAAAGTTGTCATGTTTATGCGGTTGTTGGAAAACTGAATCCCTTCTTGTCTGAGCCAGGGAAGCTGATCACTTCCTATTCAGTCAAGAAAGTTTCCAGTGACCTCTGAGCTAGTTGGTACAAACCCAATTAAGTCTAACATAGTCAGTAGAGACCTAGAAGACCACACTTCTACATCTACACTGCTGTTTATGTTATTCCAATGCGCAGGGCCTATAGGGAAAAGAGGAACTACACTACAAGCTGAGGGAAGTGGTCAGGTCAGTGAAATAGGAAATGTTTAGCCACTAGAATAGCGGCCTTATAGCCTATTAAAAGGCTTTTATGTTTGATCCTTTCATCAGGGTCAAGATGAGCTCTCCAGAGTCTTTCTTGTCTCCTACATTCCTGCCTACGTAATCTAAGGGAGTCAGAGAACCAGGGGGCTGACGGGCGTTTCCTGGCGCAGTAATGGAGTTCGACAGGGGCAAGAGTATTGACTGCTTCTGAAATGGTGTTAATAAGCTCCTGCGCTGCAGTATCCGTATCAGCTTTGGAAAAGGAAATGAAGTTGGCAATGAAGGGGCTAAGGGTTACGTTGCTAAGGCCTCTATAGTTCCTTTTGAGGATCCAGGCGTTATGTTCCTTTGGAGACGGATCCCGTTGCCCGGGATCGAACTCAAAGGGGACAGCCTTATGATCAGACCATGAGAGGGAAATGGGAATGCCTACTTCCAATCTGGGGTCATTTGTGAAGACCCCGTCCAACGTATGGCCTGCTGAGTGGGTTGGATGTCTCACTTTTTGTAAAAGCCCACAAGAGGCTAGGGAATCCACAAGCGATATGGTATCGGGCGAGTTGGAACTTTCTAAATGAAAGTTGAAGTCCCCAAGGATAATTAAATTGGGCAGATCAATGTAAGGTTCAAGAACTTCCAGGACATTGGCGGAAAAGGCCGACCTGGGACCAGGGGGTCTGTAAATTAAAACACCCGTAAAGGACACAGTGGGGGAGGGGCTAAGGGTAAAATGAACGGCCTGGAAAGAGTTTTGAGGGGAGGGGAGGCATTTGATATGGCAACTAGACGAGGTTTTATGTAGAATGCCGATGCCCCCACCTTTCCTGCCGACTCTATCCAGTCTCATGAGGGCGTAGCCATCAGGAATAGCATCAATCAGGTCAGGACCGGCTGAATCAGAGCCCCAGGTCTCTGTGACAAAGACCCACGAGGGCATTCTGTCAGAGACGAAGTCACTAAAAGCGATATTATTTTTCACCAAGGAGCGGGCATTTATGAGAAAGGCCATGTATTCAGAGTGGAGAGAAGAGGTGTGCGTCGCAACAGAAGTCGTAACGACCGGGGGTATGAGAGAGGAAGTATGTTGCAACTTACTAAAGCACTGACAGTTACATCCCTTATGCAGATCCTCCGGCCGATGTTTATAATGAGAGGATAACCTGGGAGGGCGGAGAGCTCTCAGGGTGTTGATTGAATATGCAGTGTGTATAGTGGGGGAGGGACAAAAATTAGCAGTAGGACTGGCCCCTGGCACCTCCTTGGCGCGGAAGGGCGCAGACGGGCAGGACTCTGGCACGACTCCGGCACGCGACCGGCACGTCCGCTGCTCGTGTCCGCTGCGCGGAGTCATGGTCTTTCCCTGTTAAAGAAAAACTAGAGTGCGTCACGGCGCTAATTCTATCCCAATATGGCCGCTAAGAATCAGAGCACCCTGCCGAGACCGAACAGCGAATTAGTCGGCTGAAGCGTGGGTCGGGCAGCGAGGCGCAGGGGAAAGGTAGGACAGATTTAAAAGCTTAGCAGTCAAGCAAATTAGGCAATGAATGTGAATAATTTTAGAAATGAGTGAACACAACAAACCAGCTTTGCAATCAAGCCAGTGAGGAAAATAAATGAAATTTTAAAACGAGCAGGCACAACAGACCTCCCGGCTTCCGCCTCAGGAGGGATTTGAGCACTCAGTGGAAAAGATTAAGGGCGGTGTTCCGACGTGGCATAAAACCGGACTGGTCCGGATGCACCAGCGTCGTGATAACCTTCACTAGACGGGCGGCAAGCAGTTTGGCTAACACTTTAGGCTCTACACTTAAAAGGGAGATCGGACGGTACGATGAACACTCCAGATGCGGCTTACCATCCTTATAAATGAGCACAATATTCGCGATGCGTTGATCATAAGGCAACTCGCCACGGTCTGTACTCTCAAGATACATATCTTTCAGGTGCGGGCGAGGCGGTTGGCGTGAAGCTTAAACAATTCAATGGGGAGACCGTTTGGGCCCGAAGCCTTGCAGGAATGAACCCCCCTGATGGCCATCGCCACCTCATTGTTCGTGAGGGCAGAGTCCAGAAATTCCCTGTGTTCGGCAGAGAGAACCGGCATCGGAATGTCCTGAATCATGTCGGCATTTTCTCCCTTCGTAAAGTCCCCTGCCGAGGTATAAACCTCCTCAAAATAACGTGCAAATTAATCTACAATTAAATGAGGGTCCGCCGAAACGGCCGCACCCGCGATACGCAGTTCCGGCACCAACCGAGATCCCCAATCACCTTTTTCCAACCAGGCTATCAACTTCCCGGCCTTGTCACCATGTTCATATATTCTACTCAGCTGGGTAGCATGTTTCATCTTTGCTCTGTCACGTGTCAGGGTCCTGAACTCGTCCCGGAGCAATCCGAGGCGGGGACCCGCCCCAGGGTCACTCCCCGAGGAGACAGCAGCTTCCAAGACCAGTAGCTCCGCCTCCACCCTATCTATTTTGGCCCTGCTCTTCTTCTTCTGCCCAGATACTAGGGAGAGAACCTCCCCCCCTTGCAGCAGTTTTATACACTTCCCACAGGGAACACTTCGATGTAACCGACCCTTCATTCTCCTGAAATTAACGATCCGTGACACGTACAAGTTCCTTCCTGACAGCAGGGTCCTTCAGACGCCACGCATTAATCAGAGTAACCCTACCCACATTACCCTGTCCTATCCGCAATCGAAGCTATATCGGCGAATGATCAGACACTCCCCTTGCCAAATGAGTCACCTCCTGAATAAAAGCCGCCTGAGACGCTGGTAATAAAACATAGTCTATCCTAGAAAGTGAGTAGTGCGCTGCATAGGCATGTGTATAGCTCACATCACCAGGGTGCCGAAGGCGCCATCCATCCACCAAGCCCGACGCAGAGGTAAAATCCACCAGCCATCTACGGGAAGGCAAAAGCACACGGGAGGGGTGCCTGTCTAGTTCACCCTCCAGTACAGCATTGAAGTCCCCGCCCAGCACCATTGTCCCGATGGGCAAAGTCAGAAACACCCGGCCCAAATCACAGAAAGTATCCACCTGTAACGCTGGAGGGACATAAAATTGACAGAAACGTGACAGTCCTACCCTCTCATAACCCCGATATTCCAACATAGCGACCTCTGTTGTCAGAAAGGACGTTTTCACCAAAATCCCCACTCCTCTGGAGCCGGAAGTAAAGCCAGCATGAGCCACTAGTTTGTAGCCTCCTCTGTGAAGCGCCATACAACATTTTCCCATGAGATGAGTTTCCTGTAGCAGCGCCACGTCGGGCAGGTGCCTTTTAATCGGCTGACTCACCATAGTGCGCTTGATCTTATCACCCAAACCATTCACGTTCCAGCTAAGGTCGGAAAACCCCAAACCCGACCTAGCAGAGGCCATTCCTATCTCCGAAAAATAACAGAATATCCATAGGCACCCATAGCGAACTCTGGTCACACAAAACAAACAACTCAACAATCAAGAACCCCCCAGTTCCAATCCCCCAACCCCCCTCCCTGCACCCCTGCATGTAATAAATGCACATCCCCAACTCGCAGTGTGCCTGTCACCCCCAACTAACTACAGGTATCTAAAAGTAGAAAACGGAGGAGGACCTTACAACAGGCCACCCTCCCCCACCACCCCAAACCAACCACTGTCCCCCCGCACGACAAAACACAAAAAAGGCCCCAGCAAAAATAGTCCGGGGGGGGGAGAGCAACCCCAACCAGTTCCACTACGCCACCAATAATGTTAATGCGGTACAGTCACAGCGACAAGTCACTGTTCTTCACTATCGGTCTGGACCTGACCCCCGGAGTCCGGGCCCTCAATCCGATCCAGCCAGTCCACGGCAACCTCAGGATTATCAAAAAACCAAGTCTTCCCTTCATGTTCAATCCGAAGACGAGCTGGAAACATCATCGAGTACTTCATATCTCGGTCCCTTAAATGCCGCTTGATGGACATAAAGTTCTGCCACTGTCTCTGTACCATCTGAGTGAAGTCCGGGAAAAACAACAGTGAAGGGTTCTCATAGGCCAGCGGGCCTGTGGATCTTGCCGTTTGCAGGATAGCGTCATGTTCAGGACCGGGGCTATTATGGGGCGAGGAGGTGCCCCCGTCTTCGGGCGACCACCGGGAACTCTATGGGCCCTCTCCACTGTAAAAAAGTTACTGAGGCCCTTAGGCTTGAGATGTTGCAGGACGAGTTCCTCGACAAAGAGGTCCAGAGTCAACCCCTCCGACCTCTCCGGCACTCCCAGGATACGGATGTTATTGCGGCGCGCCCGTCCTTCATATTCATCAAGCTTTCGATCAAATTGAGTCCGGGCCGCCTTAAGGTCTCGCACCTCTTTCTGCAGCTCCAACACATCCTCGATGAGACTCGTCGTCTTAATTTCCAAGCCCTTAACTTTCTCCACCATTTTAGTCAGGTCAGCCCTTATGAGGCCCACTTCGATCGACACCGAGTCCAGTTTAGTGTCCATCTTACCCAAGGATGATTGGACCCCAGTGATCGCTGCCATTAAGTCTTTCATTGTAGGGTCCTCAACGACCGAGTCGCCATCCCGACCTCCAGTCGGGGTTCGTTTCACAACAAATGGGGACCCCTTGGAGAGGGCGTACTTGTCTATTTTGTTGGTCTGGACCTGATGAGTATTCTTCGCCGATTTCGACTGGGGCTTCTCAGGGTCTCCTCTCGACGCCATTGCCACCACCAATCGGGTCCTGGCAACTTCCTCAGTAATGCGACCTTAGACCAAGTTAGGTGGACTCAGGACACCGCAGCCACGGCTCTCCCGCGATAAACCAGGATCCCACCGGTCACTTCCGGTCCCAGAGGCCGATGTGGTCGCACTTCACTGCGGACCCCTCCACACTCGGAGTCCCGGCTTCCACGTCCGTAGGCCTCAAAGTTTCGGACGACGATAGTCTGTCGCCAAAGCGCCCAAACGAACCAGAATTTCACCTAGTGACTCAGTTGCTGGTCCCCCACCCGATGGTAGGGACGGTGTTCAGGATAATATGCCGGATGGCTGGTCAGGATGTGGCGGACGGCGGAGCCGAGGCTCAAGCGGCCATCTTGGTCGCTGGCGCGGCTCCTCCTGCTGCAATACTCTTCTTACTGGCCTCCCCAATACCCGCCTGTCCCCCCTTAAGTCTGTTCTCCATTCAGCAGTTTGTTTCATTTATGGGGCCAAAAGAAGCGACCACATCACACCCATGTTATCCACCCTCCACTGGCTTCCCATCGAGGCAAGATCTATCTACAAGACTGCCTGCATCACCCACAAAGCCTTGCACTCCTCCTCTCCTCGCTACCTGGCGAATAAACTGAAACTCTCCGGAGGCTCTAGACCATCACGAAATGCGGAAAATCTACTGCTCGAACCTCCCACTTTGAAGAAGGACAGATCGATGGCCCAATCCTTTTTCAGGCAACGCAGTGAGAATCTGGAACTCACTTCCGCCTCAGCTCTGGGTCACCTCCTCCTCCCAGGCCTTCAAAACTGACCTCAAAGTTCTTCTCCTTCAAAGACACTTCCAAATTGAATTCATGCCCTCTCTATTATCTGAAAGAAGACCTTTTATTATAGAAAATTTCTATTCTCCATGACTATGGAAGTGCCTTCCCAGTGTGTTTTTGTGGTTTGAGAGTCTGCCATTTATTGCAGTATTGCCCTTTTACCTGTGTTTGGTACTCTTTTGTAACATGCACACGTCGTTTTTCTCTTATAACACACTGTTTGCTACTTCTTACATTTTGTTTGCTTTCGATACTTGCACAAGTGCCACCATTGCCTACTTAACGTTTGCTCTTGTGTTTGAGTTCCTCCATTTATTGCAGTATTATACCTCTACTTGTACTTTGTACTCTTTTGTAACCTGCACACATGTCACTTTTTCCTCCTGTAATGCACCGTTTGCTACCTCTTGTATTTTGTTTGCTCATGATTGTCACTTTTGCGTAATGTAACGTTTGCTTTTGTAATTTGTTCACTTGTAATGTTCTCATGTATCAGTCCTGTTCCTATTGTGAAGCACTCTGACACCTTCGGGTAAAGTCTGCGCTATATAAAATCGCATAAATAAATAAATAATATAGCGGTTGTGGGCGGGCGGGCACAGGTGTGAGCAATCCCAGGGCTCCTGGACCTTGGAGTCCCAACAGCGACAGAAAAACGCCCAAACAAAGTCCTCTCCTGCGAGCGGCTTCCATTTCAGTTTTATTCAACACTATGGGATCTTTTACATCTGCTCTTGTCAACCTTTGCAATGGGTTTGTCATATGGTTATTACGTTTCTATATATTGTGTTAAGTTAGCATGTGCTTATTAAATGTTTAAACGCCATATTTTCTTTCTGCTTCGGTTTGCACACGACACCTAATTGTTATTACAGCTTTTAACCTAGACGAAAGATGTGATTTATTTGAGAATAATATATTATTGTACTGGTATCAGTCGTGCCTGGAACACTTGGTACAACTGTCTGCACACTGAGAACTGCACACTCTAACACAAGGTTGCTGCAGGCCTGATCCTCGCACTACGTTAGTCATAACACAAATAATGTTTGTGCCAACTTTTGGCTTTACGTGAGTTCAAGATACAGTTACAGGGAATGAGAAGTTACACTTGATGCTGGACATGCTGAGAGCTGGTAGCTGTTGATGTGATCTCCTCCTACTGAGAATTCGAGGTATGGGTCCGCCCAGCTAAGAGCCCAGATGAGACCTTCTTAGATATAATATAATATGCTAATTAGGGTGCGCGAAATATAGGTGATACAGAATTCTATAGATTTTTGCATCATAATATGTTATCACAATTTGCTTACTATGGATTAGTGACTATGCTGCTGACTCTGATTATTATAATATGTATGTTGATATTATACAAGATACTGCGTTTGAGAATGTTGCATTGAAAAATAAACATTTCAAACTTGCACGTGTTTTCATTGCCTCCCAGTTTCGGTTTGGAATGATAATATAACGAAAGAGTGTTCATGTTTTCCACGATACCTGAGGTATTCTAAGTTCATGTTCTGGATTGTCTAAGACATTGGGAAGTATATACTACCGATGCGACACTGTAGCTAGCTAGGTAAGGGGATTTCTGAAACATAGGTGAGTTGTGGGTCACCCTGGCTCACCCAGGTTCTAGATCTCTGTGCACAGTTCTGTGAGAGAACGGAAACCCTGCGACATGGCGCCCATACGTTGGTTGGCCTTATAACATGACACTCGAGTAGTATATCATTCAAACCTTAACGCCTACATTCCCGTTTCCGGAAAGCGGCAGTGTCGGAAAAACCTACCTATTTTTGAAATAGGTCCTTTTCAAGCTTGAATCTATCTAAAACGGTTTCTTTGAATTACTACCCAGTTGTGCTACAAAGTATAATTTGATTTTTCTTGTTCCTGTGCTAACATGGCACAAGCCGTGGACATCCCGCAGCATAGTCGCATTGCGGTGCGTGACCATTTGCGGATGTATGATGTTCCTGTGGAAGGCTTGGCTGTAGTTCTGGTGGTGAGTGCGGAACATGCTTACCCGTATGAATTGTTTTATTCATGGGTGACATTTCCGCCGGTGGACGCTAATTCTGGTGTGTTCCACACGAACACTGCTTCAGATGTACCGGCTGCGTACGCTCCGTACAGAGCACTGGAGGTTCCTATAGACGCTTGGCAGCATGGAGTTTGGTTTGGTGGCGCCCTACCGCACGCTTTAACCGCTCCGAGGTTAGGTCCTTTGTCCATTCCGGGCACTACTTGGCCTGCGTTGGCTGGATTTACTCCTCACCCTCAACGTGCCACTTGTAACGTGGCTGATCTGCGGCGGCTTCATGAAGTCGCGGTGGGAGTGATTAGAGCGCTTGTTCATTACATTGGCCGTAATGTTCAGGACGCGGCCCCTAGAGGCGCACAGCTTCGAGCAGAACATGCTGGTCTGAAAATCAACCCAGTCATGGTTAATTCCGTGATGGGTAAGAAGCCCCAGGAAAAGGACGATTTTCCGTTCTGGCTTGCTGAGAAATTCGGCCAGCTGGAAGCTGTGTTTCCCAATACGAGTCCGGGTGATAAACAGCGGATTCTTACACTAAGTTTGCCGAAAGATCTGGCTCCTGACCTTGCTGACTGTGAGACCTGGGGAAAAACTTTTGCAGCGGTCTATTCGAGGTGCTATGGCTCCCCGTCTGTGACCAATCTAGGTGGGGTCCTTAAACGTGTTCAGGACGAACACGGACCGGAGGCGGCTGTTGAATTGGGCATGCGCCTTTGTGGCTCCTTTGATGTGGTTTGCAATCTGATCCTTGCGAATGTCAAGGGGGATGCAGTGAGCTTTCAAGTTGCTAACGCGTTAGCGTTGGTTCCCGAGGCCGACCGGCCCCGACAGTTGGCAAAGATTATTGTGACTGCTTACAAAATGGTGGGCCTAATTCAAAGGGGGTTAAATCTTTTCCTGACAAGGAGAAGAAACAGCCCCAGGGTCAGACATCGGAAACTAGTGGTCAACAAAAGTCCAAAAAACAAAATTGGCCTGAAAAGCAGAATCAGGGTAAGCAACAACAACAACAAACACAGGTTTCTGCTCCTGCGTCTCCATTGCCTGCGCAGTCGGATCGTGTTTATGATTTGCGCGACCGCGCGATGATTAAATCGCCTGAGAGGTTTCAGGCTTCTGACCAACGCTCTCCTCATTCCTTTCAGGACTCATCGGCTCCGTCAACCGGTGGTGGAGGGGGCGGCAAGGGCCGGGGTGGCCAGCAAGGACGTGGTCAGCCCCACCCGCGTGCCAGTGGAGATCAGCAGGAAGGCTCTACGCCAAAGAGACCACAGTTTGCCACGAAGAAAGTCGCTGCCCTGACCGCGCATCGTTATGCCCCAGATAGTGAGAACGCGGCTTCGGAATCTGACGTGGGCTCTGACCTTGCTGGACAGCGCAGCAGAGATTACCATAGTGAGAGAGGCCCTCCGTCCACTGTTGAAGGTGACAGCGACTGACACTTTTGTTGTGATTGAAACAGCAGATACGCATGTTGCTCCCCCTGAACGACTTTTTGAAATTGTCCTGTTAATTGAAGGTGACATGCAGCGAACTGTAAAAGGGGTATTTTGGGAAAATCTCTCGTCTACGTATGACATTTTGCTTTCGGAGGCTGACTGGCCCCCACCTTTTGTTCTCGCAGCTCCGCGAGGGGAGGAGGTAATCCTACCCAGCTTCGCGCACACTGTGCCGAGAGTGGAGGCGCTGCATTTTGCAGAAGAGTGGGCTCTGGCGCTTGCGCCGGCTGTGTACCGCAATCAATGTGGCTGGGATAAATTGTCACCAAGCCATGAGATTCCTTTACGGTCACAGCCACAGCCTCAAACTCAATATCCCATACGGCGTGAAGCGAAAGCTTCAGTCGCAGCTATCCTTGAACAATTGGAATATCAAGGTGTAATTGAAACGTGTGTGTCACCGATGAATAACCCCCTTTTCACTGTGAACAAGCCGGACGGCTCATATCGTTTGGTTTTGGATTATAGGCATTTGAACTCGCATTGCCGTAACTGTGCAGTACAGAATACGCACGGCTCTGCGTTAGTGAATAGTCTTGAGCGTAAACGGTTCAAAACCACACTTGACATTTCCAATGGTTTTTATGCACATAGATTAGACGGTCTAAGTTCCCAATGGACCAGTTTTACATGCGCCGGTGTGCAAAAAATGTTTAAACGACTCCCAATGGGCTACAAGAACAGTCCTGGAGTTTTTTCCGCACGCATAGTCTCTCTTTTGGAGAGCTTCGACCCAGTTGCTTGTTCGTATGTGGATGACATTTATCTCACAGACGACGATCTTTGGGGGCATCTGTGTCGAGTAAATAGCATAATTTGTAACTTTGCTGACATGGGTTACAAGTTTAACTTTGCAAAGTCGCACATTGCAGAGTACACGGTGTTGTTTCTAGGTTACGAGCTTAACCATGAAGGGAAAGGTTTAGCACCCCATTTCCTGGAGAAATGCGCACATTTGTGCTCTCCGACAACACTGAAAAAATTACAATCTCTTCTGGGCTTTCTGAATTTCGGGAGGACATACATTCCGGAATATGCTCAGCGTATCAAGCCTTTGTATGCTTTGATACAACCATCTTTTTCCAAATCATGCTGGCTGCCTGAGCATTCGGCCATTCTGCAGTCTTTGCAGGCTGATTTGCTCGCTTCTGAATACTTACAGACTCGTGATAACCAGACCAACCTGGTGATAAGAATTATCCCTGGGGCGGTGGGTTTCACGTACCTGACTTTTAATGAAGGAGATACAGTACCTATTGCTTACAAGTCACACTTGTACACTTCGGCTGAATTGCGTTTTCCACTGTGAAGAAAGTTTTAACGGCTGTGCAGATGGCAATTCTTAAAGAACGTGCCCTGTCACAAGGAAAGCGCATGTTGGTTGTTACCCCGTGTCCTGCCTTAGAGGCGGTTACGAAAGCCAGTGTACCTAATTCCAAAGCTTTGCACCCTCAGTGGATTCAATGGGCTGCGTCCTTGATGTCCCAGGATGTCACGTTTATTTTTGATGCCACTTTACGGTCACAGGAGTATTTACAGTATGAATTTGTTCATCCTGCTCCATTAGCAATGCGGCCGTTGGAGGATTTCCATTGCATCATTTACACTGATGGTTCGGCGCAGGTTGCGCATGGCTCTAAACATGCCTACGTTTCCGCTTGCGCCATTGTGGTCGGTGCCATGGTGAACGATGAGTTCAAGTCCAGTGTCGTGCACACGCAGACGCTTGGGGACTGCACCGCACAATTAGCAGAGCTTCGTGCTCTGATGCTTGCATTAGAGTACGCTGATCCTAGTTTGACGACTTTGATCGTAAGTGATTCTTACTACTGTGTCCAGTCTTACAATGAAAACTTGTTCTTTTGGATTCAGAATGATTTTCGTGACTCCAAAGGTAGCACAATAAAACATAAAACTATCTGGGTCCGAGTGGCGGAACCTAAAGAGAAGCTGCCACTCGTGTTTGTGATTCATACTCTCGGTCATCAGCGCGTGGGGGTCCACGCTGTTGGCAACTCGCTTGCTGATGAAGCAGCGAAGTCAGCGGTATCAAAATACTTAGTTGCAGCAGTCACGAGGTCCAAAAGCAAAATAGATGATGACATCTTGGCAGCTGTAGCTGCAACGGAGAAGGGAAGTAAATGTCCTGCGGGATTCCCTTCTAAATACACATACCACTTAAGTCCCGATAAGGTTCCTTATGTGAAAATCCCTGAAGTTGGCGAGCGTTTAGTTCCCAACTCGGATCGCAGAGCTGCTTTGATTACAGCGGCACATGAAGGTGTGGCGTCTGCGCATGCGGGCGTCTCGGCCACTGTAACTCAGCTACAACAGAGATTCTGGTGGCGGGGACTGTACAAACAGACGCGTGAATATGTTCTTCAATGTGACATTTGCCAGCAGATTAAACCTTCGACTGCTGCGCGTCCGCCTCAGACACAGTTGTACATCTCGAATAAACCCCTTGGGTGTGTTTATTTGGATCACTGCGGTCCATTTTCTTCTGATACTGTGTATAAGTATATCTTAGTAGCAGTTGATTCATGCACACGCTTTGTGTGGGTATGGCCGCATCGGAGCGCTGATTCACGTACTGTCATTAAGGATTTGCGAGTCTTTGTGGGAATTTTTGCCTGTGGTACCTTCCATTCGGATCAGGGTCCGACGTTTGCCTCTAAGGCGTATAAGGATGCTATGGTTTCGATGGGGGTCCAAGTCAAATTTTCGAGTCCCTACAGACCTGAGGGTAATAGTGTAGTAGAACGAATGAACCGCGACTTAAAGCAATCTTTGACAGCTCGAGTTATAGGCACTGGCAGTAACTGGTTAGCCCACCTCATAGGCGTGCAGCGTGCGCTTAATAATCTCCCTAGAAGGTCTCTGGGTGGGCGGACCCCATACGAAATGCTCTTTGGTATCAAGATGTATGTACCTGACCTTGATGGGCCGGACTACAAGGCCCAGGCCGGGGCCTTTGACGTAGATGAACATTGCAATGTTTTACAGAATCTACAAAAGACCAGAGACAGTCTTGCAAAGTAACATTTACCCTCCACATCGGATGATGCGTTGCAGATCCCGGTAGTTGGCTGGCTACCCCAAGTTGGAGAACTGGTTCGAGAGAAGATCGATAACAAGAAAGAGTTTGGTCCCTCATATCGAGCACCAGTTCGAGTCCTTGGAGTGAAGGGCACAAGAACAGTCATTTTACCACCACTTCCAGGTCGTAAGGAAAACAGATTTATTTCTATTGACAATGTCAAGACACACAGGGTGGCCGATTCTTCATAGCATGACACCGGCTGTATCCTGTCCTTCCATGGTGAGGCACTCTGTGCTGGCTATTACATCTGGTGCAGAACAGGAGGTGTCCCTCGAGATGCCTGCCATATCCAGTCCTTTATTAAATACTATTCCTGATACTAACATTGATGAGCTAGATTACACTAATCCTGCTGATTTATCGATGCCTGATTTACAGACCCGTTTGACAGGCCAGTCCAGATTCTCTTTTGACTCTGTTTCGGAAACTTCAAAGAAACCCACAAACATTGCAAGATATGCCACGTTGTTTAAAAAACATTTTTTAATTCCGCCTTGGACATACATTTGGTTGATCCTATTTTCATTCTATCTTTTTATGTCAATTGGTTTTGTGTTTTATTTTTTCCGCCTGATTGATGGTCACTACGTTAAAGAAAGAACAGGAATTCGGTACCTTAATGGAACATTGGCCCCTCTTTCCTCTTCACATTCTGCGCACAGACTGAAACGAAACTTAAATACAGTTAACATTACTGCTTGGCCTGTCCTTGATGGGATTGTGTGGGATGCGGTTAGATTTCAGATACATGGGCCTACTGAAGTGATTAATGTTCCAAATGTGCTTAGAGTAAACATGGGAGATGTGATTAAACAAAATATACGTTCTGATGATTGGGATATTCAGGCCGTAGAAGCATTATTCTCGGATTTGAAGTATTATGCTGCCTTCGATGCTGAGGATCTGTATACAGATTCTATTAATTATGGTGATTTGTTTTGTTTTCAACACTATGGTAATCATTTTTTACATAAGACAAATTCCAGGAGGGTTGCTGTAAATTATACACAATGGGAACATTGGCCTGCTCCATTTAGTGGCAGTTCCAATACATTTCTGAAAAAATATACCTATTTTACAGACTTTAATCAGTCTAATCCCGAGTCATTTTATTTTAAAATGACACAAAAGCCCATTTCCAAAGTTAGACTTACCGATACAAAATTGCTGTATTCGAAGTCCTTTTTAGACAGGTTGGCTGTAGATGGCTACGAGTTCTGGAAAGGAACAATTGACCTTAAATCGGTTTGGGGTACCAAAGATTGGCAGGTACAAGGCACTGAGGCTTTGCACCGTGCATGTCTCATCCCGAATCACATGTTGTTTTTAAATTCGACCATTTTCCAGACAACATGCTTTGGATTGGCTACTTCTAAAAAATTAAATACACCGACCATCCCAGATTTAAATGAATATAAAGGTTGGGGTAATTTCACTGGTTCCTCCATTCAAGAGTTGCAAACTTTTTTACACAATTCATCCTTTAACATTTCCAGTTTGGATTCCAAGGGTTGGCTGGTATGGCAAAAGAGTGCTGATTCTTGCCAGCGCCGTTTTATGGGTTTGGCTGAGGGGTTCACAAAACTCAGGCCCGATCCACGTTTTGAAGAAGACTATACTGTCACGACTTATTCTGTGGGGAAGCTGTGTCAAAATTGGTTACAACATTCCACTTTAGCTGCAGTTAAACTACATCTGTCTCAATTGCATGATAATGTGGATTTGAACGATTTTATAACAGGCCCGTCTAAAGGTAGATCTAAACGATGGCTGTATGCGATTTACAATGAAATTTGGAAAGTTACCCAGGTTGAGGCTGCTAAACGCCTAAGAGCTATTGATCAAGCTAATTTAGAAAAGGTCCTTGCAGTTGTTGATAACAGCATTAACACGCTTTCTTCCCGAATTTACACGTTAAATAATATTGTGTCTTCTGTTGTCGACATTGTACATGATGAAGTGTCCGTGTTATATCATGGTCAAAATCAATTGCGTTCTGTGATGCAGTTTGCGTGGACACTACAGACTCTTAAGTCTGGTCGAGTGCCATGGACTTTTATGAACGTCTCATCATTATTTGCCCCATTTAATCTGACTGAAAAACAGCGCATGTTGTCAATGAGAGATGCAACATTTTCTATGTTACATATTGAAAAATTAGAATCCCTGCCATTTTCGGTGGCTGAAGTGACTGCAGCAACATGGCTTATTCATGGTGTTATAACATTACCTTTTGCTTTGTATAAATTTACAAATTGTATGAAATATATTGCCATTGGGCGATATGAACCATTAGGCAGCGCTTTAGACATGGTCTTTACCATACACTTACAGATGCCTTAAGGAGGGGAATGAAGTGAATCTGAATGGTGAAGAATGTACACAGTCGCCTGACCGCTCACTTATTTGCAGACACATCCAGTTGCATGGTTCTTGTAATCAGGACAAACCTAATTTGGCCTGTGTTTTGAAAGGGACACCAGTTCCTGCAATAGTTCCCACGTTCACGTTGTTGTCCAACGGTAGTTATTTACTTTTGAATAACGAGTTTTGTTGTGGGTTAGAGGCCGGTATCGCATATGTGGTTACCGTGTCTGAAAGGGTCATTTGCTGCAAGAATGTGTTGTATCCACCCACGCATGAGAATTCAGAAGTTTTAATTTGGCCAAGAATACCAACCTTGAGAGCTGAGTTCAATGGTTTAGGCCGTATAAGAGCCCTTTTGTCTCAAAAGCAGGTGGCCCTGAGCTCTGCCCGTGAAACTTATGTCCTTCACATAGCAAACAGACGCACAGAAGTACAGGCACTTTTAAGTACTGACTTGCCGTTTCATTTTTGCGAGCTGGTTCATCAGATCTTCAATGCCTCCTCCACAACCAGCCTCGCTCATTTTTTTAAAATGGTTAGCAGTGGTCTCGTGACTACATTTGAAAAAGTATTTGGTATTATCCCTGCGTTTTTTCATTCTATATTCGCTAGTCTGTTTGGCGGATTTCCTGTTTTGCTGGCTTTGGCTGCAGGCGTTCTGGTGATATTTTATTTCATAAAACATGGATGCCCATCCTGCGCAAGGAAACGCACAGCCCCTACTGATGCAGTTTCGCAACCGGATGCTTGATTATTATGGATCCCTGCCGCTTGCGACCTTAAGCACGGCTTTTGGATTATCCTTCAGATTTTCCTATTTCACCTGTGTCCAGCCTGTGTTTCATTGCCTGAGCTGTGATTTCGACTGGGCCATTGATTTGTGTCTCTGTTTACCGACTTCTCCTGACGTCAACTTTGATCAGCTGATGTCCCCCGTAGTGGCTCATGAGTTGGTCTGTTCTGGCGAAAGGGTTATGGCTGTGGCAGCGATGCATGGACTAATGGGTCAGTGGGACATATTCGCGGCGGCGCATGACTTTCTGGCACAGAGCGTTCTCGAGAACCCACTGAGTTGTCCTCTGATGTTGCTAGAGGATTCGGTGCTGGAGGAGCACGTATGTTCTTTCCCATTGCTTAATTGGATGGCTGAACTGTTTTCGGATGATGACAGTGATTTCATGTTGGAAGCTGTAGCTACCTATTTTGCATATTCATTCAACGAGGAATGACTCTAAATACTTCCATCATTATGGCACGTGACTTTTTAGTAATTCTGAATGGTGCCAATTTCGATACGAACATTCTATTTTTTCACATGTTCTAGGCCTATTAGTTGAAATTAGGCCTCATGATCGTCTTTTATATTTTGTGTGGCCACTATAGGCATTCATACATATAATTTTGTGTTTTTGAATTTTACATACATTTACATACATTTAGCTTGGCTCGATATCATTGAACTCTGCTTTCATGTCTTGCCTCTCATAGAGTATTGGCTTATATTTTTTCTTTTAACCGTCCTCGGATCATTGGGGGGGTGTCATATGGTTATTACGTTTCTATATATTGTGTTAAGTTAGCATGTGCTTATTAAATGTTTAAACGCCATATTTTCTTTCTGCTTCGGTTTGCACACAACACCTAATTGTTATTACAGCTTTTAACCTAGACGAAAGATGTGATTTATTTGAGAATAATATATTATCGTACTGGTATCAGTCGTGCCTGGAACACTTGGTACAACTGTCTGCACACTGAGAACTGCACACTCTAACACAAGGTTGCTGCAGGCCTGATCCTCGCACTACGTTAGTCATAACACAAATAATGTTTGTGCCAACTTTTGGCTTTACGTGAGTTCAAGATACAGTTACAGGGAATGAGAAGTTACACTTGATGCTGGACATGCTGAGAGCTGGTAGCTGTTGATGTGATCTCCTCCTACTGAGAATTCGAGGTATGGGTCCGCCCAGCTAAGAGCCCAGATGAGACCTTCTTAGATATAATATAATATGCTAATTAGGGTGCGCGAAATATAGGTGATACAGAATTCTATAGATTTTTGCATCATAATTTGTTATCACAATTTGCTTACTATGGATTAGTGACTATGCTGCTGACTCTGATTATTATAATATGTATGTTGATATTATACAAGATACTGCGTTTGAGAATGTTGCATTGAAAAATAAACATTTCAAACTTGCACATGTTTTCATTGCCTCCCAGTTTCGGTTTGGAATGATAATATAACGAAAGAGTGTTCATGTTTTCCACGATACCTGAGGTATTCTAAGTTCATGTTCTGGATTGTCTAAGACCTTGGGAAGTATATACTACCGATGCGACACTGTAGCTAGCTAGGTAAGGGGATTTCTGAAACATAGGTGAGTTGTGGGTCACCCTGGCTCACCCAGGTTCTAGATCTCTGTGCACAGTTCTGTGAGAGAACGGAAACCTTGCGACAGGTTGGCTATTAGTAAAAATCCACTAATCCATTGTCGACAGTAACCTACCATTCCTAGGAACATTCTCACTTGTCTCTGAGTTTTTGGAGGTTGCATTCCTTGTATCATTTTGATTCTTTCTATAGTGACCTGTCTGATTCCTTTAGCAGTTTTGTGACCTAAATATTGTACTTCTTTTTGACAGAACTGTAACTTTGATGGGACCACCTTATGTCCTCCGTCTGCCAAATGATTCAGTAATGCAATGGTGTCTGAAACACATGCATCCTTTGTTCTTGATGCCACCAATAGATCATCAATATATTGAACCAGTACTGAATCTCCAGGCATGTTCAAACTCTCCAATGATTTCTTTAGCAACTGATTAAAAATGGAGGAACTCACAGTTTACCCCTGATGAATTCAGCACCATGCCAAAATACGGTCTCCAAACCGGTAAGCAAATATTGGCTGGCTATCTGGGTGTAATGGAACTGTACAGAACGCGTTACATAGGTCAATGACTGTGTACGATTCTGCATCATGTGGAATTTGGTACAAGATTACTGCTGGATTTGGTATAATTGGACAACATGGGACAACAATTTTATTAACTCTTCTCAAATCCTGTACTATCCTAAATGTTCCATTAGGCTTTTCCAATCCCATTATATGTGAATTACATGGACTGCTTACTATTTCTCTTGAAATTCCTTGTTCAATCATTTTGTTTATCACTGGAGTTATTCCTTCGATTATTTCTGCTGTCATTTTGTATTGGGCAATGTTTGGGTAACTCACTCCTTCTTTTACAGAAACTTTCACAGGATCTACACCTTTCATTAGTCCAATATCTTCTACTGTGAAATCCCAGTCATGTTCTTTAACTAACTTTTTCAATTCAACAAGTATCTTCTCTCTGTCAAATACAGGAAACATACTACTTCATTCTGAGTCTATCAGTGACATAGTAATTTTATACAAGCTATCTTCATCTGGGATTTGAAGCTCAATGCCATCTGGTAAATAGTAAATGGCACAATTAATTTTACATAATATGTCCCTACCAAGAAGGTTAACAGGACTACTGTCACACACTACAAATCGATGCATATATTTGAAATTTCCAATTTCCACTTCAACTGGTTCTGTTAAGGGTGTTTTGATCTGTCTATTCGCTACACCTACAGCTTGGATACTATCTCCAGAGAGAGGAAGATTTTGAACTTCCACTGATCTGATAGTAGAATAGGTAGCACCTATGTCCACTAGGAAAGGCCCATTTACATCATTCACCTTTCCATTCACAAAAGGACCAGATTGATCTACCTCTAGAGTTGCACCAAGTACGCACTCTTCTCCCTCTCTTAGGCACCGTCAGAAGCTATCATCCGACTCACTCCCATCTTCCTTCAACCAATACTGCGAACTCACATTCACTCTAGCTGATCTTATTACCTGTTCTCCTCCGCAGAATCCTGTCTCTGCACTGCATTTCTGTAGATTTACACTGTGTGGAAGTGGTGGCTGTGGCACCTGACTCTGTTGTGTAACTACCTGCTGCTGTGGCGATGGCTGTTGAATTATCTCATTCTGCACCTGCTGATTCAATTATGTATTTTTGGGATTAACTCTTGGTGGATACTTACACTCTTTCTTCCAATGCCCTAACCTGCTGCAATTGTGACAAGGAAACTTTTTCTTGGCCACATCCAAATTTCCCATTACTTTTGTTTTATTAAAATTTCCTTTCATTCTTGCCTGACCTCCTTCTGAACTTGTATTCTGTAATTGAGCTACTTGATGTTCAGCCACTTTTACCTGTGCCCACATTGCTTTCTCTTTAAGCTTTCTTTGCTTAACCTCAATCTCATCTCTGCAGTATTTTGCATGTCTCAAAACCTCATCTACCGAGCATGATTGCCATCCCATCAAATTATGCTTAATCATGTCTCCTATTTCTGTCCTTAATCCAAACACAAAGCAATTCACAAAATGACTCATGTCTTTTTCATTCAACTCCTCATATCCACTGTATTGTTTAAACACTAATAGCAATCTTTCATAGAATGCATGTACTGATTCTTTAGGTTCTTGCAATGTCCTGTCAATCTTTACCCAACCTGTCTCTTTTGGAGAAATTTTATTCTTCAAGAATACTATTACCTGTTCATACTTCCGGATTACCTAAGGTCCAGGAGCACCTGTTTTAGGATCTCAGGATATTCCGTTTTTGGCCAGTCCACTGTAATTTTGCATTTTTGCTGGACCCAAGAGTATTAGAGCGCTTTACATGGTAAATAAACATATTAAGATACAATATACAATTGACAGTGAGCAGCAAAATTAAAAAAAGATAAAAACATTGCGTTAGGTGAGTGAAGGGGGCAAAGGAACAGAATAAAAGGGACAATTGGAGTTGAAATTAGAGAGAGAGAAGGGGGTGCAGTGGGGGAGAGTGAGTGGAAAGGGGAGAGGGGTTGGGTAAAAGAGCGAATCAGAGTAGAGAGGGGATGAGCAGGGTCATAGTCAGTAACATTAAGAACCCCAATATTTATTGATGAGAAGTACTTTGAGTCTTTTTTGTGAAGAGAGGGCAAGAGGCGTTGCAGCGAAGGTCTTTGGGGGAGTGAATTCCAAATCGTGGGAGCATTACCAGAGAATGCACGTGATTGGGTGTTTTTACATTTTAGTCTAGGAGGGATAAGGACAAGGGAGTTAGTGCTCCTCAGGGCCCTGGAGCACCCTGCTTTTTGTAGTTTACTTAAAAGGTAAGAGGGGGTGTTTTGGTGAAGAGTTTTGTGTGTGATGCCAGCAATCTTGTATGAGGATCGACCTTCAATTGGGAGCCAGTTTAGGTTTTTGAGGACAGGAGAGATGTGGTCACATTTCTTACAGTCAGAAATAGGTCTGGCAGCTAGGTTGAGAACAGATTTAATCGGTGCTAAGTGGATTTTACGGGTGACAGCAAGAGTGGCGTTACCATAGTCAATCCTGGAAAGGACAAGAGATTGGGCAACGATTTTGAAATCATCAGCTGGAATGAAGGGTTTAATTTTTTTGAGGAGGTGAAGGGTGAATAGACCACTTTTGGCTGCGTTTTTAATGTGGGGAATGAGATTAAGATTCTGATCGATGCTGATACCTAGTGATTTGACAGCATTAGAGGTGGAGAGGGAGCAATTAAGTGCTTTGATATAATTGATCCTGAGTTGAATGGGAATTGTTTTTGGGAGTGAAAAGGATGATTTCGTTTTTTTAGGATTAAGTTTGAGATGATTAAGATGGAACCAGGTTTGAACTTTAATCAGAGTATCATTGAGGTGAAGGATGTCATTGTGAGATTTGATCTTGTAGTATAGTTGAGTATCGTCGGCATAGAGGTGGTAACTGATTTTGGCTTGTTTGAGAATGAGGGTGAGTGATTCCATAAAAAGATTGAAGAGGGTTGGTGAGAGAATAGACCCTTGGGGGACCCGAGTGAGACAGGTTGAGGTTTGGAGAGGCAATGACTGAGCTTAATTTGTTGTGATCTATTTTGGAGGAACGATGAGAACCATTTGAGTACAGTGCCTTCAAAACCAAAGCGATCTCTGAGGGTGTTAAGAAGGGTGGGATGGTGGACAGTATTGAAAGCAGCCGAAAGATCAAGGAGGATTAGTAGTGAGGATTCGCCTTTGTCTAAAGAGCGATGAATGTCATCTGTAATATTGAGCATAGCAGTTTCGATGCCGCATCCCTTTCTAAAATCAGATTGGAAAGCTTCAAGGAGATTGAAGGAGATGACATGGTTATCTAATTGAGATAGGACACATTTTTCAAGGGCTTTAGAGAGGAACGGAAGGTTAGAAATGGGCGTAGATTGTTCAGGTCATTAGGGTCAGCGGTGGGGTTTTTAAGAATGGGGGAGATTTGACCTAGTTGAAGGGAGGCAGGAACACAGCCAGTGGAAAGTGAGGAGTTGATGATATCGGTCCATAATGGGGCAATGATGTATTTGAGTTCTTGAACTAAGTGGGCGGGGAGAGGATCTTTGGAGTGTGAGGAAGGTTTGACTTTAGAAATGATGTTGATGATAGGGGTTTCTGATATTGGACTAAATTCGCTCCATGAAGCCTTGTTTTTAGAAAGGTGAACGGTCCGGAATGAGTCAAGATGGGGGAGAGCAGGGATGGGTTGAGAGCGGTAGCGATGTGGGGGAGAGGAGGACAAAAGTGAATTAGGAATGTTAGGGACAGTGTCTTGGTTGAGGGGAGGTTGGAGAGAGAGAGGAGGAGAAGAGAAGGGTAGTTTGATGTTGTTGACTTTATTCGAAAAGAAGCTGGCAATTTCTTTGCATCTTTCCACAGAGGCTGCTAATTTAGGAGGGCCAGAGGAAGTTTGTTTTTTAACTATGTTAAACAGTTCTCTGGGGCGGTTTCTGGCCTGGTCAAGTTGTGACCGGAAAAAGGAGGCCTTTTCATTGAAGATATGTTTTTTTTAATGGGCTCTGGTGGTTCTCAGGAGAGCCAGGTTATCAGACAGGGATGACTCCTCCAAGCACGTTCTGATTGTCTGAGGGCCGTCTTTCATTATTGGGTTCAGCATTGAACCAGGACTTGGAAGGGATGTTTTTTTCGTTTTTTGAGTTTGATTGGGGCAATTAGGTCGAGGGCATCAAGAATAGAATTATTGTAATGGTCAGTAAGGTCGTTGGTGCTAAGAGAGGGAGGGGGGAGAAGTAAGCGAGTTTTAATTGTGGATTCTAATTCGCCAGGTGGAATAAGGTGAAGGTTGCGAGTGGGTTTCATAGGTAAAGTGCTAATAGGGGCGGGGCGAGTATTTGGGCTATTCAAGGTGAAGAGGATGAGGTGGTGATCAGACCAGTCTACAGGAAGAATATTCGAGAGAGAGAGGCAAGATCCTTGCTCGTCAAAATAGCATAGAGGGTGGCACCTTTGGTGTGAGTAGGGGCATGGCAGAGTTTGGGTCAGGTCAGTGATGTCTAAGGTTTCTTGAAATAGGATGACAGCAGGGTCATAATTTTTAAGTCGAGCTATTTATAGCTCTGACATATTGTAGGGGAAACAACACTCTTGAACAAGCGGATTCATCCCAATCCATGTGATCTATTGAAGCGTGACGCTTCGCCAGCGCGCGCTTGGCCTCACTCACACCCCATATGCTGGTTCCCTCCTACTTGCTCGCTCCCCTGCTCCCCCGCCCCCTCACCCCCATCCGCCTCGCACACCACCATGCTCCTGCCCTCCCACTCGTCACACCCCATATGCTGGTTCCTTCCCACTCGCTCGCTCCCCTGCTTCCCCGCCCCCCACCCCCATCCGCCTCGCACACCACCACTTACAAAACAATTGCCAAATGGATTACACCCTCCTGTTCTCTTGACGTTGATTACATTTTGTGAAACAGAAACGAAGGCAATGTCACAGCATGACTCAGTCCATACTTCTTCTTTTATCAGGAATGCGGATTACAAAGAGGACACTAGAAAATGTGATGCTTGGTCTCAAACAGAGGTAAACAAGCTTGTTTTCCTCTACAGACTTTGCATTTCACCTCACTCTTTCTCACTAGCCCACTCCCTTCCCACTCCGTTTACCTTTCATTTTTCTTCTACCTCACTCTTTCTCTATTTTGCTCCTTTATCTCACTCTTTCACCCCCTTGCCCCGCCTGTCTCATCCCTCCATTCCTGTCTGGCATTCTGCCTCTCTCTCCTCTCACCTTCTTCTTGAGAGCCACTCTGTGTTTGCTCTGCCTGCCCCAGTCGCCTCTCCTTCAATCTATTTTCTTTCTCCCTGTACCTCTCTCCTGTACCCTCCCCCATCAGCGACTATCTCACCTTCTGACTTTATCGGGTCCCCTCTCTCCACATATGCTCCTTTCTGTTTGCCGCACTTTCTGTCACTTTCTTCACATCTCTCTCTTTCTCTCTCTCATCCTGTCCCTGCATCTGTCTGCTCCTCCTCTACATCCCCCTTCTCGTGTCCTCTCCCCACCCTCAGGTCTCCCCTCTAGATAGAATTACCACACTGAGGAATCGTTTAATCTGCGTTTATACTTTCTTTTTACACAAGCCACGCCCTCTGTGCACTTTCTCCTGCAGCATTATATCACATTGAATTGATTAGAATTGTTGCCTTGGGCTGACTTGAGCAGCCATACATCTGGAGCACCATTTGTGCAAGCTGCCGAGGAGCTTTGCAAGTGCACTCTGCCGCTCCCTCTCCTCCTCTGATCTCCCCCGCCCCCACACTTCTCTGTCTCGCTCGCTCTCATCCCTCTCTCATTCAGCTTCCTCCATAAACACTCCCTTTTTTTCCTCCACTGCCTTCGAATTTCACCTCACTCTTTCTCACTGGCCCACTCCCTTCCCACTCCGTTTACCTTTAATTTTTTACTCTACCTCACTCTTTCTCTATTTTGCTCCTTTGTCTCAATCTTTCACCCCCTTGACCCACCTGTCTCATCCCTCCATTCCTGTCTGGCATTCTTCCTCTCTCTCCTCTCACCCTCTTCTTGAGAGCCACACTGTGTTCGCTCTGCCTGCCCCAGTCGCCTCTCCTTCAATCTATTTTTTTTCTTCTTGCACCTCTCCCCTGTACCCTCCCCCCATCAGCGACTATCTCACCTTCTGACTTTATCGGGCCCCTCTCTCCACATATGCTCCTTTCTGTTTACCGCTCTTTCTGTCACTTTTTTTCACATCTCTCTCTCTCTTTCTCTCATCCTCTCCCTGCATCTGTCTCCTCCTCCCCTACATCCCCCTTCTTGTGTCCTCTCACCACCCTCCGGTCACCCCTCTAGATAGAATTACCACGCTGAGGAATCGTTTAATCTGTGTGTATACGTTCTTTTTACACAAGCCACGGCCTCTGTGCACTTTCCCCTGCAGCAATTTATCACATTAGAATTGATTAGAATTGTTGCCTTGGGCTGACTTGAGCAGCCATACGTCTGGAACACCATTTGTGCAAGCTGTCGAGGAGCTCGCCACGTGCACTGTGCCGCTCCATCTCCTCCTCCGATCTCCCCTGCCCCCACACCTCTCTGTCTCGCTCGCTCTCATCCAGCTTCCTTCATAAACACTCCCTTTTTTTCCTCTACTGCCTTCGCATTTCACCTCACTCTTTCTCACTGGCCTGCTCCCTTCCCATTCCGTTTACCTTTTCTTTTTACGCTGCCTCAATCTTTCTCCATTTTGCTCCTTTATCTCAATCTTTCACCCCCTTGCCCCACCTGTCTCATCTCTGGATAACGTCAGCACAATATCCTTGGTGCAAAAACATAAACTGTTGCATGGCTAAACACTTATAAGGTACAAGGTTTAGCCATGCAACAGCTGATGTTGTTGCACCAAGGATATTGTGCTGCAAATCGAAATACTTATAAGTTCCTAAAAGCGAGACCTATTGGCAATGTGATCTATTGAAGCATGACGCTTCGCCGGCGCGCGCTTCGCCTCACTCACACCCCATATGCTCGTTCCCTCCCATTTGCTTGCTTCCCTGCTCCCCGCCCCCCCCACCCGACTTGAAAAGAAGCCTCGCACACCAACATTTGTCTCTCCTACACCACCAGACATCAAAGGCTGCTGCTCCGACACCCACCCACCCCCCTCCTCTTCCAAAACAAATAAAACCAGTGAGAGCAGAACTTCATCAGTTCCCGACAAGAATGCTTGGCGTGTTCATTCCACTTAAGGCCCTGTCTGTACCTCGCCCACCATTATCGGGTGCTGCTTACTCTTTCGCTCTCCTGCTGCCCGTCCTCTCACTTGCCCTCTCCCTTGTCCCCTGTGTTTCTTGTGCGCACACTTCAAATGTGAAAGCATCTGGTTTCACTGGTTGACAAGCCTCTATGAGGGCTTTTAACAACTTAATGTCTTCCCTAATTTAAGTGGTTGCTTTATAAAGTTCCATGTGCCGTTATATTGATTTTCACTTCACGCTTTGTTTTTATAAACATAAGCCTTAGCTTAATGCAACTCTGACAGCACAACTCTTCTCATTTAGGTGTGTTCTTTTTAACAATCTCAGCATTCACTTACTGTTGTTACACACACCACTATTGTTTTGGAAACCTAAACTGCATTAGAGCTATTGAATGATGTTCCGAGAAAATACACAGGTTTGCTCACCTGTAACTGTTCGGAGTTATGCTTTTGATTTGTAAAGCATAGATTTGGTATCCTTAAGCGTGATGTTCACCCACAGTACAGTTTGAATAATTTGTTTGATGCATATTGTTCTGTCTACTGCTCATGAATAACCACTTTAAATAATTCAGAGACATTCAAAAATTTTAACCATTGTAGTGTAGTTCCTATATTCCCAATAGACTCTGCACATTGGAATAACATAAACAGCAGTGCAGACGTAGGACTGAGGTCATCTAGGTCTCTACTGACTATGTTAGACTTAATTAGTTTTGCCAGCTAGCTCAGAGGTCACTAGAAGCTTTCTCGAATGTTCAGGAAAGGGTTAACCGTCCTGATTTAGACAAGAAGGGATTCGTTTCTGACAACCGCATAAACATGACAACTTTGCTCCCTCAGAATAAAGAGTGTATCTCTAGAGTCATGTGAAAACAATAGACGGCTATTTCACTCAGTCAATCGTGCATGCTTAGTTTCAACAGAGTGCAGAGAAATAGAGAGACGGGCGTTTTCAATAAAAGGTGTTATTTTATTGAGCAGTCTTCTTTCTCATGCAAGAGAAATGAATTGCCACAATTGCAATACTTATCATAAAGTAAAATGCGTACAGTAAAAGTAGTATTATGAAATAATACTGTAAAAGCATTGATATGGTTTCTTAGCCATATGATACTTTAAAATATGTAAAATATATAGACATACATAAAAACATTGACTAAATGAACTCAACTGGTGCGTCTAAGATACGCCTACCCCAGTGTTCCTGACCTAAGCCTAATACGTGGGAAGGAGTAAGTAGCAGTTTTAAGTTAAAGTTTGGTTTGGTAAAGGATCGGAATCAAGAATTCTCTCGAAGGTTTTAATCAGCTCCGTACCTTGGTTATAGAATGAAGGAGGTCTTGTATCTCACTTCTCAGGACTCAGTCTCACAGCAACCCGCGAGGGTAACTCAGAACACCGGAGCTGGATTTCTCGGCGTGAGAAAAGGCAGCTCCTCCAGCGCGTCAAAAAGGGAGGGGCGGCTTCCTTCTTCTCTGGCAACAGCTGGGCTCTCGGACAAGTAGAACGTCGCTCTGCTCCCCACCACCGTGTGTTTGCTTAAGGCAACATTGGTATATTTATACCTGAAAGGTGTCGGGTTTGACGTAAGGTTGGACATAGGATGTCATTAAGAACTAACAGTTCTTGCTGGACTCTAGGAGTTCTTGTGCAAATAAAACAAAAGCAGGAGGGAAATTCCCGGGCTGCTGGAGGCTTGGTTTGTTTAAAGAACGCGTTGTGCTTTCTAGGAGTCTATGGGAGTAGCCTAGCCGTGCTTTGGACTGCATGGGCTATTACTAAATATGGATCTGATTCTTATGCCTTTATAAGGGTACTATTTTTTAAGGGCATGAATCAGGAATATCGAATTAGGGTCCTAGATAGAAATACAACACCATATCACGTTGATACCTGCTGTTAAGATGAGATGGCGGTTAATTTTCTCTCATATATCGTAGAAAAAAAACAAGCATTGAAAATCACTTAATCAGAATGTGTCCGTCTGTAATGCAACTGGTGCTCATTTAAAGCGCTCTGATTACCTTTGGGTCGAGTATTCTGCATCTCCAAGCCAACCCTTCTTTCACCCCTCTTCTCTCCTTTCTCTTTCCTACCCTCTATCTATCCTCCTTATTAGCTTCCCACAGCATCACTCAATGCCACAGCATCACTCAGCACCACTCAACGCCACAGCACCACTCAACGCCACAGAACCACTCAACACCACAGCACCACTCAACCCCACAGCACCACTCAACGCCACAGCACCACTCAACGCCACAGCATCACTCAACACCACAGCATCACTCAGTGCCACAGAATCACTCGGCACCACTGAATGCCACAGCACTCCTCAACGCCACAACACCACTCAATGCCACAACACCACTCAACACCACAGCACCACTCAGCGCACAGCATCCCTCAATGCCACAGTGTAGCGTAGTTCCTATTTTCCCAATAGGCCCTGCGCGTTGGAATAACATAAACAGTAGTATCGACTTAGAAGTGCGGATCTTCCAGGCCTCTACTGACTATGCTAAACTTAATTGGGTTTGTTACCAACTAGCTCAGAGGTCACTGGAAACTTTCTTGACTGAAATAGGAAGTGATCAGCTTCCCTGGCACAGACAAGAAGGGATTCAGTTTTCCAACAACCGTGCAACATGACAACTTTGCTCCTCAGATCAAGAGTCAATCTCTAGGGTCGTGTGAAACAATAGACAGTTATTTTACTCAGTCAGGTTGGTGCAGTTTACTTTCACAATATGTAGAGAACAGAGAGACGGGCGTTTGTCAATAAAGAGTTAACATTTATTGAACAGTCTTTCTTCTCGTACAAGAGAAATGAATTGCCACAATTGCAAGACTTGTTATTATAAAAAGTACGTACAGTAAGATAAGTATTGCGAAATAATACTGTAAAAGCATTGATATGGTTTCTTAGCCATACAATGGTTTAAAAGTAATAAAACATATATACATTTATATATACATTAGGCTAAAATACTCAACTGGTGCTTCTAACTACGCCTACCCCAGTGTACCTGACCTAAGCCTAATACTTGGGAGGGGAGTGAGTAAGTAGCTTTAAGTTAAGTTGGTTTTGCCAAGGTTTGCTTCAAGAATTCTCTCTCAAGGGTTTAGTCAACACCATACCTCTGGAATAGAATGATGGAGATCTGGTATCTCCCTCAGGGCTCGATATCCCAGTCACCCGCAAGGGTAGACCAGAAACGCTGGAGCTGGATTTCTCGGCAGGAGAAAGGCAGCGTCTCGTCTTCAGCGCGTCGAGGAGGAGAAGGAGGGGGGACAGCGTCCGCGGGCAGCTTGCATCTGCTGGGCTCTTGCAGGGGGACGGCTGTTCAGCTCCTAAGTTCACCACACCATCGTTCGCTAGTTAGCAGCGATAGCAGTAGCGATAGCAGCTATGATATCTTCAGCATAACAGCAGCTTCAGGCGACGGGCAACAGGGGACTTGCTTAAGGCCACGTTGGTAGTATTTATACCTGAAAGGTGCCTTGTTTGACGTAAGTTTGCTGGACATAAGACGTCAATAATGATGTCACTAGGAAGTGATCGTCTATCAGTGCCCATTAGAGTTCTATTACTAATCAAAACACAGCAAGCGGGGATTTCCAGGTTTGCTGAGTTTTTATCTTGTTGAAGAACTCAGAGTGTTAATCTAGGAATCTTCAGATAGTGACTTCTGCTCTGTCATTGCACTAATTGGTTGCAAAGGAAGTGGCAGAGAAAGCTTTTCTGGAATGTGGCTCTGTTCGTGTGAGGCCAGAGATGAGTTACTGAATATTGCACTTGAACGGTTATGCCAATTTAGGGAATAAATGGATTTATAGCCGAATAGGGGCATAAGGTCACAGTATCAATCAGGATCCTAGATTAGAACGCCACACCCACTCCACGAATTCATCTCCATCAAATTACTAAAACTAGAGCAATAAGATGCATGTGTAATATTGCCCACCCCAAAATACATAAATGCATTTGAAATAGGCGTATATTGTAATACGTGAAAATTTTAGGTACTGTACGTTTTTGAAGCATAGAAATCATTCAAAAATTATTGCATATGAAATCAATGAACGATTATGCAAAAAGAATTACACATGAAATATCTCTGAAACAGAAGAAGGGCGAGATAAATCATCACATATAAATGCATTGCAATAACATGTGCTAGAGGCTGGTGTAAAGTTATTATGGGCCCGATGTAGGTAAAAGGGATTTTCCGATTTCAAAATACCGAGGCGGGCCGAATCGGTATTCTGAAATCGGAAAACGAGATGTAGCAAACAAACCGCGAAATAATAGCGAATCGGTCGGCATCGGTAATGTGATTCGCTACGTACCGAATCGGCACGGGCCGAATCGGAAAGTACCGAATCGGCTACCACCGATTCGGAAATAGCGGAATCGGCTACCACCGATTCAGAAATAGCTGAGTCGGTGAAATCCGAATCGGCAATTACCGAATCGGAGGAATGGAAACACACCCATGGCCAAAAAGCCCATAGGAATGCATTGAAAAAACCGAATCGGTAAAATCCGAATCGGATTTTACCGATTCGGTAAAAGCCGATTCGGTAAAAGCCGAATCGGTCAAAGCCGATTCAGCCAATGAGGTGGCTCCCCCTCCCCCACCAAAACAGGGAGTGGCAACCCTGGCAGGTGCAGCTAATTAAGAACTTTCTGGAGAGCCAGCCTGAGCTGAACACTCACAGTTAGCAGCAGTGGGAGTAGGAGGTAGTGAACTGTTCTGATCAAGATGGCAAACCCTAGTGAGAGCCAGAAGTGCAGCCAGAAGAGGAAGCCAAAATTCAGCACCACCGAGCTGCAGGTGTTGGTTGAGGAGGTGGTGAGGGTGCACCGTCAGCTATTCGGTAAGCTGTCCCTCAATGTGCCAGACAGCACCAAGAGGAGGCTCTGGGCAGAAATCGCCGAAAAGGTCAATGCTGCAGGTGTCACCCCCAGGACCCTGGATGAGCTGAAGAAGCGATTCTATGACATCCGCAGCCTCACCAAACGGAAGATGGCAGAGATCCAGAGGCAGGCTGGAGGCACTGGTGGAGGCAGGAACCCGGCGTCACCCCTCACCGACCTGGAGGAACTGGTCTCCAGCACCATTGAGAGGGAGAGCGTAACCGGAATTGGGACCCTGGACAGCTCAGCCAGAGCTACAGCTACAGGTAAGAAGCATGCGCATCATGACACACCCTACCAGACACCTCCCCATTAGACACAATGCATAGCCAAACCCCAGCACAGTACTGTGACCAACATACAAGAGACAAGCATCATGGTACATGTAGTCAGCAGAAGTCAACAAAATATGGCAGTGCAGAATCACAAGACAGGAAACAGTGGAACACATTCTAAGGAGATGCAAGGACATGTGGAATGCTTTAATTGTACTGACTGTAATACATCGGCACTCAATTTACAAATGCTTCTTTGTACCTAGGGGCACCATCAGGCGGACAAACAATGACAACAGAGGCAGCACCATCCACCACTGCACTCGCCGGGCCGAGCACCAGTCAGGCTGCCGAGGAGGAGGAGGACGAAAACACCATAGGGCTTGGTATAGAGGGAGACCTGGTAATAGACTTTGAAGCACTGCACTCCCCACAAATGCCGAGCACACCACCCTTGCAGTTCTCCCCAAAGAACTCCCCGACAAGGGACCTCCTTCCACCAACACCAGCTCCTGCCACGATCCTAGCTGTGGCACCAGTACACCCTGTCCTGGGAGCAGGGGCTCAGGCCCCGGCCAGCACCACACCCCCACCAGTGGCACCCCAGCCCACTCAGCAGGCCGGCAGCAGCAGTACCCGGCGCCGTGCCATTCCAACCACTGCAGCACCAGCACCGGAGGGCAGTGTCTTCCTGGGCCTTGAGGGTAATATGGTAAGGATCCAAAGGCAGCAGGCGAAATCCATCATGGCCTGCCAACGCCAGCTCCTGCAGCACAACCTGCAGATGGGGGAAATGGTGAAAGGATTTCAGTCCTTTGTGGATTCAAACAAGCAGGTAGCAGCAGGTTTAGGCAGGCTAACCACTGCCATAACCCAGTTATGTGGCAGACTGGATGAGCATGAGCTGGTGCGCAGGCGGGATGCCCGGGTGCTGAACCGCTCCATGAGCCGCCTTGCAGCTGCCACGGCCCAACTCTGTCAGCGCAGTGCAAACATGGAGTCAAGCCTCACACAAAATACGGCGGAGTTAACAAGGGGAATGGCCCGCATCACCACGGCAATGGAGGCCATGATCATCTCTAACACTGCCGCAAATCCTGCCCTGGACCTGGGGGATGCTGGGGACAGCAGCAGCCGCAGCAGCCCGGTCAGCGCTGCGTCAGAGCCACGCAGGAGCACCAGGCGCTCCACAGAAGCCGCTGGCCATCCTGAAGGGGGTGAGGGACACCCCAGTGGGGCTGCCAAGCGCTCAAAGAAATAGCCTTGCAAGGGCGGGTGAGGCAACCTGGACCTTAGACTTTTGTGTTCTTTGCTATTACACCTTTTTTTTGTTGCACATCAGTGCTGTAACTGTGTTGCAACAGTATTAAAAATTGCTTTTTCACCACAACCATTTACCTGTCTGTGCATCTGTACTTACTCAGAAATAGTTTTCTGTAATCTCCTCAAGTCTGTATCTGCCATCACTTGGCGTACACACCCCAGCTGGCTGTGTTGGTGGCACAGCTTCGTCGTCGTCATGGTCCTCGTAGTCAGACAACTCCACCTCAGTGCCCTTCTTCACCGCAAGGTTGTGTAACATTGCACATACAGCTATGATCTTGCAGCAGGTGATGGGGGTATACTGCCTTGCACCTCCACTCTTGTGCAGGCATCTGAATCGACTTTTCCAGATGCCAAAGGTCCGTTCGACGACATTCCTGGTGCTTTTGTGGGCCCGGTTATACCTCCTTTGGCTGGGTGTGGAGGGGTTGAGGTAGGGGGTGAGTATGAATGAGCGGAGGGCATATGCACTGTCGCCTGGAAGGGAAAGGAGTAACATTACACACATGCATACATGTATTACACCTAGCTACTTTGTGTTATGGGGGTCTGATGATGTGTCTCACCTAGGAGGTATCCTTCACCAAATTCGGCAGCCATCAGCCGTGCATAGATGCCGCTCTGTTGGAAAATATAGGAGTCGTGGGTACTCCCTGGAAATTTTGCTACCAGGTCTGTGATGGTGCACTTCGCATTGCAGATCACCTGCACGTTGATGGTGTGTGTAGATTTCCGATTGCGGTATATGTATTCTGTGTCCGCTGGTGGGCATATCGGAATGTGCGTGCCATTTATGCAGCCAATGATTTGGGGAAATTGTGCCATCTGGTAGAAGTCAGCTTTGGTTTGTAGCAGTTCTGCGTGGGTTGCAGGGAACGAGATGTATTGGTCCATCCTGTCTATCATGGCGTCAAGGAATGTGTGGAAGAACCTTGACAGGCTGCTCTGGGTCACTCCTCCTGCCGCTGCAACTCCACTTTGATAGCTGCCAGACGCCAGCAGGTGTAGGCTGCATAGCACCTGGACGTGTGCTGGTATGGCGTGTGCCCTTGGGGTGGGGTGGTCCAACAATGGTTTGAGGTCCCTGATGAGCTCAAGTATGGTGTCAGAGTCCAGCCTGTATCTCTGTAGGATCTCAGCCTCAGTGAGCATGAACAGGGTTATCCTCTGTCTGTAGACCTGTTCATTTCTTAGCCATTCCCTCTGTCCTTCCTGCTGTAGCCGTAGCCGCCTCGCAATGACATAAAAAGCTGCCATCCTGCAAGTTGCAATGCATTTTGGGGCTGTTTTTATGGGTTGGAGTTGGTTACCACCTGATTGTAATCCATGGTAAATACCGAGTGAATTCTACCGATTTTGAGCCGAAATCTGTGTTTCTGTGCCTCCCTACATCTCCCCATCTGTCCGAATCGGGGAATTTCCCGATCGGTGATTCTACCGAATCGGTAGGTTCTCCGATTCGGCTTATGTCCGATTAGGTTCATCTACCGATTCGGTACATGGACCGAATCGGATAATTTCCGAATCGGTGTCACTACCGATTCGGTACGTGGACCGAATCGGATAATTTCCGATTCGGTGTCACTACCGAATCGGTACGTGGACCGAATCGGATAATTTCCGATTCGGTGTCACTACTGATTCGGTACGTGGACCGAATCGGATAATTTCCGATTCGGTGTCACTACCGATTCGGTACGTGGACCGAATCGGTATTTGCATCCGATTCGGTGTATTACCGATTCGTTACATATCCGATTTTCGGTATGTACGTATCGGATTCTTTCCCATTCGGTACTCATTCCGAATCGGTATTCGCTCCGAGTTTTTTCATTGCCCTACATCTTGATGGCTGTTTACCGATCGGTAAGGGCCCAAAATCGGGAATTTCGGCCTTTACCGATCGGTAACGGCCTACCTACATCTGGCCCTATGTCTCTAGATGTGTTTAGAAATAGATGTTGAAGCTTCTGTTCTCTAAGAATAGTTTTTACCTTAAGCAAAGAATTTTTCATGCCAAAAAGCTAACAGAATATCATAGCCTTTTGAGAGTTTATCCCAAAATAGACCCTTTATTTTCCTAGTCTTATCACCCTCTATACGCAATGTTATTTCGTATATCTTATGGGGCTCGCTAAGTCTGGTGTCGGCAGTTTCAACCTGAATGAATTCATTCGTGTCCACTGTCTCCAGATGACTCATCAAGATTTTGCGGGCTATACTGATTTCTGCTGCACTGTCCAACATTGTCAATGCCCACTCCCCGTTTTTCAACTGTGTCCTCAGTATTTTCGGCATGGTTGATTACTCTAATACTGGCTACCTTCTTTTTTGGAAATTGAGATTTTTTACTCTGAGCAGGTTCCTTGTCTTTGGACTTGGTGTGCTCTCCTGGGTCTGACCGTCCTCTTCTTTCCGATTTCTGCGAAAAAGATCGAGAGAGACGTGTATCAATACTTTGATATCTATCAGGTTTTTTCAAATTATCCCTATTTCTAAGGTTATATCTTTTCTCAGAGGGCTCCCTCTGGGGAGACTGGTGTTCTCGAGTCGGAGTTCTTTCCCTCCGTCGAGGAGACCTTCCTCTGGACTGGAAAACTTTTTCCTTGGGAATGGATTGTTTATTTCCATCCCAGCTCTTTTTAGGAGTATTTGAATTATTTTTAATAAATAATTTTTCAGGATTTTCGAGCAGTTGGGGCTTTACTGGTTTCCCACACACTGGTTTCCCACCCAAGCTGTCTCTACCTAATTCTTCATAGCATTTTTCTATGATTCTGGCATAATTTCCGAATCGGTGTCACTACCGATTCGGTACATGGACCGAATCGGATAATTTCCGATTCGGTGTCACTACCGAATCGGTACGTGGACCGAATCGGATAATTTCCGATTCGGTGTCACTACCGATTCGGTACGTGGACCGAATCAGATAATTTCCGATTCGGTGTCACTACCGATTCGGTACGTGGACCGAATCGGTATTTGCATCCGATTCGGTGTATTACCGATTCGTTACATATCCGATTTTCGGTATGTACGTATCGGATTCTTTCCCATTCGGTACTCATTCCGAATCGGTATTCGCTCCGATTTTGAGTTTTTTCATTGCCCTACATCTCGATGGCTGTTTACCGATCGGTAAGGGCCCAAAATCGGGAATTTCGGCCTTTACCGATCGGTAACGGCCTACCTACATCTGGCCCTATGTCTCTAGATGTGTTTAGAAATAGATGTTGAAGCTTCTGTTCTCTAAGAATAGTTTTTACCTTAAGCAAAGAATTTTTCATGCCAAAAAGGGTGAATATTAAAAAGTGTTCAATTCAATAGAATTATTGCATGAACAGGGAAAATAGAGTTCCAAAGCTTTTAGCAGTTTTTGTTGTTCAAAACTGAAGGCCGAATTCAGAGTTCATGGGAACGCTGTGTGTCGGAATGCTTCTCTAAAGTTATTGTTTCTGTTCGGGTGAGAACATCATATCAGACAGGCTCTCAAAGAATTGGTCTACAAAATCAGGTGACAGTTCGACCAAATTCGATAGTGCTGTAACTTGGCAGGTGTGAGAATGATTGCTGTCATCATAGTCGGGATCAGCAATGCTCACAGAAGGTCGTACCTGGGTGATGCTGCTTTTGTCACTCGCTCCACTGTTACCACCTAGTCGTAGCACAGGAGTCTCAACAAATGCCGTCATCAGGATTGGTAGCCGCTGGGGACAACACAATGCGTGAGCTGTTATCGGACTGAGCAAAGTATCGACGCCCATTGGTACTGCTGATGGAAGTGAAAGACAGATGTCCAACACGCACTCATCTCCGCATAGCATACATCGAAGTACCGGTAAGATACAGTTCTGCCATATAGGTCTGAATGAAAGGAACCAGGTCATGTTTAGATCTCTCAGCCTGGCCAATCCAAGGACTTTAGTTATTCTGTCCCGGTAGCGGATTGCTAGGATTGTCTCTTCCATTCCCATAGGAGTCATGTCCGAGCTTTGGCTTGCCATAACGAAGCAGGAGGGTCAAAAATCGTCTTAAATATGCCTGGGATGCCTGTGGCACTAGACATGTTAAGGAGTTGGCTAAGCATTTCTACGAAATGCACGGGGCAATTTGTTGATAAAAGGTCATGAACCTACGTAGCTGTCCTTGCAACTAGAAGATCATACGTCTCTTTTGATGACGTTATGGGCACTGTTGTCTGCAAAAGCACAGACTTCATTTTGCTTAAAGTATCAATTTGTATAGAATAGAGATTCAGACAAGGCCAGATGGGAGTCTCTGTGTCTACAGGCCCGCTCGGGAACAATATTTGCATACAGCATTTGACCATGGATGTTACGCTTACTAGATAACTTTTCCCTGGAACAAGGCCACAACATCTGTGATCCGTTCTAAGAATGTAACTCCCATTCGCAAGTTGCATAAAGAAGGGCTCTATCTGAGTTGCAGGTGTGACAAGCTGGTGGCATGAAAGGTTGTTAGAATTACCTTCACAGGCTCCGTGTAAATTAATACCCTGGCACAAAAGTATACCGCTTAGTGAACGTTTGCAGTTTTCACCACTAAGAAATAAATTTTTGTCGCTGTCACTATAGCATGAATGTGTGTATGGTAATATCCATTCTGATTTTACATAACCTTTACCCAATCGTTCATACTGGCCAGTAGGTATGTATTCAAGGCACTTTTGAAATCGGAAAGTTGTTATCGGAATAGTGATAATTCCGTGTATTATCCATTCAATGACAGGACTCTCTGACATTGTCAATGGTAATCTCTCAAGTTTTTCGATGCTCAGGATTGTATAGTCTGCTCCTTTCTGTGCCAAACTGATTTGTTTATCAGTAAGGTTAAAAATGGAAAATAATGACGTTGTGTTGATTAAACGCCAAGGCAAATAGCCTGAACGAAGATTTTGCAGCGTCCAGCCCAATTGTACAATAGAACGTAATTGAGATTGGCCATGCTGTAACATTAGCAAGTCTCTGTCTATTATGTCAAAGGCAGAAGATACAATATTGTCCAACGAATATATTCTGGAGGACAGAGTCATTAACCCATTGTCCACTACAGAAAGTGATTTTTCCAAATTAATACGATCAATTTCTCGTATTTTTTCTGCTGTTTCAATTTGTGTGACTTTCCAAGCCTCGTTGTACGCAGCATAGATGCTGGCCGCTATGAAACGCTTTTGACGCTGTTTGCGTGGTCCAAGAATGAAATCGTGCAAATAAGCACCATCTTTTAGTAAAGACAAGTGTTGCTTAATTTCAGCCAGTGTGGATGATCCTAGCCATTCGAGGCAGAGTTTCCCTACACTGTATGTTGTTACTATCCCTGGATGTTGTCTCTGGGAGTATCTAGGGTCTTGTCTGGTCATTTTTAACCCCTGTGTTTTGTTCAGGAATCTATCTTGACAGTTGTTTGTGTCAGTAGGCCAGATTAACCACTTTTTCCAATCAGGATGTGTTCTGTTAAAATGTAAAATTTGTGACAAGTCTATTTCAATATCTGTTGTTGCATTATCAGATATTGGCTTTGGAATAGACGGTTTGTTTAGGTCTTTGATCTTAGCTAGGCCAAGACAGGATGTTTGGTGAATTGTGTCATTTAAAAACATCATTTGTTCTGGTATCATGCAGGTTCTGAATAGTGCTTCAAGGCCTTGTACCTGCCAATCTTTTGTACCCCAAATGGTTTTTGTTTCAATGTTATTTTTCCAATAATCAAAACCAAATGTCATCATTTTTTCATAAAATGCTTCTGAATATATTAATTTAGAATTTGTCAGCATTGTTTTCATTCCTGTTTTATCTAACAGTTTGTAATAAAACGTTTCTGCATCACTGGTGTTAAACCCTGAGAAGTACTTGAATTTCTCAAAGAATTGTTTCGAACTGCTTTTAGGTGGTGTAGCACAATGTTCCCATTGATTATACTTAAAAACATTTCTAGGCTGTGCAGATTTATGCAAATAATGATCGCCATAATGTGTAAAACAGAATAACTGCTCATAACTAGATGAACCTTGTAAATAATCATGTTCTGTGAATCTAGCTGACATTACTAAATCAGACATCATGTCATTAATACTGTTAAAGTCCCAATCATCAGAGAATGTACTAGGTTTTACAAAGTCACTTAAGGAAACCTTCAGTTGATGAGGATACTTCAGGATTTCGACCGGACCATAGATCTCATAGTCAGTGTTCTCCCATACTACCCCACCAGGTATTGGAATTGCTGTGACATTTACTGATGACAGTTCTCTTTTCTTCATGTGGGATGATCTGTGTGGTTTGAGGACTAGGTTGATGTTCTGACTTGCTGTGTTCATTCAATTGTAATAAACTTTCCTAAAATTAAAACTAAAATTAGGCATAGTAGGAGTATGAGTACCCCTGAAATAATCCAATGCTCAATCAACGGTGTATCCAGATATAATTCTTTGATTTGTTGAAGGAGTCCTGTTGTATTTTCTTTAGGATACTTTTTTGTTTCTGGCATCACTTCGGGGTCGCTTTGATCTTCAGAGAAGTTGTCGAAGTTGATGAAATAACTAGAGGCAGTTCTGTCAACTGTTGGGATTGTTCTTTCAATCTGTCTTTCGGTAGCACTTTCTGATGCCACATTATTGTAGACTGGTGTTTCTTGACGAACTGTTTCAATCTGTGTCTCAAGAGGCATTATTGCATAGTCCTTCTCTGTGCACTGCAGGCTGATCGAATGTGATTAGTCTTTCAGTTTGAACCTCTTGGATTGTTGCAAGTTTGGGTATTCTGTTGTTTCTTGGGAGTCCACTGGGCCTACTGTTGATTATAGGCCACATGGTTGTGGTTTTACCAGGTCGATAGACACGACTCTGTTATCCTTTTTACCAGCAAGGGGCGGTAGTACAACTGATCTTGTTCCGGTGACTGCCAAGACAGGTACTGCTTTTCTGTAAGAAGGCCCAAATTCCTTCTTCTCCGCGATTTTTTCTCTGACTAGATCCCCAATCTTTGGAATCCAGACAGGCCTTGCTGGGGCTGTTGCTTGTGGTGCCTCGTCAGTGGTATCTGGCTGTTGCTTTAACTTTATGTTGCTTAAGGATTTTCTTGTTTCATTCAGTTCCTGTAAAACAGCCAAACGATCTTTGATGTCAAAGTCTGTTTTCTTACCTGACTATCTAAGTCCTGAATTGTCATTCTAATTCCGAACAATAGCTTGTATGGGCTGAAACCTTTTAGAGATTTTCTCGGCAAATTGTTAAGACTGGTCTGGACACTTATTAAATGTTTGACCCACCCAGCGCCTGAACCTAATACCTTCGCTGTTATAGATCGCTTTATGTCCCGGTTTTTTCTTTCAACCACACTATTCCCTTCGGGGTGCGACGGACAAGAATACCGCAACCCAATTCCCATGCTGGCCATGGCCTCCTTATAGGCTCGAGAGCTGAAAGCAGGACCCTGGTCAGAATGCAACGTGGTAATTGCGTATGTGCCGATAAAGACTCGCAGATCTTTTATAACCGTTCTAGCATCAGCCGAGCGCTGGGGGCCTCATTTTTTTTGTGTGTTTAGCCTTAACGATTAATAGGACGCAGGATGGGGTGTAGGCAGCGTTACACTGTTTCTGATCGGTAGCATGGTTCACTACTGCGATCCCTATTGCAGTTTTCACAGTTGTTTGCATATATTTGGTGTTGTACACTCATTCCCGGCCACCAGTATACTGATTGTAATTCAGTCAGGGATTCCTTGATCTTTCTGTGCCTAGGACCCAAACCCATGTGTGCGTCTGCTATTAAAAATATTCTCCTGTTCGTGTTTGGAATTACCCTATCCATTAACACATGCCCTACTGAAAGAAGCTCTACAGTTAGACGGGAGATTTAAGGTACCGTGGGTAAAGTACATAAAGGACAGCCTAACGGCAATAGGCCGACATGATTTGTTTTACGCCCCAAATACAATTAGAAAATCTGATGTGAACCTGGTCAAGAATGCCATAGTTTTGTTAAGATGTACCGACAGAGAAGAGGCTGAGACACAGAAGGTCAGTGTTAGGAAACATCTATTGCTAAAAACATGCTTGCAAATAGAACCTTATCTGACATGGCCTATGTCCAGCTATGAACGGTTTCTTCTAACAAGGTTCCGCTTTGACCTCTATCACCTTCTACTGGCATTCCCAAGTGGTGCTCAGCGGGGCGAAGTGTTGCCAGCTTGTGGCTGCGACGGAAAGTCTCCTCAAGATCTGGCACACTTCCTTTTTATTTGCCCTTACTACTCCACCCCACGGAAATTATACCTTAAACCGTGTCTTAAAAAAATGAGCTTCACACAAATTAAACCCGCACTTTATTACTTACAACTACTGAATATTGACTGTACCCTGTTTATTTGTAATTTTTTTTAAAAAGCCATCTGCTTTAGGAAAAGCATGGACGGCTAACCATGCTGTAAAAATGTGCTGGTGATTTTTAAGTCTACAGTTATTTATATTTTTAACCATATACTTCCCATGCTTTATTGTCTGATATATTGTACTGTCTATTGTGTCATTAATTGCCTTTGAAAATGAATTGTAACCGTTTTTAATTGTGTGTTTTTAAAATGAACTTTTATGATTGTAAAATCTACAATCGAATAAAGATTATGAAATTGAATTGAAAATTGAATTACCCTATCCCCCACTCCAGGGATTCGAGCAAAAGGAACTGAGTTTGCATCGATTAGGTATGCATAATTGAGTGGATAGTTCACGGGCAGTGCTGCACAGTTGCCTTTTACGGTCGTTTTTACTGCCAGCATGGTTTCCCCGTCTATGTATTTTTCTGTACGCTTTTTTGTGGCTACGGAAGCCGGTTTAGTTGCTTCCGCTGTGGCTGTATTAGCCAATGAATTCCCTGCAACGTGAACGCCATCACGTTGAAGACTCTGTGCGTGTATCACGTGAGTCTTTTGTAGTTCTTTCTGTAAAAGAACTACCTGTTTCCAGAGCAATTTATGCTTTATTGTGGCACCTGTGTCATCTTTGTAATCGTTTTCAATCCAACTCTGCAGTTTATTATTGTAAAAGTTGACGCAAAAATGAGAATCGCACACGATAAGTGTGGGGAATTCACGTTCTGCATTTTCAAGCGCCATCTTTAAAGATCTGATTTCAGCTCTTGGAGCCGAACAGTTTCTTAATGATTCAGTTTTTGTTACTTTCGGTCTGAATTTACTGCACAGCCAACGACCTTTAACAATCGCACATGCTGCATCGTAGGATTTGCTCTCTACGTTGAAATGCTGTACAAATCTATCTGGATAGATTATACAGGCGTACTGTGTGAGAGGCAGAAGTTCGATTGGCAGAGGATATTCTTCTTCATATTCTAAATCATTCAGTTCTTCGAATTGCGGGGCGAAATAGTATTTCACATCTTCCGCTCCTAGAGAATCTACATACTGTATCCATTTCGGATCCAGTGACACTGTAGGCATGTATACTGGGCTGAATAGCGCCTCGAAGGCGGATTCCGCTGTGAGGATATTAATCCTTTTACCATGTGCTAATTTTCTTTCATTTGCTAATGCAATTTGCACTGCTTTCACAGTCCTTTCTGTGTGACTGAATGTTTTTTCTACTTGTGTGTACAAGTGAGATTTAATTGAAATTGGTACCTTTTCTCCCTCATTAGAGGTCAGGTACGTGAATCCGCATCTTCCTGGGATGACTCGGATTACAAGATCGCGTGTGTTGTCACGTGTATCTAATTTTGTTTTAGCTAACATGTCTGTTTGCAGTGATCTCAAAATTTCAGTGTGTTTTTGAGTCCAATTGATTTGTTTAAAATCAGGTTTAATTAGTTCGTAGAGAGGTTTAACCCTCTCTGCGTAATTTAGAATGTATGTTCTTCCGAAATTCAGAAAACCTAGTATGGATTGTAAATTCTTCAGCGTTTTTGGAGCTTGGAGTACAGCGCACTTCTCTAAGAAGTTGTCCGCTAGGCTTTTTCCTTCACTTGATAATTCGTACCCTAAAAATAGTACTGTCAGATGGGCAATTCGAGACTTTTTAAAGTTGAATTTGTAACCCTCTGCTGCGAACCCAAGTATAATGGTGTTCACTCTTTTCAAGTGAGTATCCAAGTCGTCGTCTGTGAGATAAATATCATCTACGTAAGATAATGCCTCATCATCATATATTTGTAGTAACTCTGTTACCCTAGCTGAGAATAGTCCTGGGCTGTTCTTGAACCCCTGTGGGAGTCGACAGAATTTTTCTGCGACCCAAATGCTGAGAAAGCGGTCGAGTATCTGCTTTCTGGTGCAATGTTTTGACAAAAGAAACCATTAGATATGTCTAATGTCGTTTTATATTTTTTCCTAACTATGTTATTCATTAGGGCTGCACTATGCGAGTTTTGTACTGCAAATGTTTTACAACATGCATTAAGGTGTCTGTAGTCCAAAACTAGACAATATGAATTGTCTGGCTTGGAGACAGGAAACAAAGGATTGTTCATTTGAGAGGTGCACGTTTCAATCACCCCCTGGTATTCAAGTTGATCTAAGATCTCCCTGACTTGTTTTTTAGCTTCTTGCTTATTGGGATACTGCCGTTGGGCAGTTGGTTCACTTTTTAATTGGATTTTGTGAGGAGGAGAGTCCTCATCCCATCCTACATGATTTTTATATAATGCCGGTGCCTGGGCTACTGCCCATTTCCTTGTATATGTATATTTTTTGTGAAACGGAATGTGATTCGAAAAGGCAGGCATAATCATTTCTTCGCCACGAGGGCACTCCCTGACAAACTCTGGGGGCCAATCTTATTCAGCTAACAGAATATCATAGCCTTTTGAGAGTTTATCCCAAAATAGACCCTTTATTTTCCTAGTCTTATCACCCTCTATACGCAATGTTATTTCGTATATCTTATGGGGCTCGCTAAGTCTGGTGTCGGCAGTTTCAACCTGAATGAATTCATTCGTGTCCACTGTCTCCAGATGACTCATCAAGATTTTGCGGGCTATACTGATTTCTGCTGCACTGTCCAACATTGTCAATGCCCACTCCCCGTTTTTCAACTGTGTCCTCAGTATTTTCGGCATGGTTGATTACTCTAATACTGGCTACCTTCTTTTTTGGAAATTGAGATTTTTTACTCTGAGCAGGTTCCTTGTCTTTGGACTTGGTGTGCTCTCCTGGGTCTGACCGTCCTCTTCTTTCCGATTTCTGCGAAAAAGATCGAGAGAGACGTGTATCAATACTTTGATATCTATCAGGTTTTTTCAAATTATCCCTATTTCTAAGGTTATATCTTTTCTCAGAGGGCTCCCTCTGGGGAGACTGGTGTTCTCGAGTCGGAGTTCTTTCCCTCCGTCGAGGAGACCTTCCTCTGGACTGGAAAACTTTTTCCTTGGGAATGGATTGTTTATTTCCATCCCAGCTCTTTTTAGGAGTATTTGAATTATTTTTAATAAATAATTTTTCAGGATTTTCGAGCAGTTGGGGCTTTACTGGTTTCCCACCCAAGCTGTCTCTACCTAATTCTTCAAAGCATTTTTCTATGATTCTGGCAAGCTCAACTGGCTGATCTGTTATATCTGTTTCCTTCAACTTCTGGCGGATCGCCACAGATGCTGCTTCTCCCTTTATATTGGCTAATAATATAGCCGAGACCTGCTTGAAGTCTTTCAGTAATTTCATACCAAGATTTAAAGCGGGCTCTGGACCGTATTCATTTTGAATCTGTTTTAGCACTTCTGGTATTACCGCAATAGACGGAACACCGTGTGTTTTTGTGTAAATGGAAGCAAAGACTGTACCCCAAGTGTCACAGTCCTCCACGTGTGGTGCGATTCCCATAGGAAGGCAGATGGTCAAGATTCTGTGTTTCTCTATAGGGGTAGTATCCGGAAATACTGCCTCTATTTGAGTGAGTTCTGTGCTAACCAGAAAGGAATTTGTTCCCGTTTTATAGGTGTTTTACCAAGACATGACTGTATGTTCTGTGGTGTAATTTTATTAGTGTTCCCCTGATGAGGGGTCAGCTGTGGTACATTAACAGCTGGCTGGACTGTTGCAGTCCACATTACATATTGGACTAATTGCCTAAGTATTTTAATTAATGTTTTTAGCTGTACTAACAGCTCTTCTCTAGACATTTTTGCAATGTCCGGATGTGGTGTGTAGCTGGCTAGAAACGGCCACGTTGCTCCTGGTCTACCTAGTGGACCGAGCCTGGTAATATGATCATTATGTTTTAGGGTGCCTTTAAACCAGAGCAGGTGCTCTTGGAATTTTAATGGGATTTCAATCTCCTCGAAAGGAGCGTACCCTTCCGGTGGATCCCCTATTTTGTAATAGTGGAACTCGTGTGTTGCAGCGTTTGCTGCTGGAAATTTTATCCATGAATAGAATACCTCTGTCTGCCGATATTCGTGTGCCTCTATCACGAAAATTACTGTACCACCTTGTGGTGTCAGTCCGTTTTCTATAAGTTTTAACGTTATAGATTTTCTTAAGTGGACCGGGATGTCGATGGCATCCGGGTCAGTCTGTAGGAGACTCGAGTCTTCCTCTATTAGTAGGGTTGCCAGCCTAGCTGCTTCCCTTTCTTCTTCACTGTCTGACATTTTATAAATGCAGGCTTTGCAGAGTAGGTCTCCAAGGAGACAAAGATTAGGTGCACAATATTTTGGAACACTGTATCCTTCAACGTTGAATAAACCAGAGCTTTACATAGGAATCTCTTCCTACTGAGTTCGGGCGGATTTTAACCTTTCACCCACTCCAGACGTCTATTGGAGTATTTACGGGAGAAAGGGGTCTGTGTGAAAAATGCACGACTGAGTTACTCTAACGTCTTGCGTTAGTTTATCGCCTTACCAAACGTTGGGCGCCATGTAGCGTAGTTCCTATTTTCCCAATAGGCCCTGCGCGTTGGAATAACATAAACAGTAGTATCGACGTAGAAGTGCGGATCTTCCAGGCCTCTACTGACTATGCTAAACTTAATTGGGTTTGTTACCAACTAGATCAGAGGTCACTGGAAACTTTCTTGACTGAAATAGGAAGTGATCAGCTTCCCTGGCACAGACAAGAAGGGATTCAGTTTTCCAACAACCGTGCAACATGACAACTTTGCTCCTCAGATCAAGAGTCAATCTCTATGGTCGTGTGAAACAATAGACAGTTATTTTACTCAGTCAGGTTGGTGCAGTTTACAATATGTAGAGAACAGAGAGACGGGCGTTTGTCAATAAAGAGTTAACATTTATTGAACAGTCTTTCTTCTCGTACAAGAGAAATGAATTGCCACAATTGCAAGACTTGTTATTATAAAAAGTATGTACAGTAAGATAAGTATTGCGAAATAATACTGTAAAAGCATTGATATGGTTTCTTAGCCATACAATGGTTTAAAAGTAATAAAACATATATACATTCATATATACATTAGGCTAAAATACTCAACTGGTGCTTCTAACTACGCCTACCCCAGTGTACCTGACCTAAGCCTAATACTTGGGAGGGGAGTGAGTAAGTAGCTTTAAGTTAAGTTGGTTTTGCCAAGGTTTGCTTCAAGAATCCTCTCTCAAGGGTTTAGTCAACACCATACCTCTGGAATAGAATGATGGAGGTCTGGTATCTCCCTCAGGGCTCGATATCCCAGTCACCCGCAAGGGTAGGCCAGAAACGCTGGAGCTGGATTTCTCGGCAGGAGAAAGACAGCGTCTCGTCTTCAGCGCGTCGAGGAGGAGAAGGAGGGGGGACAGCGTCCGCGGGCAGCTAGTTGGAGAGTAGGCCATCAAAACGCTGTGAATAATACCGAAATCGATATAAAACTGATATGAGGTAGCAAGGATCTAAGCACTTTAGACTAATATAAGTCCAGACACACGTACATAGGAATATATAGGCTGTATCATAACAGAATACTGAGAATACTGTTCGCAATGTAAATCAAACGAATTGTTCAAGTGTATTTAGCCATAAGGATACTTTTGACTTCTTTCTTAAAAAGAAGGGAGGAAGAGATGAGCCTCGTTTCAGGAGGAAGTGCGTTCCAGATCCTGGGCGCCATTCCAGACAAGGAGCGTTTGTAAGTTTTTCCTTCCGGAATCTTCGCGGTTTCAACAGAAGATTGTTTGTGCTCCTGGTAGCTCTGGACCCACCGGACATTGTCAACTTATGAGTGAGGTAGCTGGGTGATTTCAGGTGTATAGCCTTGTGCGTCATGCAGGCAATTTTCAGCTGTATTCTGGCTTCAAGAGGCAGCCAGTTCAAGGATTTGAAGTCAGGGGAGATATGCGAATGTTTTTTTCGATCCAGTGATGAGTCTTGCAGCCGCATTTAGTGACGCTCTGAGGGGTGCAGTTGTCGTTAGGGGGAGGCCACAGAGGGCCACGCTGCCGTAGTCTATGCGAGGGATGACTAGAGCTTGTACTGCTGTTTGGAAGTCTTTTGCTGGGAGGAAGGGTTTCAGTTTCCTCAAGGTATTTATTTGGAAGTTCGCCCCCTTAGTAGCCTTGCTGATATGCTGCTGCATGTTGAGGTTGGTGTCGAGTGTTATGCCTAGGGATTTTGCTGAGTCCACGATGGTCGGTTGGACATTGAGTGCTGTTAGGTGCTTAAGCCATGTTTGTGCGGAAGATATTTTCGTGGGAGGTGAGATTAGGAGGAACTCAGTCTTCATAGCATTGAGTTTGAGGTGGTTGTCGGCCAGCCAAGATTGGGTGCTTCTGATCGTTGAATTCAGACTCAGGATGTCTTTGGGGGATTGTAACTTGAGATATATTTGCGTGTCATCAGCGTACATGTGAAAGTGTACATTGGATGCTTGTAACAGAGTGGTGAGAGGTTCCATAACAAGGTTAAACAAAGTAGGGGATAGGCAGGAACCTTGCGGGACACCTAACGATACCGGTACTGGGGAAGACATCAGGTTTTTGCTCTTGAATTTTTGAGACCTGTTGTGTAGAAAGGAAGTGAACCAACGAAGCACAGACCCAGAGAAGCCCATTCTTGTCTTAAGGAGTTCGAGTAAGTTCTCATGTTTCACTGTGTCGAATGCTGAAGAGAGATCAAGAAGGATGAGGAGGCAGGTATTATTTTGATCTAAGATTTGGATGGCATCGTCAATTATGTGAGTCATCGCGGTTTCAGTACTGTGCCCTGCTCGGAAGCCTGATTGGTGTGGGTTGAGGAGATCAAACTGTTCTATGTGCTTTGTCATTTGTAGTTGGACGCATTTTTCTAAAAGTTTGGCGAGAGTGGGAATGTTGGTAATCGGACGGTAGTTGTTTAGGTCCGTGGGGTCGGCTGTTGGTTTCTTCAATAAAGGTGTAACTTGTCCAACTTTGAGGGAGTCCGGGATGGTTCCTTGTTGTAGTGAGCTATTGATAATTTTAGTCCAGAGTGGGAGTAGCAAAGGGATGAAGTCTTTTACGGCGTTAGCAGGAAGAGGGTCAGTAAGGTGATTGGATGGTTTTAGGGTGCTGAGTATTCTGTCAATTTCTTCTTCAGAGTAGGTGTCAAAAGATGACCATGTCGCATTGTTTTTTAGTTTATTTGGTGTTGAGCAGTTGGGTATTGAGTAGAGGCTTGCGTCAATGAGGAGGTCGCTCCTTATATTGTCAGTTTTTTTTTTAAAGAAAGCTGAGAAATCTTCACAGGAAGAAGTAGTGCTCATGATGTCGACAGCTGGGAGTTGTTCCTTAGATTGAGATCGGATTAGCTCGAACAATTTACTTGGACGTTTTTTTGCTTGGTTTAGCTGCATTCTGAAGAACTCTGACTTTGAGCGTTTTATTTTCCTGAAGTATGCATTTCTCTTTTTCCTCAGAGTTTTGAGATGCAATGTCGAGGGAACTGCTCTCCAGGTGCGCTCTGCCGTTCGCATAGCCCGTCTCTCTTCATTGAGACTCCCGTTGTACCAAGGGTTGGATATCTTAGTGGATACTCTTTTCAGAGTTTGGATTGAGTTTCCTCATGTCTCTTTTCCAGACTTTGGGCTTGGCGTATTGCACCGGGATGAGTTTTACTTTTTCCTTGATGAGGAATGTGATAATATGGTGGTCTGACCAGTCACAAGGTTGTATTGAGTCAAGTTGAGTGGTGCCTTCTTTGGAAATGACCAGGTCGAGGATAGAGCCTTTGTCATGTGTCGGGGTGTTGCAAATTTGAGTGAGGTCCGAAGCGGTAAGGAAACTTTTGAGGCTATTAACTACTGCGTCACCGCAGTCATTCCAATGGAGATTGTAGTCACCAAGGTAAATTTGTGTGTTTTGCCGTCCTGCGTTGATTGATATTGTGTCCATGAGTTGTTGGGAGAAGACGATGTTGTCCCCCGGGGGGTGGTACATGATGTGTAGTGAACATACAGATTTGTTCTCACTGGTGACATCAAGGCAGAAGTATTCACAGGAGGTAAGAGAAGGAGCGGTGACTTTGTTAATAGATAGGTGGCTCTTGTAAATGCAGGTGATTCCGCCACCTGTCTTGTTGTTGGACCTGTCAAGTCTAGAGATGCAGTAGTTGGGGGGGACTAGGATATCCATGATAGGATTGGAGGCTTCAGTTAACCATGTTTCAGTTAATATGGCCAGGTCAAGGTTCCTAGACAAGATGAGGTCAGCGACCTCCGTCGCATGTTTTTGGCCCGACCTACAGTTGAGAAGTGTGCATTTGAGTCAGGGGGTGCAAGGGGAGGTGGAGGGTTCCGTAGCGAGAGGGACTTTAGTGAGGTTGTTGGGAACAGAGCCTCTGTTGCTATGAGTGGGGTGCCTACTAGGGTTGGAGAGAATCGTAGAAATGGACATGTGCGTGGTGGTTAAGCTGTTGTGGGTTGCCGGGACATATGAGCTGAGTAGGGTGTGTATGTCGCGGTCTGAGAGAGTCTTGATTGCGCGCTGGGGGCGGTTGGCGGTATTGCGAGAGGGGATAGAGGTCCAATGTAAGGGGCGGTTAGGATGTGTCTTGATAGTGCGCTTAGGCCTGTTGGAGGTATTGCGAGGGGGGATAGAAGTCCCATGTAAGGGGTGCCTAGGATGTGGGGGGGAGTTGTTCATTCGTTGAGAAGTAGACGTGAGGGGGGTGCTCGGTGTGCGGGAGGAGTAACTCTTTGAGCGAGTGGAGCTCTTCTTTCACTTGGAGGAGGGTGGTCATGATTATATCCAGCGTGCCGTTGGGAGTGGGGTTAGAGTTATTGGAAGGGTAATCAGCGACAGGAGGGGTGAGGCAAATGTGGGACGAGTGGAGACTGATCGTTGTGGGGGGCAAGTGTAGTAATGGGGAGTGAGAGTGGGGGGGGAGATGTTGAGGGGGAGTGGGGACCAGGAGTGGAGGGGGGGGCTAAGGGTGGGGATTGAACTGTTGAAGGAAGAGTGGAGGCTTGGAGTGGCGGGGGGGGATGTTGAGGGTGGGGTGTATGTCTGGCATGGGTTGAGTGCCGAGAATATGGGGGGCACTGATGAGGGCGGAGTGAAGGCTAGGTGTGGCGGGAGTGCAGGGAGTGGGGGGGAGATGTCGAGGGGGGGTGTATGTCAGGATTTCTTTGAGTGGGGGTGGGGGGGAGATGTTGAGGGAAGGGTGTAGGTCTGGAATGGGTTGAGTGCCGAGACAGGAGGGTGCGCTGTTGAGTGAGGAGTGAGAGCTAGGAGTGGCGGGAGTGCAGGGAGTGAGTAGGGAGATGTTGAGGGAGGGGTGTATGACAGGGGTTGTTTGATTGCAAAGAGTAGGGTGGGGGGTGTTGAGGGAGGAGTGGGGGGCAGGGGGGGGGAGCAGGGAGTGGGTGGAGAGAGGACACGGCTGGGGGGGAGCTAGGTGCGGCGCGGGTGTAGGGAGTGGCGGGGGTGGAAAGATTGGGGGGTAATTGGGATGGCATAGAGTCGCGTTGTGAGGGTCAGAGGCGGTGGGTCGTTCTGAGACGTTAGTTGGAAGTGAGGAATTCTGGTTCAGTTGGATTGGGGTATGTGTGGAGGGCCGCCGATTGGAGTGGTGCTCTTTGAAAGTGGGGAACAGGTTGTCGAGTAGTTCCAGGTTCCTGTCTGTGGCTTGAATTAGAACAATCCCGTTATTGTAAATAGTAATGGCTGTACTGCCAGGGAAGCGTTTGGATGGAGCGATGGAGAGTGATAGTCCATGAGCGGATTTCCTGATGGTGGAGACGTTGAGTAAGGCCTGGAAGGTTTTTCTCCATTGAGCTCTGCGTGCGGTGTGGAAGATGATATCAGTGTTCAGGGATCAATTTACCGGAGAGAAGTAGGTGTCAGCAAAGGGTCTTTCAAGGTGGGATCTCAGGAGGTTGTGTTTAAAGCGTTTAGCGGCTTTTTTTGTGAGTGCGGGTGGGTAGATTATTTTAAATGTGTGCTTGCCGCAGTGATCCATGTTAGGAAGGAGAAAGGTGGGTGCAGGAGACTGAGCAGAGGAGATGTGCTGGATCGCAGATAGATGCAGACAAAATGTTACAAATGCCTGTAGACAGTATGTTACCTAGGTCAAAAGAGATAACTGCAGACCATATGTTACAGGGGTCAGAAAGGGCACTAGTGAGACAATATGTTACATAGGTCACAGGAGATAACTGCAGACCATATGTTACAGGGACAGAAGTGGCACTAGTGAGAGAGCTAAATATGTGTTAGCAACTAGGTGCATTATAGGCATAAAAAGAGATGGGAGCAGCATACATAGATATATAACTATATATATAAGCAGTCAGCTATGCGTATAATACTGCTGAAATATTGTAGCAAAAAAAAAACATATGCCCACTGCAGGTTAATGCGTCAGGTGACGCTAATGAGTAGGGTGAGATAGGTGCAATAGGTGCAGAGTGAGTTAGGTGTAGGTAAATATATCCAGGTACACTTAGAAGTATAATACTGCAATAAAGGTATACACTCTATCACACGGAGGTGTAGGTACATAGATATGTGAAAGGTAAACAATGTACTCGAGTGTGGTGATGTAAATACCTTTTTTTTTTTGCAATTACTGCTGCTCAGCAGGTTGTTCAAGATGGCTGCCAAAATAGTATATAGGCAGCAGTGTTAGTCCTTTGTCAGTTATTGTCAGTGTTCGGAATGACCAGTTTCCCTTTCTGCTGAGGGCAAGTTAGTCCTATTTCTGTGTTGCTACTTCCTGGTTGCTTCTTGGAGGGAGGAACGAGACTTATCTTCTTTTTGATGCCCCTTGAACTGGTTGGAATGCATCCTCGCGGCCGAAGTAGGGGCGGTGGTGTAATTTATTGCTTGTTTGATGATGCTTTTTATGGCCACTGACATTGAGTGTTAGGATCTTTAGTGGTTTATGTGGCATCTAGTGTACAAAAGAAGTACTGACTAAACCATACCCAGTAGAAGCCTCCCTGGTATACATAGCTGGAGAAAGGGGAGCTCAACTTGCTGCCTGTAGCGCCAACTATCTGGAAGGGAGGGGAAGGTGGACAAGAGGAACCAGCCCCAAAACAACCCAAAAACCCTAGAAAAAGAAAACCTCCAACCCGCCCTGACCCAAAAACAGTTTGAACAGGTACAGTCAATAAGGATAGTCCGTCGTCCTGAGACGACTGGTTAGTCAGTTGGTTGGGGTCCATGGTATGACCAAGTGGAGGGTCATACTCCCCTCCGCGCATCCAGAATCAGCAGGGACGCCATGAGAAGATCCGGGATTTCACTTGGCGGTGGAGCTCTCTCCAGCGAGGGCTTCCATGACTGGGGTCAGCGCTGCCTGTTGGTTTCTAGCAATTTCCGCTTTGGGTGGTCTCTGAGGATGGTGTCTTCTGCCCTGTCATTGCCATCCCAACGGGGAGGTCTTGGGCCCTGAAGCGGTACTACAGTCATTGTCTTCGTCTGCTGCCGAAGGTGTTCAGTCACAGGGCGAAACTGCTGGCGCTGCTGTAGCGTGATCAGGGCTAAATCTTGATACAGAACTGGGGAATGTCCCTGAAATTAGATGGGGTGGAGAGCTCTTGCCTTGGTAAGGATGGTCTCCTTGGTTTTAAAGTCCTGGACGCACACCAGGATGTCTGCCGGTGGAGCGTTGGGACCTCGAGGTGGCCCCACTCTGTGTGCTCTGTCCAGAACGATGTCGGCCTCGTGTGAGTACCCCAGAATGTGCCGAAAGAGGCCTTTGGTGAAGGTGAACAGGTCCCAAGTGTCGTCTGTGGTCTTTACTCCTCTGATCCAGATGTTGTGTCTTTGGGATCGGTTTTCAAGGTCTTCCAGGTGCATCTGGATGTCTACGTTCATATCCTGCAGCCGGATTACCTCCTGCTGGAGCATTGTTAGTTCCGTTGCTGTGATGTCGCTTTTCTCTTCGAGAGTAGCCACTCGCTCCCCAACGCCATCAACATCCCGGCGGATCTCCTTGATCTCAGCGGCAAATTCAGTTTTCACTGATTGGATATCTTCCCTAAGAGTGAGGACGAGTGAGGAACAGCGACTCCAAAAAAGCCTTTGTAATGGGTTAATCTTCAGCGGACACAGGGTGTTTCGAGGCCTCGGCCTCAGGAGCCGCAGTAGCCATATTGGGGATGGATTGTGAGCGGCCGAAGATGTCTTTCAGGGGTTTCACCGAGGTGTTCCTGTATTTGGACATGCTACACTGCCCCTCTCAGGTGCCCGCCGGTGTTATGCCGGGGGGTTCTGTGGACCGCTTCGAAGAACCCGATCCATCCAACAGGAGACTCTTGTCTTCCAGTGAGGCCGTGGGTGCCCCGCTGTGTTCTCGCCGAGTCTCCTCTACCTGCAGCAGGGTAATTGTCTCCAATAGTGGGTGGGACCAGTTCACTCTTCTCGGTGGTGTTTCCGCCCACCAGTGCCCTCCAGAGGTAGTGCCTGTGTAGGCAGCAGGCTCCCAGTTTGGGGGGCAAGGGGCCGGACACTCGTCAGCAAAATGGTCTTTGGCTGGGGACGGACGAATTTGGCCGGGTGGGAGCGGACTCTATACTTCTTGCTCCTACAAGGATGGTCTCCGTCTGCGCTAATCTTCAGAGACGGTCTGCTCTCCAACCATTAAGGCTGGTCTACTATGCTGTGGTCCTACTTGCACTCTCCTTGTGGATCTGCTGGGGAGTGTCCATTGTAGCCTGGTGTGGCAAGGGGCCGGACACTCGTCAGCAAAATGGTCTTTGGCTGGGGATGGACGAATTTGGCCGGGTGGGAGCGGACTCTATACTTCTTGCTCCTACAAGGATGGTCTCCGTCTGCGCTAATCTTCAGAGACGGTCTGCTCTCCAACCATTAAGGCTGGTCTACTATGCTGTGGTCCTACTTGCACTCTCCTTGTGGATCTGCTGGGGAGTGTCCATTGTAGCCTGGTGTGATGCCGTCAAGGCCGTCGCCTCTGCGGTTGCCCCAGGAGGCAAATCGAAACTTCGTGCTAAGGCGGAGGTGGAACTCCACTGCCCCAATACGTGGGTTGGGAACACCTGCCCATGGCCTCAAGGGGGGAAGGTGCAGGCGCACATTCAAGAGCCCCCAAGCACTGCAATGCCCCACCCGCCCTGCACAGCCCGTAATCAGTCACTGGCCAGGGGGTAACTGGGCGCAGTAAAAGTTCCTCCCCAAGCGATTTGCCTCCTTTGGTGCTGTACCACTAGGCCTCGCTGGTCAGCCAAGTGTCTGTGCGCAGGACCTGGGCCAAATCATTCGAGCCTCTCACCGTATGTTCCACAGCTCCCGCCAGGCTCCAGGGATGTCCCCTCCGCCTCCGCCGTATATCCTCTGTCCGCCAATATGGCCCGTCAGGCCCTGTGCCACTTAGGCGGCCGCCCCCGATCAGCAGGAGAGGGTTTGTGTGCTGAGGGGGGGCGCGCTGGCACGTCGTTCAAGTGTAGCCCAGCAGTGTCAGCCACAGGGCCCCATCCCTCAAGCTTCTGCCTTGCTTAGGCCGCGGCCGCGTTCTATGCGGCTGCAACGGGCTCACAGCCTACTTCAGGCCAGGGATCTGCGTGGCCTGGTGCATCAGCAAAGCCACCAGGCCACAGGCAGCACTCTACCCGCACCCGGCGGCGGATCCTGCAGCACTCCGGACTTAGCCTCGTGGGGTGTCCAGAAGTCCCTCGGTCGAGCATTCTCTCCTCTGCAGCTAAGGCAGCTATGTGGGCCTCATCCACGGCCCCAATTTCAGCCTCGCCAGAGTGCCTCATCCCGGAAGGAAGTCCTGGCACCGGAAGGGTCGCTGGACAGGTCGCTGGCCAGGAGAGAGGTAGCTGGCCTCGATGGTCCGCACAGCGGATCACCGTTTTGTTGGGGCCTCTCCGTCACGGGGATGCCGGAGCCTTCTCCCGGTGACCTCAAAAGAATGCCCGTTTACGCTCCCTCCGTCGGAATTTCGGGCTTGGCTTGGGTCCGGTGTGTTTCGGGCCAGGTCCTGGTGTCACCTCAAGCTATGCTGTGCCCTGGAAGGGCCACGCTATGCCGTTCTGGGAGGCGATGGGCAGGACCTGAGGAGAGTGCGTCCTATCCTGCCGCCATCTTGGCCACTCCCTCTCGAGTTTATATTTTATATAATTGGATGTAAATCATTAAGAGAAATTCTATATTTTAAAATGTTTATTATACAAGTACATTCTAAGCATTTAGTAAAACATTTTCAGCAAAGGAAAATAAAAACTCATTACCCCTTGGCCATGGAGCAATGATAGAATAGACGAACATAGAACAGGTTCCCAAGTTGTCTGTCTTTTCTAACCTCCTCGATATCTCCCTCCCGACTTAGAATCTCCACAATAAATCTTGTTTCTCTTACCCATCCAAAATTAAAGTCCAGAAAAATGTAAAGTCTCTTGCACCAAAGAAAAATCGTTCCAACTGACAGCATGTCGTGGTGCAATTGAAAAGCCACACCAAGATCATTTTTACAAGACTTTTTATACACTTTCACTAGCTAACTAATTTCAAAATTGAAACTTTAAGGGGCTTCACTCGTCTCTCATTAGTCCATTGGAGGGTTGGCGATGATAACCTCATGTCCTCTTTGTTCAAACTAGTTCATGATTTTGCAAATTCATATGGACATTTTCTCATGACTTAATGTTCACATTTGTACTTGTCTGTGATTTTCTTGTATCCATTTCAAACATTCAAATTTCAAAATGTCTTCCTTTTCCATACTTTCAAATGCTGGCCACTTTGGCACCACTCCCATTCATAAGCCAGGCTGGCCTTGACATCTCCTGCTCCAGACATAGGCCATACGCTCGTAACTTGTCATTTCATCTGCGTATGTGTGGGGGCCATTTTTGAATTTCATATCCACCATTACATTTAAACAGCCTTTTTCAGACTAGGACGTGCGGGCCAAAATGGCAACTAATATAAAAACAAACACAACAGAAATTAGATATAGAAAATAAGCCCTTCTGTTTACCTCCCACCTTCTAATTTTTCCCTTGTGGTGTTACCTAGCAAAGCCACATATATACGGATTTTACTTACCACTTGTATTCTTTTTTGGCCACGATAAAATTTCTATAACAAGCACAAATATATGCGTTTTATTCTCATCATTATAGCTCTATATTAGTTAGACTCGATTTTTATTAGTAAGTAAGGTTTTTCGCATGTAGCAATTAGTTTTCCTATGTTTAGTGTCAAAAATCAATGTATACTTTGTTGATTAGTTTACATGCTTCACACAATTCGTATTATTATAGTTATGAGCAGATAACTTCATAGGAACGTATAAACATTTTCTTTTGTTTCTCCCCTGCTCCATCAACTCCCCCCTTTGGTGATTTATCACGACAAACCCATCCATATCTAAATTTTCAAGAACATGTTTCTGGTTCTTTCACCTTTTAGTCAGCTCAAACTCTAGTATCCCATGCTCTGCCTTTTAGGATCGTTGTACATCTTTTCCTTATATTCTTCTAATTCAATCTCTCCCGTCTCTCGTTCTCTCTGCTTATTTTTCTCTATTTTTATTTTTTCAGTTTTTTCAATTTTTATTTTTCTAATACATATACACACCAATCTTAACATCAATGTCATTAAAATTGCTATTGTTACTGGTATTAGTATTTCCCTATCAATGAGCTACCTATTTCTGAAAACCAGTTCTTTGCAACCGAAAAACTTTTACCTAGATTCTCTAGAACACCAACAAACTCCAGTGGGACAATTTCTTTATGTAATTCAGTAATATTTTCAATGTATCTTTGAATGTTCTGACTTTTATCCGGAATTTAGGTACAACAATGTTGCACTTTCAATACTCCACAGACTCCTCCTTCTTTTGCTAATAAAATATCAAGAGCAAGTCGATTTTGCATTACCATACCTCTCATGGCAACCATTTCAGTATTTACTATCAAAAATCCTCCAGCCGTATTTGTTGACAACCGATCTACTATCGTTGACAGTTTTCAAATTTTATTTGCATTAAATAATATTACCACTGGCGGTATCAGTGCTCAAAAAATGTCACCTATTATTTCTGCAAAACTTTCCCTTCTTCTACGTGTTAGTGGCTTACCGATCTCATGAATTCCATTAGTGCCTCATCTACATGGAAAATTTTAAGAAAGACCAGTCCTACATAACATGACCCATACCAATGGTCCAGCAACCTATAATAAGCTTTGTTTCCACATATAAAAAAAATCCCAGGAAATACTGGATCATTACCTCCCTTAAATTCCCATCTCCCTATAATTCTGTATGTGTCTTTACAATCACTTGCTCCCACAAATAGTTATCATACACAGTAATATCTCTACAAATACACAGTTTCCCTTGCTGTGGGCATCTAATCCCAATGCTATATTAGTGTCACTTTTTACATAATTTTCTTCATTAAAATTCCATGGGGGTGTTTTCATCTTACTTGCAGTTGTTTTTCTTTGGTATTTAATTTTTCTACCTTCAACCATTTCTAAAAATACTTTTTCTTCTTTTCTTAACTTACATGTTAAATTATTTCTAAAATCATATTCTATAGTCAGTTCTTTTGTTTCCAGAAAAAATTCACCCAAAACTTTAGCAGGTTTCACTTTGTTAAGTCCATGTACTACAGAAACTTTAGCAAAAATCTCGTCCTCATCAGAATCATAATATTCTAATTTGCCTGTTTTATCAAATAAACTAGCTACTTACTACACTACAAGACATTCCTTAAGTCAAAGGAAGGTGATGATATGTAACACCTTCTGCTACTGACACAGGTAACTGCATACAAAAGTAACAGCCCTGGACATCCATTGTTTCTACATATTCATATAATAACCTTGAAAAAACATTATTTGGAAAATCATTAATTGACTCATCTCTTTGAAGCCCAGTATTATCCACCAATGTTACTTCATTCTTTGTACCCTGTTTCTTTACATTATTAGTATTATTATTCATTTCAGAAACATGTCCTAAATTTGGTCTAAAGGGAATAACTATTGCTATTGTAACTATTGTACAATAAAACCACATTTTACACCATTTACATTTTTTTTTATAATGTCTCTTTTCACACTTTAAAGTATGTCCTTTAAATCAATTGTTCTTTTGCATGATTTTTCTTTTCAGTTCTCACACTTTGTCTTTTATTTTATTGGTCTTCCAGTATGAACAGTTTATTATTGTCCTTTTTACTCACAAGTTTCCCTTTTTTTCTCTTGACTGCTTTCCACTTCTTCTATATCAGGCAGTGCAACATAAGTCCATTCAGGTGATTTATATTTCAGATTAGGTATCTTTATTCTTTTTGGCCTCTGCGATTGTTCTTTAATCTCTTCATTTTGATCTCCTTGGCTTGATATCTCATTCACTTGTTCCTCTTGACTTTTATTCACATTTATTAATTAAAATGTTAGTCCTTTTATTTCTTTAGGCCAATTATCTCCTTTCCTTGGTCTGTTATTTTCAGTCTCTGTTATCTCTCATCAATTTTCCAAGCACTTTTTCTTGGACTTCTCCTTAGGCTTATTTCAACTTCACTTTGATCAGATTATGTTTCAGATCTTATTTAATTTCCTCTTATCTTGAACCTTATGATCTCAGGTTCTACAACTGAAGCTTTTTATTCAACTCAGTTTCTTTTAGAGAATGTTTTTCATAGCTGGTGCTTGGAGTTTCATTCTCCTTATGAACTATTTTCATTTCACCGGTCACTTTATCAATATTTTGTCTCGCAGAGCTCTTTGTTATATTTGTAGGAGTCTTTATTTCACCTGTTTTGCTCTGTTCTTTCTCAGTTTCCAAACTGTTGTTCAATATCTCCAGATGTCGACGTACAGTTCGATCTTTAAGATCTGAGATTTCAATTGTCTCAGTCTTTGCTTCAGAGGCTGAACTTGTATCTGTTATTTCCAGATGTCGACTTACAGGTCGAGCTTCCGAATCTGGAACTCTGTTTGTTTCACTTTCTTCATCAGAATCTGAACTTGTATTTTCTTCCAGAAGTAGACTCACATGTCGATCTTCAGGTTCTGGAACCTTGATTGTATGGCTGGCATGAAGCCACTTTTTCACACCTGCACACTTTACTGCTGTGGTGGTAACCAGGATGACTTGGCGTGGTTTGTCCCAATGTGGAACCAAACAGTTTCTCCTTCTGTGGATTTTGATTCGTACGCAATCTCCAGGACTCAAGCCCTGAGCTGGATGTCTTTTAAGAGTACTTGAATCAGTTCCAACCTGCTGAAACACAGAACTGACAACATCAGCCAGGCCTTTACAGTAGTCCAAAATAAGATCATCAGTTATAGTTAGCAGTTTGTTGACAGGTACAAATGCTAGTCTCATTACTCGTCCCATCAGTATTTCATGAGGACTCAAACCTGTCTTCCTGTCAGATATGCTCCTTAAGGTCATTAGGACAAGTGGTAATGCATCTGAGCCATTTGAGTCCTGTGGCTAAACACATTTTTCCAAGTCTGTTTTTCAGACCCTCCAGGATTTCACAATTTCGCGATTTGCAAAATAATTGCGAAATCGGCACTTTTGCAAAAAAGCTGCGCTTTTTACAAAAGTGCCCACAAAATCGGGTGTTGCAAGCACCTCGGAGGGGGCTGATTAGTGGTAATCAGCGTCAATTGTTAACATACTTCAGGACCTAGCGCCCCCAGTTCACATCAAAGAGATAGACCGCTGTGATAAGAGGACACGCAGGAGTCACCGGGAGCAGGAAGGGTTTCGAAACCAATAGTTTTAAACTGCTCTTAAATGGCATTGTGGACATAATCTGGGCACGTGGTATGTCTGGTTGGATGCAGCTTGCATAAGATTCGGAGATAAGAAAGTGGTTTTGACATTTCTTTGAAGGGTGTGTTTTTTTTGTGCTTCTTGCCATGTGTCTGTTTTTGTTTTCACAGCTGTTAGACATTCAGTCTACAGAAATCATTCAAGTTTAGCAGTGCATTAATCAACTATCTTCCGCACACTTGTGGGCAGTGATTTACAGCCCCGAAAGTTTGAGGCCTACACTGAGATTACGATACTCTTCCTCTTCACAGACGGCGTATTTTTACAGCTTGGAGTGGTTCTGCTTCTTCTGCATCTGTTATGAACAGGTAAATGTATACCCCACGTTTCTAGTAAGCATAGTATGGACCCTTTCCGTTTAGTTGAGTACTACTAGGGATTATTCATTTTAACTTTTCTTCAGATGTATTTACATCGTGGTTGTGTTCTTGACGTTCGGCGTTTTTGGAAAACCTTTATTTACCAAAATAAGTACACCGCTATTCAGCCATACATCCCGGAGGCCAGGCAGCATCGTTTTGCATCTCGGAACCATGTACAAAAACAAGGCACAGGAGTGGTCAGGTTTAATTTTGCGATAGAAACTTTAAATTATCAATAACGACAACCAGAGTCGAAAAGAGAAACAGAATGAAAGGGAGAGAGGAAAGAGCAGAGGAAGGGAAAAGGAAAAAGAAAAAGAAACAAGGCTGAGGACAAGCGAAATGTTGTAGGCACATATCACGGGGAGGGGGCGGGGTTAGCACCTCTATCTCAACAACATGATGTGTAACAAACGTATAGACGGGGAGCGTAGATTCAGGATACCAAGCTTGGAACATTGGAAAGGGGGAGCTACGGAGACAAACGGACCTCATGCGGTGTCATCTCAGGGGGTACACAAATATCTCCTCTGTACGAGTTCCACGCTCCCCACACCGATCCCCACATCCTGGGCTTGCCCCGAGCTACATAAACTGTCTTCTCACGGAGCATGCACCAGTCCATATTGGACTTCCACAGGCCGATCGTGGGGGACGTGGGGGCGCCCCATTTCTGGGCTATGTCTCTTTTGGCTATCATATTGCCCAGGGTGACCCATCGGGTCTGGGCCACATTGTAATCATTCGGGCCCCAGACGTTCAGAAGGCAGCGTCGGGCCTCCGCTGGCAGGGTCACACCGGTCACAGCTCTCATCACCTCATGCACCCGTCCCCAGAACTGGGCAACCTCCGGGCACTCCCAGATAATGTGCATAAAGGTAGCCACTGCACCACATCCCCTCCTGCACAACCCATCCTGGGAGAGACCCATGTGTATCAACCTGGGGCCCTTGATGTAAATCCTGTGTAGGACCTTCAACTGAACAAGTCTCAGCCTAGCCGAGATCGCCACCTCCTTGGGCGAAGAAACCGCTGACTGCCATTCCTCATCGTCCATTTCAATCCCATCGTTCACCCAGAGGTCCCTCAGTTTCACCAGTAGGTCAGTCCTTACATTGATAAGCTTTTTATAAGCCAAGGAGATGGCGCTATCCGGCATATGGCCGTCCAGTATTCTGTCCTCTAGCGGAGATGACTCAGGCACTTTCTCCCCCACAGGTAAAGAAGATGTGAGAGCGTGCCGGAGCTGTGCATAACGGAAGTATTCTGTTTTACCCAGTTGGAACTCGGCCTGTAGTGCTTCGAAAGATTTTACCTCACCTCTGGTCATCATATCGGCAACCTTCGAGATACCAATAAGGTCCCATCTGTCGAACCCCTTGGAGTGCCACAGTTTCCCAAGCAGGTCAGAGTCGAATAGGGGAGTAGCCATAGTGAGTTTGCCCTGCCAGCCCAATGTCTTGGTCACCGCCCTCCACAGGTGCACCACTGTTTTAGTGGGTCCCGTTAGCTTCCGATCCAGAGATCTAGAGTACAACGCCCTGTAGTAGTTCCCATCATTCATGAGCCAACGGTCCATGGCATATCCAGGATTGACTGCCGGTCCATAGAGACCGTGGTTAACTGCCGCCAACTGTGACGCCCAGTAGTAGCGACGGATGTCGGGTAAGGCGATACCGCCGTCATACCACGGTATAGTGAGCTTGGTTATAGATATCCGTGGCCTGCCATCCCACAGCAGGCTACGCTGTAGGCTCTCAACCTCTCCAAAGTATTTGGCCGGTACCGGGTCTTGCGTGTTCTGGAGCGCGTAGAGGAACCGCGGCAACGACATCATTTTGAATAGCGCCGCCCGGCCCAGCAGCGATATCGGCAGCTTTTTCCAACCCTCCACGTCTCGCCGTAGCCTCACCAAAGGAGGGAGCAGGTTATGGGCGTAACGGGCACGGGCATCCTTTGAAACATAGATGCCCAGGTACTTGAAGCCCTGTTGTGCAATCTGGATAGTGCAGCCGCGAGGGAGGCGCGGGGTAGCACCACACAACGCGTAAAGGGAGGACTTGGACCAATTAATGACCAGGCCCGAGTAAGCACCAAAGGTGCCCAATAAGTCAAACACCACAATCAGGGACCGGCATGGAGAGGTAAGATACAAAAGGATGTCGTCGGCATAGAGCGATATTCGATCCTCAAAGCCCGGCGACCATGTGATACCCGCAACATCGGGATGCACCCGGATCCACGCGGCCAACGGCTTGAGCGCTAGAGCAAACAGGAGCGGCGACAGCGGGCATCCCTGTCTGGTACCCCTGTGCAAGGCAAAGGAGGCAGACAGTCGACCATTCACCGTCACATTGGCAAGCGGGGAAGAGTAAAGGAGCCGGACCCAGCCAATGTATTCGGGCCCAAACCCAAATTTAGCAAGCACGGCCCACAGGTAATTCCACTCAAGTGAGTCGAACGCCATAGTTGCATCAAGCGAGGCAAGAACCGTCGGTGCCGTGAGCAACTGTGCCCGCGCCATAACTGCGTGAAGCCTCCTGAGGTTTAGAGCCGTGTTACGGTGTGGTATGAATCCGGACTGGCCCGGGTGAACCAGATCCGAGATCACCCCCACCAGCCGATTAGCCAATAGCTTTGCCAAAATTTTAGGCTCGGCGTTCAGCAGGGAGATAGGACGATAGGAACGGCAGAGATCACAAGGCTTCCCCTCCTTGTGTATGACCACAATAGTGGCCAGTCGTTGGTCAAGCGGGAGCTCTCCAGTCTCACGGGCCGCCAGGAACATACTTCTCAGAGGCGCAGCAACGATGTCAGCCCTGAGCTTATACAGTTCCACCGGAATACCATTGGGCCCCGGTGCTTTGCCGGAGCGCAGCGACCTGATCGCCAGCGCTACCTCATCCACCGTCATGTCCCGGTCCATATCCTCCCGCTCAATGTCAGACAAACAGGGAAGCTCGATCTCCTCCAAAAAGGAGGCCGAGTCGGATTCGGACCGGGCAGAAGCGGACGCGTAGACCGCCTCGAAGTAGTCCGCAAACGTTTCGGCGACAGCGGCAGGGTCAGTCACGACCAGGCCGTCCTCGCCCAGGATCTCTGGTACCACTCGGGACGCAAGTTCCCTCTTATCCAGCCATGCAAGAAGCTTGCCCGCTTTATCCCCAGCGTCATATATCCTGCCCTGCTGTTCCCTGCTCATCGCCATGGCCGCGTCAGTAGCAGTGGCCTAAGTTCCGACTGTTTCAGGGCAAGAGCATGGAGCAATTCCGGAGTCGGTCCCAGGGCCAGCTGAGAATTAAGATCAGCGATATCCAACTCCAGCTGAACCAAGTCTACATCCCGTTTCCTGCGCGCCTCGGCTATCAAGGAGAAGGCCTCTCCTCTAAGAACAGTTTTGAAGGCCTCCCAAAGGGAAACGGCCGAGTCAACAGAGCCAGAGTTCTCGGCAAAATAGAGATCAATAGATTTCGCCAGGAGATCGCGGGTCTTAGGGTTGCGAAAATACCAGGGGTTAATAGGCGCAACTCTCGACGTCGCCATGATGTGAAAGTCGAAAGACACCCAGACCGGGGAGTGGTCAGAAATACCCCTAGCCATGAGACGGGCGGTAGAGACCGACTGTGCCTGGGCAGCAGGTGTCAGGACATAATCGATGCGGGAAAGACTACCGTGAGCCCCGGAGTGGAAGGTGTATTGTCTCTGGGTAGGGTGCAGGAGCCGCCAACAATCAACCAAGCCCATGGCGGCAATGAAGTCCGGGAGCCAGGATTGTGCACCACGTAGGTCTCTGGATGGGAAGCGGTCGAGGTCACCTGAAACTACAGAGTTGAAATCCCCCCCCAGAATCAACAGGCCCTCCGGGAGTCCCAAAATGGCGCCGGCAAGATCTTGAAAAGTGGATGTTTGCAGCCCCGGGGGGACGTAAACCGAAACCAAAACCAAAGTGCGCCCCTCCCACATGCACGCCACTGCGACATACCGGCCCCTATCATCAATCAAGGTAGACTCCACCTCCAGGGGAAGGGACATGCGCACCATGATGCCCACCCCACGGGACCCCGTAGAGAACCCCGAATGGGCCACCATTTTAAACCCTCTCCTGTTCAGAGCCCTACAGGTGTTGCCGACAAGATGGGTTTCCTGCAAGAGAACAACATCTGGGGCACAACGTTTAAGCATTTGCAAAACAACACCACGTTTGATTCGATCCCCCAGCCCATTAACGTTCCAACTCAACAGATTCAATGATTTACCCCCCATCATCAAGGACGCCCCACCCCATCACCCCCCCCCCCGGAACTCAGCCCACGAGACAGGAACAGCAGAACAATAGAACCTCAGCCATGACAAGTTTAGAAAGAATAGTACAAACAGTAAAGACAAACCCCAACGACCCCCCACCCTGCACCCCTGCATTAGACTAAAAGCCACCCCAACTAGCAGTGTGCCTGTCGCCCCTTAAACTAACCTACAAGAAGCCCCTAGAGGAGAAAGAGACATCCTATCCCCCCCCGTCACCCCCCATATCGAAAGTGCAGGAGCGATGACAACAAGAAAAACAATAGTCAGGGTCGGTGCCAGCCGCAGCAACCCTCCCAGAAAAAGTCACAGGCAAATTGTTCATTCCCGGGAACCTGAGCCTCCTGCTGCATCCTCCGTCTGGTCCTCCGGCTCCGCCCGCCGCTGCGGCAAAGTGTCCAACCAGTCCCCCGCCGCATCTGGAAGGTCAAAAAACATTGCCCGGTTGCCATGCTCGATGCGGAGTTTCGCAGGATAAAGCATGGAGTAGCGCATCCCCATCTCCCTAAGCCGCCGCTTCACACCAGTAAAACTTTGCCGGCGTTTCTGGACAGCCTGAGTAAAGTCAGGGAAAAAATTGATATCAGCGTTCTGGAATCGCAGCGGACCAGCGCTCCTCGATGCCTGCAAAATGGCGTCCCGGTCCCTATAGTTAAAGAGTCTCGCAATGATGGGGCGAGGGGCAACGCCCGACTTTGGTGGGCCACCCGGGATCCTGTGAGCCCTCTCAACCGAGAAAAACTTGCTCAGTCCTCCCGGCGCCAAGTTCTTGACCACCAAGTCCTCCACAAAGAGTTCAACCGAATCTTCCTCGGCCTTCTCCGGCACTCCCGTGATGCGTACATTCTGGCGCCGCGCCCGTCCCTCGAAATCGTCGAGCCGGCGTGCAAGCATCCCATTAGCCAGTTTCAAGTCGTGGACCTCAGTCTGTACGTCCGACATGTCGTTGGTCAGGCTCGATGTCTTGAGGTCCAGCGACTTCACCTTGTCATTTGTCTTGCCAAGATCGGCCCTAGTGAGATTAAGTTCGATCTTCAGAGTATCTACTTTGGTGGACAGCGCTTCATGTAGGCTATGCATCTCAGCCTTCAAGCCAGCAATAGCACCCATCACGTCCCGAAGTGTGATCTCAGGATCCTCAGGGGACATGTCCCGCAACGAGTCTTTAGTTCGACCCGTCATGACCGGTGACCCCTTAGAGTGAGAGAATTGTTCTGGAATAGTAGATTGGGACTGGGTCGGCTTCCTGCTGACCCTTGGAGGCTTCCCTTTGTCCGAGTCCCCTCTACCCGCCATATTGAAACGCTATGGCAGGATAACCCAGGGGGAGGGGCAGGTCACCAAACGCGCCTACCGCCGGCACAATAGTTGCGGCAATAAGGTCCCAAAGAGCCACCAAAGGGAGAGTGCAGCGAGGATTTCCCAGGCCAGCAGGTCCAGACAGTCAAGTAGGCCCGATCAGGGCGTCCCGTGGCAGGCCATCACCTAGACCCAACGGTGCCAGCCAGTGACGCAGCCGGGGACCGCCAACTTCACGACGGCATATCTCGGTCCCGGAGGCTCGGATTTTCGATCCGGGAACGGGCGCCGCTTCAGCACCAGCTCAGCTAGTAATTCCCACCGTCGTGGGACAGGATAGGTGGCAGGATCATTGCGGAGGATCGGGAGGTCTTCGGAGCTCCGGGCTCACGCGGCCATCTTGGTCGACCGCGAAGCTCCTCCTCCCACTCGTTGCACTCTTACTAGTGAAAAAAAAGTTCACCACGTTCACCATAAAACCAAAAAATGTTGATAAACTGAAATGGAATGGTTCAATACGGTACAACCTGTAATAACCATGTATTGTCACCCTCCGACTCACTCGCACTATAGTGAATCCTGCGAAGGAAAACACTCCAAAATTAGCAATGTATTTAATTGTATCAATTCTCAATACAATGTGTCCACCCAAATCCACCAACAATGTGTGAAAAAGTAATATATTCCGTGCTCACCCTGACTGATGGGTGAAGCTACCTCACCTCACCTGGACGCTGCTCAGGTATAGGAGGCCCGCACTGGTATAGGGAAGAAAAGAGGAATGTCGCATAATAAAACTAAAAGTTATTAGCCTATCACTATGCATCAGACTCCTTTCTATATTTATTGCCCTATTTCCCAGACTTTAAAACTGAAGTGAGTCAATTTTAGACCCAGTGGACCAAGCACCATAGTACCCCAAAATTAATGACTCTGACATCAACTGGTATGCATCCCAGCAGTACTCTTATTCAAAGATTATGTTATACTCATTATCAAACCACCTATATAGTATAGTGGCAGTCAGTATTCTCATGCTCACTCACCTATCCGTCGGTGCCTCAAGCTGTCATCTGAGGCTTGGGGGAGGCACCGACCTAAGTGTGAACTCAGTATAAATAGGCTATAGAGGATGATTTGTATAATAACCCTCCGCCTAACTAGTATGTTGCTTGTGTGACCCCAATTTTCATTGTGAGTTGTCTTGTACTTTGTTGCATTCCCATGATGTACGGGACAGTACATTCTTTAGTGTTAGATTGTAAGCAGTGTTTATATATTGTCTCTTTTGACTCGCGCACTACTTTGCGTTCGAAAAATCGTTCGAAATACCGCGTGACCACGCGTAGAGACTGCCAGACTGCATCATCGCGGCCATCTTAGTAGTCTATACGCGATCGTCTTCTGTTTGAAATAACGCGTGAATACGCGTGAAACCACCAAACTTCATCATCGCTGCCATCTTTATAGTTCGTGCACAATCGTCCTCCGAGGTGGGGGCTCAAGTACTAGTTTGAAGTTCCCTGTGTTGTGGAAAGACACCCGTGGGTGTGTCATTTCATATTAGCCCTCAACAATACCAGATTGGCAATAAATGAAGGAGCGGAGTTAAATATAGATAAACTCCTATGTATAGCGAGATATTGCGAGATCTCGCGAGGTCTCGAACTATGGAACTACTGAATGACATCACTCAGGGCATGTTTGTAGGTCTGAATAACGCGAGTAGTCAAGTCTATAGCCACACAAGGGGGTTAATGATTATTAGGCTTGCCAGAATTGTACAGCCAAACTTCGTTTTGCAACATAACAAAAACCCTATATACCTGTATAAGAAAAATATTTCATGATAGTGAAGACAGTATACACAGTTTGAGAGATAGTATAGTATATATAGATGGCCAGTATTGCCTTAATGTCATGCTATCAAACCTCATGTATTGTGCACAAAGTTCCTCAAGAAACTCTCAGTGTGAATAGCTCAGTACATGTAAATGTGACCACCACTATGTAGGGGCAGAAAAACTCCTGTGCTGCGATAGAAACATCTTTCGTTGTCCATCAAGTCTCATCATTTACATTGATCTATTCTGGTAGTGCTGTCTGTTGATCGCGTTTGTACTCTCAGGATAAGTTGTTGTAGCAGGGTCCACGGAATCTCGTCGTTTAGTCCCCTTTTGTCTGACTGAAGCTTATAAATCCATTGCTGTTCTTTTCTGAATAGATATCGAGGCACATCACTTATATAGCTGGGTATGTGCGGTTTTTCTAACACTGTCCATTGAAAATCCGTTTCGTGGTGTGCCTGTTCCAAAAAATGTCTGGTAAGCCTAGTATGGCTTTTCTTACACCGGAATGAGCTCTTGTGTTCCAGTATTCTTGTCTGAACACGCCGAGTGGTCATTCCTACATACCGTGTAGAACACGGGCAAGTCAGCATGTAAATCAGGTTGGTACTGTTGCAGTTACTGAAATTATTCTGCAGCCAAGGTCTATTAGTCCCTATGTCAATCTCCTTTGTATGTCTAGTCTGTGGGCATACCGAGCACGTGCCACATGGGTGGGGCCCGACCGCCGGAGGGAGATCCCAAAGGGTTTCGCCTAATTTTTTAGGAGTCTCTCTTGGGCGTGTGTGAACCAAGCGATCCCGAATGCTAGTCGACCTTTTGAATGCAAACAGAGGTTGTGCTATTGTCTCTTTCCCATGGTTCAAAAGGCGCCAGTGTCTTTTCACTATCTTTTGGATAACGTTGCTTCTGGTGTTAAAGGTGCTCACAAAAGTGAGTCTTTCCAATGGTGGTTTGACAAATGGGGCTTCGAGAAGAGCCTCTCTGTTATTATTAAGAGCTCTTTTTCTCGATTTCTTAATGAGCGGCTTGGGGTAATGTCTATGCCTCAATTGTTCACCCAGGTTGTCAGCATGTACCTCAAAGTCCTCTCTGTTAGAACAATTTCATACAAACTTTGTTGATTAGTTTACATGCTTCACACAATTCGTATTATTATATTTATGAGCAGATAACTTCATAGGAACGTATAAACATTTTCTTTTGTTTCTCCCCTGCTCCATCAACTCCCCCCTTTGGTGATTTATCACGACAAACCCATCCATATCTAAATTTTCAAGAACATGTTTCTGGTTCTTTCACCTTTTAGTCAGCTCAAACTCTAGTATCCCATGCTCTGCCTTTTAGGATCGTTTTACATCTTTTCCTTATATTCTTCTAATTCAATCTCTCCCGTCTCTCGTTCTCTCTGCTTATTTTTCTCTATTTTTATTTTTTCAGTTTTTTCAATTTTTATTTTTCTAATACATATACACACCAATCTTAACATCAATGTCATTAAAATTGCTATTGTTACTGGTATTAGTATTTCCCTATCAATGAGCTACCTATTTCTGAAAACCAGTTATTTGCAACCGAGAAACTTTTACCTAGATTCTCTAGAACACCATCAAACTCCAGTGGGACAATTTCTTTATGTAATTCAGTAATATTTTCAATGTATCTTTGAATGTTCTGACTTTTATCCGGAATTTAGGTACAACAATGTTGCACTTTCAATACTCCACAGACTCCTCCTTCTTTTGCTAATAAAATATCAAGAGCAAGTCGATTTTGCATTACCATACCTCTCATGGCAACCATTTCAGTATTTACTATCAAAAATCCTCCAGCCGTATTTGTTGACAACCGATCTACTATCGTTGACAGTTTTCAAATTTTATTTGCATTAAATAATATTACCACTGGCGGTATCAGTGCTCAAAAAATGTCACCTATTATTTCTGCAAAACTTTCCCTTCTTCTACGTGTTAGTGGCTTACCGATCTCATGAATTCCATTAGTCCCTCATCTACATGGAAAATTTTAAGAAAGAGCAGTCCTACATAACATGACCCATACCAATGGTCCAGCAACCTATAATAAGTTTTGTTTCCACATATAAAAAAAATCCCAGGAAATACCGGATCATTACCTCCCTTAAATTCCCATCTCCCTATAATTCTGTATGTGTCTTTACAATCACTTGCTCCCACAAATAGTTATCATACACAGTAATATCTCTACAAATACACAGTTTCCCTTGCTGTGGGCATCTAATCCCAATGCTATATTAGTGTCACTTTTTACATAATTTTCTTCATTAAAATTCCATGGTGGTGTTTTCATCTTACTTGCAGTTGTTTTTCTTTGGTATTTAATTTTTCTACCTTCAACCATTTCTAAAAATACTTTTTCTTCTTTTCTTAACTTACATGTTAAATTATTTCTAAAATCATATTCTATAGTCAGTTCTTTTGTTTCCAGAAAAAATTCACCCAAAACTTTAGCAGGTTTCACTTTGTTAAGTCCATGTACTACAGAAACTTTAGCAAAAATCTCGTCCTCATCAGAATCATAATATTCTAATTTGCCTGTTTTATCAAATAAACTAGCTACTACACTACAAGACATTCCTTAAGTCAAAGGAAGGTGATGATATGTAACACCTTCTGCTACTGACACAGGTAACTGCATACAAAAGTTACTGTCCTGGACATCCATTGTTTCTACATATTCATATAATAACCTTAAAAAAACATTATTTGGAAAATCATTAATTGACTCATCTCTTTGAAGCCCAGTATTATCCACCAATGTTACTTCATTCTTTGTACCCTGTTTCTTTACATTATTAGTATTATTATTAATTTCAGAAACTTGTCCTAAATTTGGTCTAAAGGGAATAACTATTGCTATTGTAACTATTGTACAATAAAACCACATTTTACACCATTTACATTTTTTTATAATGTCTCTTTTCACACTTTAAAGTATGTCCTTTAAATCAATTGTTCTTTTGCATGATTTTTCTTTTCAGTTCTCACACTTTGTCTTTTATTTTATTGGTCTTCCAGTATGAACAGTTTATTATTGTCCTTTTTACTCACAAGTTTCACTTTTTTTCTCTTGACTGCTTTCCACTTCTTCTATATCAGGCAGTGCAACATAAGTCCATTCAGGTGATTTATATTTCAGATTAGGTATCTTTATTCTTTTTGGCCTCTGCGATTGTTCTTTAATCTCTTCATTTTGATCTCCTTGGCTTGATATCTCATTCACTTGTTCCTCTTGACTTTTATTCACATTTATTAATTAAAATGTTAGTCCTTTTATTTCTTTAGGCCAATTATCTCCTTTCCTTGGTCTGTTATTTTCAGTCTCTGTTATCTCTCATCAATTTTCCAAGCACTTTTTCTTGGACTTCTCCTTAGGCTTATTTCAACTTCACTTTGATCAGATTATGTTTCAGATCTTATTTAATTTCCTCTTATCTTGAACCTTATGATCTCAGGTTCTACAACTGAAGCTTTTTATTCAACTCAGTTTCTTTTAGAGAATGTTTTTCATAGCTGGTGCTTGGAGTTTCATTCTCCTTATGAACTATTTTCATTTCACCGGTCACTTTATCAATATTTTGTCTCGCAGAGCTCTTTGTTATATTTGTAGGAGTCTTTATTTCACCTGTTTTGCTCTGTTCTTTCTCAGTTTCCAAACTGTTGTTCAATATCTCCAGATGTCGACGTACAGTTCGATCTTTAAGATCTGGGATTTCAATTGTCTCAGTCTCTGCTTCAGAGGCTGAACTTGTATCTGTTATTTCCAGATGTCGACTTACAGGTCGAGCTTCCGAATCTGGAACTCTGTTTGTTTCACTTTCTTCATCAGAATCTGAACTTGTATTTTCTTCCAGAAGTCGACTCACATGTCGATCTTCAGGTTCTGGAACCTTGATTGTATGGCTGGCATGAATCCACTTTTTCACACCTGCACACTTTACTGCTGTGGTGGTAACCAGGATGACTTGGCGTGGTTTGTCCCAATGTGGAACCAAACAGTTTCTCCTTCTGTGGATTTTGATTCGTACGCAATCTCCAGGACTCAAGCCCTGAGCTGGATGTCTTTTAAGAGTACTTGAATCAGTTCCAACCTGCTGAAACACAGAACTGACAACATCAGCCAGGCCTTTACAGTAGTCCAAAATAAGATCATCAGTTATAGTTAGCAGTTTGTTGACAGGTACAAATGCTAGTCTCATTACTCGTCCCATCAGTATTTCATGAGGATTCAAACCTGTCTTCCTGTCAGATATGCTCCTTAAGGTCATTAGGACAAGTGGTAATGCATCTGAGCCATTTGAGTCCTGTGGCTAAACACATTTTTCCAAGTCTGTTTTTCAGACCCTCCAGGATTTCACAATTTCGCGATTTGCAAAATAATCGCGAAATCGGCACTTTTGCAAAAAAGCTGCGCTTTTTACAAAAGTGGCCACAAAATCGGGTGTTGCAAGCACCTCGGGGGGGGGGGGCTGATTAGTGGTAATCGGCGTCAATTGTTAACATACTTCAGGACCTAGCGCCCCTAGTTCACATCAAAGAGATAGACCGCTGTGATAAGAGGACACGCAGGAGTCACCGGGAGCAGGAAGGGTTTCGAAACCAATAGTTTTAAACCGCTCTTAAATGGCATTGTGGACATAATCTGGGCACGTGGTAGGTCTGGTTGGATGCAGCTTGCACAAGATTCGGAGATAAGAAAGTGGTTTTGACATTTCTTTGAAGGGTGTTTTTTTTTTGTGCTTCTTGCCATGTGTCTGTTTTTGTTTTCACAGCTGTTAGACATTCAGTCTACAGAAATCATTCAAGTTTAGCAGTGCATTAATCAACCATCTTCCGCACACTTGTGGGCAGTGATTTACAGCCGCAAAAGTTTGAGGCCTACACTGAGATTACGATACTCTTCCTCTTCGCAGACGGCGTGTTTTTACAGCTTGGAGTGGTTCTGCTTCTTCTGCATCTGTTATGAACAGGTAAATGTATACCCCACGTTTCTAGTAAGCATAGTATGGACCCTTTCCGTTTAGTTGAGTACTACTAGGGATTATTCATTTTAACTTTTCTTCAGACGTATTTACATCGTGGTTGTGTTCTTGACGTTCGGCGTATTTGGCACCAAACATTTCACTCTTTCAGTATGGCATTATTGAAGGGCTTGTGAGTTTTCACATGGTTGCATCTAATTCACACAGAATATTTTTTGTGAGGTTTAGCAAGTACCTGTCTCAGAATGATGTATGCTCTTGTTGACCCGTTGACCTCCCTTCCGACTTTATATAATTTCAATCAGTTTACCTTTGTGTTGCCTCTTATTTAATGTCCATCCCCATAGGCTGATAAATACAACAGAAGTTTCAAAAGAGGGCCCAAGGGATCTGGAGTTTAAAGACCCACACTTAGTTTTATCCCCAGCTCCAACTAAATATATACCATAAGAAACACAGGGGGTCTATTAGCTAACTATTAAAGCTACACTATCAATACTGAGTCGCCTAGATCTCAACGTGTGTGAATCACAAAGATGGTGAAAGAATGAAGACATAGATAAAGCGGAGCGGACTCAAACTGCAAAGGAGATCGATACATTATAGAATATTCATAAGTGGCTGACCAGTCCCAAACCGGTGATATAGGGTTTCCATCAAAAAAGACTTAATGATCAGTCATATCATCTGGCCAAACCCAGGTGTGTGAAAGGCTAGTCCCCTGATCATAGGGACTGAACCGCACAGTGTTGATATCTTAGGATTTGGTCCACCAACATTAATGAAACATCCGTAATGACTGATCTGTTGATGGTTTAAAAGAAGGTGCAACAAAACAGAAAATGTGACTTAAAATAGGATGGAATGCCCTCCTTTGTACAACTTTATTCTATGGACGTGACATGCCTCCTAATTAAAAACAGAACAGTGCAAGAAGACAGTAACAAATATCTGCCTGTAAATGGGCCAACATGTTTCTGCCTAATGGGTATCTAATCCCTCGGCATTCATCAGGGCCTCTATTCTTATACTCGTTGCACTCTTACTAGTGAACAAAAGTTCACCACGTTCACCATAAAACCAAAAAATGTTGATAAACTGAAATGGAATGGTTCAATACGGTACAACCTGTAATAACCATGTATTGTCACCCTCCGACTCACTCGCACTATAGTGAATCCTGCGAAGGAAAACACGCCAAAATTAGCAATGTATTTAATTGTATCAATTCTCAATACAATGTGTCCACCCAAATCCACCAACAATGTGTGAAAAAAGTAATATATTCCCTGCTCACCCTGACTGATGGGTGAAGCTACCTCACCACACCTGGACGCTGCTCAGGTATAGGAGGCCCCGCATTGGTATAGGGAAGAAAAGAGGAATGTCGCATAATAAAACTAAAAGTTATTAGCCTATCACTATGCATCAGACTCCTTTCTATATTTATTGCCCTATTTCCCAGACTTTAAAACTGAAGTGAGTCAATTTTAGACCCAGTGGACCAAGCACCATAGTACCCCAAAATTAATGACTCTGACATCAACTGGTATGCATCCCAGCAGTACTCTTATTCAAAGATTATGTTATACTCATTATCAAACCACCTATATAGTATAGTGGCAGTCAGTATTCTCATGCTCACTCACCTATCCGTCGGTACCTCAAGCTGTCATCTGAGGCTTGGGGGAGGCACCGACCTAAGTGTGAACTCAGTATAAATAGGCTATAGAGGATGATTTGTATAGTAACCCTCCGCCTAACTAGTATGTTGCTTGTGTGACCCCAATTTTCATTGTGAGTTGTCTTGTACTTTGTTGCATTCCCATGATGTACGGGACAGTACATTCTTTAGTGTTAGATTGTAAGCAGTGTTTATATATTGTCTCTTTTGACTCGCGCACTACTTTGCGTTCGAAAAATCGTTCGAAATACCGCGTGACCACGCGTAGAGACTGCCAGACTGCATCATCGCGGCCATCTTAGTAGTCTATACGCGATCGTCTTCTGTTTGAAATAACGCGTGAATACGCGTGAAACCACCAAACTTCATCATCGCGGCCATCTTTATAGTTCGTGCACAATCGTCCTCCGAGGTGGGGGCTCAAGTACTAGTTTGAAGTTGCCTGTGTTGGGGAAAGACACCCGTGGGTGTGTCATTTCATATTAGCCCTCAACAATACCAGATTGACAATAAATGAAGGAGCGGAGTTAAATATAGATAAACTCCTATGTATAGCGAGATATCGCGAGATCTCGCGAGATCTCGCGAGGTCTCGAACTATGGAACTACTGAATGACATCACTCAGGGCATGTTTGTAGGTCTGAATAACGCGAGTAGTCAAGTCTATAGCCACACAAGGGGGTTAATGATTATTAGGCTTGCCAGAATTGTACAGCCAAACTTCGTTTTGCAACATAACAAAAACCCTATATACCTGTATAAGAAAAATATTTCATGATAGTGAAGACAGTATACACAGTTTGAGAGATAGTATAGTATATATAGATGGCCAGTATTGCCTAAATGTCATGCTATCAAACCTCATGTATTGTGCACAAAGTTCCTCAAGAAACTCTCAGTGTGAATAGCTCAGTACATGTAAATGTGACCACCACTATGTAGGGGCAGAAACACTCCTGTGCTGCGATAGAAACATCTTTCGTTGTCCATCAAGTCTCATCATTTACATTGATCTATTCTAGTAGTGCTGTCTGTTGATCGCGTTTGTACTCTCAGGATAAGTTGTTATAGCAGGGTCCACGGAATCTCGTCGTTTAGTCCCCTTTTGTCTGACTGAAGCTTATAAATCCATTGCTGTTCTTTTCTGAATAGATATCGAGGCACATCACTTATATGGCTGGGTATGTGCGGTTTTTCTAACACTGTCCATTGAAAATCCGTTTCGTGGTGTGCCTGTTCCAAAAAATGTCTGGTAAGCCTAGTATGGCTTTTCTTACACCGGAATGAGCTCTTGTGTTCCAGTATTCTTGTCCGAACACGCCGAGTGGTCATTCCTACATACCGTGTAGAACACGGGCAAGTCAGCATGTAAATCAGGTTGGTACTGTTGCAGTTACTGAAATTATTCTGCAGCCAAGGTCTATTAGTCCCTATGTCAATCTCCTTTGTATGTCTAGTCTGTGGGCATACCGAGCACGTGCCACATGGGTGGTGCCCGACCGCCGGAGGGAGATCCCAAAGGGTTTCGCCTAATTTTTTAGGAGTCTCTCTTGGGCGTGTGTGAACCAAGCGATCCCGAATGCTAGTCGACCTTTTGAATGCAAACAGAGGTTGTGCTATTGTCTCTTTCCCGTGGTTCAAAAGGCGCCAGTGTCTTTTCTCTATCTTTTGGATAACGTTGCTTCTGGTGTTAAAGGTGCTCACAAAAGTGAGTCTTTCCAATGGTGGTTTGACAAATGGGGCTTCGAGAAGAGCCTCTCTGTTATTATTAAGAGCTCTTTTTCTCGATTTCTTAATGAGCGGCTTGGGGTAATGTCTATCCCTCAATTGTTCACCCAGGTTGTCAGCATGTACCTCAAAGTCCTCTCTGTTAGAACAATTTCATACAAACTTTGTTGATTAGTTTACATGCTTCACACAATTCGTATTATTATAGTTATGAGCAGATAACTTCATAGGAACGTATAAACATTTTATTTTGTTTCTCCCCTGCTCCATCAACTCCCCCCTTTGGTGATTTATCACGACAAACCCATCCATATCTAAATTTTCAAGAACATGTTTCTGGTTCTTTCACCTTTTAGTCAGCTCAAACTCTAGTATCCCATGCTCTGCCTTTTAGGATCGTTGTACATCTTTTCCTTATATTCTTCTAATTCAATCTCTCCCGTCTCTCGTTCTCTCTGCTTATTTTTCTCTATTTTTATTTTTTCAGTTTTTTCAATTTTTATTTTTCTAATACATATACACACCAATCTTAACATCAATGTCATTAAAATTGCTATTGTTACTGGTATTAGTATTTCCCTATCAATGAGCTACCTATTTCTGAAAACCAGTTATTTGCAACCGAGAAACTTTTACCTAGATTCTCTAGAACACCATCAAACTCCAGTGGGACAATTTCTTTATGTAATTCAGTAATATTTTCAATGTATCTTTGAATGTTCTGACTTTTATCCGGAATTTAGGTACAACAATGTTGCACTTTCAATACTCCACAGACTCCTCCTTCTTTTGCTAATAAAATATCAAGAGCAAGTCGATTTTGCATTACCATACCTCTCATGGCAACCATTTCAGTATTTACTATCAAAAATCCTCCAGCCGTATTTGTTGACAACCGATCTACTATCGTTGACAGTTTTCAAATTTTATTTGCATTAAATAATATTACCACTGGCGGTATCAGTGCTCAAAAAATGTCACCTATTATTTCTGCAAAAATGTCCCTTCTTCTACGTGTTAGTGGCTTACCGATCTCATGAATTCCATTAGTCCCTCATCTACATGGAAAATTTTAAGAAAGACCAGTCCTACATAACATGACCCATACCAATGGTCCAGCAACCTATAATAAGTTTTGTTTCCACATATAAAAAAAAATCCCAGGAAATACCGGATCATTACCTCCCTTAAATTCCCATCTCCCTATAATTCTGTATGTGTTTTTACAATCACTTGCTCCCACAAATAGTTATCATACACAGTAATATCTCTACAAATACACAGTTTCCCTTGCTGTGGGCATCTAATCCCAATGCTATATTAGTGTCACTTTTTACATAATTTTCTTCATTTAAATTCCATGGGGGTGTTTTCATTTTACTTGCAGTTGTTTTTCTTTGGTATTTAATTTTTCTACCTTCAACCATTTCTAAAAATACTTTTTCTTCTTTTCTTAACTTACATGTTAAATTATTTCTAAAATCATATTCTATAGTCAGTTCTTTTGTTTCCAGAAAAAATTCACCCAAAACTTTAGCAGGTTTCACTTTGTTAAGTCCAAGTACTACAGAAACTTTAGCAAAAATCTCGTCCTCATCAGAATCATAATATTCTAATTTGCCTGTTTTATCAAATAAACTAGCTACTACACTACAAGACATTCCTTAAGTCAAAGGAAGGTGATGATATGTAACACCTTCTGCTACTGACACAGGTAACTGCATACAAAAGTAACTGTCCTGGACATCCATTGTTTCTACATATTCATATAATAACCTTAAAAAAACATTATTTGGAAAATCATTAATTGACTCATCTCTTTGAAGCCCAGTATTATCCACCAATGTTACTTCATTCTTTGTACCCTGTTTCTTTACATTATTAGTATTATTATTCATTTCAGAAACATGTGCTAAATTTGGTCTAAAGGGAATAACTATTGCTATTGTAACTATTGTACAATAAAACCACATTTTACACCATTTACATTTTTTTATAATGTCTCTTTTCACACTTTAAAGTATGTCCTTTAAATCAATTGTTCTTTTGCATGATTTTTCTTTTCAGTTCTCACACTTTGTCTTTTATTTTATTGGTCTTCCAGTATGAACAGTTTATTATTGTCCTTTTTACTCACAAGTTTCACTTTTTTTCTCTTGACTGCTTTCCACTCCTTCTATATCAGGCAGTGCAACATAAGTCCATTCAGGTGATTTATATTTCAGATTAGGTATCTTTATTCTTTTTGGCCTCTGCGATTGTTCTTTAATCTCTTCATTTTGATCTCCTTGGCTTGATATCTCATTCACTTGTTCCTCTTGACTTTTATTTACATTTATTAATTAAAATGTTAGTCCTTTTATTTCTTTAGGCCAATTATCTCCTTTCCTTGGTCTGTTATTTTCAGTCTCTGTTATCTCTCATCAATTTTCCAAGCACTTTTTCTTGAACTTCTCCTTAGGCTTATTTCAACTTCCCTTTGATCAGATTATGTTTCAGATCTTATTTAATTTCCTCTTATCTTGAACCTTATGATCTCAGGTTCTACAACTGAAGCTGTTTATTCAACTCAGTTTCTTTTAGAGAATGTTTTTCATAGCTGGTGCTTGGAGTTTCATTCTCCTTATGAACTATTTTCATTTCACCGGTCACTTTATCAATATTTTGTCTCGCAGAGCTCTTTGTTATATTTGTAGGAGTCTTTATTTCACCTGTTTTGCTCTGTTCTTTCTCAGTTTCCAAACTGTTGTTCAATATCTCCAGATGTCGACGTACAGTTCGATCTTTAAGATCTGGGATTTCAATTGTCTCAGTCTCTGCTTCAGAGGCTGAACTTAGATCTGTTATTTCCAGATGTCGACTTACAGGTCGAGCTTCCGAATCTGGAACTCTGTTTGTTTCACTTTCTTCATCAGAATCTGAACTTGTATTTTCTTCCAGAAGTCGACTCACATGTCGATCTTCAGGTTCTGGAACCTTGATTGTATGGCTGGCATGAATCCACTTTTTCACACCTGCACACTTTACTGCTGTGGTGGTAACCAGGATGACTTGGCGTGGTTTGTCCCAATGTGGAACCAAACAGTTTCTCCTTCTGTGGATTTTGATTCGTACGCAATCGCCAGGACTCAAGCCCTGAGCTGGATGTCTTTTAAGAGTACTTGAATCAGTTCCAACCTGCTGAAACACAGAACTGACAACATCAGCCAGGCCTTTACAGTAGTCCAAAATAAGATCATCAGTTATAGTTAGCAGTTTGTTGACAGGTACAAATGCTAGTCTCATTACTCGTCCCATCAGTATTTCATGAGGACTCAAACCTATCTTCCTGTCAGATATGCTCCTTAAGGTCATTAGGACAAGTGGTAATGCATCTGAGCCATTTGAGTCCTGTGGCTAAACACATTTTTCCAAGTCTGTTTTTCAGACCCTCCAGGATTTCACAGTTTCGCGATTTGCAAAATAATCGCGAAATCGGCACTTTTGCAAAAAAGCTGCGCTTTTTACAAAAGTGCCCACGAAATCGGGTGTTGCAAGCACCTCGGGGGGGGGGCTGATTAGTGGTAATCGGCGTCAATTGTTAACATACTTCAGGACCTAGCGCCCCTAGTTCACATCAAAGAGATAGACCGCTGTGATAAGAGGACACGCAGGAGTCACCGGGAGCAGGAAGGGTTTCGAAACCAATAGTTTTAAACCGCTCTTAAATGGCATTGTGGACATAATCTGGGCACGTGGTAGGTCTGGTTGGATGCAGCTTGCACAAGATTCGGAGATAAGAAAGTGGTTTTGACATTTCTTTGAAGGGTGTTTTTTTTTTGTGCTTCTTGCCATGTGTCTGTTTTTGTTTTCACAGCTGTTAGACATTCAGTCTACAGAAATCATTCAAGTTTAGCAGTGCATTAATCAACCATCTTCCGCACACTTGTGGGCAGTGATTTACAGCCCCAAAAGTTTGAGGCCTACACTGAGATTACGATACTCTTCCTCTTCGCAGACGGCGTGTTTTTACAGCTTGGAGTGGTTCTGCTTCTTCTGCATCTGCTATGAACAGGTAAATGTATACCCCACGTTTCTAGTAAGCATAGTATGGACCCTTTCCGTTTAGTTGAGTACTGCTAGGGATTATTCATTTTAACTTTTCTTCAGACGTATTTACATCGTGGTTGTGTTCTTGACGTTCGGCGTATTTGGCACCAAACATTTCACTCTTTCAGTATGGCATTATTGAAGGGCTTGTGAGTTTTCACATGGTTGCATCTAATTCATACAGAATATTTTTTGCGAGGTTTAGCAAGTACCTGTCTCAGAATGATGTATGCTCTTGTTGACCCGTTGACCTCCCTTCCGACTTTATATAATTTCAATCAGTTTACCTTTGTGTTGCCTCTTATTTAATGTCCATCCCCATAGGCTGATAAATACAACAGAAGTTTCAAAAGAGGGTCCAAGGGATATGGAGTTTAAAGACCCACACCTGGTTTTATCCCCAGCTCCAACTAAATATATACCATAAGAAACACAGGGGGTCTATTAGCTAACTATTAAAGCTACACTATCAATACTGAGTCCCCTAGATCTCAACGTGTGTGAATCACAAAGATGGTGAAAGAATGAAGACATAGATAAAGCGGAGCGGACTCAAACTGCTGATATAGGGTTTCCATCAAAGAAGACTTAATGATCAGTCATATCATCTGGCCAAACCCAGGTGTGTGAAAGGCTAGTCCCCTGATCATAGGGACTGAACCGCACAGTATTGATATCTTAGGATTTGGTCCACCAACATTAATGAAACATCCGTAATGACTGATCTGTTGATGGTTTGAAAGAAGGTGCAACAAAACAGAAAATGTGACTTAAAATAGGATGGAATGCCCTCCTTTGTACAACTTTATTCTATGGACGTGACATGCCGCCTAATTAAAAACAGAACAGTGCAAGAAGACAGTAACAAATATCTGCCTGTAAATGGGCCAACATGTTTCTGCCTAATGGGTATCTAATCCCTCGGCATTCATCAGGGCCTCTATTCTTATACTCGTTGCACTCTTACTAGTGAAAAAAAGTTCACCACGTTCACCATAAAACCAAAAAATGTTGATAAACTGAAATGGAATGGTTCAATACGGTACAACCTGTAATAACCATGTATTGTCACCCTCCGACTCACTCGCACTATAGTGAATCCTGCAAAGGAAAACACGCCAAAATTAGCAATGTATTTAATTGTATCAATTCTCAATACAATGTGTCCACCCAAATCCACCAACAATGTGTGAAAAACAGTAATATAATCCATGCTCACCCTGACTGATGGGTGAAGCTACCTCACCTCACCTGGACGCTGCTCAGGTATAGGAGGCCCCGCACTGATATAGGGAAGAAAAGAGGAATGTCGCATAATAAAACTAAAAGTTATTAGCCTATCACTATGCATCAGACTCCTTTCTATATTTATTGCCCTATTTCCCAGACTTTAAAACTGAAGTGAGTCAATTTTAGACCCAGTGGACCAAGCACCATAGTACCCCAAAATTAATGACTCTGACATCAACTGGTATGCATCCCAGCAGTACTCTTATTCAAAGATTATGTTATACTCATTATCAAACCACCTATATAGTATAGTGGCAGTCAGTATTCTCATGCTCACTCACCTATCCGTCGGTGCCTCAAGCTGTCATCTGAGGCTTGGGGGAGGCACCGACCTAAGTGTGAACTCAGTATAAATAGGCTATAGAGGATGATTTGTATAGTAACCCTCCGCCTAACTAGTATGTTGCTTGTGTGACCTCAATTTTCATTGTGAGTTGTCTTGTACTTTGTTGCTTTCCCATGATGTACGGGACAGTACATTCTTTAGTGTTAGATTGTAAGCAGTGTTTATATATTGTCTCTTTTGACTCGCGCACTACTTTGCGTTCGAAAAATCGTTCGAAATACCGCGTGACCACGCGTAGAGACTGCCAGACTGCATCATCGCGGCCATCTTAGTAGTCTATACGCGATCGTCTTCTGTTTGAAATAACGCGTGAATACGCGTGAAACCACCAAACTTCATCATCGCGGCCATCTTTATAGTTCGTGCACAATCGTCCTCCGAGGTGGGGGCTCAAGTACTAGTTTGAAGTTGCCTGTGTTGGGGAAAGACACCCGTGGGTGTGTCATTTCATATTAGCCCTCAACAATACCAGATTGACAATAAATGAAGGAGCGGAGTTAAATATAGATAAACTCCTATGTATAGCGAGATATCGCGAGATCTCGCGAGGTCTCGAACTATGGAACTACTGAATGACATCACTCAGGGCATTTTTGTAGGTCTGAATAACGCGAGTAGTCAAGTCTATAGCCACACAAGGTGGTTAATGATTATTAGGCTTGCCAGAATTGTACAGCCAAACTTCGTTCTGCAACATAACAAAAACCCTATATCCCCGTATAAGAAAAATATTTCATGATAGTGAAGACAGAATACACAGTTTGAGAGATAGTATAGTATATATAGATGGCCAGTATTGCCTTAATGTCATGCTATCAAACCTCATGTATTGTGCACAAAGTTCCTCAAGAAACTCTCAGTGTGAATAGCTCAGTACATGTAAATGTGACCACCACTATGTAGGGTCAGAAACACTCCTGTGCTGCGATAGAAACATCTTTCGTTGTCCATCAAGTCTCATCATTTACATTGATCTATTCTAGTAGTGCTATCTGTTGATCGCGTTTGTACTCTCAGGATAAGTTGTTATAGCAGGGTCCACGGAATCTCGTCGTTTAGTCCCCTTTTGTCTGACTGAAGCTTATAAATCCATTGCTGTTCTTTTCAGAATAGATATCGAGGCACATCACTTATATGGCTGGGTATGTGCGGTTTTTATAACACTGTCCATTGAAAATCCGTTTCGTGGTGTGCCTGTTCCAAAAAATGTCTGGTAAGCCTAGTATGGTTTTTCTTACACCGGAATGAGCTCTTGTGTTCCAGTATTCTTGTCCGAACACGCCGAGTGGTCATTCCTACATACCGTGTAGAACACGGGCAAGTCAGCATGTAAATCAGGTTGGTACTGTTGCAGTTACTGAAATTATTCTGCAGCCAAGGTCTACTAGTCCCTATGTCAATCTCCTTTGTATGTCTAGTCTGTGGGCATACCGAGCACGTGCCACATGGGTGGTGCCCGACCGCCGGAGGGAGATCCCAAAGGGTTTCGCCTAATTTTTTAGGAGTCTCTCTTGGGCGTGTGTGAACCAAGCGATCTCGAATGCTAGTCGACCTTTTGAATGCAAACAGAGGTTGTGCTATTGTCTCTTTCCCGTGGTTCAAAAGGCGCCAGTGTCTTTTCACTATCTTTTGGATAACGTTGCTTCTGGTGTTAAAGGTGCTCACAAAAGTGAGTCTTTCCAATGGTGGTTTGACAAATGGGGCTTCAAGAAGAGCCTCTCTGTTATTATTAAGAGCTCTTTTTCTCGATTTCTTAATGAGCGGCTTGGGGAAATGTCTATCCCTCAATTGTTCACCCAGGTTGTCAGCATGTACCTCAAAGTCCTCTCTGTTAGAACAATTTCTACGAACAGGTAGGAATTGACCATACAGTAAATTTTGGCGCAGGGACTTTGGGTGATAGCTCTCATACAGGAGAAGTGAGTTTCGCGCCATTGGTTTCCTGTAGAGTTCACTCTGCAAGCCTGCAGGAGTGGCATAGATTGACAAATCAAGGAAAGCTATTCTGTCTCTGTTGACTTCCATAGTGAATTTCAGGAACTGGTTTTTGCTATTTAACCATTGATGGAATTTATTGGCTGAGTCCAGCGTTCCCCTCCACACCACCAGAACATCATCAATATAACGTTTCCACCACCTGATAGAGGTGTGGAAGGGGTTTATGGGGGTTAACACGTGTTGTTGTTCGAACTGGTGTACATAAAGAGGCCCTGATGAATGCCGAGGGATTAGATACCCATTAGGCAGAAACATGTTGGCCCATTTACAGGCAGATATTTGTTACTGTCTTCTTGCACTATTCTGTTTTTAATTAGGAGGCATGTCACGTCCATAGAATAAAGTTGTACAAAGGAGGGCATTCCATCCTATTTTAAGTCACATTTTCTGTTTTGTTGCACCTTCTTTCAAACCATCAACAGATCAGTCATTACGGATGTTTCATTAATGTTGGTGGACCAAATCCTAAGATATCAACACTGTGCGGTTCAGTCCCTATGATCAGGGGACTAGCCTTTCACACACCTGGGTTTGGCCAGATGATATGACTGATCATTAAGTCTTTTTTGATGGAAACCCTATATCACCGGTTTGGGACTGGTCAGCCACTTATGAATATTCTATAATGTATCGATCTCCTTTGCAGTTTGAGTCCACACCTCTTTATCTATGTCTTCATTCTTTCAACATCTTTGTGATTCACACACGTTGAGATCTAGGTGACTCAGTATTGATAGTGTAGCTGTAATAGTTAGCTAATAGACCCCCTGTGTTTCTTATGGTATATATTTAGTTGGAGCTGGGGATAAAACCAGGTGTGGGTCTTTAAACTCCATATCCCTTGGACCCTCTTTTGAAACTTCTGTTGTATTTATCAGTATTGAGCAGCTGTCTGGCTGCGGGTCCGTGCTGTACTAAACATACTATTGATGGTTTAGAGACAGTTACTAGATCTTAGGACTGCTAAATGACACTGAGAGTGGGTTGACCACTGATTTCGGTGTTGACTAGGTTCTGGTGTCCCTGATATTTCTCTGACATAACTCTTTTAGAAACAATCATGGCAGAAATCAGTGGCCTCGCGTACGATGATGCCACATACAAATCTATTTTGGACAGCATGCCGAGTGTCCTAGATACACCTTCTACAGTCACCACAAGCATAGGAGATGATTGGGCCAAAGTTCTAGTTTTTAAAAAATCACATGCCCGGACTTTGGTCCATGGTATAGCCATGGCAGAATATTTGAGAGCTAGCTGTGCTCCACCTGGGCTAGTGGTCTCTAATGCCCCCCGACTTTTCCTACAAGATAAGGATTTTCTGAAGGACTGGTCGTTAATAGCATGGAGATGCACTAGAGACTGGCTAATACTGATCATTAGCACAGCAAAAAGAATAGCTGACACCATTCTTGTAGAAATACAGGTTTTAGAAGCAGCTATACGAACAACGATAACCCCAATCTTGTTAAAAAAACAGCAGGATGAATCGAATAAATCTTCGGGTGAGTTCCATGAAACTATCCTGCAAGCTAAACTGGACAAATTCGAGAAAGACCTAGGTAAATGGAAGCATGAACGTGTGTATCCCTACACAAGTGACACTTATACGCCTCCTGTGTTTAGGAACAACGGCAGACGTTTTGGTTCAAATTACTCTAATTCAGGGTCCGATAGCAGTGATCCAGACAACACCTACATGAGTACACCAAGTTTCCCACAACGTGGGAGGGGCAGGGGGAGCAGACCCTACTCATATGGCAACCAACAATACCAGCAGTGGTGGCCACCCAATCCCTGGGGCTTCCCCCCTAATCAACATCCCTATCACGGAGTACCACCACCGTCTCCAAATTTTCAAGGGTTTCCAAATGCCTATAACTCGCAACATTTTTTAGGGTTTGGTCCTCGCCGACCCAGAGGAAAAAGGCGAGTGGCACAAAACACGGGGGTACAATGGGAAGACCAGTCAGGCCCACACACGGGGACACGGAGTCAGACTGCCAAGAACCAGAAAGCAGGTCCATCAGGGAACCATCCCTCGTAGTGAACTTATCCTCTAAGACACTAACTATACTTGAGGAAGAAGTATTGAATAAAGGTCTAGGTTTCGTCATGACAAATCATGGGGACCCATTCACTTTTCAGTGCGAACTTAGCCAGTTTTTTAGAAAACTGAGACTTCACTATCTCTTTAAAGACAAGAACACCGAGGAAAGCCAGATGACAGTCACTAATACTGGACTGAAAAATAAATCCAGATTTCAGCCACCTTTACATACTGTTCCACCTCAGGTTCTGGCGTTCGAACAAGCTGTAGCTGATGACGTCGCTGGACTATGGGATAAGAAAATCAGGTTATAAAATAACTTGAGCAGATTAGAACAAATGACACTGAAAACACTGTCTGAAGACCAGTCAATAACCATAAAGCCCGCAGACAAGGGCGGCTCTATAGTTATTTTGAACACTACGGATTATCAAAATGAGTGTTACAGACAACTTGATAACAGACAAGCATATTCCCTTCTGACTGCAGATCCCACGGATGACATCACTAAGCAGATACAGCATCTAGTTGAAGAGACACTCTCTGAGGGTTGGATCACTCAGAATGAGTCAACATATTTGGTCTCCAAACATCCGATAACACCTTACTTTTACCTACTGCCAAAGGTACATAAGCCACAGAGGCCACCGCCCGGTAGGCCTATTATATCTGGCATAGGGTCGGTATTGGAGCCGCTATCAACTTTTGTTGACCATTTCCTGCGGCCAATTGTACAACAGATGCCTACATACTTGCAGGATACCAAAGATGTGCTGAGAGTCTTACCACAAATAGACTTTGACATAGAAAGAGACCTGTTGGTCTCTTTAGACGTAGAATCTCTGTACACTTCTATCCCTCAGGATGAGACTCTAGAAGTTGTAACATCCATCCTGAGGGATAGTATAGGGGACACTATTACACCAGTACCCTTCATTATGGCCTTAGCGACTCTGGCCATTAAAAGTAATTTTTTCAGACACGAAGACAAGCTGTTCGTATGGGCAGCGTTTTTGCGCCAAGTCTGGCGAACCTTTATGTACACCAGTTCGAACAACAACACGTGTTAACCCCCACCAACCCCTTCCACACCTCTATCAGGTGGTGGAAACGTTATATTGATGACGTTCTGGTGGTGTGGAGGGGAACGCTGGACTCAGCCAATAAATTCTATCAATGGTTAAATAGCAAAAACCAGTTCCTGAAATTCACTATGGAAGCCAACAGAGGCAGAATAGCTTTCCTTGATTTGTCAATCTATGCCACTCCTGCAGGCTTGCAGAGTGAACTCTAAAGGAAACCAATGGCGCGAAACTCACTTCTCCTGTATGAGAGCTATCATCCAAAGTCCCTGCGCCAAAATTTACTGTATGGTCAATTCCTACGTGTTCGTAGAAATTGTTCTAACAGAGAGGACTTTGAGGTACATGCTGACAACCTGGGTGAACAATTGAGGGATAGACATTACCCCAAGCCACTCATTAAGAAATCGAGAAAAAGAGCTCTTAATAATAACAGAGAGGCTCTTCTCGAAGCCCCATTTGTCAAACCACCATTGGAAAGACTCACTTTTGTGAGCACCTTTAACACCAGAAGCAACGTTATCCAAAAGATAGTGAAAAGACACTGGCACCTTTTGAACCACGGGAAAGAGACAATAGCACAACCTCTGTTTGCATTCAAAAGGGCGACTAGCATTCGGGATCGCTTGGTTCACACACGCCCAAGAGAGACTACTAAAAAATTAGGCGAAACTCTTTGGGATCTCCCTCCGGCGGTCGGGCACCACCCATGTGGCACGTGCTCGGTATGCCCACAGACTAGACATACAAAGGAGATTGACATAGGGACTAATAGAACTTGGCTGCAGAATAATTTCAGTAACTGCAACAGTACCAACCTGATTTACATGCTGACATGCCCGTGTTCTACACGGTATGTAGGAATGACCACTCGGCGTGTTCGGACAAGAATACTGGAACACAAGAGCTCATTCCGGTGTAAGAAAAGCCATACTAGGCTTACCAGACATTTTTTGGAACAGGCACACCACGAAACGGATTTTCAATGGACAGTGTTAGAAAAACCGCACATACCCAGCCATATAAGTGATGTGCCTCGATATCTATTCAGAAAAGAACAGCAATGGATTTATAAGCTTCAGTCAGACAAAAGGGGACTAAACGACGAGATTCCCTGGACCTTGCTATAACAACTTATCCTGAGAGTACAAACGCGATCAACAGACAGCACTACTAGAATAGATCAATGTAAATGATGAGACTTGATGGACAACGAAAGATGTTTCTATCGCAGCACAGGAGTGTTTCTGCCCCTACATAGTGGTGGTCACATTTACATGTACTGAGCTTATTCACACTGAGAGTTTCTTGAGGAACTTTGTGCACAATACATGAGGTTTGATAGCATGACATTAATGCAATACTGGCCATCTATATATACTATACTATCTCTCAAACTGTGTATTCTGTCTTCACTATCATGAAATATTTTTCTTATACAGGGATATAGGGTTTTTGTTATGTTGCAGAACAAAGTTTGGCTGTACAATTCTGGCAAGCCTAATAATCATTAACCCCCTTGTGTGGCTATAGACTTGACTACTCGCGTTATTCAGACCTACAAACATGCCCTGAGTGATGTCATTCAGTAGTTCCATAGTTCGAGACCTCGCGAGATCTCGCGATATCTCGCTATACTGAGGTAATATAAATTTTATGGTCAAGTTATGTTCCCTAGCGCGTACCCCACCGACTCCATGTACGAGTTAAAGTGCATGTAACTTCCCTCCTGTACCAGCTATGAAGACGCAAATACATTTGCGTCCAACGTTAACTTGTCCTCTTTCAGACCCACCATGAATGGGTTGGATGGTCCGTTCCTAAGTATGCTATGCCAACGTCTTTTTGTAGTGTACTCCTACGTTTTTCAGCCCTGGCTGAAGTAGGCCCTGAATCTCTGCCACCGAGCCTCTTCTCTGGCTTCTGACTCCGAGAAATCTCTGCCCAGGCAGCCCCCGTATCCGTGAACTCTGACTTACTTCTAGCGCGGCCCTCCGTGCTCAGCTCAGCCTGCTGCCTGCCAAGATTGACTATAACCTTCGAGTTATCTGTTTCCCTCCCCGAAAATACATTCCTTCCTGCTAGCTTCAGTAAACATCCTTCCTCAGCTACAGGGCTAAAGGGCCGACCTGTCTCTATGCAAGTAATTCATAGCCTCTGTTGCCATGCTTCCATGGAAGGCCCCTTGCCCCACGCTTCTCATACAGACACCCAGGCGCTTATACACGCACTCACAGCAAGTATAGAATAGCTTCTGCCCTAGAGACCTTTCTGCCCAGATAGCTTAGTTCCTAAACATCAGATATCAGATATGATAGAAGCACAAGTTGATCTGACATGCCAGACTTCTGTCTCTTTCCGTCAGTGTAAATGTCAAGTCCCCTGCACCCCTCCAGTTACACGTCATGCAGCTGCGCGCGCATCCAAGCTTCCGATTTCTGCTGACATTGCAACATTCTGTTAGCACCACCCCTTGGTGCCACCCACTTGTGTCACCTATCAGTGACGTTTCCAGAACACACCTCTAGTTCACGCCTCTTGATTACGTACATGTGACACGTGTATATTGTTATCTTGTCTTCTCTCAGCTGTTACGCCTCTTGCACTGTTACTAATGGAATGAAATAAGTATATAAGCTATGTACTGTTAATAAAATGTAGCGCTCTATCCCTTCTGACACCCTGTGTGGTGGTCAGAACATGATATCCTGATTCCTTTATGAGGAATAAAACCCTTAGAAACTCTTACACCACGGACTCTGTTTTCCTTCATTTTGATTGAGTTATTATTGATTAAGTACCTACCTGCATAGAAATTAAGAGAGTAAATTAATTATTTACGTCATTTTGGCGCCCGAACAGGGACCCCTCCCCCACCTCACGCGCCGGTTGGCGCGTTGCATCCTGTGTCCCCTGCCATCAGTTAGATGGAACACACGTGTACTGGCAGGATTTCCTGCATCTCCCTCTGACCCACGGAGGTGACGAAGACTGCAATCAGTGCCCAGACGAGGCGGTGAGGAGTGCGGAGGATCCCGACCAGAGCCCAGCCGAAAGAAGCAAGGTCCGAGGTGTGAAGAGGCCCACCAGTTTTCCGAAGTTTTCCGAAGTTTTCCGAAGTTTTTCCGAAGTTTTCCGAAGTTCCGAGTCGAGTCCAGTCGAGTTTTCCGAGGCCTTCTGTTTTCCGTGCTTCCCGGTGAGTACCATTGCTGGGTCGTATCTAGACGGGTTTGGGTACGCAAGTCCGGTCTGCACTGTTTTTAGGCAGTGTATCTGTACTGTTTAGCAGTATATCTAGTATTCCGAATTTCTGAAATTCTGCACTGTTACAACAGTGTATCTGTACTGTTGAGCAGTACATCTAGTATAGAGGGGTAGTCATCTATGTTTTAAATGTTTTTGTAATTAATGTCGTGGTATGAATGTGATTGTTTTGTGCATTATTGTGTTTTCTTGTATAAATAGTTACAGTCGAAATTAAGTATCAAGGATCAAGCATTTCAGTATCAAGTAGGCACAATGCCGTTTTTCAACAAGTTAAAGCAGATAGGAACTAGGAAAGGGATGTTAGAGGAAGAGATTCCAATCCCCCCTAGGGACACTCCAGGTAATTTCATGTATAATAAGCATGGCATAGACGCCATCCTGTATCTAGAATTATGGTCCGATTATACCAAGCACTTAGAGGAAAGATACCGATGGCCAGTTAACGGAACATGGGATGCCGAGTGCATCATAAAGGTAGAAGAAGTATTACGGAAAAAGAAAGCCAGACAATCTCAGAAAGACGCCATAGAATTTTGGCGTAAGGAATCACGTAAACGTGCTGAAAGAGCACTCCGTAGAGAAGACAGACTTAAAGAATCAGAAAAGGCCCAAGAAAACGAATTAGTTATTGAGGGAATTCGAGTAAAATCAGAACAAATAGATCGTATCCAAAATAGCCAAGTGAACAACATGTATCTTTTGGCCGAAGGTACCCCTGACGCCATTTCAGAAATGCCGAAAAATTTGCCGTCACCATTGGTTCCAACTAAAGTAATGCACAAGACTACTAAAGACATATTCCTAAATTCCTATCTAGATGATGTAGCACCAGCTTACACCAATCTGCCTGTTCGTGCCCTGCCTACAGACAGGGACGGGGGTGGTATTCCGCCCCCAGGTCACGTTCCGCCGGTACCACAACAGACTTCTCCTGTTCCGCCAGCCCCGCCACTTCCCGTACTCAAAACTGGCCTACCGAAACCACGTTTACCTGATCCACCCAAACGACAAATTCCAGTCCAGATACAGACCCCACAGGGAGGTAATGTACAAGCGTCCGCTTCAGGAGGTGCGACCGCGGGTCCTCAGACCCCGCCACCAACTCACAGATTCAATCTCAAAGATATGCAGAGTCCTCTCACGTACAGGTCTCCCCACTCCTCTAATTCATCCCGCCTTGACGCATTAAAAGAAAACATGTCAGTCTGCAGATATGATCCAGTACCCGGAAAGGACGATTTAATGATATTGGCATCATTACGGTTAAGATCCGCTACTGATAGCTTGTTATGCTATGCAGGAATGAAGGATCGTCTAGACAGAATATATGAGTTTGTTCAAACAGGAAAGGACTCTGACAGTATTAAGGATGCCATGGAGAAACAGAAAGTTGGCATGCAAGCACTGATACTACGATTTTTTATAAATTGTCTAATAAGAGAACGAGACAGGCCCGGAACAGATCAGAGTGAATTAGACGCATTGAACAAGTGGGGTCAAAATATAGCTGATGGAAAACATGACAGACAAAATTGCATAGAGGCTATGTACAAGAAGATTAAGAAAGCAGTGATAGCAGTACACCAGAAAGAGAAAGAAAAGGCTTCCTCCGAGGAGGAAGAAGTACAGGAAGAATCCGAAAGAGATATAGGAACAATAGCATATGTAGGTAAGGGAACTTACCTTAGGAAGGGTATCCGTCCGGAGAGCAAGAGAGTTTTCTTCTCTGCCTTAACAAATCCGAATTCTGCTGAGCATCAGTTCCAGGAAACTGATAAAAGGCTTCGAGATCGAGTTGGGTACCATGTACTCAATTCTATGGATGAACAAGAACTAGCCCGATCCGCTGTATCATGGGCCGAGAATGCAGACATATATAATGATGACACAGTAGCGCAGACATTTCTGAACCTCTCCCCCGACGAACAGAAATTAGCAGGTGTATACATGATTCAGCACCTTCTTATCAAATACAGGAAACACTATTCTGATCCAGGTCCCTTACACGAGACACTAGAAGCACTACTGATGGATAGATGGAGAGGCCTAAGCACTAAATTAATTCAAATAATTCTAGAACAACGACACAGATATGATACCTTTGTAAGCTCTGAATACGTTCCCGCCCCACCTCCAGAAAGGAAAATGTACCATATGCAATGCGGGGGTGGCATTGAAAGTCAGAACCCCTTAGGAGAAGTGCACCCTGTTATGGGTGAGGATAAAACTTTGAAACGCGTGTATGTACACACGCCTCTGACTAAATTAGAACTGTTAGAAATGAAGAAACTAGTACCATGCCATGATAAAGACCCTGCAGGTTTTCACAGAGAGCTTAAAGACATGTTACTGATGGGAGATTACACGTATGATGACATCATGAAAATGTTGAAAGTATTATTGCCTACGGGAATATTCGAGAAATTAAAGGAAAAGGAATGGGAGGTGGGAGACACAAAGATAGCATGGGCAGAAATAGAGGACGAAGAAAGAAAACGGGTTCCAGGGTTAGGCCTTGGGGACAAAACTAAAGCATTACCAGGTTTGATAGTACAGGTCCTGCCCAGATTGTTGACAACTAGAAAAGAAGATTGGGACGCAATTTCGTCCTGTAAACAGAAACAAGATGAAGATACTAGTGACTTTTATTCAAGATTCGAGAAATGTTTTATTATAAATAGTGGTCTAAAAACTAGTAGCGAGTCATATCCACACCTTTTTGTAACGAAATTAGTCGAGAACGCCCTACCATTAGTTAAAAATAGAGTATATAAAGTCGAGAGTACATGGCAAGCAAATACGCCATCCCAGATGTTACAAATGTTACAATATCACCAGAATAGAATTAGGGAAGAACAAGATCAGGAACAGAAACGTATGAAAGACACGAAAATGAAAATGTTAGTAGCTCAGACGGTCCCATCCGACAGTCACAGAAAAGGTACGACCCAGACAAGTCACACTACGGCTCCTGTTAAAGGGACATGTAACTACTGCAAGCAGCCACGTCACTACGTACACGAATGCCCAGTTCTGAAACATAACATAGCGACAGGTAAAACTAAAGAAAGACCGCATCCGCCTAGACAAGACCATAACCAGCATCAGTCTACACAGAATACACAGCCTATGCATGCATCCGCACAGACAGCACAGACCGTAGCAGTACCACAGCCACAGCCCATTGCTGCAACTCAGCAAGTTTCACAACAGATGTATCAGTATGCCCAGTCTGCTTACCCCGAATATTCCTGATATACATGAAACAGCCTAGAGAGGGAAGGTGGCTTGCCTCTTATTGAGATTCCTGTAGATCAAGAAGGTCCTTATGTACACAGTCAAGTATTGGGAAAAGACAGAAAGTTTTTAATTGACACAGGGGCAAGTCGCACTACAATAAGTCATGACGAAGTTCCAGGGGCACCCCTCTCAGGCTCACAAAATGTTTCCCTTGGTTTTTCGGGACAGCCTATTGTAAATGAAGTCTCCGAACCAGTCCCCCTGGCTGTGGGTCCATTATCACGTGTTACAGACTTATTACTCACGAAATCATGTCCAGAAAATCTATTAGGAATTAAAACATTGAAGGCTCTAGGAGCTATAATCTGCTGTTCCCCGGAGGGAGTTAGACTCTTTCTGCGGGATTTCAAGGGTCACTATGTTCTGCGTGAGTTTGACGTCAGATTGAAAAATGTACCTGATTACTTGTGGGCAAAAGGCCCAACTGATGTAGGATGTATGCACATTACACCATACCGCGTTACACTCAAGGCAGGTGTTGTATTACCCAGAATCAGACAATACAAGTTACCACCCGATGCTGTAGTGGCTTTACTGAAAATCATTGAAGAGCTCATTGCCCAAGGAGTGGTCGTCGAGACCAACTCCAATATCTGTAACTCGCCCATCATTCCGATTCTTAAACGTACAGATCCCAATGCACCGCCAGTATATCGGCTGGTGATTGATCTTCGAGAATTGAATAAATGCATTATCCCACAGTATCCTGTGGTCCCCGATATCTCATCCTTATTGACTGCTATTGATTCAGAAGCAACGTTCTTCACTGTAATTGATCTCAAGAACGCCTTCTTCAGCGTGCCTATTGATCCAGAGAGCCAATATCTCTTCGGATTCTGTTTAAATGGACGCAGTTTCAAATTTTCGCGCGCACCTCAAGGATTCACAGAAAGCCCCAGCATCTATAGTCAAGCACTGAAAAGACAACTAGATTGTATTCAAATGCCAGTTAACACCGCTTTACTGCAATACGTCGATGATCTGCTGATCACCGCACGAAGTGAGCCCGAATGTGAAAAAGCATCATTAACAGTTCTACACTTTCTGGCCGACAAGGGACACAAGGTGTCTCCTTCGAAGCTACAATTCTGTGTTCAGCAAGTTGTGTACTTGGGTCACTTGCTGTCCAAAGTGGGGAGACAGCTCACTCCCGATCGCATTCAGTTAATTGCAAATATGCCACAACCGCAGACACAAAAGGAAGTGCGGGCCTTCATAGGCCTCACCTCGTACTGCAGACAATGGATTCCCCAGTATGCATTTCTAGCCAAGCCACTCATCCAGTTAACGACACAGGAGGCAGCGATTTCGACTGCCCTCCCTTGGACTCAGGAACACACACAAGCTTTTGAAGACTTAAAGAAAGCCTTATGTCAAGCACCAGTTTTAGCGACACCATGTTACAACAAACCGTTTACACTTTTTGTTACAGAACGTGATGGTACAGCGTTGTCTGTCCTCACCCAAGACCAAGCAGGTTCACATAAGCCTTGTGCTTATTTTTCTAGTACATTGGATTCAGTAGCCCAAGCACTCCCTGCGTGCTTAAAGTCAGTAGCAGCAACAGCGTTAGCAATCAGACAGAGCGATTCAATTGTTCTAGGTCATCAGTTAACAGTACAAGTTCCACATTCTGTAGAGGTTTTGTTAAACAGAACCCAGACTCAACACTTGACTATAGCACGATTGACAGGTTATGAATTAACACTATTCCAGCCACACATAGAAATCAGACGCTGCAGTATCTTGAACCCAGCAACACTGTTACCTACAGTTATGACAGATCCAGCTCCACATGATTGTATAGAAATAATTAATGCAGTAACTAAGCCTAGACGAGACTTAACAGATGTCCCATTGACAAATCCAGACCTGACACTTTATGTGGACGGTTCATGCATGAGAACAAGTACAGGAGAATTAGTGGCCGCGTATGCCGTGACCACTGAAACTGAAGTTAAAGAAACACATCGTATTGATACACTGTCTGCTCAAGCAGCCGAGCTCATCGCTCTGACCCGAGCTTGTATTCTAGCCAAGAACAGAAATGTTAACATATATACTGATTCCAGTTATGCCTTCGGAGTTGTACACGATTTCGGAGTCCTCTGGCAAGAACGAGGTTTTCTGACTTCCCATGGGGCCAAGATACAACATGGCCCCCTCATTCAAGCACTGTTAGAAGCAATACATTTGCCCTCGGGCATATCAGTCATGAAGTGTAAGGCACATACTAAAGTCACAGATTCTGTTTCCCAGGGTAACGACCTGGCAGACCAGACAGCAAAACATAAAGCACTAACTCACACCCAGATTACTGACATAACAAAAACAATAGTACCAACAAAGTGTATGGCAGTTAGAGATCCCGCCCTAGACGTAATTGATATCCAGACACATGCTACTCCAGAGGAGATAAAGAAATGGACTGAACTAGGAGGGATTCAGACAGATCAAGGTTGGGTGACGAAGGGAAAATCTATATGGTTTCTCCCCGACTCAATGGTTCAGGTCATGATAAATACAGCACATAGCCCGGCACATCTAGGAGAGAAGGCGATGTTAGACAGTTTACAGAATCTCTGGTACAACAAACACTTACGAGCAGCAGCAAAACAGAAAGTGCGTACTTGCATGATCTGTTGTCAGTTCAATCCAGGTAAAAGCGTCCCTGTTGAGCAAGGAGGATTTCATCCTCCCGATCACCCTTTTGAAGTCCTCCAGATGGATTATATCCAGATGAATAGCTGTCGAGGTTTTAAATATGTCCTTGTAATTGTTTGTGCTCTGTCCCGTTGGACCAAAGCATACCCAGTCCCAGACTACACTGCTCCGACCACTGCCAGACAGTTGGTTCGTGAATTCTTCCCACGGTACGGTTTGCCCCGTGTCGTGTATTCAGATAACGGACAGCCGTTCTCGTCCGCGTTGATGAAACAGGTTTCCCTTTTGCTAGGATATCAGTGGAGGTTCCACTGTGTCCGACATCCCGAAGCAGCAGGCCTTGTAGAAAGGCATAATCAGACACTAAAAATCCGCCCTGCCAAGATCTGTCAGGAAAAAGGGGTCGACTGGATAGTCGCCCTGCCCGTGGCACTATTCTACATGAGAATGGTCGCCCATTCTAGATCAGGGCTATCCCCGTACGAAGTGGTCTTTGGCAGACCACCGAATATGTGGGGGACGCCCATTCCGAAGAAAATCACTGATGTTGATTGTAATATGTTGACAGATTACCTTGCCTCCTTGATGTCTGCACTCCAATCATGTCGTTCACAGGTTGCCGCAGCCTTCCCTGACAACACCGATGTAAAGGCGCATGAGGTCCGTCCTGGGGACCTGGTACTCGTCCGGAATTTCGACCGGAAAAGTCCGCTGGAGCCCCGTTGGAAGTCTCCGAAGACCGTTCTGCTCACCACCAGGACTGCAGTGAAAATCGAGGGGAGAAAGGGGTGGGTCCATACGAGTCACATCAAACTTTGCAATGAACTAAAAAACGGACTGAAACAGGACTCTGACTCGTCCACCCCCACCAAAGACTGTGCTGAAACGAAAGACTTTACCGTTACCGAACGAGAAAAGACTCCCCAAGAACTATATCGAATGAAACTCAGATTTAGCAAGTCAGACAGTTTAATTGTTTAAGTCCTCCCCTAGGTGAATCGGTTAAATAGTTTCTGACATGTATCCCCTAGATCGAGATAGAGAGAGAGAGAGAGAAGCAAAGAAACGTACATACTGCAAATCACTGCGTAGTCACTGCATAGTGACGTTGTTAATAATGTTTTTTCTAAGTATTCTAATTATTATTGCCAGCATTCTGCTACCTATATATTGGCCTATTTTCAGGCGTGAACAATCTGTTTACAATGTCTCTGCTGAGCACACTTTTAGTGAACTTCCTGCACATGAACTCTCTTACAGACTTGCGCTGCGCAACAATACATTCATTAGTATGTTACATCACTCCCATCAGACAAATAATGCTACCGACTGCTGGATATGTGGCCGACTCCCTCCCTACCAGAATTACAAGGGAGCTCTGCCCCTCTTTCCGTACCCGTTCACTCACAATGGCTCCTGTGGGGCATGGTTTAAAATAATTAATTCCTTAGATCCTGATATTGCTGTTTTCGATGGGGGCTGGGTCTGGGGAAACTTGAACTTAGTCCTGCTCAACGTCTGTTACCCTGATAAAGAGGGACTTCCCACTCGAATAGGAACTGATCTAGAAAATGAAGTATATGGATTAGGTAATTACACAATTAGCCTTATGATCCTTACTGTTGAATCCGAAGCTGCTCCAGTTCTGCCCCATATGTTAGTATTACCAGTCACAGGTGAATTATGTGTTAGCAAGAAAGGTTCAGTACACGTAGGTCATAGTAAATGCACTACTGTGGTCGAGTTCAGTGACCATGGTAAATCATCCTTTAAGGCTACCAGTCATTCCTACTTTGTTTGTGGTCATACCGCATACCTTCGTCTACCTCCAGATTGGGATGGTACCTGTTACATTGCATTCCTTCTGCCACCTGTTTTTCTAGCTCCCCCTGATTACCATAGAAATACGAATCTAGCACCGAATAGACCCAAAAGAGATATTCCCCTTGTCGACTACACAGAAACGGCATGGGAACAGTACACTGATTTCAATAAAGGATTCTTTTTCTTCCTAGGACCTGTCCAAAACAGTAAATTGATACGCAGATTAACTAGAACACTTGAAGCAGTAGTACATGAAACTGCCTCCGCCTTAGGTAACTTAACAGAGGAGCAATCTGCTATGCGGGTTGTTGTCCTTCAAAATCGTCTTGTAATTGACGTCATCTTGGCAGATAGAGGTGGAGCCTGTAAGGTCATCGGGTCAAGTTGCTGTGTTTTCATTCCACAAAATGCACCATCTGTCTATCAAGCTATTACCCGTCTGCATAAAATTGCAAATCAGATACATCAGAATCCAGGCACCTGGACTTGGTCCGGTTGGTTCTGGTTTGGGATGGAAGATCTTATCCTTCCTAGGCATTGGCCTTGTTATAGTATTCAGCTGCTGCCTGTGCCTGCAGTGTGGGCCAGCGATTTGTGGACTGTGTGCCACATCGTGCATTGAACATTCCATTTGTCTCTCAAACAGTCAAAGAAAGAAAGATGAACATATAATGTTACAAGAACAGACTGATCGATTCATGAGGATCGATATATCATGAAGGGTCCGTAGGGAACAAGGAGGGAATGAGGTAATATAAATTTTATGGTCAAGTTATGTTCCCTAGCGCGTACCCCACCGACTCCATGTACGAGTTAAAGTGCATGTAACTTCCCTCCTGTACCAGCTATGAAGACGCAAATACATTTGCGTCCAACGTTAACTTGTCCTCTTTCAGACCCACCATGAATGGGTTGGATGGTCCGTTCCTAAGTATGCTATGCCAACGTCTTTTTGTAGTGTACTCCTACGTTTTTCAGCCCTGGCTGAAGTAGGCCCTGAATCTCTGCCACCGAGCCTCTTCTCTGGCTTCTGACTCCGAGAAATCTCTGCCCAGGCAGCCCCCGTATCCGTGAACTCTGACTTACTTCTAGCGCGGCCCTCCGTGCTCAGCTCAGCCTGCTGCCTGCCAAGATTGACTATAACCTTCGAGTTATCTGTTTCCCTCCCCGAAAATACATTCCTTCCTGCTAGCTTCAGTAAACATCCTTCCTCAGCTACAGGGCTAAAGGGCCGACCTGTCTCTATGCAAGTAATTCATAGCCTCTGTTGCCATGCTTCCATGGAAGGCCCCTTGCCCCACGCTTCTCATACAGACACCCAGGCGCTTATACACGCACTCACAGCAAGTATAGAATAGCTTCTGCCCTAGAGACCTTTCTGCCCAGATAGCTTAGTTCCTAAACATCAGATATCAGATATGATAGAAGCACAAGTTGATCTGACATGCCAGACTTCTGTCTCTTTCCGTCAGTGTAAATGTCAAGTCCCCTGCACCCCTCCAGTTACACGTCATGCAGCTGCGCGCGCATCCAAGCTTCCGATTTCTGCTGACATTGCAACATTCTGTTAGCACCACCCCTTGGTGCCACCCACTTGTGTCACCTATCAGTGACGTTTCCAGAACACACCTCTAGTTCACGCCTCTTGATTACGTACATGTGACACGTGTATATTGTTATCTTGTCTTCTCTCAGCTGTTACGCCTCTTGCACTGTTACTAATGGAATGAAATAAGTATATAAGCTATGTACTGTTAATAAAATGTAGCGCTCTATCCCTTCTGACACCCTGTGTGGTGGTCAGAACATGATATCCTGATTCCTTTATGAGGAATAAAACCCTTAGAAACTCTTACACCACGGACTCTGTTTTCCTTCATTTTGATTGAGTTATTATTGATTAAGTACCTACCTGCATAGAAATTAAGAGAGTAAATTAATTATTTACGTCAATACATAGGAGTTTATCTATATTTAACTCCGCTCCTTCATTTATTGTCAATCTGGTATTGTTGAGGGCTAATATGAAATGACACACCCACGGGTGTCTTTCCCCAACACAGGCAACTTCAAACTAGTACTTGAGCCCCCACCTCGGAGGACGATTGTGCACGAACTATAAAGATGGCCGCGATGATGAAGTTTGGTGGTTTCACGCGTATTCACGCGTTATTTCAAACAGAAGACGATCGCGTATAGACTACTGAGATGGCCGCGATGATGCAGTCTGGCAGTCTCTACGCGTGGTCACGCGGTATTTCGAACGATTTTTCGAAAGCAAAGTAGTGCGCGCGTCAAAAGAGACAATATATAAACACTGCTTACAATCTAACACTAAAGAATGTACTGTCCCGTACATCATGGGAATGCAACAAAGTACAAGACAACTCACAATGAAAATTGGGGTCACACAAGCAACATACTAGTTAGGCGGAGGGTTACTATACAAATCATCCTCTATAACCTATTTATACTGAGCTCACACTTAGGTCGGTGCCTCCCCCAAGCCTCAGATGACAGCTTGAGGCACCGACGGATAGGTGAGTGAGCATGAGAATACTGACTGCCACTATACTATATAGGTGGTTTGATAATGAGTATAACATAATCTTTGAATAAGAGTACTGCTGGGATGCATACCAGTTGATGTCAGAGTCATTAATTTTGGGGTACTATGGTGCTTGGTCCACTGGGTCTAAAATTGACTCACTTCAGTTTTAAAGTCTGGGAAATAGGGCAAAAATATAGAAAGGAGTCTGATGCATAGTGATAGGCTAATAACTTTTAGTTTTATTATGCGACATTCCTCTTTTCTTCCCTATACCTGTGCGGTTTTAAGTCACATTTTCTGTTTTGTTGCACCTTCTTTCAAACCATCAACAGATCAGTCATTACGGATGTTTCATTAATGTTGGTGGACCAAATCCTAAGATATCAACACTGTGCGGTTCAGTCCTTATGATCAGGGGACTAGCCTTTCACACACCTGGGTTTGGCCAGATGATATGACTGGTCATTAAGTCTTTTTTGATGGAAACCCTATATCACCGGTTTGGGACTGGTCAGCCACTTATGAATATTCTATAATGTAACGATCTCCTTTGCAGCTTGAGTCCACTCCTCTTTATCTATGTCTTCATTCTTTCACCATCTTTGTGATTCACACACATTGAGATCTAGGCGACTCAGTATTGATAGTGTAGCTTTAATAGTTAGCTAATGGACCCCCTGTGTTTCTTATGGTATATATTTAGTTGGAGCTGGGGATAAAACCAGGTGTGGGTCTTTAAACTCCTTATCCCTTGGACCCTCTTTTGAAACTTCTGTTGTATTTATCAGTATCGAGCAGCTGTCTGGCTGCGGGTCCGTGCTGTACTACCATACTATTGATGGTTTAGAGACAGTTACTAGATCTTAGGACTGCTAAATGACACTGAGAGTGGGTTGACCACGGATTTCGGTGTTGACTAGGTTCTGGTGTCCCTGATATTTCTCTGACATAACTCTTTTAGAATCAATCATGGCAGAAATCAGTGGCCTCGCGTACGATGATGCCACATACAAATCTATTTTGGACAGCATGCCGAGTGTCCTAGATACACCTTCTACAGTAACCACAAGCATAGGAGATGATTGGGCCAAAGTTCTAGTTTTAAAAAAATCACATGCCCGGACTTTGGTCCATGGTATAGCCATGGCAGAATATTTGAGAGTTAGCTGTGCTCCACCTGGGCTAGTGGTCTCTAATGCCCCCCGACTTTTCCTACAAGATAAGGATTTTCTGAAGGACTGGTCGTTAATAGCATGGAGATGCACTAGAGACTGGCTAATACTGATCATTAGCACAGCAAAAAGAATAGCTGACACCATTCTTGTAGAAATACAGGTTTTAGAAGCAGCTATACAAACAACGATAACCCCAATCTTGTTCAAAAAACAGCAGGATGAATCGAATAAATCTTCGGGTGAGTTCCATGAAACTATCCTGCAAGCTAAAATGGACAAATTCAAGAAAGACCTAGGTAAATGGAAGCATGAACGTGTGTATCCCTATACAAGTGACACTTATACACCTCCTGTGTTTAGGAACAACGGCAGACGTTTTGGTTCAAATTACTCTAGTTCAGGGTCCGATAGCAGTGATCCAGACAACACCTACATGAGTACACCAAGTTTCCCACAACGTGGGAGGGGCAGGGGGAGCAGACCCTACTCATATGGCAACCAACAATACCAGCAGTGGTGGCCACCCAATCCCTGGGGCTTCCCCCCTAATCAACATCCCTATCCCGGAGTACCACCACCGCCTCCAAATTTTCAAGGGTTTCCAAATGCCTATAACTTGCAACATTTTTTAGGGTTTGGTCCTCGCCGACCCAGAGGAAAAAGGCGAGTGGCACAAAACACGGGGGTACAATGGGAAGACCAGTCAGGCCCACACACGGGGACACGGAGTCAGACTGCCAAGAACCAGAAAGCAGGTCCATCAGGGAACCATCCCTCGTAGTGAACTTATCCTCTAAGACACTAACTATACTTGAGGAAGAAGTATTGAATAAAGGTCTAGGTTTCGTCATGACGAATCATGGGGACCCATTCACTTTTCAATGCGAACTTAGCCAGTTTTTTAGAAAACTGAGACTTCACTATCTCTTTAAAGACAAGAACACCGAGGAAAGCCAGATGACAGTCACTAATACTGGACTGAAAAATAAATCCAGATTTCAGCCACCTTTACATACTGTTCCACCTCAGGTTCTGGCGTTCGAACAAGCTGTAGCTGATGACGTCCCTGGACTATGGGATATGAAAATCAGGTCATACAATAACTTGAGCAGATTAGAACAAATGACACTGAAAACACTGTCTGAAGACCAGTCAATAACCATAAAGCCCGCAGACAAGGGCGGCTCTATAGTTATTTTGAACACTACGGATTATCAAAATGAGTGTTACAGACAACTTGATAACAGACAAGCATATTCCCTTCTGACTGCAGATCCCACGGATGACATCACTAAGCAGATACAGCATCTAGTTGAAGAGACACTCTCTGAGGGTTGGATCACTCAGAATGAGGCAACATATTTGGTCTCCAAACATCCGATAACACCTTACTTTTACCTACTGCCAAAGGTACATAAGCCACAGAGGCCACCGCCCGGTAGGCCTATTATATCTGGCATAGGGTCGGTATTGGAGCCGCTATCAACTTTTGTTGACCATTTCCTGCGGCCAATTGTACAACAGATGCCTACATACTTGCAGGATACCAAAGATGTGCTGAGAGTCTTACCACAAATAGACTTTGACATAGAAAGAGACCTGTTGGTCTCTTTAGACGTAGAATCTCTGTACACTTCTATCCCTCAGGATGAGACTCTAGAAGTTGTAACATCCATCCTGAGGGATAGTATAGGGGACACTATTACACCAGTACCCTTCATTATGGCCTTAGCGACTCTGGCCATTAAAAGTAATTTTTTCAGACACGAAGACAAGCTGTTTCTCCAGATCTCTGGAACAAGTATGGGCAGCGTTTTTGCGCCAAGTCTGGCGAACCTTTATGTACACCAGTTCGAACAACAACACGTGTTAACCCCCACCAACCCCTTCCACACCTCTATCAGGTGGTGGAAACGTTATATTGATGACGTTCTGGTGGTGTGGAGGGGAACGCTGGACTCAGCCAATAAATTCTATCAATGGTTAAATAGCAAAAACCAGTTCCTGAAATTCACTATGGAAGCCAACAGAGGCAGAATAGCTTTCCTTGATTTGTCAATCTATGCCACTCCTGCAGGCTTGCAGAGTGAACTCTAAAGGAAACCAATGGCGCGAAACTCACTTCTCCTGTATGAGAGCTATCATCCAAAGTCCCTGCGCCAAAATTTACTGTATGGTCAATTCCTACGTGTTCGTAGAAATTGTTCTAACAGAGAGGACTTTGAGGTACATGCTGACAACCTGGGTGAACAATTGAGGGATAGACATTACCCCAAGCCACTCATTAAGAAATCGAGAAAAAGAGCTCTTAATAATAACAGAGAGGCTCTTCTCGAAGCCCCATTTGTCAAACCACCATTGGAAAGACTCACTTTTGTGAGCACCTTTAACACCAGAAGCAACGTTATCCAAAAGATAGTGAAAAGACACTGGCACCTTTTGAACCACGGGAAAGAGACAATAGCACAACCTCTGTTTGCATTCAAAAGGGCGACTAGCATTCGGGATCGCTTGGTTCACACACGCCCAAGAGAGACTCCTAAAAAATTAGGCGAAACCCTTTGGGATCTCCCTCCGGCGGTCGGGCACCACCCATGTGGCACGTGCTCGGTATGCCCACAGACTAGACATACAAAGGAGATTGACATAGGGACTAATAGAACTTGGCTGCAGAATAATTTCAGTAACTGCAACAGTACCAACCTGATTTACATGCTGACTTGCCCGTGTTCTACACGGTATGTAGGAATGACCACTCGGCGTGTTCGGACAAGAATACTGGAACACAAGAGCTCATTCCGGTGTAAGAAAAGCCATACTAGGCTTACCAGACATTTTTTGGAACAGGCACACCACGAAACGGATTTTCAATGGACAGTGTTAGAAAAACCGCACATACCCAGCCATATAAGTGATGTGCCTCGATATCTATTCAGAAAAGAACAGCAATGGATTTATAAGCTTCAGTCAGACAAAAGGGGACTAAACGACGAGATTCCCTGGACCTTGCTATAACAACTTATCCTGAGAGTACAAACGCGATCAACAGACAGCACTACTAGAATAGATCAATGTAAATGATGAGACTTGATGGACAACGAAAGATGTTTCTATCGCAGCACAGGAGTGTTTCTGCCCCTACATAGTGGTGGTCACATTTACATGTACTGAGCTTATTCACACTGAGAGTTTCTTGAGGAACTTTGTGCACAATACATGAGGTTTGATAGCATGACATTAAGGCAATACTGGCCATCTATATATACTATACTATCTCTCAAACTGTGTATTCTGTCTTCACTATCATGAAATATTTTTCTTATACAGGGATATAGGGTTTTTGTTATGTTGCAGAACGAAGTTTGGCTGTACAATTCTGGCAAGCCTAATAATCATTAACCCCCTTGTGTGGCTATAGACTTGACTACTCGCGTTATTCAGACCTACAAACATGCCCTGAGTGATGTCATTCAGTAGTTCCATAGTTCGAGACCTCGCGAGATCTCGCGATATCTCGCTATACATAGGAGTTTATCTATATTTAACTCCGCTCCTTCATTTATTGTCAATCTGGTATTGTTGAGGGCTAATATGAAATGACACACCCACGGGTGTCTTTCCCCAACACAGGCAACTTCAAACTAGTACTTGAGCCCCCACCTCGGAGGACGATTGTGCACGAACTATAAAGATGGCCGCGATGATGAAGTTTGGTGGTTTCACGCGTATTCACGGGTTATTTCAAACAGAAGACGATCGCGTATAGACTACTGAGATGGCCGCGATGATGCAGTCTGGCAGTCTCTACGCGTGGTCACGCGGTATTTCGAACGATTTTTCAAAAGCAAAGTAGTGCGCGAGTCAAAAGAGACAATATATAAACACTGCTTACAATCTAACACTAAAGAATGTACTGTCCCGTACATCATGGGAATGCAACAAAGTACAAGACAACTCACAATGAAAATTGGGGTCACACAAGCAACATACTAGTTAGGCGGAGGGTTACTATACAAATCATCCTCTATAACCTATTTATACTGAGCTCACACTTAGGTCGGTGCCTCCCCCAAGCCTCAGATGACAGCTTGAGGCACCGACGGATAGGTGAGTGAGCATGAGAATACTGACTGCCACTATACTATATAGGTGGTTTGATAATGAGTATAACATAATCTTTGAATAAGAGTACTGCTGGGATGCATACCAGTTGATGTCAGAGTCATTAATTTTGGGGTACTATGGTGCTTGGTCCACTGGGTCTAAAATTGACTCACTTCAGTTTTAAAGTCTGGGAAATAGGGCAAAAATATAGAAAGGAGTCTGATGCATAGTGATAGGCTAATAACTTTTAGTTTTATTATGCGACATTCCTCTTTTCTTCCCTATACATGTGCGGTTTTAAGTCACATTTTCTGTTTTGTTGCACCTTCTTTCAAACCATCAACAGATCAGTCATTACGGATGTTTCATTAATGTTGGTGGACCAAATCCTAAGATATCAACACTGTGCGGTTCAGTCCCTATGATCAGGGGACTAGCCTTTCACACACCTGGGTTTGGCCAGATGATATGACTGGTCATTAAGTCTTTTTTGATGGAAACCCTATATCACCGGTTTGGGACTGGTCAGCCACTTATGAATATTCTATAATGTATCGATCTCCTTTGCAGCTTGAGTCCACTCCTCTTTATCTATGTCTTCATTCTTTCACCATCTTTGTGATTCACACACATTGAGATCTAGGCGACTCAGTATTGATAGTGTAGCTTTAATAGTTAGCTAATGGACCCCCTGTGTTTCTTATGGTATATATTTAGTTGGAGCTGGGGATAAAACCAGGTGTGGGTCTTTAAACTCCTTATCCCTTGGACCCTCTTTTGAAACTTCTGTTGTATTTATCAGTATCGAGCAGCTGTCTGGCTGCGGGTCCGTGCTGTACTACCATACTATTGATGGTTTAGAGACAGTTACTAGATCTTAGGACTGCTAAATGACACTGAGAGTGGGTTGACCACGGATTTCGGTGTTGACTAGGTTCTGGTGTCCCTGATATTTCTCTGACATAACTCTTTTAGAATAAATCATGGCAGAAATCAGTGGCCTCGCGTACGATGATGCCACATACAAATCTATTTTGGACAGCATGCCGAGTGTCCTAGATACACCTTCTACAGTCACCACAAGCATAGGAGATGATTGGGCCAAAGTTCTAGTTTTAAAAAAATCACATGCCCGGACTTTGGTCCATGGTATAGCCATGGCAGAATATTTGAGAGTTAGCTGTGCTCCACCTGGGCTAGTGGTCTCTAATGCCCCCCGACTTTTCCTACAAGATAAGGATTTTCTGAAGGACTGGTCGTTAATAGCATGGAGATGCACTAGAGACTGGCTAATACTGATCATTAGCACAGCAAAAAGAATAGCTGACACCATTCTTGTAGAAATACAGGTTTTAGAAGCAGCTATACAAACAACGATAACCCCAATCTTGTTCAAAAAACAGCAGGATGAATCGAATAAATCTTCGGGTGAGTTCCATGAAACTATCCTGCAAGCTAAAATGGACAAATTCAAGAAAGACCTAGGTAAATGGAAGCATGAACGTGTGTATCCCTATACAAGTGACACTTATACACCTCCTGTGTTTAGGAACAACGGCAGACGTTTTGGTTCAAATTACTCTAGTTCAGGGTCCGATAGCAGTGATCCAGACAACACCTACATGAGTACACCAAGTTTCCCACAACGTGGGAGGGGCAGGGGGAGCAGACCCTACTCATATGGCAACCAACAATACCAGCAGTGGTGGCCACCCAATCCCTGGGGCTTCCCCCCTAATCAACATCCCTATCCCGGAGTACCACCACCGCCTCCAAATTTTCAAGGGTTTCCAAATGCCTATAACTTGGAACATTTTTTAGGGTTTGGTCCTCGCCGACCCAGAGGAAAAAGGCGAGTGGCACAAAACACGGGGGTACAATGGGAAGACCAGTCAGGCCCACACACGGGGACACGGAGTCAGACTGCCAAGAACCAGAAAGCAGGTCCATCAGGGAACCATCCCTCGTAGTGAACTTATCCTCTAAGACACTAACTATACTTGAGGAAGAAGTATTGAATAAAGGTCTAGGTTTCGTCATGACGAATCATGGGGACCCATTCACTTTTCAATGCGAACTTAGCCAGTTTTTTAGAAAACTGAGACTTCACTATCTCTTTAAAGACAAGAACACCGAGGAAAGCCAGATGACAGTCACTAATACTGGACTGAAAAATAAATCCAGATTTCAGCCACCTTTACATACTGTTCCACCTCAGGTTCTGGCGTTCGAACAAGCTGTAGCTGATGACGTCCCTGGACTATGGGATATGAAAATCAGGTCATACAATAACTTGAGCAGATTAGAACAAATGACACTGAAAACACTGTCTGAAGACCAGTCAATAACCATAAAGCCCGCAGACAAGGGCGGCTCTATAGTTATTTTGAACACTACGGATTATCAAAATGAGTGTTACAGACAACTTGATAACAGACAAGCATATTCCCTTCTGACTGCAGATCCCACGGAGGACATCACTAAGCATATACAGCATCTAGTTGATGAGGCACTCTCTGAGGGTTGGATCACTCAGAATGAGGCAACATATTTGGTCTCCAAACATCCGATAACACCTTACTTTTACCTACTGCCAAAGGTACATAAGCCACAGAGGCCACCGCCCGGTAGGCCTATTATATCTGGCATAGGGTCGGTATTGGAGCCGCTATCAACTTTTGTTGACCATTTCCTGCGGCCAATTGTACAACAGATGCCTACATACTTGCAGGATACCAAAGATGTGCTGAGAGTCTTACCACAAATAGACTTTGACATAGAAAGAGACCTGTTGGTCTCTTTAGACGTAGAATCTCTGTACACTTCTATCCCTCAGGATGAGACTCTAGAAGTTGTAACATCCATCCTGAGGGATAGTATAGGGGACACTATTACACCAGTACCCTTCATTATGGCCTTAGCGACTCTGGCCATGAAAAGTAATTTTTTCAGACACGAAGACAAGCTGTTTCTCCAGATCTCTGGAACAAGTATGGGCAGCGTTTTTGCGCCAAGTCTGGCAAACCTTTATGTACACCAGTTCGAACAACAACACGTGTTAACCCCAACCAACCCCTTCCACACCTCTATCAGGTGGTGGAAACGTTATATTGATGACGTTCTGGTGGTGTGGAGGGGAACGCTGGACTCAGCCAATAAATTCCATCAATGGTTAAATAGCAAAAACCAGTTCCTGAAATTCACTATGGAAGCCAACAGACAGAATAGCTTTCCTTGATTTGTCAATCTATGCCACTCCTGCAGGCTTGCAGAGTGAACTCTACAGGAAAGCAATGGCTCGAAACTCACTTCTCCTGTATGAGAGCTATCACCCAAAGTCCCTGCGCCAAAATTTACCGTATGGTCAATTCCTACGTGTTCGTAGAAATTGTTCTACCAGAGAGGACTTTGAGGTACATGCTGACAACCTGGGTGAACAATTGAGGGATAGACATTACCCCAAGCCGCTCATTAAGAAATCGAGAAAAAGAGCTCTTAATAATAACTGAGAGGCTCTTCTCGAAGCCCCATTTGTCAAACCACCATTGTAAAGACTCACTTTTGTGAGCACCTTTAACACCAGAAGCAACGTTATCCAAAAGATAGTGAAAAGACACTGGCGCCTTTTGAACCACGGGAAAGAGACAATAGCACAACCTCTGTTTGCATTCAAAAGGGCGACTAGCATTCGGGATCGCTTGGTTCACACACACCCAAGAGAGACTCCTACAAAATTAGGCGAAACCCTTTAGGATCTCCCTCCGGCGGTCGGGCACCACCCATGTGGCACGTGCTCGGTATGCCCACAGACTAGACATACAAAGGAGATTGACATAGGGACTAATAGACCTTGGCTGCAGAATAATTTCAGTAACTGCAACAGTACCAACCTGATTTACATGCTGACTTGCCCGTGTTCTACACGGTATGTAGGAATGACCACTCGGCGTGTTCGGACAAGAATACTGGAACACAAGAGCTCATTCCGGTGTAAGAAAAGCCATACTAGGCTTACCAGACATTTTTTGGAACAGGCACACCACGAAACGGATTTTCAATGGACAGTGTTAGAAAAACCGCACATACCCAGCCATATAAGTGATGTGCCTCAATATCTATTCAGAAAAGAACAGCAATGGATTTATAAGCTTCAGTCAGACAAAAGGGGACTAAACAATGAGATTCCGTGGACCCTGCTATAACAACTTATCCTGAGAGTACAAACGCGATCAACAGACAACACTACTAGAATAGATCAATGTAAATGATGAGACTTGATGGACAACGAAAGATGTTTCTATCGCAGCACAGGAGTGTTTCTGCCCCTACATAGTGGTGGTCACATTTACATGTACTGAGCTATTCACACTGAGAGTTTCTTGAGGAACTTTGTGCACAATACATGAGGTTTGATAGCATGACATTAAGGCAATACTGGCCATCTATATATACTTTACTATCTCTCAAACTGTGTATACTGTCTTCACTATCATGAAATATTTTTCTTATACAGGGATATAGGGTTTTTGTTATGTTGCAAAACAAAGTTTGGCTGTACAATTCTGGCAAGCCTAATAATCATTAACCCCCTTGTGTGGCTATAGACTTGACTACTCGCGTTATTCAGAACTACAAACATGCCCTGAGTGATGTCATTCAGTAGTTCCATAGTTCGAGACCTCGCGAGATCTCACGATATCTCGCTATACATAGGAGTTTATCTATATTTAACTCCACTCCTTCATTTATTGTCAATCTGGTATTGTTGAGGGCTAATATGAAATGACACACCCACGGGTGTCTTTCCCCAACACAGGCAACTTCAAACTAGTACTTGAGCCCCCACCTCGGAGGACGATTGTGCACGAACTATAAAGATGGCCGCGATGATGAAGTTTGGTAGTTTCACGCGTATTCACGCGTTATTTCAAACAGAAGACGATCGCGTATAGACTACTAAGATGGCCTCGATGATGCAGTCTGGTAGTCTCTACGCGTGGTCACGCGGTATTTCGAACGATTTTTCGAACGCAAAGTAGTGCGCGAGTCAAAAGAGACAATATATAAACACTGCTTACAATCTAACACTAAAGAATGTACTGTCCCGTACATCATGGGAATGCAACAAAGTACAAGACAACTCACAATGAAAATTGGGGTCACACAAGCAACATACTAGTTAGGCGGAGGGTTACTATACAAATCATCCTCTACAACCTATTTATACTGAGTTCACACTTAGGTCGGTGCCTCCCCCAAGCCTCAGATGACAGCTTGAGGCACCGACGGATAGGTGAGTGAGCATGAGAATACTGACTGCCACTATACTATATAGGTGGTTTGATAATGAGTATAACATAATCTTTGAATAAGAGTACTGCTGGGATGCATACCAGTTGATGTCAGAGTCATTAATTTTGGGGTACTATGGTGCTTGGTCCACTGGGTCTAAAATTGACTCACTTCAGTTTTAAAGTCTGGGAAATAGGGCAATAAATATAGAAAGGAGTCTGATGCATAGTGATAGGCTAATAACTTTTAGTTTTATTATGCGACATTCCTCTTTTCTTCCCTATACCAGTGCGGGGCCTCCTATACCTGAGCAGCGTCCAGGTGAGGTGAGGTAGCTTCACCCATCAGTCAGGGTGAGCATGGAATATATTACTTTTTTCACACATTGTTGGTGGATTTGGGTGGACACATTGTATTGAGAATTGATACAATTAAATACATTGCTAATTTTGGCGTGTTTTCCTTCGCAGGATTCACTATAGTGCGAGTGAGTCGGAGGGTAACAATACATGGTTATTACAGGTTGTACCGTATTGATCCATTCCATTTCAGTTTGTCAACATTTTTTGGTTTTATGGTGAAGGTGGTGAACTTTTTTTCACTAGTAAGAGTGCAACGAGTATACGAACAGAGGCCCTGATGAATGCCGAGGGATTAGATACCCATTAGGCAGAAACATGTTGGCCCATTTACAGGCATATATTTGTTACTGTCTTCTTGCACTGTTCTGTTTTTAATTAGGAGGCATGTCACGTCCATAGAATAAAGTTGTACAAAGGAGGGCATTCCATCCTATTTTAAGTCACATTTTCTGTTTTGTTGCACCTTCTTTCAAACCATCAACAATCAGTCATTACGGATGTTTCATTAATGTTGGAGGACCAAATCCTAAGATATCAACACTGTGCGGTTCAGTCCCTATGATCAGGGGACTAGCCTTTCACACACCTGGGTTTGGCCAGATGATATGACTGATCATTAAGTCTTTTTTGATGGAAACCCAATATCATCGGTTATGGGACTGGTCAGCCACTTATGAATATTCTATAATGTATCGATCTCCTTTGCAGTTTGAGTCCACTCCTCTTTATCTATGTCTTCATTCTTTCACGATCTTTGTGATTCACACACGTTGAGATCTAGGCGACTCAGTATTGATAGTGTAGCTTTAATAGTTAGCTAATAGACCCCCTGTGTTTCTTATGGTATACATCCCCATTGGCTTAAATCAGTCTGCTCCCGTGCATTTTGCTTCTCTTATACAATGTTCATTTTCACAGGCTTTTTGCGGTCTCTGGTATTCAGAATAATAGGTATCTGGGATATTTCTTCAAATACCAGACATTATAGACAATTTAACATTATGAAGTGCCGCGTGTCATTTGTTCCTTTCAGAGCGGCGATTTTGTAGTTGAGTCGGTGATTCTTTTTTCAGCTTTAAATAAATGTATTTAGTCTGCCCTCTCTTTTCATGTAATGTTCATATTCACAGGTATTCTGCTGGAGTCCCGGTATTCATTACAGTGGGCATTTGGATCATTACCATACATCTCTTTGAAGTGGCTTATGTCCACTACGATAAACAATGGATTTAACACAGAGCTCTTGACCGGGGGTGAATGTTTGATTTGCTCTGCATTCCGTCCATCATCTTTGTGCCTTTTGCTGTCTCACAGTAAATTATTAGCCAATAGCTCACTTCTGCAGGGCCACTCTTTGTTTCTTAACAAGCCGAGTGCACTTGGCACAACATGGGCTTGCTTCCTTTTGTGCTGATTGTCTCTTTCATCAGTAATCTTTTGTTATGGTTGGCTACTTGCTCTTTACCAGTGTTTAACAGCTTTATTTAGCTCAATTTGTTTCTATCTCCAAATGGCCCTCCTACTATCACTAGGATGGCCACTAGTATTCGCTCCCTTTCATCCTTGGCAATCCCAGCCCGATATAGGGTCTTTCACTATTTTTCATTTTTACTCTTTGAGGCACTTAAGGTATTAGGGCACATGGCACAACTTGGATGTTTGCATGTCTCTCTTTGTTGTAACTTTGCCTGCTTTGGATTCTTGTCTGTTTTTTTGGTGCTGCGATCCATTGAAGCCGCTGATCAATTAGGGACTACACAGTGCCGTGAAGCAAGTCTTTGCGTTGCTCTGCATTGGGCCCTGTGCAGTCGCCGATCAGGAGCTGAGGTGTACTGAAATCAAGGTTCTGTGTTGGATTTGGTGAAGCCGCCAATGAGGAGCCACGCAGTGCTGTGATGCATGGCTCTGCATCAACCTGAGGGGGGACTGGTGAAACCCTCAGGTCAGCCGGAAGAGTACACTCTAACTTGAAGCAAGGATCCAGGACCTCAAGGACAGCCCTTGGGGTTAGGACTCACTCCCACAGAGGCAGCAGGATGAACAGCAAGCCTGTGCTTTTGTTCTAGGATTAAACTATGCTCCAAAATGTTACCACACAGGAGAATATAGCAAACAAACGCTCTTTAACACTTTAAACATGCCTATTTCAAATTGAAATACTCTGCTAAAACAGTTTTAATTGATTTAAGGTTGAAAATGAACGATTATGAGTACAATTAAGTGTCGCAAAAATGCCGCACAATTTCCATATTTGTGCTGCTAAATTTTCATATTTGTGCCACTAAATTTGCTAATCCATGCTGCTATATCCTGGGGGGTCTGGTTTTGATTGTTCCATTCACTTGTTCAACCACCCCAGAAGCGTCTGGTCTGTAGGCACAATGCAGATTCTATTGAATGTCCAGTGCCTCACATATCAATTGAATTATTTCATTCTGGAAATGACTTCCTCTGTCTGTTTCAATTGTTACTGGAAAACCAAATCGAGGAATAAGTTCCCTCAGCAACAGTTTTGCTACTGTCACTCCATCATTCCTCCTAGTCGGGTAAGCCTCCACCCAACGAGAGAATAAGCAAACAATCACCAGAATATAACGCAACCTGTTACATTGTGGCATCTCAATGAAGTCTAATTGCCTTCTAGTAAAAGGACCTCCCTCCCGTCCTATGGATCCCAGACTCACAACTGTTTTCCTTCCTGGATTCAACTGTTGGCATATAAGACATCTCTGTCAAAAGCTTTCAGCAATTATGCAAAACTTGGGGTTATATAACATTTGTTTAAATAATCTGATCATTGTATCTCTGCCAATATGTGCTTGTCCATGTTACATCCGTGCCATGCTAGAGATCATGCTATCTGGCATAACTGGTCTTTCATCTCTATAAACCCAGACTTCATCCTCCTCCCTTTGTCTACAACCTGCTGTTAACCATTTGTTTTTTTCTTCTCCACTTACTTCTTCCTGCAATTGTCTCACTACCTGCCAAGTCTCCACTATGTTAGTAAGCATCAAAGGACAAGAAACATGTTATTTTTCTCTTTCCCTGTTCATGGACGTCATGTGCATAGCACAATATTGAGCTATCGTGTCTGCAAACGTATTTCCTTCTGTGATGTAATCATCTCCATTCTATTGAGCAGCACACTTCACAACAGCAGTCATTTTAGGCTGCTGTATTGCCTCAAGCAACATTTTCACAAACTCACCATTCCTTATTGGCGGTCCCGAAGAGGTCAAATATCCTCTCTGAGACCATATCTGACCAAAATCATGTACTACTCCAAACCCGTATTGACTATCAGTCACTACGATAATTCGGACACCCTTTCCCAGCTTACAAGCTCGAATCAAAGCAATCAGCTCAGAAACTAGTGCTGAACGTATTCCCTTCAAACAGGATGCCTCCATTATAGCTGCCACTGTGCATACAGCATATGCAGCACTCAAAATCCCCTAATCAGTTCTCAAACATGATCCATCCACAAACATCACATAGTCTGAGTCTTCCAGAGGTTCATCTTTGATGTCAGGTCATGGTTTTGTACAATACTCAAGTACATCCATTTATGATCAACATCATCCTTGACTTCAACATCCAATGCATCAGGCAATAAGGTAGATGGATTTACATTTACACATCTGGAAACTGTCACATTGTCTGCACCCAAAATCACTTTTTCGTATCTAGGCAAACAACTATTGGTCATGAATTGTGTTCTGGTGTGGGTCAGAAGTATTTCAACTGAATGTGGGACATAGACCTTAATAGGATATCCCATCACAATGCCTTCACTCTGCTCCAAGCTCACACTCGTAGCAGCTACAGCTTTCAAACATCCAGGTAATGCTTTTGCTACTGGATCTAAAACAGCTGAGAAGTATGCAATTGGTTGTCTCATTCTTCCATGCCTCTGTATTAGAACTGAAAGCGCACACCCATCTCTCTCACTACAATACAGTTCAAATTCTTGTTCATAATCAGGCATACTTAGCGCTGGTGCTTCTCATAAGCTGTTTTTCAATTGTTCAAAAGCATCCATCTCCTTCTCATTCAACACTATAGGATCTTTCACATCTCCTTTAGTCAATCTCCGTAAAGGTTTTGCAATCAATGAGAACCCGCTTACCCACTGTCGGCAATAACTACCCATTCCAAGAAACATTCTCACCTGTTTCTGTGTCTTTGGGGGACTCATTCCTTTTATAATTTTGATTCTCTCAGTGGTCACTTTTCTCATTCCTTTTTCAATCTTATGACTTTGGTACTTGTACTTCTTGCTTACAAAACTGCAATTTTGATGGAGACACTTTATGTCCTCCTTCTGCCAAATGGTTCAACAATGCAATAGTATCAGAAATGCAAGCTTCTTTGGTCCTTGATGCCACTAATAGGTCATCAATATACTGAACCAAAACTGATTTTCCGGCATTTTCAAAGTCTCTAGGGATTTTTTCAATATTTGATTAAAAATTGAAGGACTTTCTGTATGCCCTTGAGGAATTCGGCACCATGTCAAAATACGCTTGCCAAACCTGAAAGACAAAAATTGGTTGGCTATCAGGGTGTTATGGAATTGTAAAGAATGCATTACACAAGTCAATGACAGTGTACCATTCTGCCTCATCAGGAATTTGGTATAAGATCACAGCTGGATTTGGCACAATCGGACAACATGGAACGACAATTTTGTTTAACTTTCTCAAATCCTGTACTATTCTAAAAGTTCTGTTTGGCTTTTTCAGTCCCATTATAGATGAATTATATGGACTGCTCATTATTTCTTTTAAAACCCCTTGCTAACTCATTTTATTAATCACTCGGGTTACTCCTTCAATGATTTCTGATGTCAATTTATACTGTGGAGTATTTGGGTAGACTGCTTCTTCCTTCACTGTCATTTTTACAGAATGTATTCCTTTCATTAAACCTATATCTTATCCTGTAAAATCCCATACTTCACTTTTAACTGTTTCTTTTAATTCAGTAGGAATCTTTTCTCTGTCAAATACAGGGAACATTTCACCTTTTTCTGAATTAATTATTGACATGGTTACTTTATACAAAAGATCATTATCTGCAGTTTGAAAAGCAATGCCATCTGGGGTACAGTAAATGGCACACTTCATTTTTACAGAGTATGTCACATCCTAGCAAATTTCCAGAAGTACTATCACATACCACAAAACGATGCAATTCTTTAAAAGAACCTATTTCAACCTTTACTGGTTGCGTGAGAGGGGTTGAATCTGCCTATTCGTTATACCTACAACTTGGATGTATTCTCCTGAGAGAGGAAGATTTGGAATTTCTACTGATTTAACTGTAGAACGAGTAGCACCAGTATCCACTAAAAAGGTTACATTTATACCACTCACCTTTCCGTTCACAAAGGGACCAGATTGATCTAGCTCTAGAGTTGCGCCAAGCACGCACTCCTCTTCCTCTCCTAGGCACCGTCAGTAACTCTCATCTGATTCATTCCCATCCGGCCTCAACCAATACTGGGAAACAGCTGCACATGGCAAACGTTTTACCTGCTCTCCTCTGTAGAATCCTGTCTCTGCACTGTATCTCTATGGTTGTGGCATCTGACTCTGCTGAGTAACTATCTGTTGTTGTAGCGGTGATTGTTGATTCACCTCATTCTGCACCTGTGGATTCAATTATTTATTTTCTGTATTAATTTTTGGAGGTAACTTACACTCGTTCTTCCAATGCCCTATCTTGCCGCAATTATTACATGGCCATTTCTTTTGAGCCTAATCTATGTTTATTTGACCTTTTCCTTTTCCAATATTACATTTCAAATTAGTCTGACCTATTTCATTTGCTTGGTGAATTAGTTGTGCTTCTTGTTGTTCAGCAACTTTCACTTGTGCCCACATAGCTTTTTCTTTAAGCTTACATGGGAAACAACCTTTACAACGCAACTTTTACAACGCACTACCATTACAACGAAACTTTTACAACACAACATCCATTACATTGCATGCCATTACAACGCAACCATTACAATGCATGACACTACAATGCATACCATTACCATCCAACACTTACCCTACTGTTGCACCCCCTGGAGTTAGAATAGTAATTTTTACCCCTACACTATACAACACTTACCCTACTGTTGCACCCCCTGGAGTTAGAATAGTAATTTTTACCCCTACACTATCCAATACTTACCATACATGCAATGTCATGTTATGCGTTGTAATGGTATGCGTAGTAAAGGTAGTATGCGTTGTAATGGAATGCGTTGTAAAGGTAGTTTTTAAAAATTCGTTGTAATGGCATGCGTTGTAATGGAATGTGTTGTAATGGATGTTGTGTTGTAAAAATGTGTTGTAAAGGTATGTGTTGTAAAAGTATGCGTTGTAACGTCATACAACCAGCTTACGCTGTCTTGCTTCGATATCATCACTATTTTCCATACCTCAACACTTCATCATATTCTGCTTTATCATGTCCCCTATATACAAATCGATAAACAAAATGACTCATATCTTTTTCACTTAAAGTCTCATATCCACTATATTGTTTGAAAACTAGAAGTAATCTTTCATAATAAGCATATACTGATTCTTAAATTTCTTGAATAGTCCTATCTATCTTTACCCAATCTGTTTCTTTTGGAGGAATTTTATTTTTCAAAAAGGTTATGACCTGTTCATATTTTTTCATTACTTCCAGACCTGGAGCTCCTGTTTTTAGATCTCTTGGATATTCTTCTTTTGGCCAATCAATAGTAATTTTACATTCTGTTCATAAATCTGCAGATACAACTATGTCACACAATCCATCTAAATCTTATCACAAAACCTGTGAAACTTTCACAAACCTATCTACTTGTCTATACTGTAGGAAAGTAGGGTTTGCTTCCTATGGCTACCCCCACTTTTTGCTGTGATTCACTGGTTTTTCGACTTTAGTATGGCTGTGGCCCTGCTAATCAGGGCATAGGTGCACCAGAGGCCTACCAGGGGCTGCAGCATGTATTGTGCCACCCCTGGTTAGCCTTCCAAACTTACACCACGGGTCTGCTATATATAGACATATTAACCTATAAGTCACTCCTATGGCAGACCTTGACAATCCTGGAGGCAGAATGCTTGGTTTTGTGTGAGAGGGTCCCCTAGCATGAGCTGAGCCCCTCTGCAGCTTTCGGAACCATCTCCTTATAGCTGTTCTATGATATAGCCATACCATATATTTTTAAGTTCATTATAATCCTCGTGTTAATGCTAACTTTGGTTTGGCTTTATCAAAACATGTTGTGTAAGGTGTCAAACACTTTTGAATACTACCCCGCCCACCAGTTCTGGCGGCGGGGTTAGCATTCCCCCTTCTAGAAGGAGAAGACATGTAGTTACTGGTAAACACAGTTAAAGTTAAACAGAGCCTCAGCATCACAAAATGGATGCTGCTGCCACAGACATGAGTCTGCCCTCCTGCTGCTGGATGAAACTCCGGCAGGGAGGCCTGAACAATAGGTTTCCTGTCCAGGGAGGTGCCAGCACCTCCCCAGACAGGCGTTAGTGTATTGGGGCAGGGTGGGTTGCATTCAGTGAATGCTTTTCAGACACTGCCTGGGGCACACAAGGTGCTCCATGCATTTCCCAGTTCAAACTAGTTTCTGGGGCACTAAGCCCCAGCTCTGGTGCGAAACTAGAAAAAGGGGTGTAACCATCCCCTCCCCAGGTCCTTCCATAGGTGGGACCCTAGAGTTAGTCCAACCCCTAAACTTGCTATAAAAATAGGATCCCATTCCCTAGGACTTTAGATTACCCTGGACCAAACTCTGCAACATATATCTTGGATCTTCAACATTCCACATCGACTGGAAGACGGCAGAAATCTCCCTTGTGGTCAAGGAGTGACCACCCTGTTCAAACAGGCAACAAAAGCATCTTTGCTGGTCTGCATTTTTTAGGCTCCTACCGGATCCTGAAGAATCTGCAACACAGGACACAGACTTCCAGACATCTCTAATTCTGACCTGCGCTCCCAGCAAAGCTGAGACCTGCAGTGGACACGAGAATTGTGGGACCGGAACTCCTGGACATCCTGCATTTTTGCAACTGCACCTACTTCCCGAGGTATTCCGAAGTTGTGCATTGGGATATTTGAAGCCCCTGCCCCGAGCACCTTTTGCACCAAAGCTCAGAGGCCTACACTCAACGAGTGTCCCGTGGACCTGCTTTGTGTATTTCCGCTTGAGGCCCCTTTGCGGTTCCTAGTCCATTGGCTAGCGAGTCTCCATGAAGGGCCATCTTTGATTACTTGAGCTTTCCTGGTTGCTCCAGACTTGCTCTCACTCCTCTACAAAGGAGGAGCCCCTCAGACCTTGCTGGTCTGAACTGAAGCCAATCTTGTAATCTTGCATGGATTGCTGTTGCCAAGGCTTGTTGGATCCAATCCGGATTCTGATGCTGCAGCACTCGACATCTTTTGTGGGACAGCTCGAATCCATCTCCTGGTCATCATCAATGCCTCCTGGTCCTCGTGGCTGAAGAGTCAAGCTTCACCTCTTTCACCTGAAATCACCCGACATAGGCTGGCATCTTCTCCTCACCATCTTGGTTACTGGCTAGTGACCCAGACTCTGTCCCTTCTGCTTTCAGGTTCATCACATCTCCGATCCACCCTTGGATCCACCCGGACACTTTTCCTCTGGTCGCCTGCAGCATTTCTTTGTAGCTCTCCATTGGAATCGACGACGAAACCAGAAATCAAAAGACACCTATGCACCCGGCTTCCGTGGGTAAGGTAACTCGAGTACTCCGGTGCTCCTGTGGGTATTGACTCTCGAAGTGTCTAATTCTAAAAGGGTTCCATCGTAGTTCACCTCTAGGTGCCCTTAATTTTTAAAACTGTAACTTGTTTGTTTTCCATAGAAAGTCAATGGTGATCCGCGGATGTGTTAAGACACTGCACGCGTCCCCCGTGGGCCTCCTGCATCCTAACCTTTGGTGGTTCCAGGTAGCCCCAGCGTTCCACATGCCCTAGGCCTGCTTTCTAACTCTCATGTGGTTCTTATACCACTATTTTAGTATATGATTTGTGAGGCCCCTAGGGCATAACGTATACTGTGCAACTTATTGTATGCTAATTAAGTTCCTTGTATTGTACTTTTGCCTCTGACCTCATAAAGAGACCAGAGGGGTTGTGTTCAGATTAAATACATATATATTTGACATATACCTTGTGTGGTGTTCTTTCATTTGGTCATTCAAGAGATCATAATTGGTAAAACAACTTGCTTAACTCGCCTCTAAGTCTTAGCATGAAGGCTGCTCTCCACAGCTACCACTAGGATAGCTTTCTATAAGGTTGACTTTACAACCTACCATCAATACGGGTCGTTTGGACTGGTGCAAGGTGTCTGCTAGTATAGTGGACATCATATACCAGGCCAACTTCTCACATATACCATTCTACAGGTTTTCTCTTAATCTGGGGAAATCATTGGTGAATGACAATATGGCCTGTCTACTCCATGGCACATGTACATACCCTCCTCCTGGTATTTCTCTCAGTGGATATTCTGCTACTACTGGTTCCTTTTCTTTGACAGGAAAAGCTAGCAATGCTTTATCAAGTGTCTCTTCCTCCTTCTTTATCCACCTATTTTTCCATCGATCTAAGTCTCCCCTTTTTTTTTCATAATACAATCAATTCTTTTATCTGGGTCAATCGTCCTGATGTATTCAAATTCTCTATATCTTTTTCTGTGAAATCTATTCTGTAAGGTTTCTGTAGCATTTTAATTATTGCAAATTCTACTCCTAATTCATTTGCTGTTTCTTCTATTTTATCGTGCAAGTAAGTTCTTGGTTCTCCAAGTTATACTTTTGCACATAAACATCACCTTGTCATCTTGATATGATTGTAATTTGTCAGTACCAGTTGTTCCGATAATTAATTCTTCCATGTCGATTTTTAATCTTACTACATCTAAAAGTTTTGGTTCTGTGTCTTTCTTTTGTAAAGTTTTAACCCAATCATTTAATTCTTTTGCCGTTGGCCCTACTGGTGTTTTAGATAGATCTATTTTATCCATGCTTCTTTCTGGGGTTTCAGTTGCCGCTTCAGATCCCATTGGAATTCTATATATTGGACTTTGATTCATCATTAAATCAACAGGTGTGATCTTTCTAATTGTACTTTTCATTTCATTAAGATCAGGATACTTTTTTCGCGTACTTTTTGCATACTGGAGTTTAAAGGTATTGTTAATGAATTTTCATCTATATTTTGATTCTCAAATACTGGTATTACAGGATCTATAGTTACGGGTACAGTAACAGCTTCTACATTTCTCGCTAATTCTTTTATTTTCTCAGCTAATCCATTTGTTAATTTTTCTAATTCAGAAGTACTAGGTTTTGGGGATGCGCTTTCCTTTGCAGAGGCTGCCGTGAGAGGAATGGCCATTATCCAGACTTCACTGGCCCACATACTGCCCTTACCTTGTCCTGCTCGACGCCGTGAGGGGAACGGCTACCTGGGCTTAAGCTGCTTCACCATCCCGCCAAACCGCTGTGAGAAGGACGGTAAGGCAACTACAACTCCCAGGGTGCCTTGAGTGGCGCCAGAGAGACCCGTCACCGGAGGGCGCCAGATGCCCTCATAGCTAGCGTGGCCCTCCCACAGCGTGGCACGCGCTTTCCTTTGCAGAGGCTGCCATGAGTGGAACGGCCAGTATTCAGACTTCACTGCCCCACATACTGCCCTTACCTTGTCCTGCTCGACGCCGTCAGGGAAACGGCTACCATGGCTTCAGCTGCTTCACCATCCCGCCAAACCGCCGTGAGGGGAACAGAAAAGCAACTACAACTCCCAGGGGGCCTTGCGTGGTGCCAGAGAGACTCATCACCGGAGGGCGCCGGAGGCCCTCATAGCCAGTGCGGCCCTCCTGCAGCACAGGACACGTGCCCTTCAGAGCCTGACAGAGGCTGGGCTGGGCCTCCCCTCAACATTCGCCAAATTGTTAAGTGCAAACATGTGGGTAATGTGGAACTGGAGTGCTTGAAGGCTAAAGTCCCCAGAAAATCTACCTCAATAATCTCGTATCTGACTTCTGCTGTGGGAGAACTGAACAAAGAGATTGCTAATGCTGAAAAGGAGTTGGGGCTGGGTACAAGTCAAATTTGCGGTGAGGGGCTTCCGGCAACTGAACATCAATTATCCCCGTACCAATGGAACCAGTGGTCTTGATTAACGCCTCAAATACACGGAGGGAAGCTCAAATCCCAGAGACTGTCTTGTCAGAGATTGCTGTTGTGGAGGAATTTTGGTCAAAAATACTGGCTAACGTTTTAATGCTTCTCGCACGCAGGGGTTCCCGGTATCCTGGAGCCAATATATTATCATTCCGGTTTTTAAAAAAGGTCAGAGAGGGGACCCGTGATGCTATAGACCTATATCGCTGATCGATTCAGCGGTTAAAATTTTGGGTAAAGTGGTCTTAGCTAAGATTACAGACTGGCTTACTGAAAACAAGATTTTATCAGACCTGCAGTATGGCTTCAGGCATGGAAGAAGCACTATGGACCAGTGCCTCAACTTGCATTTATTAATTGGCAAGTATACTGTGGCCAAAGAAGGCTCACTGCACATGGCATTCATGGACTTGTCCTCAGCCTTTGACCTGGTTAACAGGTCTAAGCTGTGGAACATCTTGCTGGAAATGGGCATTGAGCCATGTTTAGTTTACTACCTGGCTGATCTTTATCGGAACCTTTATGCGTAAGTTAGGACTTCCCAGGACGGTAGATGTACCAGGTATTTTAAATCTGACTGGGGCGTTCGCCAAGGGTGTATATTGGCTCCCCTATTATTCACTCTTTATATTATATTAACGCCCTGGAAAAATCTCTAAAGACGGCAAGCTTGGACATTCCGCGTGTAGGAGAATATTTAATACCTGTCCTCCTATATGCGGATGACGCCTTCCTCTTAGTACGCACTGCGTTGGGTCTCCAGAAACTTTTGGATGCTTTTGGAACCTATATGCAGTCCTTGGATTTGGTCGTGAATAATGGGAAGTCACATACTATGTTTACTGGTAAAAAAAACTAGGAAAGTGAAGTCATCTTTTTGTAATGGAATGGAAGTATCCAGGGTTACCTCCTTCATATATTTAGGGTTATTATTTGATGACAAAGGCTCATGGGTCCCCCAAGGCAAAGTTAAAAGATTGGCTGTCACTAGATCGACAACAGCTTTATTAGGGTTCGCTCGGCGCCTGGGGGCTAAGCCAGTAGAGGCAATCCTCAAAATATGTAGATCAAAGGGCCTGGCTATTGCCGCATACGGCTCCTCTATTTTGTTTTTTGGGTTTGTTTTTTTTACTTTTAAAGTTAAATTTGTTTTATTGATTTCAATAGCAAAGATAGGCACCACATCACAGTAGGAAGGTAGCATGTAAAGAAAGAGGTCGAGACAGACATTTATGGCTTCTCTACAATTGAAACTGTAAGCGAGAAACATGCGCCAGGCTATGAACGCGATGTGAGGAGTACATGTGCCAAGCTCAGTGATTAAGCAAAGTGTCAAAACCAGAAACCATAAACTCCCCCCACCCCCAACTGATGTGCCCACCTTTAATGCAGCCCGTCCCATCAGGAAGTCATGGAGGGTCTCGAGGAGGCTCAGTGAGGCGTAGTAAGCGGAGATATCGAGGGCATGTGATCTCATTAAACTCTTTGGAGAGCAGGGACAACAACGGTAGCCATACCTTTCGGAACGTAGCCGCGGGCTGTGTGAGTGTAGCCTGGATGCGTTCGGTGCCCAATGTGAACCAGATTTTGTGCAGCCACCCTGTGTGGGTGGGTTTGGTGGTCAAGCCCCATAGTGACAAAATATGTTGCGACGCCGCTTGCATGGCAATCCCCATTTGGCGTCCCCTGATGGACTTCAGGGGGAAGGTAAGGGCATTGGGAAGGCCTAGGAGGGTATAGACGGGGAAGCGCGGGACCTCAGTATTTAAGGTAGCATCAATGTCATTTAAGACCGCTTTCCAGTAGTCCCTAACCTCCCGGCATTCCAAAAGGAGATAAGTCATGGTGCCCCATTCCCCAGAGCCCCTCCAGCAAAGCGCACTGCGGGTTGGGTTCCCTTTGTTGAACCGAACGGGGGTGAGATGCCAGTAGAGGGCCAATTTCACTGCCGCTTCCCTTCCCGCTGTATTACATGTAGTGTGGGATGCCCTATAGTATATGTAGTCCCATTCGCGATTTGTTAGGGTCCTTCCAAGTTCTGCCTCCCAGCGCCTCTGTCCCGCCGCTCGACCTGGTGATTTTGGGGGTGTGAGCATCCTATAAAGGTCCGAAATGAGATGTTTGTCCAAGGTCCTCGTTACTAGCCACTGCTCAAAGATCGTCATGCGTCTGCCAACTAGTGGAGCATTGTCCGGGTGTGTGAGCCAATGCCGGAGTTGGAAGTATTGGAACAAATGAGGAGAGATAATATCATAGCCGTCCGACAAATCGGAGAAGGGGAGAAAGCCCTGTAGGTTGAAAAGATGACCCGCTGACCTGCAGCACGTGCCGCCCCTCTGCGAGAAGACGTGGGGATCATTACCAGGTGGAAATTCGGGGTTGTCAAGAAGGGGGGTGAGTGGGGAGGGGAAGGACGTCAGATTCCTTTTAACAGCAACCGCGTCCCAGACACGCAGGACGGTGCGGGTGATGGGAGAATTCTGGAGATATCTAGGCCTGTTGTGTCAGAGAAGGAACTGAATCTTCCAAAGAGAGGTCTGGGCCATCGCCGTGTCTTGGAATAACCATCTTTTTTCAGATTCCGATCTATACCACTCCACCAAACAGCGGAGTTAGAGGCTTGGAAATATTGCTGGAGGTTGGGGATGCCGAGACCCCCCTCATCCATGCCCCTATACACCAGTTGTAAGCATGGGCGAATTTTGCGAATCTCGCGTTCGCGAATTTTGCGGATTTGCGAATTCGCAATCCGCAAAATCCGCGAATTCTCGTGAATTTGCGTTTTTTTTTTTGTGTTCGCAAGTGTTTCTGCCAGTTCGCAAGGATTTGGTACTAGTTCGCAATTGCGAACTTACTTGTCGGCTCGCAACGGTCGCGACTATGTTGTTTCTACGTCTGGTTCATCATCACAGCCTCCCAGCACCCTCTGTTTCACCACTGGGACCCTCTCTTTGACCCATGCCACCCTCTGTTACATCAATGCCACCCTCTGGTTCATCATCACTGTAGAAGATGGGGGGGAAAAGCAAGCCCACCTGCCCTGCTTGAACTGACATGAATTAATTTGGGGTTAGTTTATTAACAACACCTGCCCTGCCCCAACTGACAATAATGAATTAGGGGCTAATTAATGTGTCACTGAAAGAATTTCAAGTTCCAGCCTGGCACCTGCTTGTCTGCTCCTTTAGCTGTAAATCAGGACCTTTGTGGCATACAGTTAAGGTCAGAGCAGGGTCACACAATAGTTGCAAGCAGGCAACCGAATTCTGGAGGGCCCCCTCAGGAAGCACTACAGAGAATCGTTACAAATCATGAGGTTGACCTTTTGCACCTGCTCATTGCTTTTGCTTTTGCTAAAATCGTTTTTCATTTTTTTCGCGCTATTCGCGGGGCGAGGCGTCGTGCGAAATCGACCGCGGAAGCCGCCAATTCGTGCGAACGGCTTGTTGTTTCGCGAGTTTTTTTGCAGTATTCGCGAGTCGCTTGCAGCGCAACACGCAAATTTACCCCAAGGTCGAGTACGGGCGCGGCCATTTTGTTTGCGTGACGTATTTCCGTTTCCGCCCGCTATGTATAATCTCGCGCAGTAAGCGCATTGCGAGTAGAGGTTCGCACGAGATCGCGAGGGAAATCTAGAGGTTCGCACGAGATCGCGAGGAAAATCTCGCGCAAACTTACTTTCTCGCTCGTGAACGGGCGCCGGCCATCTTGTTTTTCATTCATTTCCTGTGTCTGGGCATGGTGTTTAATCCTCTTGGTATCTTTGCCATCCTTTGCTTGTTTTCAGTTTTTTTTTACGATTTTGCTTCTTATCTATCCCTCTCTTTTCCTAGCTGTATATTTTTGTCTTTTCTGCTATTTTTCTTTACTTTTAAACTACTTTTCTAAACTCTTTTCTTTTCTTCTTCCCTATCCTATTCTTTCTTAATTTTCTACTTCTTCCTACCTTACCTGCCCAGACCATGGTCAAGCCAGGCGCCGTGAAGCTGCCCAGGCACTTGAGGGCCGCAGCGGCGGCGGGGAGTAGTGCTGGACCCAGTGCCAGGACAGCATGCGGGAGATTGAGGGGGGAGCAGGTGACGCGACGGGAGATATTCAGCCCGGAGGAAGTGGGCGCACTGGTCTACTTCGTCCAGCGCCGCCTGCCCAGGACCATCGCGGGAGGCGGCAGGATCGCGGCCGGCGGCTACAACATGCGGGAGCGCCGGAAGCGGTGGGAGAAGGTGTGCTGGGCCATATCCCACCTCTACGGGGTCCAGCGCACCTACAGCCAGGTCACCCATCATTGGACGGACCTCCTGGACCGCGAGCGCGACCTGCTGGACCAGCTCGGCTTGGAGATCCCCGGGCTTGGTGAGTAGTAGTAGCCATTTAATCACTCACTACTATGATGTTTTCTCCTGCTCTGTGTTGTTGTATTGCAAATATTTGTTTTTTACATGGAGCAAGCCAATAATGCCGCAGATGACGATTACATTGTAGTTAAATTATATTTCAAAATCTTCTGTGCATTTCAGGTGCACTGCTCTCCTTCTCAGTGGCGTTGCTACTATGCTTATTTGTTTTCTATTTCGTGGTCTCATTGGCCTGAGTAACTATTATGTATGAGTGTACTTTACAAAACTGCGTAATGCTAGACACTAGGGGGCAGATTACATTTACAAGCCCCTTGCGCCACGTTTACGTTGCCTTGCGTGACGCAACAGCGGCGTAAACGTGCCGCATCCCTGCGAGTCATTTACAGCATGACGCATCTAGGGAGATGCGTCACGTTATAAAGCCATGGGCCTGCACCACAATGGGTGCGTTCCTAGTACGCAGGGTGGGCGGTCCGGCGGCTGTGCGCCTTGGAAAATTGCCTGCGTGAAATCTACAAGATTTAACGCAGGCACTTCTGCGACGCTGCTACGTCAATTCAATTCCTTATGTCTGCTCGAAGCAGGCGAAAGGACTGACACAGCATGTTAAGTATTGGGTGGCCCTGAGCATTACTGGAGTTGCATTGCGTTGGCGACGTGACTCCAGCGATGCGTCGCTCTTACGTGACGAGATGCGTCACGCAAGTGCCTACCCTTGCGCCAGGGCGCGCCGCATTGTAAATGAGGCGCATATGCCGTGTCGCAAGGGTAGTTTTGCGTGACGCATTTGATCTGGCGCATCTCTGGAGCTGCGCCAGAACGCGTAAGTAAGTATGCCCCTAAGGGGCAGAATTGCAATTACCGTCGCATCCCTGCAAAGTAGCAGGGATGCGCCATTAATTGTGCGGCCCGCTACCACCACCAAACATGGTGCGCCGTATTTGCAATGCGGCGCACCACGGCGCACCATGGGCCCAAAACGTCACCGAAGCTTTACTGCTGGAGTTGCGTCGCAACGATGGCGCAGCTCCAGCAATGCTCTGGGGTACCCTATCTCCCCAATGCTGGGTCAAGCCGTACGTCTGCTTCAAGCAGGTGCAGGGTTTGTGTGACGCATCATTGTCCTAAAGGTGACTGATTGAAATTTTGTAGATTTCCCTCAGCCACTTTTAGGATGTGTTCCAGCGCAGGAATGCCCTCCCTTGCGCCGGAACGCCCCCTGATGGCGCAGGGCTTTATAACGGGATGCATCTCCTAATGAGTCACGTTGTTATAATATTATACGCCGCACCATGGCGCCCTTTTTTGTTTAGCTGCTGCGTCACAAAAGTCACGCAAGAACGGCGCAAAAGAGCCGCAAGGGGCTTAAATCTGCCCCTTCCTTTGTACCCCTGACAATAAGAAAAATAGTGGCGGTGGATTGATAGTTTGACTATTTAAATGACTGGTAATGTAGGAGGCAACTGTTAGTGTTGTCACTGATCTGACTGAAATCACAATGGAGTTTGTCTGTCACTTTGCGTCTTGCCTGCGGACTGCTGCCTGCCAGTCCTAGGTGAACGTTTCAGTACTTTATTTAGTGAGTTACGTGACTTTCGAAGTCACAGGTCAACAAATAAATGAAAACTAACCCTAATCAATATAATTTCGCGGAAATATTTTGTTATTGTTCTTTTGAAATGTTTGATTTGGTTGACATTGACAAGCAACAATCATCCATGTTTTCTGTTCTTTCTTTCATGTTGTACGTCAGCTCCCCCCAGGGGCGAGAGGAGGACACAGGAGCAGCAGGCGGCGGATGCTGTTCAACAGGGCCAGGATCGGGCAGGCGAGGGCTCCTCTGCTGGCCCCAGTAAGTTTTCATTTTAGACTAGTACCTATTTTTCCTAGCGTTCCTCATTTGACTTTTTTCAAAATTGTCTTTGATCTTCTGTATCTAAATTCTTATCCTGCCTCTACTATGACTCCCTGTGGTATTACTAGATCATTCTTATTAGTCTGTCTGTGTAGCTAACTAAGATTGCACGGTTGGCGAAACTCCCATGATTCTAGTCAGCAATAGCTCTATCAACTTAGTGCAGTCCTCTGGGATTGTCCATAATGTCTTTTGAAGTGTTCTATCTGGACTCATGCTTGCAAAAATTGCAAAACCTATCACTCAGTCACTCTAGTCTGGACCAAAAAACACAGATTGTATTTAAGTTTAAAAGCTTTATTAAAAGTAAACACATTTATTAAAATGAAGTCATAATAAAACTAAACGTTTAACTGATAATGGAAAAGTGGTTAGTGCTGACGATTAATTGAAGACATTTCTTGTGGTCGAGCCGAGCTCTCACCTGGTTTCAACTTGATCTTGTTGTTAGAAGTCCATCTTCTGTCTGTGTGGAGAAAAATGGTGCGTGTTAAAAAAACAGCCTTCATCAGTTGTACCAAAAAGTGCAGCAAGACAACCTTCCCTGGAAAAAGGGACATTTTTTTTAACTTTAACGTAGACAGTCACAAATTACATTGTTTTCACATGTCTTCATTCCTAGACCAAAGACTAGTGAGTGCTTTATTCTAACATTCTTAAATGTACTTTGTAGGTGGAACATCTGGTGGCGGGGCCAGTGTGGAGGTGGTGGTGCTCGACACGGAGGCGGAGGGCGATTCTTCAGGGGAGGAGGCGGCGGCTGTGAGAGTTGAGAGGGTGGTGGTGGCGGCCAGAGGTAAGCTCTTATATATTCCTTACTTATTGAGATTGAAGACTAGCTGGGAAGGCAAGAATATGAGATGCATGGCTGGGTGAATGATGAAGCAATGCTGGGTGGAAGGACAACAGCCTGGGTGGGTGACACAGAAACTGTATGTGTCCATATACCTGGATCATGCTACTATCTGACTCTTAGATAGCATATGTGTATCTAGAGCAGGGGTACTCATAGTACGGCCCGCGGGCCGGTGGTGGCCCGGCAAGCCTTCCTTGGCGGTGCGCAGACCTTGCAGACAATCACTGCTCCTCCGGCCCCCACAGAGCAGAGGCTTTTTTGTATTTCACCTGTTAGCGCCCCTGCATCTCCACTCTGACAATCACTGCTCCCCCGGCCCCCACAGAGCAGAGTGGAGATGCAAGGCCACAAAGAGGTGAAATAGAACAAAGCCTCTGCTCTGTGGGGCCGGGCAAGCAGTGATTGTCAGGGTGGAGAAGCAGGGGCGCTACAACAAACAAAGCCTCAATAATATGTTAATGGTCTTTTAAAGACCTGTTAAGTACTTTGGTGTTGTTGTCTGTGTGTGCGCGTTGAGGAAGCGGTCTCAACCCGGGTTGAAGGCTGACACAGATAGATACACACACAGTGAGATGACAGAGGGGGAGGGAGAGGGAGGGCAGGAGGGAGAGAGAGATGGAGAGGGAGGGCAGGAGGGAGAGCAGGAGGGAGAGAGATGTATGTAAATGCTGGGTCTGGTGGCTCAGTGGATGAGGGCATCTGCTGCAGGGACCTGTGTGCAACCTCATGGTCACAAGTTATCGTTTTGCTTTAGCCCCGCCCCCTCTGACTCCGCCCCCACCAGTGCGGCCCTCGGCCCCAAACTACACTGTAAATGTAGCCCCTGAGAGAAAGTTTGTGAGTACCCATGATCTAGAGAGAGTAGACGGTCAGTGGATGAACTAAGTGTAACTTTGAAGAGCATGTAACACTGCACCCGCACGTCCGTTCCAGTGTAGGAAAGGCAAGGAAAAGAAGTTTTAATTTTGTCCAAATACTACCATCAATAGTAGCAGTAGTTTGTATTGCAAGCACTGCATAGATCCGGTTATTACGGTGGCCACTCCCTACCTCTCTTAATAAGTTTAGTAGTACTCAGTCATTCATGTGTGGATGTATCACTGGTCACTCAATAAAAAGCAAAGCACCTAAAGTCATCCCATATATAAGCAAAAACATCCCATGTGAAGTGATAGATAATCAGATTATTTATCTTCTTCAATTTTCCATTTCTAGTACTCATTTCCACTGTAGGGTGAAAGTTAAATTAATTAAGCAGTAGCCCTTGAGTTGTAACAGAGTATTCTCAGTGCCACCCGTAATAGAAAAGTAAGAGCTTCACCACCTGCATGTACTGGACGGGTACAGTAACGCAACGCAAGTCTAGGTCACTCCTCATGGCGTGCGTCTCTTTTTCTCGGGTGCAAGTTTACTGCGCTGGCATTATGCCGGCTTGCAGAAGATAACGTACCAATTTTCCTAAACAAGAGACAAGAAGAAGAATAAGACTGGTGTACTTTCATAGTCGACTCCAATGGAAGTCCATAGTGCTCGTAGAATTTGTTCCTTAAACTCCCACTAATGTTAGAGCAAGGATGAAGAAGTGTGAGGTTAGATAGATACTGGCCTCAATAGTTATGTAATGCGTTTGCAAGTTGCTAGTTGTAGTGCAACACAAATTTCTGCTGAATGATTGAGTTAATCTTAAAGAGCATTGGTTACAGACTATGTCTTTCTTTCTTCATATAGGTTCTCCTTCCAAACGAACAAGGAGGAAGGAGCTGGCTAGAGCGGCCCGGCAACGGAGGATCGATGCCACTGTGACCGAATATCGGCGGCTGGTGGCCCTGGAGGACGAAGAAAGTGTGCAGTCGACCACAACAACTACGTTGTCTGCATCGGCCTCCGTTCCCCCACGGGCTGCCAGTGCCACCCAGCACAGTGGTCCACCCAGACTGAGCCAGGCTGCCAAAGCCAAACGCCACCGCCGAGTAGCAAGGACAACAGCTTCCTCCTCTCACAGCCGTTGCACCTACAAGGCATTGAAGGCACGCCTGCGCCGCAGTACCCTGATGGTGTCCCGCCTCCAGCAGGAGCTCCACCACTTTTCAAAGGAGTTGGAGGGGCTCCGCGTAGAGCACGCCTTGCTCCGCCAGGAGCATGATGCCCTGGCCCAAAAAGTTGACAGCATCCACCCATAGTGTCCCTTGCCCCTTTTTTAGAGACTTTTGGGGGGTGGGAATTGGGAGTTGGGTTTTTGGGGACTTTTGAAGGACAATCGTTGGGGTTAGGGAGGGTCTTGCGGGAGATTATTTTGTGAGGGATATAAATATACTTTTTCAAACTTTATCTGAGCATACCCGTTTCTTACTGCTTGCCTGGTGGGTGGGGGTTTAACAGTGACTTTGTTTTCCTGAAAGTTTAGTTCCATTTTCTTCCTTTAAGTGTAAATGCCCAAATGTTTTCAACACTAAGTGCCTCTCACAGACTAAGTGAAGTGAATCCAAGAGTCCTAGGACTTTAGTAGTACTACCTTCAGTCTCTCGTCTCTCCTACTAATACTCCATTATACCCCCAAACCACCAAACGCTTATCTTACCTGTAATTTGTGTTTGAAAGTAGGGCTAGACCCAGGGCTGGCTCCACGGGAAACAGCGAATAAGATTGGCAATCTTGGTCGGATAAAATTTCCTCATAGCGGTGGTACTAGTGGTGTGACACAGTGGCAGTTGCATGCCTATGAAAAAAAAGAAAATGAAATCTGGTTTGTCCTCCTGAGCAATTCAACGGTACAACTGAGAATATAGCAGGTGACAGAAGTACAGTAGAACAGTGCCACATTGTAGCCTAACAAATGGTAAAGTATAACTACTAATTCGGTTGAAGTTCTTTCACATTAGCAATGGTTCTTTGTCAAGCAGAGTAAGAATATATCCTCGGATTTCTTCACCAGCCTGTTGCTATCACCTTATCCTCCCCAGCAAGTGTGTGGATTTATTGCTGTAATTTAGTCACACATCAATCAAAACCACACAGCCCGGGGGAAGAGGGTTAGGGTTTGAAAAATGGATGGGTACGGGGGTTTTTGGGAAAGGTTTTGGGAGACAAGAAAAAATAGCACAGCATAGACAAACAATTGTGAACATAAACAAATCTTTGGGTACAAACCTATCCATCAATCTTTGAAAGTGCATGCACTACTGCATGCATGTCAGTGAAAAGTAAGTAGTACATTCGACAACTGTGGAAGAAAGAATGCGACAGTACAGGGCCTGTGTGGAATTATTGATAACGATATTCAACATAAGGTCTCTGTAGCCAGATACCCGAGAGCCTTGCTGGTCACTATAAATCCATTCACAACAACACTCAATGGGGTTGGTCTGGAAGGTATAGTAGATAGAAAAGGAGAAATTGGTTTTTTTCTAGGTGTCCCCTCACTCACCAGGGTTGCCCCTTGGTGACATGCTTCATCATTGGGGCCATCCCAGTCCTCTACGGCCTGGGGCGTGCTGCGACTTGCGAATTACGTAGGAGCACTTACAAATGACTATGTGTGGTGCAGATGTGATAGTGGAGTGGACTAAGTGATGTGTTATGGGATCAATTTAGAAGCAGAGAGAGATCCAAGAAATGCAGTCACAGTCAGAGAAAAAGGCAAGGGATACTGTATCTATGTGGTTGTAGTGGTCCTGTTGGAAGTGGTAAGTAAGTTGCCTGCAGAAAAAAAATCCTCTTATTAGCGGCACTCCTCCATTGCAGCCGACGCTTCGTCCATCGATGTTGGTCACCAGAAGACACCCTGTCCACTGCCTGCCTGATGCTGAATTGTGGCTCGCTACTGTGAAGCCTGACTCCATCCTTTTTTCCCCATTGCAGAGACTGAAACCCGGCCTGTAATTATTCAACGAAAAACAGAAAGTGATATAATATTACAACACCACTGATAAATTATTATAAGGTATGTAGGCTGTGGAGTGCAAAAAGTCACAATTTGATTTTCCTAGTAGACAGTACAATATTTTGGAAAGTGCGTACTCTGAGTCACCTTTTGAAGGATAAATAAGTATGGGCAAATTAATGTAGCGGATCTTTCCCCTCAAGCTAGGTGTACTGTAAACTGTGTTTTAGAACAAAATTAGATCTTCCTAGCAGTGCTCCCACCCAGACCCTTACTAAAGCCAGTCGCAAAAATGTAGAAGACCCCCAATCAAATCTCAAAAAACGAGGCCTAGCAGAAAACTGGTGACAAAACTTACTTTGAAAGTAAAAGTAGGCCGAAGTACCCCCTTCCTAATTACCCCTTACCCACCGTGGATTGCATTCAAACCACTTGCAAGCAACCAAGCAAAAGTAGCCATAGCCAGCATCGCTCCAAGACTCGAAATCCCCCCCACTCAAACACATGCAATAGAAATACTGCTAACCCTAACGAACCCTAAGTTAAGAATAGTGGCAAAGGCTTTCTTTAACTATGCCAAATCCCCCCTTTCCCACCATGGATTTTCTTCAAATGACTTGCAACCAAAATTACACATTCTCACGAGTGCTCTAAGACCCCAGAACTCAGTTGCAAAAATCTAGAACACCCCGAAACACATGCAATCCTGCTGCTAGGGCTAACCCTAACGAACCCTAAGTTACAAAAAGTGCCAAAAGGTTTTTCCGCGAGGATTTTGTCCCAACCACTTCTACCCGGCGGTATTAGACCTTCCCAGGAATGCCCCAAGACCCGCCAACCCACCCGCCAAGAAGCATAACACCCCCAAACAGGCCAAAAGCAAAATCTCATACTTGCAATATTTCTCGGCCTTCGGTCCAAACGCGCTGCGTAGCTAGGCCATAAGTCGGGGTTGCCACGACGGATTTCATGAAAAGCAAATGCAATCAAGATTAGAGTGTCCCAGCAGTGCTCCCAGACCACGAAACTCACCCACAAACACCAGGAAGCCCCCCAAACAGGCCCCCGAAAACGCTACATTGAGCAAAATGTCAGAAATAGCCAAAAAAAAATCGGCCTGGATTTTGTCCCAACCACTTCTACCCGGTATTAGACCTTCCCAGGAATGCCCCAAGACCCGCCAACCCACCCGCCAAGAAGCATAACACCCCCAAACAGGCCAAAATGCAAAATCTCATACTTGCAATATTTCTCGGCCTTCGGTCCAAACGCGCTGCGTAGCTAGGCCATAAGTCGGGGTTGCCACGACGGATTTCCTGAAAAGCAAATGCAATCAAGATTAGAGTGTCCCAGCAGTGCTCCCAGACCACGAAACTCACCCACAATCAGACGGAACCCCCCCTAAGAGCACCTCAAAGGCAAGCAAGTCATCAAAAACACAAAAAATTTTCCGCCTGGGATTTGGTCCAAAACACTTTTATCCGGTATTAGAGCTTCCTAGCAATGGCCCCAGAGCCGTCAACCCAGGAGAAAACGAGTAGAAGACCCCCAAACAGCCAAAGAGCAAAAGTACAAAAATGGGGACTTAGTCAATTTTTCACAAATTTCCCAAATCACTCCGTGCGCGCTCTGCAGCTAGGCCCTAACTCCCCTCTGCCACCATGGATTTGCTTCAAACCTCTTGCAAAGTAAAGTATATGTAGCCAGCAGTGCACCCAGACCCCGAAACCCACCCACAAACACCAGGAAGCCCCCCAAACAGGCCCCCGAAAACGCTACATTGAGCAAAATGTCAGAAATAGCCAAAAAAAAATCGGCCTGGATTTTGTCCCAACCACTTCTACCCGGTATTAGACCTTCCCAGGAATGCCCCAAGACCCGCCAACCCACCCGCCAAGAAGCATAACACCCCCAAACAGGCCAAAAGCAAAATCTCATACTTGCAATATTTCTCGGCCTTCGGTCCAAACGCGCTGCGTAGCTAGGCCATAAGTCGGGGTTGCCACGATGGATTTCCTGAAAAGCAAATGCAATCAAGATTAGAGTGTCCCAGCAGTGCTCCCAGACCACGAAACTCACCCACAATCAGACGGAACCCCCCTAAGAGCACCTCAAAGGTAAGCAAGTCATCAAAAACACAAAAAATTTTCCGCCTGGGATTTGGTCCAAAACACTTTTATCCGGTATTAGAGCTTCCCAGCAATGGCCCCAGAGCTATCAACCCAGGAGAAAACGAGTAGAAGACCCCCAAACAGCCAAAGAGCAAAAGTACAAAAATGGGGACTTAGTCAATTTTTCACAAATTTCCCAAATCACTCCGTGCGCGCTCTGCAGCTAGGCCCTAACTCCCCTCTGCCACCATGGATTTGCTTCAAACCTCTTGCAAAGTAAAGTATATGTAGCCAGCAGTGCGCCCAGACCCCGAAACCCACCCACAAACACCAGGAAGCCCCCCAAACAGGCCCCCGAAAACACTACATTGAGCAAAATGTCAGAAATAGCCCAAAAAAAATCGGACTGGATTTTGTCCCAACCACTTCTACCCGGTATTAGACCTTTCCAGGAATGCCCCAAGACCCGCCAACCCACCCACCAAGAAGCATAACACCCCCAAACAGGCCAAAAGCAAAATCTCATACTTGCAATATTTCTCGGCCTTCGGTCCAAACGCTAGGCCATAAGTCGGGGTTGCCACGACGGATTTCCTGAAAAGCAAATGCAATCAAGATTAGAGTGTCCCAGCAGTGCTCCCAGACCACGAAACTCACCCACAATCAGACGGAACCCCCCCAAAGAGCACCTCAAAGGCAAGCAAGTCATCAAAAACACAAAAAATGTTCCGCCTGGGATTTGGTCCAAACCACTTTCATCCGGTATTAGAGCTTCCCAACAATGGTCCCAGAGCCGTCAACTCACCTGCAAAGAGGTACAACAACACCCCCACAAGTGCTGAGTCTTTCTTCATTGGGCGTAAACCCGCCCTCTGGTTTGATGGAAATAGGAGTCTGGAGGAGGAGGATAGAGGAGCATGTTTTTCTGAACTTGTGAACCTGAGGAATGCAGACTGCGGCAACTTCAAATCAATTAGCAAACCAGTGAAGACAGTTCTGCTGATGGGCTTGTTTTTGTGATTATCTGATTAAAGTTTGAAATATATTAACTGTGCACAACAAAGAAAGACAGACACACAGGAATAAAAGTGAATAAGGACGAAAAAGAAAGTTATTGATTCGTTGTCTCATTTTCAGGGCTCGGTATCACGTTCCAGGAATGAGAATAAGGCTTCGTCATCATACTCTGCGAATTCAGGCAAGGAGAGCTCAGTGTCACCTGACAGAGTAGAAATTCCCTCATCTATGTTGCTGGCCACCTCCTCTTCATCCGGCACGCTCTCTCGTACTCTGAAATCTGGTGGTATGAGGTGCTGATTCATCTTGATCATTGTTAACCTCTCCACATTTTTGGGCGAGAGGCGGCTCCGTTTGGGAGTTACAATGCCACCAGCCGCACTGAAAACCCGTTCAGAAGACACGCTTGCGAGTGGGCAAGACAAGTAGTTTAAAGCCAGGTTGGTGAGCTGTGGCCACAATTCTTTTTTCCCATGCCAATACGCCAATGGGTCAGAATTAACATAGACCTCTGTTGAGTCATTCAGATAGTCCTTCACCATCGACTCAAGGTCCTCATCCAAGGTTCCTCCACTTTGCTTAGCTCTTGCTGTGCCTCTGACCTTTTGAGAACCAAACCTACGCAGAGCTAGCCAATCCTCTTCAGCCTCCAATGTTTCTGTTGTGTTTCGTGCAGATGATCCGGTTGCCGGTGTCTTTAACGGCTGAGAGGTCACTTGTGCCACAGCCACAGGTGCAGAAGTGGATTGTTTTGACTGGGGATGGCCTGCTGATGTACTGCCATTTCCTTCAATTTCCAGCCGTTCTGTTTCAAACCTCTTGGCTGACAAGGCTAGCCAACGTTTGTACTTTGGAACATGTTCATCATCAAAAGGAAAGAATGCTTGGCCTGCCAGCGCCTTTTTGTAGCGTGGATCCAGAATAGTAGCACAAATGTAATGCTGTTCTGAGTGGATCTTTTTAAGACGTTCATCACCTTGTAGGAGCTCTAATAATTGCTCAGCCAGAAGCAAAGAGTCTTGGTTTTTGTCATCTTTTTCAAACACAGAACACACCTCCTTCAGTTGGTCCTCCAGCATGTACAACAATGGGATAGCTTTTCCCAAATTAGAGTCCTCCTTGCTGACTGCACACGTGAAGAACTCAAAAGGACGAAGCATGCGTGTCAGGCTTTGAACTATGTTCCATTGCGGCCCACCCATCCTCAGCTCCTCTGTACCCTCTGTAAGGAAATATTGATCGAGTTCCGTATACTGCTCATACAGACGCTCAAGCATGTAGAAGGTTGAGTTCCAACGTGTTACCACCTCCTGGATGAGTGCTTTCACTGGCATTTTACGTTGATATAGCAGGCTCCTCAGCTGCTTCCGGGCCTTAAAAGAATGGCTGAAATGCTTGCACATTTTTCGGCAGGTGTCCAATACACTGTACGCTGCACTGGCTTTATTAGCCAAGAATTTTTGGACAACCAGGTTTATACAGTGCGCCAAACACGGCACTCTGAAATAGTAACCGTCCCTCATGGCTTTAACTATATTGGCGCCATTGTCCGTGGAAACATAACCAACCCGGCGTTTTAGTGGGGACAGCCAGTTAAGGACCTTTGTGTTAAAGACATCCAAAATGTTTTCTGCTGTGTGACGTTTCTCCAAACCAAACATGGCTAGTGTTGCATGTTTCCGAGCAGCTTTAAAAACAATGTTCGTGTCAACACCTGTGTTTAGCTTTGCTTTAGCCCCTGAAAAAGAGACCTAGTGTGCAGTGATGCACATGTAATCAGCGCCTGCGCCACTGGTCCACATGTCTGTTGTCAGATGTATAGTGTGAACAGCACTCTTCTGCAAAGCTGCCCCAATCACCTTCAGAACATCTTCATGTAGTGCTGGAACCGCAACTCGGGCAAAATAGAACCGGCTAGGAACCTTCCATTTAGGGCAGAGCGCTGCCACTAATTCTAGAAACCCAACCCCTTCTACAAAAGAAAAAGGGAGAAGGTCCAGAGCTAGCATTTTAGCCAGCTTAGTGTTATACAGACGCGTCATTGGGTGGTTGCGTTCATATTGCGCTTCTGTAAACAACATCTTTTTAATGTTGCCCTGGACCAAGGATTTACGGGATGATGATGATATCTTCGACCCAGTTACGCTCGCTGATGAACTTTTCCGCATTGATGTCTCACTCTCTCCCACACTCTTAGTGTGGCTCACATGGGGTGTGCTGCTGACAGGGGTACTGGGTGTAAGTGAAGTGTTTGAATCGTCTTCTTCCTCCTCGTCATCATCAGATGAAACAGCAGTACGTGCAATTCCGGCTTCCTCGATCGCCTGTAGGTGCGCAAACCATTTGACAGCGTGCTTTCTTTCAAGATGACCTCTCTGGCCTCTGGTACCATAGTTGGAACTCAACTTACCACGACTAACTCGAAGCTTACACATGCTACAAATGGCTACGGTTTCATTTTTTGGGCAAACACTAAAGAAGTCCCAAACTGCAGACTTGAAATGTCTTTGGGGGCCGGAGGAGGCGGCGATACTGGTGGTGGTGGTCCTGCTGCTAATGCCAGATGAAGTGGAGGATGTGGATTGCCGAACTTCAGTACGTTTTGCACTTTCACCACCACGAATTGAGGTCGAGGTGGATGTAGGTCCCTTCTTGCGAGTTAGAAATATGGAAGCGGTAGGTGTTGGAGTACTACTTAACTCCAAATCTAATGATTGTTGTGTTTCCATTTCCATTGCCTCCTCGTCGACATCATCATCACGCTCAGCAGCTTCTCGGGATAGGGTCAAAATGTCTCTTTGCTGCATGCCCGGTGGGGCTGCAGTGACCTTTGTGATGACTGGCTCGTCGTCATCGTGAGAGGCTTCATCACCAGCAGTATCTGTCACTTCTTGTTGAGCCTCATCACACTCCATAGGTATGAGTTTTTGGACGACCTTCCTTTTACGCTTAGGTACCTTTGTCAGATCATGGTGTGCCTCACTCTCAGACCGCAGTGGTGGTTTCCAAACTGGATCCGTATCATCAGAAGGAGGTGGGCTTGAAGAAGATGTAGACACCCCCCTTGATCTTTTCCTTGCTAGGGATGTGGAAGACAATGAATGATCATCAGGAGGAGTGGCTTCCAATGATACCTCGGCTTCATTGTCGATTTCCTGATGTGCCCCTACTTCGGGAGGAACAACTATTGTGGGCACTTGTGACCCTCCACGCACCTCTGCTTGCGCATCTCCTTTTGCTGCCTCTCCTTCCACATGTACTTGGGCGTGTACTTGCACATGGTGTTGTTGTTGCGGCTGTGGTTGTTCAACACTTGTCAGATGAGTTACAACAACCTGTGTTGATTCAGGGACATTGCTGCTACTTTCTTGCGATGAGCCAACATCACTGGTCGATGGTGATTGGAGAAGTACACTGACTGCCTCTGAAGCACTCAAGGGCTTTGACTTAAGTTGGCGTGCTGGTGGAGGCACTGAACCCAATGGAGCAGGGGTGCTGCTCCCAGCTTGGTCCCCAGCAGATCCTGCTGCTGCAGGCGTACTTTTTTTTTTGCTCCCAAAAAACGTGGCGGGTGGCACACCAGCCTCCTTGGTAACTTGCTTCTTCTGCTCCTTACTAGCAACTTTCTTGCTAGAGGAGCTACGGAGACATTTTTTGGGGGCCATCTTCTTCAGAGCAGGTCAGACAGCAGGCCGCAGTTGCACGAATTGTAGAGTTGTCTGAGGCCAGACGTGACGTCGCGTGACGTTATGCTGCACACACACACCGCTGCAGGACTTCTTCCTGGCACTGGTGGTTCTCTTGAGTCTTGTGCACCTAAAAACAATGGAAGACAGAGGAACATCAGTTCAGTTATACACCACAAAAAAAATCAAAAAACACTGCAAAATCAGCACAATCCCATTCCATCCATGCCCTCCATGATGTTTAAATTCAAGACAACCCACAGAAAGACTAGGCCCATGCAAGACTCACTACCCCTGGGCATTAATAAAGGTTGAAAAGTAGGCAAAATGGTTGCAGCCTTGCAGGCCTAACAACAAAGCCTGCATTCAAAATGGCCACTTGCCTGCCAGCACATGGCCAGTGCCTGTAGCTGCACTCAAAATGGCCACCAGCCACATGGCCTGTCCCTCCCCATGAACACCCCCAAAAATCGAAAAACACTGCAAAATCAGCACAATCCCAATCCATCCATGCCCTCCATGATGTTTAAATTCAAGACAACCCACAGAAAGACTAGGCCTATGCAAGACTCACTACCCCTGGGCATAAATAAAGGTTGAAAAGTAGGCAAAATGGTTGCAGGCCTAACAACAAAGCCTGCATTCAAAATGGCCACTTGCCTGCCAGCACATGGCCAGTGCCTGTAGCTGTACTCAAAATGGCCACCAGCCACATGGCCTGTCCCTCCCCATGAACACCCCCAAAAATCGAAAAACACTGCAAAATCAGCACAATCCCATTCCATCCATGGCCTCCATGATGTTTAAGTTCAAGACAGCCCACAGAAAGACTAGGCCCATGCTAGACTCAAATACCCCTGGTGAAAAGGCCACAAGTACAGGCCCAAAAAACGAAAATCACTGAAAAATCAGCACAATCCCATTCCATCCATGGCCTCCATGATGTTTAAATTCAAGACAACCCACAGAAAGACTAGGCCCATGCAAGACTCACTACCCCTGGGCATAAATAAAGGTTGAAAAGTAGGCAAAATGGTTGCAGGCCTAACAACAAAGCCTGCATTCAAAATGGCCACTTGCCTGCCAGCACATGGCCAGTGCCTGTAGCTGCACTCAAAATGGCCACCAGCCACATGGCCTGTCCCTCCCCATGAACACCCCCAAAAATCGAAAAACACTGCAAAATCAGCACAATCCCATTCCATCCATGGCCTCCACGATGTTTAAGTTCAAGACAGCCCACAGAAAGACTAGGCCCATGCTAGACTCAAATACCCCTGGTGAAAAGGCCACAAGTACAGGCCCAAAAAACGAAAATCACTGAAAAATCAGCACAATCCCATTCCATCCATGGCCTCCATGATGTTTAAATTCAAGACAACCCACAGAAAGACTAGGCCCATGCAAGACTCACTACCCCTGGGCATAAATAAAGGTTGAAAAGTAGGCAAAATGGTTGCAGGCCTAACAACAAAGCCTGCATTCAAAATGGCCACTTGCCTGCCAGCACATGGCCAGTGCCTGTAGCTGCACTCAAAATGGCCACCAGCCACATGGCCTGTCCCTCCCCATGAACACCCCCAAAAATCGAAAAACACTGCAAAATCAGCACAATCCCATTCCATCCATGGCCTCCATGATGTTTACGTTCAAGACAGCCCACAGAAAGACTAGGCCCATGCTAGACTCAAATACCCCTGGTGAAAAGGCCACAAGTACAGGCCCAAAAAACGAAAATCACTGAAAAATCAGCACAATCCCATTCCAGCAATGGCCTCCATGATGTTTAAATTCAAGACAACCCACAGAAAGACTAGGCCCATGCAAGACTCACTACCCCTGGGCATAAATAAAGGTTGAAAAGTAGGCAAAATGGTTGCAGGCCTAACAACAAAGCCTGCATTCAAAATGGCCACTTGCCTGCCAGCACATGGCCAGTGCCTGTAGCTGCACTCAAAATGGCCACCAGCCACATGGCCTGTCCCTCCCCATGAACACCCCCAAAAATCGAAAAACACTGCAAAATCAGCACAATCCCATTCCATCCATGGCCTCCATGATGTTTAAGTTCAAGACAGCCCACAGAAAGACTAGGCCCATGCTAGACTCAAATACCCCTGGTGAAAAGGCCACAAGTACAGGCCCAAAAAACGAAAATCACTGAAAAATCAGCACAATCCCATTCCATCCATGGCCTCCATGATGTTTAAATTCAAGACAACCCACAGAAAGACTAGGCCCATGCAAGACTCACTACCCCTGGGCATAAATAAAGGTTGAAAAGTAGGCAAAATGGTTGCAGGCCTAACAACAAAGCCTGCATTCAAAATGGCCACTTGCCTGCCAGCACATGGCCAGTGCCTGTAGCTGCACTCAAAATGGCCACCAGCCACACGGCCTGTCCCTCCCCATGAACACCCCAAAAAATCGAAAAACACTGCAAAATCAGCACAATCCCATTCCATCCATGCCATCCATGATGTTTAAGTTCAAACTAGCCCACAGAAAGACTAGGCCCATGCTAGACTCAAATACCCCTGGTGAAAAGGCCACAAGTACAGCCCCAAAAAACGAAAATGACTGAAAAATCAGCACAATCCCAATCCATCCATGCCCTCCATGATGTTTAAATTCAAGACAACCTACAGAAAGACTAGGCCCATGCTAGACTCAAATACCCCTGGTGAAAAGGCCACAAGTACAGCCCCAAAAAACGAAAATCACTGAAAAATCAGCACAATCCCAATCCATCCATGGCCTCCATGATGTTTAAGTTCAAGACAACCCACAGAAAGACTCAGTCCACCCACCACTGAGTACCCCTGGGCAAAAGGCCCCAAAACAGCCCAAAAATCGAAAATTCCAAAATTTTAGTTGCAGCAACTGTAATGCCCCAAACAAACTTACTTGTAAAATTTCTAATCCAACAGTGATCCAAAGAAATTCAAAAAGGCCTCAAATCCAAATATCCAGCAGCATCCACAAAAAGTAATCCTTCCAGCTCCAGATCCAAATGAAAAGTGACCAGGAGATGGACAAAGCACTGGGAGGAGCCTGCTGAACAGGAACAGGAAGTTGAAGACTGTGGGGCACTTCCTTCCTCCCACCCCCCTGCCCCCCTCCCCAAAATGGACTCCTCGCTAAAAAAGTGCAGGCAAATGTCAACCTAAGGAGTTATTCAGATAAAAATCATCATTTCTAGAAGGTTTATGCTGCTTGCTGGTGGATTTCTTGTGCAGAATTGCAAATTTAATATTTTCGCTCGCCGCATTTCAAATCTCGCAATTGCGAAGTACCGCGAGACGTGATCTCGCCGTACTCGCGTTGACAAACTCTCGCTGGCAATCCGCGATGACGTTGCGCGCTCGCCAATTCCCGCGGGATCACACAGCAAGATCCAAAATGGCGCAGCACTCGCAAACTATCGAGAAAAACAACCCGGCAAACGATGATAAACGCCGCGCGCCGCAAAAATTGTATCACCAACGCCGCAAAAAAAATCCGCTGCGTGCGAATTTGCGGATTTTGCGGGAAATTGGCAAATCTCGCGGATTGCGAATTTCCCAAAAATCCGCAAAATCCGCGAGCGAAACGGATTTTCCGCCCATGCTTAGCCAGTTGTTTATGCAAGCGCGGGCGTTTTTCCCCCAGACGAAGTGCTGAAGGGCAGCCTGTAGGCCCGCGAGAGTGCCAGCCGGGGGCATCACAGGAATGGTTTGGAAGAGGTATAAATTTTTGGGCAGGGCTGACATTTTCACCGTCGCGATGCGCCCCAGCAAAGAGAGCGGTTGTTTGGACCACCGCGTGAGGACGGCCCGAATCCGGGAGGCGAGGGTAGCATAATTGAGGGCGACCGTCGAGGTCGTGGAGGAACTGAGCGAGACACCCAAAAAAGGGAGTTGTGTCGTCGTTTGCAGGCCACTTCCATATGGTAGCGCGCCTTCAAGGGAGCGAGTGTTCCTGCCCAGGGGCAGTATCAGCGATTTCCCCCGGTTGATTTTAAAGCCAGACAGGGCTCCAAAAGAGTCTATTTCTTCCAAAAAAGCTGGAATAGAGCTGTCTGGGCAGTCGAGAGCAGCAATGATATCGTCAGCATAGAGCCCGATTGGGTGGGGTTCCCCGCCAAAAGTGATGCCATGGATGTCGGGATTATCGCGGACCTTTTGCGCCAGTGGCTCTACATAAAGAGCAAATAAAAGAGGCGAAAGGGGGCACCCCTGTCGCGTGCCTCGTTGAATCTTGAAGGGGTTGGAGCGTTAGCCGCTCAGGTGAACCCGCGCCTGAGGGCGATGGTAACAGCTCGCGATCCAAGATTGGAAGCGTTCCCCTATCCGGAAGTGAGCTAAAACGCGCTGTAAAAAGGTCCAATCGACCCGGTCAAACGCTTTTTCAGCGTCGATAGGCACAAGAACCGAGTCCGATTGTTGGAAGTGGGCCTTGTCGACCAGGTGGAGTATCCGTTTGGTATTAGCGCTACATTGGCGGCTTGGGACACAGCCCGATTGGTCGGGTTCTAGAATCCCAAGTAAACATGGCCCCAGCCATGCGACAAGCACCCCGGTAAAAAGCTTCAAATCTAAATTGAGGAGGGAGATGGGACGAAACGCCGAGCAATGTGTGGGGTCCTTACCCGGCTTAGGCAGCACCACGATTTCAGCTGCCAGCATATCCGGGGGAATGGAGCCCGGGCCAGTGAAGAAGTTAAAAAGTCGGGGAAGGATGGGGGCAAGCAGCGGGCTGAAGGTTTTATAAAAACCGGCCGAGAAGCCATCAGGCCCTGGAGATTTGAGAAGACGGAGGCGGGATATAGCCGCCACCACCTCATTTAGGCGGATAGGTGCCTCCAAAGCATCTGCACTCGCCGGGGAGAGCGCGGTAACCGCCGCAGACTCCAGGTATCCATCAATATCCACCCCCGCAACAGAGTCAGCGCGGTATAGTGAGGCATAGAAGTCTCGGAAGGCTTCCGCAATCCGTGCCTCCTCCTCTATGGCTACGCCGTTGGCATCCAGTAGGCCGGAGACCTTTAAACGTTGGGATTTGTCTCTCAGTGCGCTGGCAAGAAGGCGGCCCCTCCGGTTCCCCCCGACATAATAAGTTTGCCGTAGGCGAAGGGCCACAAACTCTGCCCTGTCCGTGTCGAGGCTAGCCAATTGGGCTCTAGCAGCCTCCAATTGCCTCCACACTCGTGGAGCACCAGTACGACTGTGAACCCTCTCGAGCTCAGAAACTTGGGTAGAGAGGTAGTCCCGTTTCGCCTTATGGGTCCGAGCCCCCGCCGCAGCGATCGCGATGAGTTCACCGCGAACAACCAATTTTAGGGCACCCCATGAGGCCGATGTCTCTGGTGTATCGTTAACGGCTAAATAGTCAGTGATGCAATTGTGAAGTTGCTTAGCAACCTCCGGGCGCTGTAGAAGAGTTTCGCGCAGCCTTCATGCCTCAGGAGGGCGGCTAGGACCGGGAATCGCAAGCTGGAGCTCCATGGCGTCGTGATCTGAGAGAGCTGCCGGGACAATGCAGACGTCAGTGAGGCTAGTGGCTAGAGCAGAGGAGCCGAGAAAATGGTCGAGTCTGGCATAGGTGTGGTGCACATGGGAGTAAAAAGTGAACTGAGATGCCTGAGGGTGTGCGGTCCTCCATAAATCCACCAGACCCCGGTCATGTAGCCAGGCCTTGCCCGAGTTGGAGAGAGTGCCTGTATCCCCGTATCTGTGTCCAGATCTATCTAGTTGGGTGTCCATCACTAGGTTAAGGTGCCCTCCTATAAGCAAGAGGGAGTCAGGGGATTGAAACATTTCGGAGATGGCACCTTTCAAAAAGGGTTCCTGCCCAGTGTTTGGGGTATAAAGGGAGCTAATCGTCAGATGACAGCTGCCGATGGAGAAGCTGTAAGCGAGGAGCCTGCCCTTAATTTCCCCTATCTTATCCCCACCCCTGGAAGCGCCTAGATACTAGTATGTCCACCCCTGCCTTTTTTTGTCGGGAGAGAGGAGAAAAACTGTTGGGGGAAGGCGCGAGAGCACTTCCTATGCCAGTCTTTCGCGAGTAAATGGGTCTCTTGGAGCAGACAAATCTCGGCCCCTGAGTGTTCCAGATAAGAGATCACCGCCCTCCCCTTGATGGGGTTATTCAAGCCCTTCACATTAAGGGTCAGTATCTTCAACGCAGACTTAGCCATCACAAGTTAGGTGGGAAAGGGCGCTGTAGCCAAATGAGAGCGCCGCGCTGTGACATGGGAGTGGGCAGCAATAGATCCAGTATGAAGACCCCCCTTGGCACACTGGCTCCCTCCCCAACCCACCCAGCAACCCCCTCCCCCAGCCCAACCCCAACCACTGCAACCCGCCCCCCGCCCAACCCCAACTGAACTCACCCAACACTCCAGCGAACCCCCCCTTCTCTTCACTCCCTAACCCCAACCAGAAACCCCAGAAGAAGGAACCATTGTCCCGGGCCCATCGGAACACAGTTCAGGCCCGTAGCGTCTCAAAATGGAGGAGTCTGTGGCAGTGGCGACCCCGGTGGCCCCCCGCCCGTTCCCCCTCCCTCTTAAATGTAAAGCGGTGAAGGCAAACCCCATGCAACAATGCCTCAGGAGGGAACAGCCGTGTCCCTGACCACCTCCTGCATGGCAGCTGCTTGTTCCAAGGCCATGGTCGTCGGATCCGGCTTCAGGTGCGCTTTAGGAGATTGTCGCTGTTCACCCGCTGCCATCCACCTCGAGATTGCTGAGTAGGTCCGTCCCATGCCGGTCGTGGAGATTCGTCCCCTGGACGCTCATCCTCTGCCAGGTCGATACCCAGCAGGGCGCATGTGTCCCGGAGCGAACGGAGCTGGTGGAGGGCTCACTCCCATTTGAAAATCAGCCTAGGGGCTGACATCTTATGCCTACAAGAGACTCACCTACCTTGGAAAAAGAAACACTGGCTAAATTTAAGGGGGTATGAAATTCTGTCCTGTTCCTCGCAGACAGATAAAGGGGGTAGCAATCATTGGCAGGGTAGGGTTGGGGGGGGCAAAAATATGTAAGGCCGATGTATTGGGAAGATGGGCAATATGCAAAATGAACCTAGGCATCACTCTATGTTCAATATATGGTTCTAACCTGGATGACCCGTGGGTGATGGATCACAAAGAGAGGGAACTAACTAACTGACCAGCACCTATAGTAATCTGCGGTGATTTTAATATCTCAGCAAATTTTGTAAGCGGTTCCCCATACTCAGGTCGCAAGCCCCGGGTATTCAGAGCAGTGTCCTCTATAATCCAATCTCATGGGTTGAGGGATGTGTGGGGAAGCTTAAAGAAAGATGACCCCGGGTTCACATATTTCTCACATCCATTCAATAAGCACACAAAATTGGACTATTTTATGATATCGGCTACTTATCTTCCTAATGTGGAAATAGCAATGCTCCCTAGGTTAATATCAGATCATAACCCCCTTCTCTTAACAATGGCCATCAACAAACAAACGAAAAAAGCCAGACCCTGGACTTTTGATAGAAAGCTGCTAGTGGATAGCAACTATATAGCGCACGTAAAGGACTGGTCCCAGTCATTTTTTGATGCGAATAGATACAGTGCCTCCCGTGTCGCTGTCTGGGATAGTTTTAAAGCAGGTCTGAGGGGGGAGACAATCAGTTACACGGGCCGAATGTGGAAAGGATCTAAGGAAGAGAGAGAACGCCTGTTGGAAAAACTGGCAGAGGCAGAGGAACAACATAGGAGGGATGTATGTCATGGGAATCAGGGCATTTCGAGTTTAGAACGGTTGAATAGTATGAAGGCTGAAATTCAGAGGCAATTGGCTAAAAAAGCTGCAGCAGAATATCAAACCCAGAGAGCCAGGATGTACGAAACAGGGGAAAAGGCAGGTAGGGCTTTGGCTTTAAGGATAAGGCAGGCTACATCTAAGAACATTATTACTGAAATCAAAGAAGGGGACCGAACCTTCAACAAACCAGTTGAAATTCTTGATGTTTTCAGGAGATTTTATCAAGACTTATATATGGAAGTGTCGGGTATTGATCCCCTGGGTATAAATTGGCCGGAAATGGGTACTAAACTCACCTCCAGTGAGAGGGAAACCTTGGAACAGGGTATTACTATGGACGAACTATCCGAGGCACTACAAGATTTAGCAGCTGGCAAGGCAGCAGGGCCCGATGCCATACCCTTGGAGGTCTATAAATGCTTGAAGGAAGAAACGTCACCTCTTCTTTTGGATTTATTCAATGGGGTTATGACTACCGGAGTTATACTGGAATCTTGGACCAAAACCAATATTGTGGTATTCCACAAAAAAGGTAAACCTAAGGAAAGCCCCGTCTCTTACAGGCCAATATCGTTAATAAATAGCGACAATAAATTATATGCAAAAATCATGGCGACACGGCTGGGGAGGATTATTGGGACTCTGGTTTCTCCCTGGCAGCATGGCTTTGTCCCGGGCAGGGGTACGACTGACCACATAAGAAGAGCCATCACATTGTTTGACATCCATGCTGCCGGGGAGGGGGGGAATCGCAATGATCCTCCTCAACGCGGAAAAAGCTTTCGACCGCGTTAGGTGGAGCTTTTTGTGGAGAGTGATGGAAGATAGAGGATTTGGTCCCAGATTCCTGCAGGCAATCCAGGCTATGTACTTTAATCCTACCGCGAGTATTCAGCTTATGGGTGAGAGTTCTGGGCAGATTCATATAACTAGGGGCACGAGACAAGGGTGTCCGTGCTCACCCATTCTTTTCGCACTATATATAGACCCCCCTAATAACTCTCATAAAGAATAGCATCAGTATTAAGCCAGTTGTTATCAATGGATTCCACACCAAAGTCCTTGCATATGCGGACGATTTAGCTATAACCACCACGGACCCCGACAGTGCCATGAGGGGAATAGTTAGTATCACCTCTGACTTTGGGCGGCTATCTGGATACCGTTTAAATGTGGCGAAGACGCAGGTATTATGTTCTAGAAATATAGTCAAACAGGATGATAGATATGTGGACTCAGTAGTGTACTTAGGCATAACGATTAATGCTCAGCCAAGGGATATCATTAAAGATAACTTTGTGCCGCTATTGGAAAAGATGAAACAGGATCTAAAAAGAATAGATACACTTCACTTGTCAATCATAGGTAGGGTCAATGTTATTAAAATGACAATGTTCCCGAAGATCTTATACAAATTTAGGTCTATTCCCTTTAAAATAGACGATATACTGATCAAGGAAATGGAGGCTATTTTTATGAACTTCGTCTGGCAATACGGCAAGGTGAGGAGATCAAGCAAATTCATGTCTCTTCCCCAGGAAAAGGGTGGGCTGGGAATACCAAACCTTAGGTAGCATAGCATTTAAGGAATCGCGTTTTGCGATTCCTTAAATGCTTGCGCAAAATTAAAGAACCGCAAATTTTGCGATTCCTTAATTTTGCGATACGATTTTCATCATACATCGCATTAGCCGATTTTTTTGTCGCAAACCCTGCTTTTTTGCGAATCGCAGAGTTTGCGACAAAAAAACGGATGATACATCTGCCCCATAATCATTTAAATCACTCAGCAACTGCGGCTTACCTATAGTTCTGACGGCGTGATACTCTCGTTCAAGTCTTTAACGAGGATGCGGGCCACATTATTTCTGCTTCCTGATACGCATGTGCAGGAAACACAGACCAGCGGCGAATGCGCTGTTCGCTCGCCGCAGTGTAAGCTCTGTTTGGATCTCCAATTCGTGTAGCCATTATTTTAGTGGAATTAATTGGGTATTATTAATGGAATTTGTGCTGTCCAGTGTGGCAACACTGAGCAAAAATCCAGGCACGACTAAAATTATTCGCTCTTTCCGCACAGTTCATATGAATCGCATCCTGGGGAACTGGTGGCTAATTACTGTGAGGCCATTCCAGTAGTTACTGACGATTGCTAAAACCTTAATGACGGGGCTAAGTATCCTTTTCTGTATATGGAGCACTACAAGGTTCCAATGGCAAGGCTTTTAGGGTTCACCCAGATAAACCTTTATTTGCCTGAACATAGCGAGGAGTGTAGACGATAAAAGGTCAGCTTCCTTGTCCAAAATAAATATGTAGTATTTTGCGTAAAAGAGGGATTTAAATCGTAATTTATAAAAACATGTTTGGAAACATAACCTAATTATATCATTGTGCACATAATTTATTGTTGGACCACCATTACATGATAAGTTGCGGTGGAGTGTCATTATTCATAGGTGAAGGCCTTAGTACGAAATTGTGCCTTTCAACCCCAGCAGGTATCCTAATTCGGACATGAAGTCGTCAGTACAAGGACTGTATTATTCTCATATACATATACCATATCCTTTAACTTCGGTTAGATTGTGGTATATCAAGTAATGTATTGATGGTGGCGGACATAAAGGCAAGTTATAAGACTATCTGGTCGCATAACAATTTAACAGATAATCTTCTCAAAGGCATGATATGATATTAAAAAACAAAAAGAACATTGCCCCTGTAATTTCTTCTATACATGTATTTCTTCAATACATCCACCTGTATGTCTTGGATATATTCAGGCGTGCACTATCATTAACAAGTGATAACAAGACAATAAATGGTACCATTGGTATCTATCAATCACTCATTATGACATTGAATTCAGGAGTATGAGATATAGTGAGAACAATTTGAATTCCATCCTGGTGCCTGTATCAGAATGAGTGGTCTATTGTGACCATATAACATCAGATGTCTGTGCATTCCTTGGTACTTACTCTCCAGTGGGTTTGATGATGGTAACTGCCCCTGAGTGGGAGTAAATGTGACACCTGCTTCTCTTGAAGCTGGTCAGTCAGGCACTCTTCAATGTGTTACAAATAAGGGTGACCATGCAGAGTTTTAGTAATACCCTCAATGTAAACTAATGAATTTACGCCACTCCTCAAAACTGTTCAATCCTTTTCTGATGGAGTCACATTTCTCAATCAATTGTGCTTTTCGTTGCCGCGCAGACCCTAACCTGCTGGCGCTATAGTTTTAATGGCAAATTTTACTTTGAATCATACTTTGCAACTTTGAAACTTTGTTTTTAAAATACTACCGAATCGCGAACTGTGGGCACTTTAAGTATTGAAACGCCTCTCCCTGACGCTCGTCCAGCTCCCCCACCGATAGGCCTTAACCAATCGGCCGGTAGGAGGAGGGGCTTGGAGGCGGGGCCGGGCCTTAAATGTATTCCTATAAGCGGAAGCGCAGCAGACGCGCACAGTGGACGTGCCGATGGCATGCCAAAGGCAAGCCCGTCTGCGCCCGTCCTCGCCCGAACGGGCCCTGGGGCCACAATCCCTGCTAAAATCATTATCTATTCGTCCTTGGAACTTAGAGCTATGGCGCAACATCATACCCAGTTGCCCTATGCAGCAGTAAATCGCATCCGGATCAATGAAATTGTCAAAATTGCAGCAGGCCCACCCACATCTTCCTGTACGGATCGCCTTGCTCCCCCTATCAGTGGTTCCACCCCAGCTAATTCCTTTAGTCTTCACTTCCTATATCTTAATACCAGGTCCCTGGTTAAGCATCAGCTGGACATCTTTCTGCAGCTTTCTACAGAAAAACCAGATGTACTGCTGATCACTGAAACCTGGCTGACCTCGGATTCTACACCTGATATATTAGCAGCCCTCCCTTCAGATTACTACATTCTGAATGTTAACCGGCGCCAAGGTAAATCGGGAGGGGGTGTTGCTGCTATCATACACAGGAAATTTAACTTTACCGTCATGACGTCATTGGAATTGCCTGACGTAGAGAATATGTTCATCTCACTGGACTCAATTGCGGGATCCTTTGTACTGGTGTTGATTTATCCCCCCCGGACTATGTCCTCTTTTCCGCTCTTGTTAAGTGAACAAATGGCCAATCTTGTGATGAATTACTCCAGGATCTTACTTATAGGGGATCTGAATTATTGGGTGAATGACGATCATGGAGGACCACAGGCAACAGAATTATCTGAACTGCTTTCCAACTTGAAATTGAGTCAGCTTTTATCGTACCCTACCCATATAAAAGGCCACATATTAGACCAAATCTGGTCCCACAACTTACCTATTCCTACTCCCCTGATATCTCCCTGCATTTGGTCGGACCACCATCTGATTGACTTTACACTCAGTCTCAGTGGTAGGCAGAAGAACCCCAAGGTGGGGGGAGGACTAAAAAGAAAATGGAGAACTCTTGATAAACAAGAGTTTATTCACACTGTGACTGGTTCCCTTCCCACCTTTAACTCAAAAGTTGATGCCATGGAAACTACGATCACCGACAGGTTAAGGTCGGCTAGTGATAGACATGCCCCTCTGACTAAATTCTCTTGTACTAGATATCATGATGCCCATAAATGGTTTACCTCCGAATTAAAAACACAGAAGTTAAAATTGCGACAATTAGAAAGGAAATGGAGGCACTGCTATAATATTGAAGACAGACATCAGTTTTTGATGGCCTGCACAGAATATAAAAAGGCTATACTGATTGCCAAAGCGGCCCTTTTTTCCTTGAGAATACTCAATGCGAACAATAAAACCAAGGACATTTTTTAAATTGTCAGTGAGATTAGCAGTGACAAGAGAATATACCTATCCAGGCCCCCACTCAAGTGATGTGTAATGTTTTAAACAACTACTTCTTGGAAAAAATTGTTATAATAAAGTCTAGAATCCCCCCCCCCATCAATACAGAAATCCATGATGACATTTTCAGAAATCCTGTCATCATGAACAACTTTTCAGTTTTATGTCCTAAAACTCTGTCCGATCTCTTAACCCGAGTTAAGTCGGGTTCCCCGAATGATTGTTGCCCACCCTCCACCCTTAAAGACATATTCACTGCACTACCTCATAGCCTCCTCCCTTTTTTGAATGAATCTCTCACTGCAGGGGTGGTACCCATGGCCTTTAAGGCTGCCACAATGGTCCCCCTGCTGAAAAAGCCTGGGGCGGATCCTTCAACTCCTTCTAACTATCGCCCCATATCCCTCGTCCCATGCCTGTCCAAGATTTTGGAGGCTCATGTGGCCAGATGCCTATCAGATTTTATTGAACAAACTGAATACCTGTAGCCAAATCAAGCGGGCTTTCGGCCAGCCCACTCAACAGAAACAGTAGTCCGCGCTGTCCTGGACACTTTAAGAGCTAACTCAGATAAGGGAACACCTTAGGCTTTGGTGCTTCTGGACTTGTCGGCGGCCGTTCGACACGGTCGACCATAACATTCTGTTGAACCGTGGCGAACAAGCAGGTATCCAAGGCCCTGCCTACAATTGGCTTAAGTCATTTCTTACCCGCAGAACGCAAGCAGTACGACTGGGTACTTTCACGGCCCCTACAGCGACCACCTCCTGTGGTGTTCCACAGGGCTCGTCCCTGTCGCCATTACTGTTTAATCTCTACTTGAGACCTCTGCTTCACTCACTAAAAAAACGGAAGGTAACCATCTTTAATTATGCAGATGACCTCCAGCTGATTTTCCCCTTAGACTCCCCTAATGCTGCAGTGGAATTCCAAACGACCATGCTCCCCATTCAGCAATGGATGGATAGGAACCATCTGAAACTCAACCCAGGCAAGACGGAATTGGTGTTGCCTGGGAAGAGTAAGGACTGCTGGGGTCCACACTTCTAGCCTAGTGAGCTGGGTTCCCCCCCTACCGCGTCCTCGTCACTAAAGAGCTTAGGGGTAGTAATCAACGCTGACCTCTCACTCAGAGGGCAGGTGGGTGCAGTGATCTCCACCAGTCTTTACCAACTCCGCAAAATCAGGAAGATCACTCACCTGCTGACCCACTCAGCCCTAATTCAAGTGATGATAGCGTTGGTCCTCTCTCGTCTGGATTTTTCGAATGCCCTTTATATTGGTCTGCCTCAGCACCTACTAAAACGGTTGCAAATAGTACAGAATCAGGTGGCTAGACTAATATACAAACAGCCAAAATGGCACTCTGCCAGGTCCCTGTTGATCAAGCTCCACTGACTTCCTGTGGAGCAACGTGCTGCTTTTAAGACTGGGTGCCTAGCTTTTAAAGCACTACAGGGCAACAGCCCAAGATTCATCATGTCCATGATTACTAAACATGTCCCTCTGCGTAATTTGCGTTCTTCTTATCTGCATCTTCTATCTGTTCCAACTATAAAACTTAAACGTGTCGGAGGTTGCAGATTCTCCTATTTGGCACCCACTTTCTGGAATTCCCTCCCGTTAACAATGAGAAGTTGCGATAACTTATTTGGCTTCAGAAAGGCTCTTAAAACCTGGCTGTTTGGGCTTGCCTATTAATCTGGTCTTATGTAACAACTTAAAGCATGATTAGCGCCATGAAACCATTGGTGACCGTGCGCTCTATAAGTGTCTGATAACATTAACATTAACATTGCCATTAACATAACAATCCATTTACACTCAAGTGACTGCAGAATGAGCGAGATGTTACTGCCCCTGGAAGGTATTTTTGCTTCTCAATGACTTGCTAGAGTAACTCATCTGCAGTGTGTGATTTATCTTTGTAGTGCTGTACTAGGGGTGCATTCTCCACCAGGCATCGTATCCTGCTACGGTGCTGGCAAATCCTAGTCTTTATCGGTCGGGTGGTTTGCCCTATGTATATGAGATAACATGGGCTCCAGATACAGTAGTTGACGTTTGGGGTTGAGCAGTTCGTCAGATCATGTAGTGTCCATTTAACGTTACCATGGGTGAATTCTTTTGTGTTAAATGTGGGTTTGCAAACTGTGCAGCCTCCACCGTTAAAGTGTCCTATAACAGGTGGTAGTGACCAAATCTTATTGATGGTATTCTTAGGTGTTAAAATACTGGTGTCTGAATGCACCAGAGGGTCCTTGATGTTTTTACCCTTTTTGTTGGAGAACAAGTGTACTTCGTGGCAGGTGCTGAGTGTATTGAGTGTAGGCCAAAGCTTCTTAAAGAATTTAACTACTTGTGTGCTCAAAGGGCAAAAAGTAGTGACACATACATTTCTGTTGTTTTGAGTTTTGGGTCTGTTATGTAGAATTTCTTCACGGGGGCTGAACCAGGCCCTCTCAATGGAAGTTTTAACCAATTGCTTCGGGTATCCTCGTTCCTGTAGTCTGTTGCTTATTATGCTTGCTTCTTTGAAGAAATCCTCTTTTCCTGTACAGTTTTGTCTAAGCCTTAGGAACTGCCGATATGGTAATCCGTCTGTTAGGAAGTGCTTGATCCAACCGAGGGAGTAGAAGAGGATGGGAGGGATAACCTATTCCCTTCATGCATATCTCCCCTCCTCTAATCACAGCCCCGCTCTGTTACGTGGAATAACATACCGCAGCTGGAGACCAAGGAGGAGGTATGAAGGAGCAGCCCCTTTAAGACGAGCACAGATAAAACTGAGGACGCTGATGTCAGACATCACGTGGTCGGTGAGGGCAGTTTATGGAGAGCAGCCAGCACGTTAGAAGGGGACCACAAGAATTCGGCGGCGGCGACAGCGGGGTTGGAAGACCCTTTGGAGGACTTTGGACAGAAGTCGACACCAGCAAGAGGAGACCGAGCCAAGCCCAGAGAGCGAAGGACCTCAACAGAAGAATAACAGCGGGTCCTGCCCCGGACAAGAAACTGGAAGAAATCAGAGACCCGGTACAGCTTTATTACGTTATTCCTTCATTGGGGCATGCGGCAGGAGCCTTTTTCTTGCACTTCGCAATGTTAACCACCAACGTGGTTAAACACCTGCCTGTCTCCATTGGTGCACAGCAGGAGCCGGCAGCAGCAACCTTATTTCTAAAACGGCAGGAGAAGTTTTTCTTTCATTTTTGTAATGTTAACTACGGACGTGGTTAAACATCTGCTTTCTTCCGTTGGTGCACGGCAGGAGCCTTCAGCACCAATTGGTACTTCTAAAACCACAGACGCAATTCTTCTCTCCCTATTCCCCGCATGCGCATGGCAGGAGCCGCCGGTGGCATCGCCTCCATCGCCTTTGACTTATCATTGGAAGCGATTGTGTTTCTTTTCCATTGTGAGCGTGTGACAGGAGCCGTTCGCTCGGGGTCCTCTGATAAGCACGGGCGTGGTTAACTATTTGCATTTCCACTGGGCAGAACACACGGCTGGAGCGGTCTGCTCCACATTTATTTAATAATTGAACAATTTCTCTTGGTTATCGTTTCGTTTCTACCACAAGGCAGGAGCCTACAGCACCCCTTCGTGATGAGGTTATTTAATGGAACAGTAACTTTGGTTGCCTGGATTCCCCTTTGCTTCACATCCACTAGGAACGCAATTACCCCTGGAGAAGACAAATCGTTTCAAGGACTTGAACAGATACTCTAACTATACAATGGTGAGTTTATATAGTCATTTCTCCTCACTACCTTGAAGAAACAACTTTAAATTCTGTGTGCTCCCTGTTTCCTTTTTGTTTCTAAAATCCCTCTATCATTTCTGTATTACAGACTTTGAGCTGCTCCTTCATTCTCGACTGCTCCCATACAGACGCTGTCTGTGGTTCCCTTCCACCTGCCTACACCACCTCTGAACATCACACCTACCTCCTTTGTCCACGATTCCTAGAACCTTCGGTGTGGTCTATTTCATGTCCCTTTTCCCTTGGGATCAATCGTCCATACTGTGGAAGCCAGTGTGGAGGATTGGTCTGAAGGTGAGGGGGGGGGGGGCTCTCTTCATTCCTGCGGTTCCTGGTGTTCAGGTGAGTGGGATTGTGACAAATACCCATTTAACTCTTCCATGATCACTTCCTCCACTTTCCTCTATTGGTCAATTGAACATAAATGAGACACTAACACAAGAACAGACAACGTCCCTTCATGATCTCTTGAGTTACTTTCCTTCTATTTTTTCTGATCACCCTGGCAGAACAACACTAGTTGAGCACTCTGTTATTACTCTCCCTGGGAAAGTAATAAAACAGGATCCTTACAGAATCTCAGCAGCCGGACGAGAGGCAGTTACAGCTGAAATAGAGAACATGTTACAGTTGGGGGTTATAAAGCCATCTCAAAGCAACTGGTCCTCTCCTATTGTAATATTTCCAAAACCAGACGGTTTGATCCGTTTTTGCATAGACTTCCGAGCAGGTAAATCTATCTCTAAATTTGACTCTTATCCACTGCCAAGGGTTAATGAATTAATTGAGAAGTTAGGCGAGGCACAGTACATAACCACACTCGATCTTACAAAAGGCTATTGGCAGGTACCAATTAGACCAGAAGACCAGGAAAAAACTGCCTTTAGCACCCCTACTGGTTTATACGAATTCACAGTGCTACTTTTGGATTACATGGAGCTTCAGCAACATTCCAGAGGCTCATGAATGAGGCACTTTATCATCATCAAGCCTATTCATCAGCCTATATAGATGATATCATATTATTCAGTCCTACATGGGAACAACACCTAGTCCATTGTAGAGGGGTGTTTCAAGCCCCCAAAACAGCAGGACACTATGTCAATGCTAAGAAGTCCAAGGTAGGATTCAATAAAGTCAGATATCTGGGCTATCTTCTGGGGGATGGGGTCATTGCACCCCAACAGGAGAAAGTCAAAGTGATCCTAGACACCCCCTTCCCCACTACCAAGGAGGGTGTTAGGTCCTTCTTAGGCTTACTGGCTTATTATTGCCGATTTATACCAAACTATTCTGAGATTGCATCTCCATTACCTGATTTGTTAAAGAAAAAGGTAAGAAGCAAAACCCTACTAAATCCCTCACAAGATGCCAAGAAGGCATTTTACGATCTTTATCACCTGGCGCAGGGAAGAGGACGTGTGCACCTCCTGGCACGGGGCAAGGTGGGAATGTGGTGCCTGGTGCAGCCGGTGAGGCTGGCAGTGTCCAGCACAATTTAAAAAACAAGTATGGGCTTCCGTGCTGCGGGAGTCCGGGGCAGCCTTTATGCACCCCCTGGCGCACCCCGAACCGCCAGCTCCGCTCCGCCGACCGCGCCCTGGCCACCGTCCCCGCATCCCAAGAGCGACCACCGGTGGCATATCCTTCTCCTACCTCGTCGCCAAATCCTGGAACACCCTCCCTATCCTCCTACGGCAGACCGAAGACCTACTAACCTTCAGGAGGTTCCTCAAGACCTGGCTCTTCGAGCAGTAGCAGCACCCCCACCACCCACCGCCTTAAGACCCTCACAGGGGAGCAGCGCGCTCTTCAAATGTACTGATTGATTGATTGGCTCCAGCTCTGGCATGAAACTGGACAAAGGACATGTGTGTAACCACCCCCTTGTCCTGACCCTCCCCTGATAGGGTTCCCTGAATCTGTCCAACCCTCTCCCGTGGGTACAAAAGGGCTTACCTGGCTGTAGGACCCTAGATTCGAAGTGGCAAGATTTTGAAACAGAAACCACTGACCTCCGACCGTCTGGACACTCTGGACTTCGCTGAACTTCGACTGGGGCCGACTTCATCTTCCTCTATGTCCAAAGCATTGTCTGTGCCCGTGCACCATACAGGCTCTGTGCAGGACCTGTGGAGCATCAAGGACAACTAAAGTATCTCCCTTGGGGTGAAGGAGTCACTCCCCTGCATCCGCAGGCACCGTAACGCAACAAACCGGTCTGCTGATCCTGAGCTCCGGCAGACTCCAAAGGCTCCAGCAACACAGGAAGAGAGTTCCTATGTTCCTTGAGGTTGAGCTGCCCTCTCACCAAGTTTCAGGCCAGTATCCGTCGTGGGGACTGCAAAACCCGGACCCTCTGTGTATGGCGTACATTTGCAAGTGCATATGCTTGTTGGTGTTCCCCAACTTTGGACTGTCAAAAGCCCCAACCTTTGCGCACATTTCTTACTTCGGCCTCCTTGCACTCTGTGCCCTGCAAGCTGTTGTTTGGTGAAACTGCTAGGGGTCCCCTCGCGACCAGCTGTGGTCCGTGTAGGTAACAGCGGTGGGACGTTGGAGCCGCGTTGGAGGGATTCTGAGGGACGATGCAGAGGAAACATTATTTATTTAATCTTCCCTCTGCATTGTCCCTCGAAATCCCACCCCAACGCGGTCCCACCGCTGTTACCTGCATGGACCGCGGCTGCTCGTGACTCCTGTGCCTTCGGCCTGTGGGTCCATTTAAAGGACAATCCTGATTTTCTTGGGCTCCTCTGGTTGTTCTAGGCCTGCCCTGACTCCCCTTGATATGGTGAGTCCTCTGGTCCTTGCTGGGCCAGACTGTAACCTTTCTTGACCTTCTCCATGGGTTGCCGTTGCCAAGGCTTGTTGGTGCTCCCGCCGGATATCGACCCCTCAGCACTCAACATCCTTCGTGGGACAGCTCGCATCCAGCTCCTGGTTGGCCTCAACGTCTCCTGGTCCCTGCATCTGTAGAGTCACGGTCTCCTTCACACCTGAAGCACCCGACATCGGTGGGCATTTGTCTATCAAGCCCCTGGTCACTCTTGAATGACCCATACTCTGTCCCTCTGTTTTCAGGTTCCTTCCATCAAGAATCCACCTGTGGATTCCACCAGACACTTTTATTCTTTCCAGCAGTGGCATTTCTTTGAAGACTCCCATTGAGAACGACGTTGGTTTCCGACACCACTTCAGCCCTATTGTGGAAAGTTGACTAAGAACTCTCTTTTCTTCCTGGTGTCCCATCATGCACCCTATCCACCCTAACACCGACCAGGCAAGCCGTTTTTTTTTCTACTTTAAGCATGAATCCTATTATACCCCCTCTCTTGCCTGTCTTCTTTTCGTTGTACTGGCACATGCAAAGAATGATGGCCAGCCATCATGTATCTTACGGGTTTCTGTCCTGTTCGATATTTTTCCTTAAAACAGAACAGAGTCAGTTAGTTGGTTGCCTCGTCAAATTCTCCCCCTCCCTAACTCTATCAAAGAACGAGCAGCCCTCGCTCATCAATGATCTCTCAGCTTGCAGGGGCAGCCACAGACTGGGTCAATAATTAAGAGTAAACTGATCAAGTACACGAGATAGACACAAAGAGAATAGTTAACCACGGCCCATTCTCCTTCTTCCCAGCTGCACACACATACCATTGTGAAACATCACCGCCCTTGTGTGGAAGTAAGGAGCACACAATGCCTCGTTCTCTTTACCCTTCCGACAGAAATGACCCTGTAACAATGCCTCAATTCTCTGTCCCCAGACACTAGTAACTCTGTAACTTGTCACCACAATCACCCTGATGCCATGTGTTTGTCTATGTCTAACAAATGTGGTTCAAGTTATTCTTTGAACGAAAACAAGCCTGCCATGTCTTCTGTATGATTGTATCACGGATAATTGAATCATGCCCAGGGAACTCCTTCTTTTGATTGTGCAAGTAATGTATATAAGTGCTGTCATGTTTCAAGTAACTGGTTAAAGAAGTGGGTAACCCAATATACCCTTGCGGGCTTGGGCAAACAGTATATACTTAAGGAAAGGTACCAGCAAGGGATTTATTTTAGGTATCAAAGTATACAGTATGATAGTGTCTTTCTTACTGAGACTTATCAACTGAAACAATCAGTCACCGTTATGATTATTTGTATTTCCTTAAGTCCTCATAAAAGCTACCACACTAGCCCTGAGGAAATACAATAATTCAAGATAATAATTCTTGTTCAATAAATGCAGTTTAGAGAATAATCAAAAGCTACACAAAAAGATGTTTTTAAAGAAACTTATTATTTGTATCTTCAAATCACATTAAAGTTTTGCAAGGGTTCATGATCAAAATAGTTGCATAAAAATCTTAAGTATGAGGAAACTACAAAATCAATCCATCAATACATAAGAGAATCAGTCCAGTCTGTAGATCAAAATAGAAAAATGACTCCTTTTAAAGTAAACAGAAAGTCAGATGTAGGGTGTGAACATGGACTGGTGTGTCGACGTTTCGGTCTCCAATGTTTTGTCCAAAGACCATCATCAGGACGGAAGGTTTAAATGCAGTACGGATGACCCCTATAGAATGATATAATCCTTGAATTAACAAACATTCTTTTAAAGTGTTGCTAGCTTAAAGTCATTAGGTTTATACAATTTTTAATATATACATCTATTTAAACTATTTACATTTCAAAAGCATATATAAAAAAGGATCCTAGCTTCACAGACTAGTCAGTGTGGTGACCAGGAATGCTGGCTTACAAAATCCACTTGAAGATTAAATCTAAGATACTTCTCATATTAGATACAGTAGATAACTTATTTGTGTTAAAACAAAGAAAGCACTATGGATGTTCAGAAGTGCAATTCAACGTATGAATTAATAACCTGTGAAAGAAGAATATAGATGAAGAAAAATCTCACTTATTTATTCTAGTACATGATAATGATCTTTTTAGATTGTCTCTGTAATTCACAAGAATTGTTTTTTACCTCTGGGATTTTAGCAACTTATCCCTTTGTTTGTGTTCCAGGTGTGGATCCAGGTATTAGAAAAAAATTCTTTATTTTAGGGTCCAGATTCGCTGAAATGAATAATGTATATTTTGTAACACCGGACTTTTACATGGTTAAATGTATAGTCACTTTGTTTAGACCTGCAGTTTAATTGTTTCTATCAAACTACTAGGTAAATGATTCTGCCCTGTGTTCTAGAGTGGGTGTCTTTAGATGGTGAGTTAAATCATTCAATGTTGTGCCTTCTAGTCAGAATTTATCTAAGTAATTTATAGACTTAAAACACACATTCACTTATCCTTCTCTGGATATTCACATTATGTGTCCAAAGAGTTAATATTGTATTTAAACACATGCGTGGTTCGGTTACAGCTACTGATGGGTACGTAAGCATTATGACCGGTACCTCACAGTATAGCCAAGTCACATCGCCATGGTGTGTGGCGTAAATCAAAAGAAAAAGTGATACGTTTTAAAGAGGCCACACTGTCAGCGATAATTGCCGTCAGAGAAACCACCTGGATATTGCCTGAGCGTTTTCGGCTTCGTAAACTAAACAAACTATAGCTTAAGTTGTTCTCGCAATTTCGTGAAAGGAGCCGCTCGGGTATTGCTAAAACGTGTTTGGCTTCGTAAATTAAAGTTGTTACAAAAGCAGTTCTAGCTTTCTCATACGTTAAATAACAGACAATATCTTGAGTTATAGCGTTTTTAAGTACACGCCGGCTAGAAGGCATGGCTCTGTTTGATTCAGCAGATGAATCCTATCTACTTACTTTTGGTCTGAAGGAAACGGACGCACAAATTCGTCAGTACCGGGTCAAAAGGTGATCAAAGTAATGGGCCAATCAAGGCGTATTTATACTTCTGTTACGTAAAACGTGTCAGTCACATGTGTTGCTCGTGACCGAAGTTATTTTTTGTTTATATAAGTGAGGCGGCGGCCATCTTGGAATGTCTACAACAGTGTGTGTTTGGAATTAAAACACACATCTAGTGTTTCACTTAGTTTTAATAGAGACACAATATCACCCAATTATTGGTCGATGGTCCTGTCTTTAGTAGCTGGGCTTATTCTGACGTTATTTATACACGATGTCAAAAGTTGTAGAATTGTATTAATAGCTTGTATTACATCAGTGTCTAAAATATCAACGTGATATGTCGAATATATTTTTTGCTTTTTGTATGATTACCAGGAGAAGGGACCCCCCGATAGCCTATCCCTTCTATAGGTCACGTGAATTCGAAGTTCAGTTCAATAGGTTACATTTATACCAGCCACATATACAATGTACATAGAGAATACAGAGCCCTGCATAGCATACATTGTTTGGAGTCTCTGACATGCTGGCGCAGTTATATTGCGCATACAATCTTGTAGATTATTTGGATTTAATGTATATAACAGTTATATGCCTTACTCCAAGACTTATACATAACGTATACATTTTCAAGATTTCACATTTCTGTGCTGTTCAACCAAATGTTTTGTTCTATACATTTCACTTTGCATAGTATAGATTTCAGGTATCGCCTGTCGCATTTGTATTGCGCGCACAATCTCAAGATTAACCTAACTTGTATGTTTGTGAAACTCAGTTATATACATGTCTGTGACTTAGTTAGGTACCTATCAAAAATTGGCAGTCTCAAATTATACAGGCCAATGTGTGCCATTCAGTCGAGGAATTTAGCCCCCTTCTGACGCTGTTGGCAAGCTCGATCCCTTCCCGGCTCCCTTCTTAAGGGGACCCTGCCTGGTACTTGGGAGCGACCACTGCGCCTTCGGCCTGGTCGCCCCTACGCTCCTCACCTCTCCTGCTCCTGAGCCCTGCCGCTGCCTGAGCACATCGCCGCTGAGAGCCGACGCCGATTGCAGCCCCCCAGCCGCCGCTGGGCCGCCCGCTTAGCCTGCTCCCATTATTTCCCACCGCTGCCTGCCTGCGGCCCACCCCCACGCCAGACGATTGGCTACCATGATCCCGCCTCCCAGCTGACCCGCCCTCCCGGCTCCCTTCTTAAGGGGACCCTGCCTGCCACTTGGGAGCGACCACTGCGCCTTCGGCCTGGTCACCCCCACGCTCCTCACCTCTCCTGCTCCTGAGCCTCCCGCTGCCTGAGCACATCGCCGCTGAGAGCCGACGCCGATTGCAGCGCCCCAGCCGCCGCTGGTCCGCCCGCTTAGCCTGCTCCTGTTTTTTCCCGCCGCTGCCTGCCTGCGGCCCCGCCCCCACGCCAGACGATTGGCTACCACGATCCCGCCTCCCAGCTGACCCGCCCTCCCGGCTCCCTTCTTATGACGCCCCCTCAGCGACCGCACAGCGGACGCGCGCAGCGGGAGCACCGACTGAGCGCCGAAGGTGCGCCAAAGGTAAGCCCGTCTGCGTCCGTCCGCGCCTGGACCGCGCCCAGTGCCAGGACCCCTGGCCCCCGCAGACTCCAGCCCTCCCGCCGGACCTACAACACCACCGAACTCTACGCACTCAACGTCGGCCGAACCGAGCCACCCCGAGACGCACCCACGGACCCTTCAGCTGCCACTCCTGCAAGTTCACCTGCATCCGGACCTGCACTACTCCTGCACCGACCAAGACCAAGACGAGCAACAGCAGCAGCCACCTAAAGTGCATCCTGCTCAACACCCGCTCCGTCCACAGACACGCCATCGAGCTCTGGAACCTGCTCGACACTACTTCACCAGACGTCGCCTTCCTCACGGAAACCTGGATGAACGCCTCTTCAGCGCCCGACATCGCCATCGCCATCCCAGACGGCTATAAGATCATCCGAAGGGACCGCATCAACCAGAGGAGGCATCGCCATCATCCACAGGAACACCATCCGCATCACGACCAACACCGACGACACCCTCGCACCCGCCGAGCACCTGCACTTCCAGGTCCACATCAACCCCAAGACCACCCTCAGAGGCACCCTCATCTACAGACCCCCGGGACCACGCACACAATTCAGCGAAGACATCGCCGACTTCATCAGCCCGCACGCCCTCCCCTCCGCAGACTACATCCTCCTCGGGGACCTCAACTTCTACCTGGAGAACAACAACGACCGCAACACCACCACCCTGCTGGACAACCTTGAAAACCTCGGACTCAAGCAGCTGGTGACCACCCCCACCCACTACGCCGGACACACACTCAACCCAGTCTTCTCATCCAGCAAGGACATCGCCTTCAGCCACGCCACCGGACTCCACTGGACGGACCACAGTTGCGTCCACCTCGGCTTCAAAAGGACCACGATCCACCACCACCAGCAACAGGTTGCACGCAGAAGCTGGAACAAGATCACAGCCGACCAGCTCGCGATTTCCCTGAGCAAGAACCCACCCACCAGCGCAACGAACCCCAGCCAAGCGGCCACCAACCTCACGAAATGGATCAGCGACTGCGCTGACGACCTCGCCCCCCTGAGGACCCCGCCTAGCAGACCCGGCAGCAAGAAAGCACCATGGTTCACCGACGAACTCAAGAGCTCCAAGAAGAACTGCCGAGCCCTCAAGAGAACCTGGCGCAGCGATCCAACACCTGACAACATGACTGCCCTCAAGCTCGCCACCCGAAAACACCACCAACTCATCCACGCAACCAAGAAAACTGCATTCAAGGAACGACTGGACAACAACGCACACAACAGCAAGGAACTCTTCAACATCGTCAAAGAGCTCTCCAACCCCAACGCCGGAAACAACAACATCACCCCTTCGCAAGACCTCTGCAACTCCCTTGCCTCCTACTTCCACAGCAAGATCGCGGACATACACAACAGCTTCAGCACTCAACCGACGCACGCCACGACCGAACCACCGCCCCCCACCACCACCCTCCACGCCTGGACCCCGATCAGCACCGAAGATACCGTCCGCACGATGAACTCCATCCACTCGCTGTCATCGCACCCCACCTGCGGGACATCATCAACACCTCCTTCGACACCGCGACCTTCCCGGAGAGCTGGAAGTACGCCGAACTCGGCACTCTACTAAAGAAGCCATCAGCCGACCCCACCAGCCTCAAGAACTACCGCCCCATCTCGCTGCTCCCGTTCCCTGCAAAAGTCATCGAGAAGACCGTCAACAAGCAGTTGGCCGCCTTCCTCGAGACGAACGGATCCCTCGACCTCTCGCAGTCTGGCTTCCGAGCCAACCACAGCACCGAGACCGCCCTGATCGCAGCCAACGATGACATCCGAGCACTGCTTGACAACGGAGAAACAGCAGCCCTCATCCTCCTAGACCTCTCCGCGGCCTTCGACACTGTCTGCCACCGTACACTAGTGCAGCAACGTCGGAATCCAGGAGAAGGCACTGGAATGGATCATCTCCTTCCTCGCCGGAAGGACACAGAGAGTCCGCCTCCCCCGTTCAGATCTGAAGCCACCGAAGTCATCTGCTGCGTTCCTCAAGGGACCTCGCTCAGTTCAACCCTCTTCAACGTCTACATGAGCCCCCTCGCAGACATCGCACGCCAGCACAACCTCAACATCATCTCCTACGCCGACGACACCCAGCTGATCCTCTCCCTCACCAACGACCCCGCCACCGCCAGAGCCAACCTCCACGAAGGGATGAAAGAGGTAGCTGAATGGATGAAGAACAGTTGCCTGAAACTGAACACGGACAAGACGGAAGTCCTCATCCTGGGATCCTCATCCTCCGCCTGGGACGACTCCTGGTGGCCCCCCGCCCTAGGCAGCGCACCCCAACCAACAGACCACGCACGCAACCTGGGCTTCATCCTGGACTCCTCCCTCTCCATGACCAGGCAAGTCAACGCCGTCTCCTCGTCGTGCTTCAACATTCTGTGCATGCTACGTAAGATCTTCCGGTGGATCCCCACCGAGACCAGGAAGACAGTCACCCAGGACCTCATCACCAGCCGGCTGGACTACGGCAACTCCCTCTACGCCGGAACCACCGCCAAACTCCAGAAGAGACTCCAGCGGATCCAGAACGCCTCAGCACGACTCATCCTGGACATCCCCCGTCGCAGCCACATCTCCGGACACCTGAGAGACTTGCACTGGCTCCCAGTCAACAAGAGAATCACCTTCCGTCTCTTCACCCACGCACACAAAGCCCTACACAACCAAGGCCCAGGATACCTCAACAGCCGCCTTAACTTCTACGCTCCCAAACGCCAGCTTCGATCAACCGGCCACGCCCTCGTCACCGTCCCCCGCATCCGAAGAGCCACCACAGGGGGGCGGTCCTTCTCCTACCTCGCCGCCAAGACATGGAACTCCCTCCCGACCCACCTCCGCCAGACCCAGGACCACCTCGCCTTCAGGAAACAACTCAAGACCTGGCTGTTCGAGCAGTAGCGGACCCCCATCCCCTAGCGCCTTGAGACCCTCTGGGTGAGTAGTGCGCTATATAAATGCCTTGATTGATTGATTGATTGATCCATTGGTTTTCTTTTAGTGTCAAGAGTCTATCAACATTTGGTTGTCTGATAGTCGGTTTAATGACATCTATAACCCACCATTTCATGTCCTTTTCATTGTGATTAGAGTGAAGAAAATGTTCCACAAGGGGTGCATTTTCTATTTTACACCTAATCCTGGACTGGTGCTGCAGGATTCTTTGTTTAATCATTTGCGTCGATTTGCCTATGTATATCATACCACATGGGCATTGAATGCAATACACCACGTTTTGTGTGCGGCAATTGGAGAAATGTTTGATCTTCATTATTTTGCCGTTAAGGTCAAATGATTTAATGTTATCAGTGGTATCACAGGCGGTACATTTGTTGCATTTAAAATGTCCTATCAAGGGGACCAATTATCTCATGTTGTCAACAAGGTTTTGGTTGTCATTTTCATATGCATGTACAGCCTGTCCCGTAGGTTGCGACCGCGTTTGAATGAAAAGAGTGGCTTCTCGTTAAATTCAGGTAGCTCTGAAAGCAATGGCCATTGTTTTAGTACTACTTTCTTCAGTTGATTGCTAATGGTACCAAAGGTTGTTACACACACAAGAGGATTACTTTCTTTATGGACATGATTGATAAGTAACAGGTCGCGATTATTGTACCATGCTCTCTTCAACGATTGTTTAAGGAGTTTGTTCGGATATCCCATTCTCCGATATTTTTTTTTTAACATCTTTGCCTCTCTGAAATAGTCTGTTTTCTTGGTACAATTTCTCCGTAAACGGAGAAATTGGCCAAATGGTAGACCATCCCGCAAAGCCTTGGGGTGATGGCTACTATATTTGAGGAGGGTGTTTCTGGACGTAGGTTTAGTGTAGAGTGTTGTGTACAACGTATTGTCCTCGTTAACTTTGACTGTGATGTCAAGGAAATTCATCTGATTGTTGTTGCTTTCAAGGGTAAATGACAAGTTGGGATTTCTTTCATTGAGCCACAAGTGAAAGCTGGTGAGAAGGTCTTTGCTGCCTCTCCAGATGACAAAAACGTCATCGATATACCTGAGCCAACAAGAAATGTTGGCCAGGTAAGTATTCAATGGATGGTAGATGAATCTTTTCTCAAACTCTGCAACATAAATATTAGCAATGTCTGGGGCAAAAATTGCCCCCATGGCTACCATTTTAAGTTGTTGATAGTAGCTTCTTTCAAATAGAAAGAAATTCTCACACAAGGGGATTCTGATACATTCTAGTATGAAGTTAGTTGGTACCTCATGTGGTCTGCTGCAACTGTCTAATAGATCTTTCAATATAGCCAAAGCCTCAAGTTGTGGAATGTTCGTATACAGGCTTTCTATGTCCATTGTGACCAAATATTCTTCATCTGGATTAAAAGAATGGTTTTCCAGTTTATTAATGACTGATGTTGTGTCCTTAATATAGGTTTCAGATCCTACAGCAAATGGTCGAATAAAGTAGTCAGCATATTTGGCAAGGAGTTTTAGTATTGAATTACACCCTGACACTATGGGTCTCCCTGGTGGTTGTGTGGTGTTTTTGTGTACCTTTGGAAGAATGTATAGCGCTGGTACTGTAGGTGCTTTGTTTGTTAGAAATAATGCTTCTTTTTCACAGAGCCAGCCTCCTTCTAGACCGGTTTGGCTAAGGTGTAGAATCTCTTTTTCTAATCTAGATGTTGGATTAGTGGAGAGTCGTTTGTAGTTGTCTGTTACAGAGAGTTGCTTTAGAACTTCATTCTTGTAGGCGACTTTGTCCCAGAGGACAATGCCTCCCCCTTTGTCAGCCGGTTTAATCAGGGTTCCTGGTAATGATTCTAGATTTTTTAAAGCTGTTAGCTCTTCTTTGCTAAAGTTATTTCTAGCAAATGGCTTCTGTTTGAAGAGATTTTCTGTTTCAATCAAGACTGCTTGTTCAAAAGTCATTATTTCCTTTGCCACCATGTTGTTAGGTGGAAAGAAGGTTGATGGTGGATGTAGACCTGTGAAGTTTCTTTCCCCTTTCAATGTTTTATCGGAAAAGTAATTTTTAAGCCTGATAGTTCTAAAGAATTTATATAGCTCTAATTTGGTTTGAAATTGGCTGTTCCTGTTTGTAGGCACAAAGGAGAGTCCAGCAGAGAGGACTTCAATCTCAGGGTCACTCAAAATGTGGTTGGCAATATTGAAGATAGGGATAGAGTTGTTATCTCCTACCATTCGTAGTACTGGTTTCGTGTTTGGCGCTGGCCTGGGGTGTACTGATTTCGAAAACCATCCCCTCCTCCCGCCTCTGCTGTTCCGGGGTCGCCCTGTTCTTCTCCTGTGCTGTCCTAAAAAAGACGATTGTCGGGAAGTAGATGGCTGCTGGTCAAAGTTAGATCTGGATTGTCCTCCCTAATCTGAGTCTGTCTCAGATCCTGTTTTTGAGAAAGTTATGCGTTTCTGTTGGAATTGTTGAGCGCCTCTATAGGTGTTATGAGGTTCATAGAAGTCTTTCTGCAGGTAAGGGTATGTTTTATCCTTGTTATAACTACGAATGTCTTTGTGTAGTTTATCAGTCTTCTTTTGTGCATTGAAGGTTTCAAACTCTTTGATGGTTTGTGTCACCTTATCTAAGAGCAATTTAGCATTGGTAATGTTGCTGTCAGAATTGATTTTGTTTTCAATTGTTTCAATTTCCTTCAATAGAAGAATGATCTGTTTGGATGCAGTCTCAATACTTAGGACCATCCATGTCCTTGAACATTTATTAACAGCAAAACTGAAGTTTATTTTAAAGTCATTGTCATCTATGAAAATGATTGGAATATTTTTAATCTGCAGCCCTGTTGGGATGATATTCGCGTTAAGACAATCGGTGAGAAATTTGGCATGTAGCTCAGTTCTCACCAACTTCTTCTTCAGTCTCTCTAGTTGGATTAGATCTGTTTCATATGGTAATTGTGTAGCTGTATTGTTATCACCCAGTAGAGAAGTGCCTGCTGCTATTTTCTGTACATATTCTTCAGTGTACGAAAGCGTTTCAAGCTCAGACATCAAGAGAGAGGGTTACAGGTGATTACCTGTTCAACCACTTAGAGGTGGCCCACAGCAGAGGTTATCTGCGCTATACAACTGGTTAAAGAAGTGGGTAACCCAATATACCCTTGCGGGCTTGGGCAAACAGTATATACTTAAGGAAAGGTACCAGCACGGGGTTTATTTTAGGTATCAAAGTATACAGTATGATAGTGTCTTTCTAGTAGATTTTGTAAGCCAGCATTCCTGGTCACCACATTGACTAGTCTGTGAAGCTACGATCCTTTTTTATATATGCTTTTGAAATGTAAATAGTTTAAATAGATGTATATATTAAAAATTGTATAAACCTAATGACTTTAAGCTAGCAACACTTCAAAAGAATGTTTGTTAATTCAATGATTATATCATTCTATAGGGGTCATCCGTACTGCATTTAAACCTTCCGACCTGATGATGGTCTTTGGATAAAACATTGGAGACCGAAACGTCGACACACCAGTCCATGTTCACACCCTACAACTGACTTTCTGTTTACTTTAAAAGGAGTCATTTTTCTATTTTGATCTACAGACTGGACTGATTCTCTTATGTACTGATGGATTGGTTTTGTCGTTTCCTCATACTTAAGATTTTTATGCAACTATTTGATCATGAACCCTTGCAAAACTTTAATGTGATTTGAAGATACAAATAATAAGTTTCTTTAAAAACATCTTTTTGTGTTGCTTTTGATTATTCTCTAAACTGCATTTATTGAACAAGAATTATTATCTTGAATTATTGTATTTCCTCAGGGCTAGTGTGGTAGCTTTTATAATCATAACGGTGACTGATTGTTTCAGTTGATAAGTCTCAGTAAGAAAGACACTATCATACTGTATACTTTGATACCTAAAATAAATCCCTTGCTGGTACCTTTCCTTAAGTATTTACTGTTTGCCCAAGCCCGCAAGGGTATATTGGGTTACCCACTTCTTTAACCAGTTGTATAGCGCAGATAACCTCTGCTGTGGGCCACCTCTAAGTGGTTGAACAGGTAATCACCTGTAACCCTCTTTCTTGATGTCTGAGCTTGAAACGCTTTCGTACACTGAAGAATATGTACAGAAAATAGCAGCAGGCCCTTCTCTACAGGGTAATAAAAATACAGCTACACAATTACCATATGAAACAGATCTAATCCAACTAGAGAGACTGAAGAAGAAGTTGGTGAGAATTGAGCTACATGCCAAATTTCTCACCGATTGTCTTAACGCGAATATCATCCCAACAGGGCTGCAGATTAAAAATATTCCAATCATTTTCATAGATGACAATGTCTTTAAAATAAACTTCAGATCTAACTTTGACCAGCAGCCATCTACTTCCTGACAATTGTCTTTTTTAGGACAGGAAAGGAGAAGAACAGGGCGACCCCGGAACAACAGAGGCGGGAGGAGGGGATGGTTTCGAAATCAGTACACCCCAGGCCAGCGCCAAGCACGAAACCAGTACTACGAATGGTAGGAGATAACAACTCTATCCCTATCTTCAAAATTTCCAACCACATTTTGAGTGACCCTGAGATTGAAGTCCTCTCTGCTGGACTCTCCTTTGTGCCTACAAACAGGAACAGCCAATTTCAAACCAAGTTAGAGCTATATAAATTCTTTAGAACTATTAGGCTTAAAAATTACTTTTCCGATAAAACATTGAAAGGGGAAAGAAACTTCACAGGTCTACATCCACCATCAACCTTCTTTCCACCTAACAACATGGTGGCAAAGGAAATAATGACTTTTGAACAAGCAGACTTGATTGAAACAGAAAATCTCTTCAAACAGATGCCATTTGCTAGAAATAACTTTAGCAAAGAAGAGCTAACAGCTTTAAAAAATCTAGAATCATTACCAGGAACCCTGATTAAACCGGCTGACAAAGGGGGAGGCATTGTCCTCTGGGACAAAGTCGCCTACAAGAATGAAGTTCTAAAGCAACTCTCTGTAACAGACAACTACAAACGACTCTCCACTAATCCAACATCTAGATTAGAAAAAGAGATTCTACACCTTAGCCAAACCGGTCTAGAAGGAGGCTGGCTCTGTGAAAAAGAAGCATTATTTCTAACAAACAAAGCACCTACACTACCAGCGCTATAAATTCTTCCAAAGGTACACAAAAACAACACACAACCACCAGGGAGACCCATAGTGTCAGGATGCAATTCAATACTAAAACCCCTTGCCAAATATGCTGACTACTTTATTCGACCATTTGCTGTAGGATCTGAAACCTATATCAAGGACACAACATCAGTCATTAATAAACTGGAAAACCATTCTTTTAATCCAGTTGAAGAATATTTGGTCACTATGGACATAGAAAGCCTGTATACGAACATTCCACAACTTGAGGCTTTGGCTATATTGAAAGATCTATTAGACAGTCACAGCAGACCACATGAGGTACCAACTAACTGCATACTAGAAAGTATCAGAATCCCCTTGAGTGAGAATTTCTTTCTATTTGAAAGAAGCTACTATCAACAACTTAAAGGGGTAGCCATGGGGGCAATTTTTGCCCCAGACATTGCTAATATTTATGTTGCAGAGTTTGAGAAAAGATTCATCTACCATCCATTGAATCCTTACCTGGCCAACATTTCTTGTTGGCTCAGGTATATCGATGACGTTTTTGTCATCTGGAGAGGCAGCAAAGACCTTCTCACCAGCTTTCACTTGTGGCTCAATGAAAGAAATCCCAACTTGTCATTTACCCTTGAAAGCAACAACAATCAGATGAATTTCCTTGACATCACAGTCAAAGTTAACAAGGACAATGCGTTGTACACAACACTCTACACTAAACCTACGTCCAGAAACACCCTCCTCAAATATAGTAGCCATCACCCCAAGGCTTTGCGGGATGGTCTACCATTTGGCCAATTTCTCCTTTTACGGAGAAATTGTACCAAGAAAACAGACTATTTCAGAGAGGCAAAGATATTAAAAAATAAATTATCGGAGAGGGGATATCCGAACAAACTCCTTAAACAATCGTTGAAGAGAGCATGGTAGAATAATCGCGACCTGTTACTTATCAATCATGTCCGTAAAGAAAGTAATACCCTTGTGTGTGTAACAACCTTTGGTACCATTAGCAATCAACTGAAGAAAGTAGTACAAAAACAATGGCCATTGCTTTCAGAGCTACCTGAATTTAACGAGAAGCCACTCTTTTCATTCAAACGCGGTCGCAACCTTCGGGACAGGCTTGTACATGCATATGAAAATGACAACCAAAACCTTGTTGACAACATGAGACAATTGGTCCCCTTGATAGGACATTTTAAATGCAACAAATGTACCGCCTGTGATACCACTGATAACATTAAATCATTTGACCTTAACGGCAAAATAATGAAGATCAAAAATTTCTCCAATTGCCGCACACAAAACGTGGTGTATTGCATACAATGCCCATGTGGTATGATATACATAGGCAAAACGACGCAAATGATTAAACAAAGAATCCTGCAGCACCAGTCCAGGATTAGGTGTAAAATAGAAAATGCACCCCTTGTGGAACATTTTCTTCACTCTAATCACAATGAAAAGGACATGAAATGGTGGGTTATAGATGTTATTAAACCGACTATCAGACAACCAAACGTTGATAGACTCTTGACACTAAAAGAAAACCAATGGATCGAGCTTGCCAACAGCGTCAGAAGGGGCTAAATTCCTCGACTGAATGGCACACATTGGCCTGTATAATTTGAGACTGCCAATTTCTGATAGGTACCTAACTAAGTCACAGACATGTATATAACTGAGTTTCACAAACATACAAGTTAGGTTAATCTTGAGATTGTGCACGCAATACAAATGCGACAGGTGATACCTGAAATCTATACTATGCAAAGTGAAATGTATAGAACAAAACATTTGGTTGAACAGCACAGAAATTTGAAATCTTGAAAATGTATACGTTATGTATAAGTCTTGGAGTAAGGCATATAACTGTTATATACATTAAATCCAAATAATCTACAAGATTGTACGCGCAATATAACTGCGCCAGCATGTCAGAGACTCCAAACAATGTATGCTATGCAGGGCTCTGTATTCTCTATGTACATTGTATATGTGGCTGGTATAAATGTAACCTATTGAACTGAACTTCGAATTCACGTGACTTATAGAAGGGATAGGCTATCGGGGGGTCCCTTCTCCTGGTAATCATACAAAAAGCAAAAAATATATTCGACATATCACGTTGATATTTTAGACACTGATGTAATACAAGCTATTAATACAATTTTACAACTTTTGACATTGTGTATAAATAACGTCAGAATAAGCCCAGCTACTAAAGACAGGACCATCGACCAATAATTGGTGATATTGTGTCTCTATTAAAACTAAGAGAAACACTTGATGTGTGTTTTAATTCCAAACACACACTGTTGTAGACATTCCAAGATGGCCCCCGCCTCACTTATATAAACAAAAAATAACTTCGGTCACGAGCAACACATGTGACTGACACGTTTTACGTAACAGAAGTATAAATACGCCTTGATTGGCCCATTACTTTGATCACCTTTTGACCCGGTACTGACGAATTTGTGCGTCCGTTTCCTTCAGACCAAAAGTAAGTAGATCGGATTCATCTGCTGAATCAAACAGAGCCATGCCTTCTAGCCGGCGTGTACTTAAAAACGCTATAACTCAAGATATTGTCTGTTTATTTAACGTATGAGAATGGTAGAACTGCTTTTGTAACAACTTTAATTTACGAAGCCAAACACGTTTTAGCAATACCCGAGCGGCTCCTTTCACGAAAATGCGAGAACAACTTAAGCTATTGTTTGTTTAGTTTACGAAGCCGAAAACGCTCAGGCAATATCCAGGTGGTTTCTCTGACGGCAATTATCGCTGACAGTGTGGCCTCTTTAAAACGTATCACTTTTTCTTTTGATTTACGCCACACACCATGGCGATGTGACTTGGCTATACTGTGAGGTACCGGTCATAATGCTTACGGACCCATCAGTAGCTGTAACCGAACCACACATGTGTTTAAATACAATATTAACTCTTTGGACACATAATGTGAATATCCAGAGATGGATAAGTGAATGTGTGTTTTAAGTCTATAAATTACTTAGATAAATTCTGACTAGAAGGCACAACATTGAATGATTTAACTCACCATCTAAAGACACCCACTCTAGAACACAGGGCAGAATCATTTACCTAGTAGTTTGATAGAAACAATTAAACTGCAGGTCTAAACAAAGTGACTATACATTTAACCATGTAAAAGTCCGGTGTTACAAAATATACATTATTCATTTCAGCGAATCTGGACCCTGAAATAAAGAATTTTTTTCTAATACCTGGATCCACACCTGGAACACAAACAAAGGGATAAGTTGCTAAAATCCCAGAGGTAAAAAACAATTCTTGTGAATTACAGAGACAATCTAAAAAGATCATTATCATGTACTAGAATAAATAAGTGAGATTTTTCTTCATCTATATTCGTCTTTCACAGGATATTAATTCATACGTTGAATTGCACTTCTGAACATCCATAGTGCTTTCTGTGTTTTAACACAAGTAAGTTATCTACTGTATCTAATATGAGAAGTATCTTAGATTTAATCTTCAAGTGGATTTTGTAAGCCAGCATTCCTGGTCACCACACTGCCTAGTCTGTGAAGCTAAGATCCTTTTTTATATATGCTTTTGAAATGTAAATAGTTTAAATAGATGTATATATTAAAAATTGTATAAACCTAATGACTTTAAGCTAGCAACACTTTAAAAGAATGTTTGTTAATTCAATGATTATATCATTCTATAGGGGTCATCCGTACTGCATTTAAACCTTCCGTCCTGATGATGGTCTTTGGATAAAACATTGGAGACCGAAACGTCGACACACCAGTCCATGTTCACACCCTACATCTGACTTTCTGTTTACTTTAAAAGGAGTCATTTTTCTATTTTGATCTACAGACTGGACTGATTCTCTTATGTATTGATGGATTGATTTTGTAGTTTCCTCATACTTAAGATTTTTATGCAACTATTTTGATCATGAACCCTTGCAAAACTTTATTGTGATTTGAAGATACAAATAATACGTTTCTTTAAAAACATCTTTTTGTGTTGCTTTTGATGTTTCAAGTAAAGAAGACTTCTCCTGAACCCACTTGGTGAAGGAGCTCTCCCTTAACTCGAGTTCTGGAATAAAGCCCTTTAACTCGAAGACCACGGACTCTGCTCCTCATTGTATGTATTACCCTTCTTTGATATCTATAGAAATTCCGGCAGTGTAAATAATTTATTTACCACATTAATTGGCGCCTGAACAGGCACGCTTCCTCTTCCCTACGCGCCGGCAATGTAAGTCAGGTCCTTGTCCCTTCCATACTTTCGACGGACTTCAAGTGCACAACAGCGGGGTGTTCCCGCTAACTCCCTCGAGACGAGGAGGAGACGGACTGCGACTGATCATCCACACGAGGCGGTGAAGAAGATAGCGGAGCGTCCCAACCCAGAGCCCGACCAGTGAGAGCGCCGAGTCCGAGGTCTTTTGAGCCCCGACATTCCTGCGCAAGCATCAAGAGTCCGATGACCAGGTCTTCAAGTTTTGCTTCTCGGTGAGTACAACTGGGAATGTATAAAGACGGGTTCCATTTGGGAAAACGGTAAAGACGAGTCTCATTCGTGGGACCGGTATGGTTGCACTATGCTTTAGTGTATAAAGTATTTTCGTATATTTCAAGTTTTTAACAATAATTGGTCGAGTTTAAAAATGCCTCAGTTTTCCAAATTACGTACGATAAGCACCAAAAATAATATATTAGAGAAACCGGTTAAAGTCCCGCCTAGAGACATGCCTGGACATTTCATGTATAACAAACATGGACTGGGGGCCATATTGTTCTTAGACCTCTGGGTAGACTATACCGAGAATTTAGAAATGATGTATAGGTGGCCTGCCACAGGTACATGGGACATGGAATGTATTATGAGAGTGGAGGAAGAGTTATGGAAAAGAAAGGCAAGGCCCTCACAGACAGAAGCCATTGAGTTATGGCGGAAGGAGGCACATAGGAGGGCCCAGAAGGAACTTGGGAAAGTTGAGAAAAGTAAGAGAATGTCGGAACAGGCTAAAGAAAAGCAATTACAGGCGGAAGGCGAGAAGGTCTTAGCTGAACAGGCAGACAGAGAGAAAAGCGCCCTTGTTACTGGCATTTATCCCGTTTTGTCAGAAGAAATTATAGAAGAACATCCCGAATCACCAGTGAAAATAACTCCCACTGTCCCTGACAATTTTCTCCCCGCCTATCTGTCAGAACCACCCCCCGCTTATGTTAACACGCCTAGAACACGCCCGTCTACACGTGCACCTGAACTAGTAGCCGGTGGTTCCACCTCTGATTTAGGAGTATCCGGGAACGGGACTGAGGATAAAGATGATGTCCCGCCTCTTGAGTGTCCTTATGACCCCGAACCCGGTTACGGCCCAATGGCCACGATATCAGAGAGATTAAGACAAGCCCTGGGTCAACTCCAAAAGGTCCCTGATATAACGAAACATTTGGATAGAGTTTATGAATTTATACGAACAGGGGAAGGTCCGGATACTCTGGCCCAGGTCATGAAGAACAGAAAAGTTCCTATCAGGGGATTTCTCCTGCGGTTCATCATAAATTGTTTGATCCGGGAACTAGACCCGGGTAATGGGAACGTAGACTCTGAGTTAATAGACCTTAGTGATCAGATACACAGGGGGGCACATGATCTGGAACATCAGATCGATAAAATAACTAAAAGATTGGTTAAGAAAATTGTCACTATTCGCTCTGAGAAAGTTACACAGGAAGACAACTCAGAGGAAGATGAGGGTCCGACACGAGGTAGGATGAATTTCCTGGGTGTAGCGCGGCATTGTCATGGGTCCAAGTGGCGACCCCCCCAAGAGTGTCACAAAAAGTTAAAAGACTAGATCCTTCTTCGGAGGACCTTTTCCAGTCCACAGAAAGAGCCCTGGATGAATGGATTGACAATGAGCCTCCCCTTACCCAACACGAAAAAGAATTGGCCCGGTCTGCCACCCATTGGATATCACAGCACCGGGTATATGGCCCAGATATAGTAGCACAAATGTTTCTGGCTCTTCCCCGAACAGAACAACGGCTAGCAGGTATTTATATGGTCCAACACCTGGCTACCCTATACAAGAATAACTTCCACCGACCAGATAAGCTATACAAATTATTACAAGAAGTAGTGACAGATAGATGGATGTCTCGGGGACCGGAATTGATCAATACCATTCTGGACCTACGCCTCCGTTACCTGCAACTTACTTTAGCTACATCAGATCACGAACCTTACAGTATAGGCCAATACCCCTTACGAGAAGTCCACCCCATACCACAGCCAGATGGCACATTGCAACGAATACATGTGTATACTCCCCTCACCAAGTTAGAAATATTGGAAATGAAAAAAATGGTGCCCTCTCACGAAAAAGATCCTGGAGGATTCCATAGAGAGTTGAAGGACATCCTCCAAATGGGTAGTTTCACATATCCAGATATAATAATACTCCTTAAAGTAATTCTACCTACAGGCATATTCGACAAACTAAAGGAAAAGGACTGGGAGGTGGGTGGTAAAAAGATTACGTGGACTGCCCTAGAAAAAGAAGAGACAGACAGAAAGCCAGGTGAAGGCCTGGATGAATGCGTAAAAGAGTTGCCCAGTCTCCTCATACAGGTCTTGCCTCTATTATTAACAACAAAAAAGGAAGATTGGGATGCCATTTCTGCCTGTAAACAAAAGCCAGATGAGGATACGGGTGATTATTACACCAGGTTGGAGAAATGTTTCTCTATAAACAGTGGACTCGCACATAGTAGCAACTTTTTGTATCTAAATTGGTGGACAACGCCTTACCAGCCATCAGAAATAGGGTGTTAAAAATTTAGAGTACCTGGCAAGCAAATAGTCCTTCACAAATGTTACAAATGTTACAGTACCACCACAACAGAATAAGGGAAGAACAGGAACAAGAGAAGAAAAGAGTAAAAGACACGAAAATGAAGGTATTGGTTGCACAGACGGCACCAGTAAACACGGGCCCCAAAGGTAATGTGGGGGCCAATAAAGGTACTTGCAACTACTGAAAGCAGCAGGGCCATTTTGTGAGGGAATGTCCAGTCCTGAAACACAACATAGCGACAGGAAAGACGAAAGAACGCCCTCACACTCCCAGACCAGGTAACACTCAGCAGCCTCAGACTATTATGCCTCCGCAGGTTCAGACGCCTGCTGCCGCTGCCACACAGATGTACCAGTACGCACAGTCAGATTACCCCGAGTTTGAACCATATTCATGAGACAGCCTTGAGAGAGAAAGTGACTTGCCCCTTTTCCCAGTTCCAGTGGATCAAAAGGGTCCATATGTACAAGCCCACTTACTGGGACCAGACAGAAAATTCCTCATAGACATAGGGGCAAGTAGGACTACCATAAGTCATAAGGAAGTCCCAGAGGTTCCTCTCTCTGGCTCACATAATATATCTCTGGGCTTTTCAGGAAAACCAATAATAAACAAAGTATCTGAACAAGTCTCTTTAGGAGTGGGTCCTCTGACACGTACTACTGACCTAGTCCTTACAGAAACGTGCCCAGAGAATTTACTGGGAATTAAGGGCCCGATGTAGGTAGGGCGTTACCGATCGGTAACGGCCGAAAATACCGATTTTTGGCCCTTACCGATCGGTAAACAGCCATCGAGATGTAGGGAACAAAAAACATAAAGAATCGGAGTGAAAACCGAATCGGAATGAGTACCGAATGGGAAAGAATCCGATACGTACATACCGAAAATCGGATATGTAACGAATCGGAAAAACACCGAATCGGATGCAAACACCGAATCGGTCCATGTACCGAATCGGTAGTGACACCGACTCGGAAAATCACCGAATCGGTCCATGTACCGAATCGTTAGTGACACCGAATCGGAAAATCACCGATTCGGTCCATGTACCGATTCGGTAGTGACACCGAATCGGAAAATCACCGATTCGGTCCATGTACCGAATCGGTAGATAGACCGATTCGGACATGAGCCGAATCGGAAAACATGCCGAATCGTATGAATCGCCGATCGGGAAATTCCCCGATTCCGACACATGGGGAGATGTAGGGAGGCACAGAAACACCGAAATCGGCTCAAAATCGGTAGAATTCACTCGGTATTTACCATGGATTGCAATCAGGTGGTAACCAACTCCAACCCATATAAACAGGCCCAAAATACATTGCAACTTGCAGGATGGCAGCTTTCTATGTCATTGCGAGGCGACTACGGCTACAGCAGGAAGGACAGAGGGAATGGCTAAGAAATGAACAGGTCTACAGACAGAGGATAACCCTGTTCATGCTCACAGAGGCAGAGATACTACAGAGATACAGGCTGGACTCTGACACCATACTTGAGCTCATCAGGGATCTCAAGCCATTCTTGGACCACCACACCCCAAGGGCACACGCCATCCCTGCGCACATCCAGGTGCTATGCAGCCTACACCTGCTAGCGTCTGGCAGCTATCAAAGTGGAGTAGCAGCAGCAGGAGGGGTGAGCCAGAGCAGCTTGTCAAGGTTCTTCCACACATTCCTTGACGCCATGATACACAGGATGGACCAATACATCTCTTTCCCTGCAACCCACGCAGAACTGCTACAAACCAAAGCTGACTTCTACCAGATGGCACAATTTCCCCAAATCATCGGTTGCATAGATGGCACGCACATTCCGATTTGCCCACCAGCGGACACCGAATACATATACCGCAATCGCAAGTCTACACACACCATCAACGTGCAGGTGATCTGCAATGCAAAGTGCACCATCACCTGGTAGCAAAATTTCCAGGGAGTACCCATGACTCCTATATTTTCCAACAGAGCGGCATCTATGCACGGCTGATGGCTGGCGAATTTGGTGAAGGGTACCTCCTAGGTGAGACACATCATCAGACCCCCATAACACATAGTAGCTAGGTGGAATACATGTATGCATGTAAGTAATGTAACCCCTTTCTCTTCCAGGCGACAGTGCATATGCCCTCCGCTCATTCATACTCACCCCCTACCTCAACCCCTCCACACCCAGCCAAAGGAGGTATAACCGGGCCCACATACGCACAAGGAATGTTGTCGAACGGACCTTTGGCATCTGGAAAAGTAGATTCAGATGCCTGCACAAGAGTGGAGGTGCAAGGCAGTATACCCCCATCACCTGCTGCAAGATCATAGCTGTATGTGCAATGTTACACAACCTTGCGGTGAAGAAGGGCACTGAGGTGGAGTTGTCTGACTACGAGGACCATGACGACGACGAAGCTGTGCCACTGACACAGCCAGCTGGGGTGTGTACGCCAAGTGATGGCAGATACAGACGTGAGGAGATTACTGAGAACTATTTCTGAGTGAGTACAGATGCAAAGACAGCTAAATGTTTGTTGGGAAAAAACAAATTTTAATACTGTTGCTACACAGTTACAGCACTGATGTGCAACAAAAAATGGTGTATAGGAAAAAAACAAAAGTCCAAGGTTCAGGTTGCCTCACCCGCCCTTGCAAGGCTATTTCTTAGCCCGCTTGCCAGACCCACTGGGGTGTCCCTCAGCCCCCTCTGAATGCCCAGCAGCATCAGCGGAGCGCCTGGTGCTCCTACGTGGCTCAGACGCAGCGCTGGCCGGGCTGCTGCGGCTGCTGCTGTCCCCAGCATCACCCAGGTCCAGGGCAGGATTGGAAGCCGTGTTCGAAATAATCATGGCCTCCATAGCAGTGGTGATCCGGGCCATCCCCCTTGTGAGCTCTGCCGTATGCTGACTCAGGCTGGATTCCATGTTCGCGCTGCGATGGCACAGTTGTGCCGTCGCCGCAGCAAGGCGGCTCATGGCGCGGTTCAGCACCCGGGCATCCCGCCTGCGCACCAGCTCATGCTCCTCCTGTCTGTTAGATGATTGGGTTATGGCAGTGGTTAGCCTGCCTAACCCTGCTGCCACCTCCTTATTCGATTCCACAAATGCCTGAAATCCCTTTACCATCTCTCCCATCTGCAGGTTGTGCTGCAGGAGCTGGCGTTGGCAGGCCATCGTGGATCTTGCCTGTTGCCTCTGAATCTTCACCATCTGTCCCTCGAGGCCCAGGAATACACTGCCCTCCCGTGCTGGTGCAGCAGTGGTGGTGATGGTACGGCGCCGGGCACTGCTGCTTCCGGCCTGCTGAGTGGGCTGGGGTGCCACTGGTGGGGGTGTGGTGCTGGCCGGTCCCTGAGCCCCTGCTCCCAGGACAGGTTGTACAGGTGGCAAGGCCATGGTTGTGGCAGGAGCTGGTGTAGGCGGAATGGTGTCCCTTGTAGGGGAGTTCTCTGGGGAGAACTGCAAGGGGGGTGTGCTGGCCATTTGTGGGGAGTGCAGTGCATCGAAGTCTATCACCAGGTCTCCCTCCATACCTAGCCCTAGGGTGTTGCCGTCCTCCTCCTCCTCCTGGCCAGCCTGGCTGGTGCTCGGCCCTGCGAGTGCAGTGTCAGACGATGCTGCTCCCTCTGATGTCAATGTTGTTCCGCCTGATGGTGCCCCTAGGTACAAAGAAGCATTTGTAAACTGAGTGCCGATGTATTACAGTCAGTACAATTAAAGCATTCCACATGTCCTTGCATCTCCTTACACTGTGTCACACTGTTTCCTGTCTTGTGATTCTGCACTGCCATATTTAGCTAACTTCTGCTGACTACATGTACCATGATGCTTGTCTCTTGTATGTTGGTGACAGTACTGTGCTGGGGTTTGCCTATGCATTGTGTCTAATGGGGAGGTGTCTGGTAGGGTGTGTCATGATGCGCATGCTTCTTACCTGTAGTTGTAGCTCTCGCAGAGCTGTCCAGGGTCCCAATTCCACTGACACTCTCCCTCTCAATGGTGCTGGAGACCAGTTCCTCCAGCTCGGTGAGGGGTGGCGCCGGGTTCCTGCCTCCTCCAGTGCCTCCAGCCTGCCTCTGTATCTCAGCCATCTTCCTTTTTGTGAGGCTGCGGATGTCGTAGAATCTCTTCTTGAGTTCTTCTACGGACCTGGGGGTGACACCCGCAGCATTCACCTTTTGGGCGATTTCCGCCCAGATCCTCCTCTTGGTGCTGTCTGGCACATTGAGGGACAGCTTTCCAAACAGCTGGCGGTGCACCCTCACCACCTCCTCGACCAGCACCTGAAGCTCGGTGGTGGTGAACTTCGGCTTCCTCTTCTGGGAGGACTTCTGGCTTTCGCACTGCTCTGCCATGTTCTTCAGTACAGTTGACAACAACCTCCTACTCCCACTGCTGCTAACTGTGAGTGTTGAGCTCAGGCTGGCTCTCCAGAAACTTCTTAATTAGCTGCACCTGCCAGGGTTGCCACTCCCTGTTTGGGTGGGGGAGGGGGAGCCACCTCATTGGCTGAATCGGCTTTTACCGAATCGGATATTACCGAATCGGTAAAATCCGATTCGGTATTATCCGATTCGGTAAAAGCCGATTCGGTTTCTTCAATGCATTCCTATGGGCTTTTTCGCCATGGGTGTGTTTTCATGGCTACGAATCTATGATTGCCGATTCAGATTTTACCGAATCGGCTTTTACCGAATCGGTGTTCGCCGAATCAGGACTATCCGATTCGGTGTTAGCCGAATCGGTAATTTCCGAATCGTTGTTAGCCGATTCGGTACTTCCCGATTCGGTCCGTGCCGAATCGGAACGTACCGATTCTCATTACCGATGCCGACCGAATCGGTATTCATTCGCTTTTTTTCCCCTACATCTCGTTTTCCGATTTCAGAATACCGATTCGGCCCGCCTCGGTATTTTAAATTCGGAAAATCGCGTTTACCTACATCGGGCCCTAAGACACTTAAAGAACTAGGAGCAGTAATATGGTGCTCACCGGAGGGAATAAAATTGTTTCTACGAGATTTCAAAGGACATTTCACAGTCAAAGAATTCGACCCCAGACTTAATGACATCCCACAACATCTGTGGGAAAAAAGTTTGACTGATGTAGGATACATGGACATTACCCCACACCAGGTCACACTCAAGGAGGGAGTAGTCCTACCCCGTATACGACAGTATAAGATTCCACCCGAGGCTGAACAAGCCTTACTAAAAATAATTCAAGAACTCATAGAACATGGAGTGGTGGTGGAGACGGATTCAAATGTTTGCAATTCTCCAGTTCTTCCAGTCCTCAAAAGGACTGACCCTCAGACACCCCCAGTCTACCGACTGGTGGTTGACCTTCGAGAACTGAACAAATGTGTGATCCCACAATATCCAGTGGTCCCAGATATTTCCTCACTATTGACTGCCATAGACCCCGAAGCTGCATTTTTCACAGTCATCGACTTGAAAAATGCATTCTTCAGCATTCCTATACATCCCGACAGCCAATATCTTTTCGTGTTCAGTTTAAAAGGACGGAGTTTCAGGTTCACTAGAGCTCCCCAAGGCTATACGGAAAGTCCAAGCATTTACAGCCAAGCACTAAAAAGACAACTTGACAGTATCAGTATGCCTACCAACACAGCATTGATACAGTATGGAGATGACATTCTCATCAAAGCAAGGCCAGAACAAGATTGTGAAAAGGCATCCCTCACCGTTCTACATTTTCTGACAGACAAAGGTCACAAGGTATCTCCCTCAAAATTGCAGTTCTGTGCACAACAAGTGGCTTAATTAGGGCATTTGCTGTCCAAGGAGGGTAGGCAACTGACACAAGAACAAATCCAATTGATTTCAACAGTTTCACAGCCAAAGACACAAAAAGAAGTGCGTGCATTCATTGGTCTCACCTCATATTGCAGACAATGGATCCCTCAGTATGCCCACATAGTCAAGCCACTCATAAGTTAACTACAGTGGAAGCAGCCACTCCTACAACTCTCCCTTGGACATCAGAACACTCCCAAGCATTTGAAGCTCTAAAACTAGCTCTGTGTCAAGCACCAGTTTTGGCCACCCCAAATTACAGCAAGCATTTTACCCTGTTTGTGACAGAACGTGACGGAACAGCACTATCCGTCCTCACACAAGACCAAACAGGAAGAAACAGGTCCTGTGCTTATTTTTCTAGCACATTGGACCCCGTAGCACAAGCTTTGCCTGCATGCCTGAAATCCGTTGCAGACACAGCCCTGGCCATAAGACAAAGTGATTCAATAGTGCTAGGACATCCCCTGATAGTACAAGTGCCACATGCCGTGGAAGTCCTTCTAAACAGAACACAGACACAACACCTGACTATAGCAAGACTGACAGGATACGAACTAACGCTATTTCAGCCACACATAGAGATAAGGCGATGCAACATATTGAATCCCGCTACCCTTTTGCCCTCAAGCTCAGATGACACGATACAACATGACTGTGTGGAGATGATCGATGTAGTAACAAGACCTAACAGATGTTGCACTCCCAGATCCTGATGTAACACTTTATGTGGATGGATCATGCATGAGAACAAACGCTGGAGAGTTAGTTATGTTATGTTATGTTAATAACATTTATTAGGCGCAACAGCTGCCCCAGCGAAGGGGCGTCCTGGCGCCTGATCATATGCAACAACACAACAGATCAGAGCTGAAAAAAAAGGGGACATTAGCTGAAAGAGATGAACAGGTGGGTTTTAATGGCCCTTCTGAAGAGGGTCAAACTGTTAAGGGCGCGAATGTGAACAGGAAGGGAATTCCATAGATCCGCCGCCAGCACACGGAAGGAACGTCCTCCCATCCTGCTAAGCCTGAACCTAGGTTTGTTCGCCAGATACTGAGCTTCGGATCTGAGGGATCGCGTGGGGACATAAGATGAAATAAGGCCAGTCAAGGCCGGGGGAGAAGAAAGCTTTAAGATCTTAAATGTCAGACAGAGAGCCTTGAATTTGATTCTCTGTCTGACCGGAAGCCAGTGCAAAGAGGTCAAGACAGGAGAGACAGAACATCGTCTCGGGAGACCTACAATGGCCCGTGCAGCAGCGTTCTGCACTCTCTGAAGCCTATTCACTTCGGCCTGGTTGACTCCAAGGAGCAAGGCACTCCCGTAGTCTATCCGTGAAAGGATAGAGGCCTGAACCACCAGTTGACGTGTGGGAGGGTCGAAAAATTTGAGGACTGGTCTAAGTCCTCGCAGAATGCCATAGCAAGTGGCTGCTGTCTTCTTTGTATGGCTGGTAAAGGAGAGGTTAGAATCCAGCCATACCCCCAGATTTTTGACTTCGTCCACTGGAATGGGCATCGCCCCCAGTTCGAGAGGCCACCACTGGTCTCCCCAGAGTTCCGCCTGCTTCCCCACAATCAGGACCTCAGTTTTCTTGGCATTAAGCTGTAAGCAGTTGTTACGCATCCAGCTAGCCACAGCTATCAGTCCTGCCCGGAATCTGGGAGCAGTCACCTCAGGGACCCCACTGAGTGTCACCGCCAGCTGCGTGTCATCGGCGTACGATGTCATCGTAAGGCCATATTGCCTGACGACAGCAGCCAGCGGTTTCACATACAAGTTGAATAATGTGGGGCTGAGGGCAGAGCCCTGAGGGACTCCCAGTTCCAGAGAATGGTACGAGGACTGGCCAGGTGGAATGGCTACTTTAAAAAACCGGTCCGAGAGGAATGAGCGGAACCACTTAAGAGCCTTCCCGACAATTCCCACTTCCTCCAGACGCCGCAGCAAAATGTCATGAGACACCGTGTCAAACGCGGCGCTCAGGTCTAACAATAGGAGCGCCGCGGTCTGCCCCGCATCTAGCACTGATCGCAAATGCTCGATCATAAAGAGCAGAGCCGTTTCAGTGCTATGTTGAGCACGAAACCCATTTTGACTCTCGTCTAAGATGTTATTACGCGAGAGATGGGCAGACAGAATGGTATTCACGTGTGCTTCCGTGACCTTGGCGGTCCAAGGCAGGAGGGAGATGGGCCGATAATTCTCCGGGAGCAAGGGGTCAGCATTAGGTTTCTTCAAAATGGGCTTGACCACAGCCTGCTTCCAGGATAACGGAACCACGCCCTCACTGAGGGAGAGATTGATCAACTCCTGAATAGGCTCACGACAGAGAGGCGGGAGAGAGGCGAAAAACTCCGGCTTCAGAGGGTCTGAGGGAGAGCCTGATTTAATTTTGAGGCTCAGAGTGTCGAAAGCCTCATTGGACATAGTCGGCAGGGTTGACAGGGTTTCAGACACCAGGACCTCTACTTCGCTAGGAGCATCCCCGGGGCCAGCTGGTGCGAATCCTCAGTAGATTTTCTATACTTTCTCCACAAAAAAGGATGCCAGGCTTTCACAGTGTGAGTCCGTACAGATTTCTTGCGAGGTAGCCCGTTTCCCCATCAGGTCTTTAAGTACCTTGAAGATCAACTTAGAGGGGTTGGGGCTGTTGGAAAATTCAGCTGCATAATATGCGCCCGGGTTCGGCAAATAGCTCTGTGGTAGGACTTAAGCTGGGCAAAGTACAACGATTTTAACGTGGGATCAAAAGCTTTTCTCCAGGCCCTCTCAGCTTGCCGGCAAGTTCTCTTAAGCTCGGCAAGAGTCTCATTATACCAAGGGCTACGATTTTTCGCATGACATTTTGCCCAGCGCAAAGGTATAAGAGAGTCGAGGGCAGTAAGAACCCAGTTGCAGAATTGTTCATAGCCCTGTTCTACATTCTGCAGTTTGCCAAGGGGTTGTACCTCCAATAACCTGACAAACTCCTCCAACTTAAGTTTACGCCAGTTTCGCTTAAAGCTCTGTTTACCTGCAGGTTTCAGGTTGGCAGCCTATGCAGTAACAACGGACTGTAAGATTATAGAGACACAAAGAATAGACACCCTGTCAGCCCAAGCAGCAGAGCTCATCACTCTGACACAGGCCTGCATATGGGCAAAACAGTTGAAGGTTAACATCTACACTGATTCCCAATACGCTTTTGTTGTAGTTCACAATTTTGGAGTGTTATGGCGAGAAAGAGGTTTCCTTACCTCACATGGGGCCAAGATACAACATGGCCCCTTGATTCAAGCCCTACTAGATGCCATACACCTACCTACAGCCATAGCTATTCTGAAGTGCAAAGCACATACCAAAGCTACAGACACCATATCCAAAGGAAATGACTTAGCGGACCGGACTGCTAAACAGACAGCCCAGAGTCCAGTGAACACAACAGATTCTCAGGTACCAACACGTACTGTCACTATGGTAATAAGGGATCCCCTGAAAGATGTACGAGACATACAGACACATGCCACCGCAGATGAGATAAAGAAATGGACTGAACAAGGAAGGGTCCAGACTGATCAGGGTTGGATGACCAAAGACCAAACAGTATGGTTTCTCCCTGACTCAATGGTACAAGTCATAATTGACACTGTCCATAGTCCTGCCCACCTAGGCGAAAAAGGTATGCTAGACAGTCTACGGAACATCTGGTTTAACAAACACCTAAGAGCTGCAGCCAAACAAAAAGTAAAAACTTGCATGATATGTTGCCAATTCAATCCTGGTAAAGGAGTACCAGTAGAACAGGGTGGGTTCCAGCCTCCTGATCATCCCTTCAAAGTCCTCCAAATGGATTACATCCAAATGGACAGATGTAGAGGATACAAGTATGTACTGGTGGTAGTGTGTACACTGACACGATGGACTGAAGCATACCCCGTCCCGGACTATGGTGCCCAGACAACAGCTAAACAACTAGTGAGAGAATTTTTCCCCATGTATGGGTTACCAAGGGTCATCTATTCAGACAATGGACAGCCTTTCTCTTCTAAACTAATGGAGGCTGTTTCTCTTCTACTGGGATATTACTGGAGATTTCACTGTGTACGACACCCTCAAGCAGCTGGCCTAGTAGAGAGACACAACCAGACCTTGAAAACCAAACTAGCCAAAATATGTGCAGAAAAAGGGATAGACTGGGTCACTGCCCTTCCGGTCGCTCTCTTTTACATGCGGATGGTGGCACATTCCCGGACTGGACTGTCCCCTTTCGAAGTAACATTCGGTAGGCCTCCTAACATTTGGGGTGTCCCTTCTCCTAGGAAACTAACTGATATTGACTCTAACATGTTGACAGATTACTTGGCTTCCTTGATGTCTGCACTCCACTCTTGTCGTTCACAGGTTGCAGCAGCTTTTCCAGATCACACCACACCTGAGGACCATACCATCAGGCCTAGTGATTGGATACTCGTACGGAACTTCGATCGTACCAGCCCCTTGGAGAAAAGGTGGACGTCCCCTAAACTGGTTCTTCTGACAAAGAGGACGGCAGTCAAAGTGGAAGGACGAAAAGGGTGGCTCCACGCCAGCCCCTGCAAGAAGTTTTTTGGACCAATACCAATGGACAATGTGCCCTGTCCAGCGGCTATAAACGCCCCGAATATAAATAATATTTCACCACTTCCAGAACTCACTCCTCAGCAGGAATACAGATCGCGGCTGCGATCTCACCAAAAATAGACTAAGGACATTACACCTGATCATAACGAACCAGTGGCTAACTAAGTCCAGGAACAAGCTCTTGGTGAAGCGGCTACTGGGAAGCGTTTGATCTTGTGTACAGATACATTTGGATATTAATTAATAGACAATATGAAGAATAATGACGTGATGCGCAAATTGAAAAGGACTGATTATGTGAAATTACTGCATAGCAGGTTCTCGATTTTTTTATTAATAATGTTACTTATTTGCTGTTTAGCGGCCTGTCTGGGTTGGATCTTATATACAGTTTTCCCTCCGCACTCTTCCACGCTTGTAAAGAATACAACTATGCATTCCCATGTTGATCTTCCCCCACACCTCGAGGACAGAAGAAAGGAATTTATAAATAATACATTCATTTGCACCCTCCATAAACACCAACTAATAGTCAACAAGACGAACTGTTAGGTTTGTGGCTTGATGCCACATTCCGTACATAAGGGAATGCCCTTTTTCTCCCTCCCGTTCGGTTATTCAGGGTCCGCCTATGCATTAGCTATGATATTTTCTGCCTCAGTCAGAAACATTCCCCCGACAAAATTGAAAAATGAAAGTAATTGGAACGAAGTAAAGACTAAAATAGTAAAGGCTGTTTCTAAAATGGTGGATCTTACTGTGACCTGGGGAAGGGCTGAAGATCACGAAAATATCAGTTACTCTCAGTTCCATGACATCGCTTCCTTCAGGGAAATGTTTTCCGTCAATCAAAGACAGACAGATCAAGGAGGTTGGGTAGTACCGCAAAACGGCCTGTTTTGTATAAGAGGAAAAGGAAAGGGGGAAGTAATGGGGAACAGCGAGTGTGATAGGACATATACACTACCCGCTCTCGATTTTCCGAACATAGTAACTGCCCCAACCACCTATTTCATCTGTGGACCCCATGCGCGCACTTGGTTGCCTCAAGGCTGGTCTGCAAAGTGCTACATCGCATTCCTTTTACCACCAAAGTATACAGCCCCTGCCGATTACCACCTGATTGACCCTCTGACCCAAGTTAGAAGACAACGAAGGGGGGTCATAGATGCAGAAGATACTGCAGGACAAGAAGCTGGAGATTTTTTTAAAGGTTTCCTCCCTTTCTGGGGACCCATGGCCAATAGTCGTCACATCCGGCAATTAACTTGTGTAGTTCAGGCCGCCATAGACGAAACAACTGGTGCCTTAAATAACATTACAGCTGAAGTAGCTGCAGACAGACTCATGACCCTGCAACACCGTATAGTTTTAGATGTCCTGTTAGCCGACCGTGGTGGTGTGTGTAAGGTAATAGGGTCCAGTTGCTGTGTATTTATTCCAGACAACGCCCCATCAGTTTACTCTGCTATATCCCGCCTCCATGTATTATCCGATAAATTGGATATGGACACTGGCACATGGTCCCTGACTGGCTGGTTATGGGGCCTCCTGTCTACCTGGGGGTTGAAAGCACTAACAGTCCTGGGCCTCGTTTTGGGCACTATTTTCACCTTTTGCCTCTGTGTCCAGTGTGGCCCCGCCCTTTGTGGGCTGTGTGCCACTACCTGTACTCCTCGTCCACGAAACAGAGGAAAGAAAAATGAAATGATCATGTTGCAAGAACAAGTGTACGACTTAATGAACATAGAAATTGACTAAGAATTTCTGCAATAGGGTTTCTATGGGACAAGGAGGGAATGTGGAAAGTTGACTAAAAACTCTCTTTTCTTCCTGGTGTCCCATCATGCACCCTATCCACCCTAACACCGACCAGGCAAGCCGTTTTTTTTTCTACTTTAAGCATGAATCCTATTATACCCCCTCTCTTGCCTGTCTTCTTTTCGTTGTACTGGCACATGCAAAGAATGATGGCCAGCCATCATGTATCTTACGGGTTTCTGTCCTGTTCGATATTTTTCCTTAAAACAGAACAGAGTCAGTTAGTTGGTTGCCTCGTCAAATTCTCCCCCTCCCTAACTCTATCAAAGAACGAGCAGCCCTCACTCATCAATGATCTCTCAGCTTGCAGGGGCAGCCACGGGCTGGGTCAACAATCAAGAGTAAACTGATCAAGTACACGAGATAGACACGAAGAGAATAGTTAACCACGGCCCATTCTCCTTCTTCCCAGCTGCACACACATACCATTGTGAAACATCACCGCCCTTGTGTGGAAGTAAGGAGCACACAATGCCTCGTTCTCTTTACCCTTCCGACAGAAATGACCCTGTAACAATGCCTCAATTCTCTGTCCCCAGACACTAGTAACTCTGTAACTTGTCACCACAATCACCCTGATGCCATGTGTTTGTCTATGTCTAACAAATGTTTTTCAAGTTATTCTTTGAACGAAAACAAGCCTGCCATGTCTTCTGTATGATTGTATCACGGATAATTGAATCATGCCCAGGGAACTCCTTCTTTTGATTGTGCAAGTAATGTATATAAGTGCTGTCATGTTTCAAGTAAAGCAGACTACTCCTGAACCCGCTTGGTGAAGGAGCTCTCCCTTAACTCGAGTTCTGGAATAAAGCCCTTTAACTCGAAGACCACGGACTCTGCTCCTTATTTTATGTATTACCCTTCTTTGATATCTATAGAAATTCCGGCAGTGTAAATAATTTATTTACCACACTATGCACCTGGCTCCTCGGGGATAGGTAACTCTGGTACTTTGGTATCCACTAGTGGGGTGGCTCTCCAACCTTCTCTGTTCCAGAGGGTTTCCTTATAATTAGGGCTCCTGGTTTTATGGTATTTATTAGTTTAACATTTCTGTCTGTATTTATCCATATTTATTTTTTGACAATTTTATCGGTATTTATCCATATTTATTTAGTGGTTTGTAGATAAATGAAGTTGTAAAACTGTACATTTCCATTTTTATTTAACTGATAGACATGCAGTCATACTTTGATGTCTGTCGTGCTGTGGCTATTTAAGCCGCGAAATATTACATAACAGTGCATCCACTGGTAAATCTTAGCATTATACTACAAATATATTTTGACATATGCCATTATTTAAAGAAATGTCATCTTGTTTTTTAACTTCCTATGCTGTCCTGCTCAGCTGTTGGGCTATAATTCATAAAAGACAGCACAGAGAGTCACTTAAAAGAAGCCCAGTTTTCTGTATTTATCCACTTTTAAAAATAAATGCAGACAGACAACAAATAGCTTTCTGTATGTATTTATCTGTAAAAATCCGTAAAAATGGAAAACCGGGAGCCTTATTCATAATCCACTGGGAAGGGTCCTGAAACGTAAAAATTGCAACCGCGACTCTCCTATTGAATTGTACGTAGCACGCAGTTGTGTTTTCACACTGCACCCGTCCTCCGTCGGGTCCCTACTTACACACTGTGGGTAGTTCCTTGGGGTCCCAGCGATTCTATATATTCTAGACTCTGCCTTGATTCATGGTTTGATCTCCCCCTGGAACCCAGTGTGTGTTAGTGCAACTTACGATTGTTTCTGTGCTACAGTATTGTGTATTTTGTGTTTATCTGCATGTAGCAGATACTGTGAGGTATTTAAGATGTTATAATAATAAATATATATTCTTATAACTACTGTGTGGTTCTCCTTTCATTTAACCAAAACAACGGGGTTGCATTCTGGTAAAACAAGCTGCTTAACATTCCTTCAAGTCTAAGCCTGAAGGCTGCTCTCCACAGCTACCACTTGGATAGCTTTCTGAGGTTATCTTTGACCTCTTAAATCACCCTAAGGGTTGTTTGGACTGGTGCAAGGTGTCCACTTTAATTAGTGGACATCATATACCAGGCCAACTTCTCACAAACATGCCAATAGGTACCCAGAGGCCATTCTCCTTAGAACCACTACAGCTCCTGTAGTGCCCAGGGCTCTCCTGGGAATCTTTTCCAGAGTGGGCTTCCCTAAGGAGGTCTTAACAGACAGAGGTACAAACTTCATGTCTAGTTATATTACTGCCATGTGGAAAGAGTGTGGAGTAAATTATAAGTTCACCACACCCTACCATCCTCTGTTCAATAGGCTTATTGAAAGATTCAACAAGACCCTAAAGGGTATGATCATGAGGACCCTAAAGGGTATGATCATGGGACTCCCAGGAAAGCTTAGGTGAAAATGGGATGTCTTATTATCTTCCCTTCTCTTTGCCTACAGAGAGGTTCCTCAGAGGGGGGTTGGCTACAGCCCATTTGAGCTTCAGTTTAGACATTCAGTTAGGGGTCCCTAGTGTCTAGTGAAGGATGGATGGGAGCAACCTCTCAAGCCTCCTAAACAGGACATTGTAGACTGTGTCCTTGGCCTGCGTCCACGCATGGCTGAGTACACGAAGAAGGCCAGCAAAAACCTGAAGGTCAGCCAAGAACTTTAGAAAGCTTAGTATGACCAAAAGACTGTCTTGACTGCTTACCAGCCAGGACAGAAAGTATGGGTGTTGGAGCCTGTGGCCCCAACATCCCTCCAAGGCAAGTGGAGTGGCCCCCACACCATCCTTGAACAAAAAGGCGAGGTCACCTATCTGGTGGACCTAGGTACTCACTCAAAGTCCCCATAGGAGACTTCATGTGAATTGCCTAAAATCTGTTGTTGACAGGGCTGACATGGACTTGCTCATGGCAACTGATGAGGGACAGGAGGAAGACAGTGACCCTCTCCCTGATCTCCTCTCTCAGAACCCTGATGGTGGATCAGTAGATGCAGTAGCCTTGGCAGGCAGCCTCACTGATCAGCAGTAAACTGATTGCAGGCACGTCTTCAATCAGTACAGAAATATGTTCTCCCTGACACCCACTCAAACCACCTGGTGTACCCACGAAGTAGACACAGGTGACAGTCTGCCTGTGAAGAGTCTACAGACAGCCTGACCATGTCAGGGATTGCATCATGACAGAGATCTAAAGATGCTGGAATTGGAGGTCATTCAGCCTTCAGATAGCCCATAGGCAAGTCCAGTAGTCCTTGTGCCAAACCCTCACACCAAGGGTGGAAAAAGAGAGATGAGGTTGTGTGTGGACCACAGAGGTCTCATTGCAGTCAGCAGGACTGATATACATCGAATTCCCAAAGTAAATGAACTCACAGATACTTTGGCCTCAGCCAAGTTTCTGAGTACATTTGACCTGACTGCTGGTTACTGGCAAATCATACTAGCTGAAGATGCCAAGTCAAAAACAGCATTTTCAACCCCTAGGGGGCACTATCAATTTATCGTGATGCCCTTTGGTTTGAAGAATGCACCTGCCACATTTCAGAGGTTGGTGAATATAGTCTTAACAGGCCTGGAAGCCTATAGTGCAGCATATCTAGATGATATAGCTGTCTTTAGCTCCACCCGGAAAGATCACCTGGTCCACCGCAGAAATTTTCTAGAGGCCCTGCAAAAGACAAGTCTCGCTATCAAGGCCACCAAGTGCCAGATAGGGCAGAGCAAGTTTATATACTTAGACCACCTGGTAGGTGGAGGCCAGGTTCAACCATTGGGGAGCAAGATCCAGACTATTGTGGACTGGGTTGCTCCCACTATCAAGACTCAGGTCAGAGCTTTCGTGGGCCTGACTGGATATTACAGGAAATTTGTGAAGGAAAATGGGTCCATTGTGACCCCCTGAATGATCTGACATGAAAGATAATGCCCAAGAAAGTTCAGTGGACAGTAAGCTGTAAAAAGGCATTTGATGACCTGAAGCAGGCCATGTGCACTGCTCCCATCCTGCAGAGTCCTGACTACGTCAAACCTTTCATTGTGCAGACAGATGCATCTGAGATAGGGGTAGGAGCTGTGTTATCACAACTTAATGCAGAGGGCCAGGGTCAACCAATAGCTTTTATCAGCAGAAGGTTGACCCCCAAGTAGAAACATTGATCAGCCATTGAGAGGAAAGCATTTGCTGGGGTCTGGGCCTTGAAGAAGCTGAGGCCATGCCTGTTTGGCACTCACTTCATTGTTCAGACATACCGCAAGCCCCTCTTATGTCTTAAACAGATGAAGGGTGAAAATCCCAAACTTTTAAGGTGGTCCATTTCTCTACAGGGGATGGACTATACAGTGGAACATAGACCTGGGAGTAACCATGCCAATGCAGATGGACTCTCCCAGTATTTCCACTTAGAAAATGAAGATTCAACTGGGCAAGGTTAGTCTCATCTCCTTACGTTTGGGGGGGCGGGTTGTGTGGGAAAGTAAGATCTGCTTTTCTGGTTACCCCCACTTTTTGCTTGATGTAAAGCTGTTTCTGACTAGTCTGACTGGGATCCTGCTAATCAGGACCCCAGTCGCTGTGCTTTCTCCTCTAAATTGGTATGGTAAGTACTTAGGGACATCCCAGATGGGACACTGATGTACACTTGACAGTCCCTAGTATATGGTACTGAGGTACCCAGGGCATAGGTACACCAGGGGTCCCCCATGGGCTGAAGCATGTATTATGCCACCCATGGGAAGACACTCAATTTGCAACTACAGCCCTGCCATTGCAGTCTGTGTAAGCTGGTGCTAGCAACACTTACGAAAGATATAGGTTTCCCTATATCTAAGGTCACTGCACTTAAAACCTATGAGTCACCCCTAAGGCAGGCCTTAAAATCCTGAAGGGAGGGTGCTCGATTTTGTGTGCACCCCTTTAGCCTATGGAGTCCATTCTCCAGGGTTGTAAGGGAAACAGCCATATAACATATAGAGGGGCACCATTAAGCGATGAAAATCTCTAAACTGGCTGTGATGAACCCTTGTCATGTTTGGTATCAAACATGTTGCAATCATACCCCCACACCGGTATGATTCCATGCACCGTAAAACTCCTTTGGGAGGCCCTCGGTGCACCCGGTAGTCTTCCAGTCCCGTACAGCAAGCTAGGGCTGCTGCCAGCCAGAAACACGTTTCTGCCCTCCTGCTACTAAGCCAAGCTTGGACAGGGCATGGCAGGATGGGGCAGGCTGGGGGCCCTTGCCAGTGCTACATAGTCTACTTGCAGGGTACACTTGGTGCCCTCTGTGAGATGTTGGCCTGGTATATGATGTCCACTATTCTAGTGGGCACCTTGCACCAGTCCAAACGACCCTTATTGATGGTAGGTTGTAAAGTCAACCTTATAGAAAGCTATCCTAGTGGTAGCTGTGGAGAGCAGCCTTCAGGCTAAGACTTAGTGGTGAGTTAAGCAAGTTGTTTTAAAATTATAATCTCTTGAATGATCAAATGAAAGCACGCCACACAAGGTATATATCAAATATATATGTATTTATTCCAAACACAACCCCTCTGGACTCTGTATTAGGTCAGAGGTAAAAGTACAATAGAAGGAACTTAATTAGCATACGATAAGTTGCACAGTATACGTTATGCCCTAGGGGCCTCACAAACCATATACTAAAATAGTGGTATAAGAACCATGTGAGAGTTAGAAAGCAGGCCTAGGGCCTGTGGAATAGCTGGGGCTGCCTAGAACCACCAAAGGTTAGGTTGTAGGAGGCCAATGGGAGACGCGTGCAGTGTCTAAACACAGCCGCGGGGTACCATTGACTTTCTATGGAGAACAAACAAGTTACAATTTTAAAGATTAAGGGTGCAAGGAGGTGAACTGCGATGGAACCCTTCTAGACTAGGACACTTGGAGAGTCAATACCCACGGGAGCACCAGACTACTCCTGTTACCTCACTCAGGGAAGCCGGGATCATAGGTGTCTTTTCATGTCGGGTTTCGACGTCGATTCCAATAGAGAGCTGCGAAGAAGTGCTGCAGGCGACCAAAGGAAAAGTGTCTGGGTGGATCCAAGGGTGAATCGGAGATGTGAAGAACCTGAAAGCAGAAGTGACAGAGTCTTGGTCACAAGCCAGTGACCAGGATGGCGAGGAAAAGATGCCAGCCGATGTTGGGTGATTTCAGGTGAAAGAGGTGAAGCTTGACTCTTCAGCCACGAGGACCAGGAGACTTCGACGATTACCAGGAGCTGGATTTGAGCTGTCCCACATAGGATATCGAGTGCTGCAGCGTCAGAATCCGTATTGATCCAACAAGCCTTGGCAACAGCAACCCACGCAAGATGACAAGATTGGATTTCGTTCAGACCAGCAAGGTCTGAGGGACTCCTCCTTTGGAGAGGAGTGAGAGCACGTCTGGACAATCAAAGATTGTCCTTCGTGGGGACCCACTAGCCAACGGACTCGAGATCGTGAAGGAGCCTTGAGCGAAAATGCACAAAGCAGGCCCACGGAACACTCGTGGAGTGTAGGCCTCTGAGCTTCGGTGCAAAAGGTGCTCGCAGCAGGAGCTTCAAATACCCCAATGCACACTTTGGGAAACTTCGGGAAGTAGGTGCAGTTGCAATAATGCAGGATGTCCAGGAGTTCCACATCTCTCGTGTCCGCCACAGGTCTCAGCTTTGCAGGGAGTGCATGTCAGCTTCAGAGATGTCTGGAAGTCCGTGTCCTGTGTCGCAGAGTCTTCGGGATCTGGCGGGAGCCTCGACAATGCAGACCGGCAAAGATGCTTTTGTTGCCTGTTTGAACAGGGTGGTCACTCCTTGACCACAAGGGAGATTTCTTCCGTCTTCCAGTCGATATGGAATGTCGAAGGTCAAAGATATATGTTGCAGAGTTTCATCCAGGGTAATCTAAAGTCCTTGGGACTGGGATCCTATTCTTATAGCAAGTTTAGGGGTTGGACTAACTCTCTAGGGTCCCACCTGTAGGAGGACCAGGGGAGGGGGTGGTTATACCCCTTCCCCTTTGTCCTAGTTTCACACCAGAGCTGGGGCTGAGTGTCCCAGCAACCGATTTGAACTGGGAAATGCATGGAGCACCTTGTGTGCCCCAGGCAGTGTCTGAAAAGCATTCACTGATTGCAACCCACCCTGCCCCAATACACTAAAGCCTATCTGGGGAGGTGCTAGCACCTCCCTGGACAGGAAACCTATTGTCTAGGCTTCCCCTGCCAGAGTTTTGTCCAGCAGCAGGAGGACAGACTTGTGTCTGTGGCAGCAGCATCCATTTTGTGATGCTGAGGCTCTGTTTAACTTTAACCGGGTTTACCAGTAACTACATGTCTTCTCCCTCTAGAAGGGTGGAATGCTACCCCCACCTCCAGGACTGGTGGGGTGGGGGGGTAGTGTTCCAAAGTGTTTGACACCTCACACAACATGTTTTTATATAGCCAAACCAAAGTTAGCATTAACCGTGAGGATTATAATGCACTTAAGTGTATATGGTATAGCTATATCAGCTATAGGGAGATGGTTCCGAAAGCTGCAAAGGGCATCAGCACATGCTAGGGCGCCCTCTCACACAAAACCAAGCACTCTGCCTTCAGGATTGTCAAGGCCTGCCATAGGAGTGACTTATAGGTTAATATGTGTCTATATATATATATATATATATATATATATATATATATATATATATATATATATATATATATATATATATATATATATAAAAATATAGGTATACCATATCTAAGTAAGGGCTGATTACACCACCTTACCAAGGCTGCAATTGCAGACCTGGGGTGTCAGTTTGGGAGGCTACCCAGGGGTGGCACGATGCATGCTGCAGCACCTTGTAGGCCTCTGGTGCACCTATGCCCTGGGTACCTAATGTATCATATACAGGGGCTCACAAGGGTGACCCAGTAACCAATCTGGTATGTACCTAAAGTACATGGTATCAATTTAGAGAGAGAACAGCTAGGCTATGGTCCTGATTAGCAGGGCGACAGCCAGACTAAAGTCGAAAAACCAGTGAATCACAGCAAAAAGTGGGGGTAACCATAGAAACAGACCCTACTCTCCTACACTCAGCATCAGGTAGTGGTTCTTCATACTCCTTGAGGCCTGCCCTGTCCTCTTGCCAAGTTTGAGGCCAGTATTCCTTATTGGAGCCACAAGAACCGAACCCCTGTGCACCGCTTCGATTTGTAGTTCATAAGGCTTATTGGCTTCCTTACACCTCAAGCATCTACTGTGACCAAGATCTTCATCCACACCACATCACTTGCATCGTGGGCTTGATCTTTGGTGAGCTGCTCACGGTCCTCTCGCGACTCCAGGGCCTCCAGCCTGTGGGTTTTCTTGAGGATCATCTTGAATTCTTTGGGCTCCCCTGATTGCTCGGGCCTGCTCTGACTCCCCTGCTTGTGGGATGTCTCCTGGACCTTGCTGGTCCCGACATTGCACCTTCTTCAGCTTCCCTGTTGGTTGCAGTTGCCAAGGCTTGTTGGTGCTCCTGCCAGACACTGACACCTCATCTCTCGACATCAGACGTGGGACAGCTTGTGTACGGCTCCTGGTCTTCCACAGAGTCACCTGGTCCACACAGCTTCAGTTTCAAGGTCACAATCAGCTCTCCTGCAACCCTCAAAATCAGTGGGCATTCTTCCTCCATGCCTTCTGGTCACTTCTGAGTGGCATAGACTCTGACCCCTCTGTTTGCAGGTTCTTCACGTCTTGAATCCACCTTTAATTCCACAGACACTTTCACCTTCTCCAGCAGCTGTATCTTCCTGAAGTCCTCCCTTGAGTTTGACAGTGGTTTCTGATGCCACTTCACACCTATGCACCCGGCTTCTCTGGGGCAGGTATCCTGGTTCCTAAGGTATCCACGGGTGGGGTGGTTATCCAACCTTCTATCTTCCACTGGATGTTTTCAGGGTCTACTGGGAAGGGTCCTTCTTTAAAATTGCAACTGTGGCTTGCCTATTGATTTGCAGTGATCCGGCGGTTGTGTTCCCATTCTACACACTGCCTCCTTGGGGCTCCTGGTTACTTACCTCAGGTGGTTCCTTGGGTCCCCAGCACTTCTAGGTCGTCTGGGTATAGTCTTGATTTAAGTTGCGGTTCGCATACCACAATTTTAGTATATGGTCTCCCCCTGGCAAACACTGTGTATTGTGTGCTACTTACCTGTTTATATTGAAAAGTATTGTGTGAATTGTGTATATCTCCGGCTAGGAGATACCTGAATGTGTTAGTGAGCATATTATAATAAATATATATTTTTTATAAATATACTGTGTGATTCTTTTTCACTTAATCTATACCTATAAGATTACATTCTGGTAAAACAAGCTGCTTTACACTGCTTCTGGACTAAGCCTGAAGGCTGCTCTCCACAGGTACCACTTAGAGAGCTTTCTAAGGTTGTCTAAGACCACTAAAATCACCATAAGGGTCGTCTGGATTGGTACAAGGTGTCAGCTTACATAAGTGTACACCATATACCAAGCCAGCTTCTCACAATTGTGGAAAATCATGCATCCATAGATTTCTATGGAAAGAATTCATTGAAACCTTTTAAAAGTCATATTTTGTATTGTGTATGTTGGATGTTTGTCCTTTTGGTCTTGTTTGTTTTAGATAAAGATATGTTATTGTTCTAAACTGGTGTGGTGTCTATGTGCAGTGTTTTCACTATGTTACTGGGTGCAAATACTTTACACATTGCCTCTGAGATAAGCCTGACTTCTCGTGCCATGCCACGAAGGGATAAGCAGGGATTATCTAAAGTGTGATCCCTCTTACCCTAACAAGAAGCAAGGGTCCCTACTTGAACAAAGTGCATACCTCTATCAACTGGAGACCCCCATTTCTAACAGCCCCTCTATCTCTTTCTCAGTTAGGTAGACCCTTTTCCTTATAGTTTTATCTCAACTAATATCTTGCCACCCTCAAAACTTACTTCATGAAGAGCTTTGCCACCAACTATCTCTCAGTATATGACCTACTAGTACAGTATCAATTCATGTCTATTTGATAGATGTGGGTGAGACACACAATAAATGGGGAGAGACACTTTACAGTTAAGCCAAGGGTCATGCTCTGATCTTGGAGCCAGTGCATGAGCTAAGTCCTGAACATTTTTTGCTATGTAAATCATAGACCAAATATCATGTAAAATATTACAAAGTCTCTTCAAAACTCAAAAAAGCTTTTTATATAGGGCAAACGCAACCTAAAGGTATTGGAGCACTTTAGATAAGCATGCTACATTACAGATCACTGATTATATGATTGGGGAAATTTAGTGATTTGCCCAGAATCACAGAATGAGCTGATGCAGAGATTCAAATCGAGTTCCCCGGATCCAAAGTGGACAACTCTGGCTAATGCCTCACCCCGGTTGGGGTGTTGTGATGTAAATTGTTAGTATGCATTTCTGAACTCATGGTTCTTGGTGGCTTTCCTTAATAGAACATGTCATAGTTTTCCAGGGGATTGTGATGTCATATATAATACTTGTATGAAAACAACAGGAGAAAACCCATAAACCACGTTGGGATGGGTGTGTAATGAGAATAAGAACAGTTCCCAACAAGTATTATGTATAGACAGTTTCAAGAGTGTATGCAATATGCATTACAAGAAAGGAAAGCCAAGGAGTCAAGGATTTGGAGAAAGGGTAGTCTTATTTTCAAAGGTAGTAGGACAAAAAAACTTTTCAAGGTTCAATACAGTTAAGGCAGCACTGTATAGAGTGGATCTTGTGACAACCCGGTGACACTTGGTGCAAGTGCTATATACAAACTGTGACAAGTGAGTGTGCAAGTGTTTAAAAACAACAGCATAGGCGACGCATCAATCAATATATACACATCAGATAATGGCCCCAACAGAGACAAGTAAGCATTACTTGAAACACATTAATTGATATGGGAGCACAAGACGTGAATTGCGTCGTGAAATTTGAGCTGTCTAGTCGACGGCGTTTCGATCCCGGTTGGTTGGGATCCTCATCAGGACTGGGTTGTCGATGAGAACAGTGACTTAGGCTCTGTAAGGATGATGTGGTTTCAATCCTGGATATAGACTCGATCGTCATGGGGTACTTAGTGAGGCTTCCATCTGAGCAGCGGGTGGCACTGGCGAGACCTGATTTAATCAGGATTTAATGCCGTAACCGGGGGTCTGCTGTCAAGGCGGGGATCGTGCAGTGAATGCGTAACCTAAACGCGGCAGTGAAAGCACCGCTTTCACTGCCGCGTTTAGGTTACGCATTCACTGCACGATCCCCGCCTTGACAGCAGACCCCCGGTTACGGCATTAAATCCTGATTAAATCAGGTCTCGCCAGTGCCACCCGCTGCTCAGATGGAAGCCTCACTAAGTACCCCATGACGATCGAGTCTATATCCAGGATTGAAACCACATCATCCTTACAGAGCCTAAGTCACTGTTCTCATCGACAACCCAGTCCTGATGAGGATCCCAACCAACCGGGATCGAAACGCCGTCGACTAGACAGCTCAAATTTCACGACGCAATTCACGTCTTGTGCTCCCATATCAATTAATGTGTTTCAAGTAATGCTTACTTGTCTCTGTTGGGGCCATTATCTGATGTGTATATATTGATTGATGCGTCGCCTATGCTGTTGTTTTTAAACACTTGCACACTCACTTGTCACAGATTGTATATAGCACTTGCACCAAGTGTCACCGGGTTGTCACAAGATCCACTCTATACAGTGCTGCCTTAACTGTATTGAACCTTGAAAAGTTTTTTTGTCCTACTACCTTTGAAAATAAGACTACCCTTTCTCCAAATCCTTGACTCCTTGGCTTTCCTTTCTTGTAATGCATATTGCATACACTCTTGAAACTCTGGAGACTCTATATTTACTAAAGAACTTATTAATAATTCTTCTACTTGTGAGTAGCATTACTACAAATGTATGGCGACAAGCTGCTGGCGACCTCAGCACAAGAACGCATTGTGTGGTCCACGAGTTGCCACAGTACCAGAATTTGCGCTACTACTACTGGCTGACAAGAAACATATACGGTCAGTTACCAATTCAGCTACAGTGCGTTCACCCTTGCCACCATGTATCTGGCGTGTCAATTCCAAGTACAATTCTTGTCATGTGTAGTGAAGCTGACTTACTGAAGTCACTTGTTCCGTTTAAGCGAGTACGATCACGCGCAGCCCTCGTGCTGGTATCATCTGAAGGGAAAAGCTTTGTGACGTGTAAGGTCCACGTCACTGGCGTTTATTTTGGAGGAAGTCTTGTTCCAGTTTGATAGGCTTCATTGCATCTTAGTGCTTGCACTATGTTGGTCGACGTACGCGGCCATTTAGTAGGAGAAAAAGGATCTTGTTACTGTTATTCAGCATTGCAGTGTTTGAAATATGTGGGGTGACAAAAGCAGCCTTCGAAATAAGTGGAAAGAGGGCAATTTTATTGGATTTCATTATTAAAGGATTCTATGGCAGGACCAGAGGCTCAGATTATGCTTCTCAATCTTTACTGCATAATTAAACAGCAGTCAATGAAAAAACAGTAGCATTTAAAAACACTACAAATCCCATGAGGCTTTGAACCACGCCTCCTTCAAACAACAATCATATTAGTCCAATGTCTACAAAATAGCGAGGCACCATCTTACTGCCTCTTTCTTTGTTGCTCCGCAGTCAAGATAAGTGCCTCGTTATTTTGTATACATTGGTTAGGCATTAAATCCTTATATATGGCTTATATTTACCTTTATACGAATGTTACATATTGTTTATGCTGACAATTGCTCTTAGTAATGCATACTACCCGATTGAGTTAACCGCGTGTTCTGTACTAGGAGTGTTCTTCTTTCCTTTTGGGAGTCCGCTTTCCCCCCGCGGATGTTTATCATATCCCCTCGGGGTGCGTTGCGCCTTCCTTCCCCGTTCGCTTTTCAGCAGGTTTCTGCTTGCGACCGTTGTCCGAGCGACAGGGGTGTGGCAGCTGCGCACTGCGATGTTCCCTCTGGAGTGACCCCTCCCTGGAGTGAGGTTGCGTAGGCAGCCTAATTGAGCTGCATACACGTACCTTGGGAGCCTGCATGCGTGAGTGCATGCGGCAGCCTCCTGGTTAACAAGCGGGTGACGTCTGACCCAGGGTCGGATAACAGGTTGTTTCCTCAACTAATTGACTATGGTACCAGGCCAACATTTTATTTATCTCAAGTTTCAATGGAAAGACCAGTGGTTCTGATATCAATCCCTAGCCTTTGGATTCTCCTACGCCCATTGGGTATTCACCATACTCCTGAAACCTGTGATGATACGATTAAGTGAAATGGGAGTTTGCATGATTGTCTATCTCGACGACATGCTTCTATTAGCACAGAATCGATCATTGCTAATGACACACCTACAATGAACAGTGTCTCTTTTACAAAACCTAGGCTTTGAGATAAATCTCAAAAAGTCCATGACAAGTCCCTCTCAGGAGATAGATTTCCTGGGATTCCAGATCGACCAAGTGTCAGCTCAATTACTCCTTCCTCCAACCAAGATAGAATCTATCAAGAGGGAAATCAAATCAACTTTGTCGAGACAGATGGTTTCTTTGAGGTCCTTAGCAAGGATTGTTGGCCTACTGGCCTCTTCCATCCAGACGATCTTCCCAGGGACGCTCCACTATTGAGCGTTACAGTGCCTAAAAATTCATTGTCTTCAACAGAACTTAAGCTACGAGCACTCCATTGCTCTGACACGGGAAGCGCAAGAGGTGCTTCTTTGGTGGCTAACACACATGGAAGCGTGGATGGCAAGGCCATTTTCAGAGTTTCTCCCTATGTAGTCATCAAATCGGATGCTAGTCGTAGGGGCTGGGGCACAAGATGCGGAGACTTCGCTACCGGCGGTCGCTGGTCAGCAGAAGAATTGAACAAGCACATTAACTGTCTGGAGGGGTTGGCGGACTTCTTCCCCATCAAGTCGATCTCACCATTGAAGAGCAATTGTTGCATGCCCCTCTGGATGGACAATGTGTCAGCAGTAAGCTACATAAATTGCCTAAGAGGGACAAGATCTCGTCAGTTTGCCAACATAGCTCAAGAATTTTGGCATTACGGCCTAGCACAGAAGATCATGGTCATAACGGAAAGACAACTTAGTGCCGGACTAGAATTCCAGATTGATGAGAGACTTCAGCGACTGGAAGCTCCATCCTTCAATATTTTAAGAGATCATGGCTATTCAAGGCCCTTGCCTCATGGATCTTTTCGCCTATCGTCTGAACGTTCAACTTCCCAGACTCTTCAGCTGGAGACCGGATGCAATGGGAACAGACGCCTTTCTCCATCCTTGGGGATCTCAGATGCATTACGCCTTTAACCCCTTTGTGATGATCCCGAGAGTAGCAGCTCAAGCCCACCGACAGTCAGCATCGTTGGTCTTAGCCATACCTCTGTGGAAGACACAATCTTGGTTTCCAACTCTTTTGGAGTTGTCAGTAAATCTACCATTTCGACTTCCTGTATTTCCACAGCTACTCCTGGACCCAGTCGGGTCCCCACAGCCGTTGATTCTTCTAGATCAGCTGGCTCTTATGGTGTGGACAATGTCAGGATACACAAACAAATTGAAGGCCTTTCATCAGCGGCTGCCAGATTTATACAAGCTTGGGCTCCTTCCACCTGTAAACAATATTTTGCTGCGTGGAAACTTTGGGTGGGTTGGGGCTTTCAACGGGAGGTGGATCCTGTGGGATCGGATTTGAAAGATGTCTTGAACTTCCGCTCAGAGTGTGCAGAGTCCGTACTTTGTTTTAGGTCGGTAAACAATTTTAGATCTGCTTTGTCTGTCGGATATAATCACATAGATGGGAAACCGGTAGGAATTCACCCGGCTTTTTGTAAATTATTGAAGGGCATAAGGGTCGGACAACTCCCCAAAACCCAGATACAACACTCTATTTCTTTTTTTTTTATTGAGAATTCATACGGTATCAAAAAAACAGGTAGTTATTCAGTAGTTATACAAGTCAATTCATAAAAAACAATGGGCCTTAAAAAATGCTAGCAGATCAGATTATACAATAATACAGTTCGATATAATTGCATTAAAAAAGCAGAGAGAAGGGGGCGTGGCTAGCAGCCGGCGATGGCGGCAGCATAGAAGGCGAGCTCCGTGGTTGAGGCGGCCTCCTAGAATATCCGACTACTGATCCGACGATCTAAACTTCCCTGCGGGAAGGTACCGAAGCCCAGGACCGGGCGGCACAAACGGCTGCAAGCAGAACGAAAATCCGACGGAGGGAAGTGGAGTTAGACGTGAAGCCCGCTCAGGCCGCAAAGGAGAGCTGAAGCCGGGGAGCTGCCTGGTGAGGAGAGCCGACAGGAAGTGATGCAGGCTGGGCACGGGAGCACCGGAAAAACCCGCTCAGAGCCGAGTTCCGTGCGAAGGAAGACGCCTTGAGGTAGTGCCTACACCGGAGTTACTGTACCCGTGATCCAGGTACAGAGCAACAGTAAATATTACCCGGCGAGTGTCGGAAGCGGACCTAGCCGTCTGACGGAGGCGGACCGGCCTACTGAATCCAGGGCCGGAGCCGCCATCTTTGAACTGCAGAAACCAAGGTGACTGAGGCGCAGGGTTGCAGGAGAGCCACATCAGACTGAACAAGACCCTGATCGAGACACAGGGGTCGGATGGTGGAATAGAACAGCTACAATATACCCGGTAAGGAGGAGTATTGACCCCTGGGCAACTACCGGGCGGCGGCGAAACTGATGGAAGTAGCGCACCGGCATACCACCCCGACACGGACGCCTCTGATGAGACGCTGAGTCCCGGACACAGGCCCAGTCTTCCGGGCGCCCGCAGCCCGTCGTGAGCTGCTGTGCTTCGGACGTCCATACCTGGAAGTAAGCACATACAGCGCTGTAGTGTGCCGCCCCGCCCTACTGCCCTACTAAAGTGCGGTGCGCATCGCGGCCCTGCGGTGCCCCCGAATACAACTGTTGGGAAAAGCCGCATGAACATTTATAGCGGCGGACACGTTGGAGCCTCCCCATTAAGGCCGAGGGGAGAACAGCCTGAGAGCTAAGGCCACCGCAAGCAGCACCTGCTACCAGTCGACCGAGGGAGGTACGGCGAGGGCGACACCCGCGGGGGCGAACAACCCCAGACACCATTGCCACGGACAACTTACGCCAGCGGGAGACAAGAAGAAAATATAATCGGCGGATCACCGGGCGACATAGACTCTAACACACAGACCGCAAACGGTCAGCACCCTGAGCACGGCGAGCAGTGACGATCGCCCCTACCAGTTGCCTGCTAGAAAGAAGGAGAAAATCCGTCGACTGGTGGAAATCGCAATTGGTCGGCCAAAAATTCGAGATATACGAGAGGAGCTACAAGCCTCCACCGGGGATACTTCCCAACAGACTCAGCTCCATTAAAGACAATTTTCATAGCGGATCTCCTGATACGAGACACTACTGCAGTGACCACCGAAATGTCCGGTAAAAGGGCCGAAGGGAGGGACCACACAATCACGCCTTGACAAATACGCATATGAGAAAGCAACTTCCTCCCCGACGGACGTTAAAGCACAGGCGAGCAAATCCGCAGAAACGGCGGGAGGTAAGAAAGCGACTCTGGATGATGTGATGCGAGCCCTGACACAAGTGCAGGCAACAGTGGGGTCGATCTCAGCGGAAATAACACTAATAAGAGCGGACTTCCATAAAATGTCTGAAAAAGTTAACACAATGGAGATCGTGACCAAATCTTTGGTGGAGGATGTATCAGAACTGCAAATAAGTATGGAACGGATCTCAAAGGAAAACAAGGAACTGCGTGAAAAGCTGGATGATCAGGAAGGGTGCTCAAGACGGAATAACATCCGCATAATAGGGGTTCCAGAATCGGAAGACACAAGGGTGATGGACCTGTATGTAGAGGAGCTGATCATACAAGAACTTAAGCCTAAGGGTCTATGCGACTTTTTCTCAGTAGAAAGGGCGCATCGAGTCCCAGGGGGACGACCGAAACCAGGCAATGCCCCAAGACCGATCATTACTCGGCTCTTCAATTTTAGGGACAGAGATGCGACCCTACAAGCAGCAAGAAACTCACGCCCCCATTAAAATCCAAAACTCTACATTGGCTTTCTTTCCGGATTATACGGCGGAGGTCACACGTGAGAGGAGGACATTCTTTGAAGTGAAGAAAGAACTTAGGGCAAGAGAGATTCCTTACTCAATGCTCTTCCCAGCCAAACTAAGGATAGTGGCAGACAATAGAACATGGTTTTTCGACACACCGGAGGCTGCACAAGACTGGCTGGAAGGATGGAGACCAACGGGCCAACCTCGCCGTTCCAACAGGACGAACAAGCACCGCACCAACGGATTTCGTCCGGCCTCCCAGGCATCCGGAGGAGAAATGGAGGTGCACTCACCACTGAGCGAGACAATAGAGAATGAAGATAACGGAGAACAATAACTTCCCGATGTTACCTTTGTAGGCCAAATGCAACGCTGACCGGGCGAGCTGCCAAGGACACTGGGCGGAGGTCCTCCGTGGACAAGAAGGGGGGCCGCTGACTCCGGAGAGTCCTTCACCCCAGCGAGCAAGTACTATGTTTTGGGTTTGGGTCAGGCACTCTGCTAAGTTGGGGGGGGCGGGCAGTTCTAAGTCCGTTTAGAAGGGGGGGAGTTGGGGGTTGGGAGGTTTTTAAAATTCTAGACTGTTTCACTGGTCAAGATTGGATACACAAGGCACATGAAAGAAGTATAGCTGGAACCCAGCAATTAACTCAAACTCAGTTAGTATGGCAAGCAGGTCCTTACAGCCACAGAAGCTATGGCACACACCACACGAGTTGACACAGGGAGGGGGGAATCTAGAATGGGACCGGTGGCACCGCTGCAATTCATGTCTTGGAATGTGAGAGGACTAGGGGACAAGGTCAAGCGAGGCTTAGTACTGCAAAATATAAGAAGATTGAATCCTGCCCTGGTCCTATTACAGGAAACGCACTTAACGGGCACAGCAGCACATGCCCTAGATAGGAAAGGTTACCGTATGATAGTTCATTCAGAATTCACTAGGGGATCCCGTGGTACGGGGATCCTAATGCACAGATCTTCAAGATACATAGTCCAGTCCACGAAAATAGACACACAGGGACGCTTTGCAGCGACACATGGACAATGGGAGGGCAGGCCACTGAATGTTGTATCGGTGTATATTCCACCGGCACTGCACACAGTCGCTCTTCCAGAATTGGGGAGATTCCTGCTGGAGCTCCCGGAGGGGGATCTCATCGTAGGGGGAGACTTTAACGCAGTGGCGCACAACACACAAGACAGATTCCCGGTACGAACGCAGACTCCCGGGCCTTTCCGGCTGACTGGCTTCCTAGAAGCACAGGGTTTGATAGACCTCTGGCGGCAGCTACACCCGGATGACCAACAGTACACTTACCACTCGGCGGTCCATGACAGTCTGTCACGGATCGACTACTTCCTAACACTGGGAGACGGACTCCTCACTGTCGATGAAGTACAAATTAAGCCAAGGGGTATCTCGGATCACTACCCGTTGACACTGGCTCTCTCTAACCCTGAGCGGACCCTAAAGCGCATTTACCCGATATACCCGGGGTACCTTAAGGTGCCACAAGTGGCTACAGCACTGAAAAAAGCGACGAGGTGCTACCTCGCAGATAACAAAGGATCAGTATCATCTCCCTCTGTCCTGTGGGAAGCCTACAAAACGGTTCTTAGGGGGCAAGCTATATCCACTATAACAAGGTATAAACGCACCCAGAAACAGGAACTAATAGACTTAGAAGATAAACTCGCTAGGGCTAACGAAGAACATATGGCTGACCCGACGAGGGACACATTGCACACGCTCCGGCTATGTCAGCAGCGTCATACCGATCTTGTACGCCGTAGAGTAGTGGAGAATATAGCAGCCACAGAGCACAGGATATACGATGTCGGAGATAAAGCTAGTAAGCTCCTAGCCTGGCTAGAAAAGAAACAGGGAGGACAGAGGAATATACTACAGTTGAAGGACCCTGAAGGCGTAATACAAACCCGTCCGTCACTGATAGTTGAACTACTGGCAGACCATTTCCGAACAGAATATTTCCCTGAGTTAGATATTACGCAGGAGATAGCAGAGACAGCTCTCCTGGGAATACCCACCCGCACCTTGTCACAAGACAATGTGGAAGAGCTGGAAACAGACCTAACCGTAGAGGAGTTACAGACGGCTATCGCAGCACTGCACTCGGGGAAAGCGTTGGGCCCTAATGGGATACCGATTGAATGGTACAAAACCATGTCAGAGACGCTTAGTAAACCCCTACTCAACATGTTTACAGAAAGTTTGGAACAGGGACAATTGCCGCCTGACCAACGAGTGGCTAACATAGTAGCAGTCCCGAAACCCGGCAAACCGCCTGAGGAGTGCGGCTCGTACCACCCGATATCCCTCCTTAACGCTGAAAGTAAAATCTTGGCGGAACTATTGGCCAACAGATTATTGCTTCATCTAACGCACCTAATACATCCAGACCAGTCGGGATTTATGCCGCACAGGAGTACGGCGATGAATCTCAGACGATTACATGGTGTGATGGCGCGAGCCCCATTATTGACAGAACCAGCAGCAGTCCTCTCGCTTGACGCCAAAATGGCGTTCGATTTGGTAGAATGGCGCTACCTCTTCGCGGTCCTAGAACATATGGGTTTCGGCCTAAAGTTCATATCGTGGATCAAGCTTTTGTATAAGAGCCCTGTGGCACGAGTGACGACGAACGGCCACATCTTACGACAAATACCGCTAGCCAGGGGTACGATATAAGGCTGCCCGCTCTCGCCGCTACTGTTCGCCTTGGTGCTGGAGCCTTTGGCCACTGTCATTAGGACCACCCAGCTACTGCGGGGCATAGACTGGGGAGACAACTGGGAGGAAAGAGTGTCGCTATATGCCGACGATATGTTAATTTACCTAACGGACCCGGAAGTAGGAATTCCAGTGTTACTGGCGCTGTGTGAGAGGCACGGAATGGCCTCAGGTTATAAAATTAATTGGACGAAATCGGTGATTTACATGCTGCACGGGCCGCCGCCGAACCTTAGAGAGGACTGCCCATTAATATTAGAGACCGCCTCCTTCAGATACCTAGGGATCCAAATCACGCGGGACCACACGACCTTTCATGTCCTGAATCTAATGCCGCTGCTCGAAAGGTTGAAATCGGATGTGAAACATTGGAAGGCCCTCCCATTAATGTTGTTGGGCCGGGCGGCACTATTCAAGATGATGGCACTGCCCCGTTTCCTATATGTCTTAGAGAACACACCGGCGGTGGTCCCATCGCCGTACTTCAGGCAGATATCAGGTCAACTGTCAGGCCTACTATGGGGGAATCAACCGGCTAGGGTCGCGCATGTGAAACTGATTAGAGACTGGTACAGTGGGGGGATAGCCCTTCCAAACCTGGAACTATACTACTGGGCGGCACACCTCAAGGTGATCAACCAGTGGATACATGCACCGCAGGAAGACCCGGCATACTTAGCAGACAGACAGCAGCTAGGTACTAACACCCTTCTGGCCCCGCTCTAAAACAAGGGATTGACAGCAAAACTGATAGGCCCGACTAAACACACGGCGACGTTGTGGCATAAAGCACAAACACGACTGAAATGGGAGGGTGTGATTACACAGTTTACACCCTTGTGGGACTCCAAAGCACTGGGTAACCTGAGACACAGTAAAGGGTTGAGGTTCCGTGACGATTTGAACCCGTGTTTTCAACATTGTCGTAAACTCATAATTTTGGTACCGATGAACCGCAAATGATCCATATAGTATATCCTGGTGTTTTCGCTATGCTACGAGCAAGAGCACTCCTGTTATAACCACATTTCCGATACACCGATGGCATCCATTTTAGATCATGGCATCCATCTTGTTTCCTTGCCCTCACATAGTCAATGGACACGCAGTGACCTCTGATCACTTCATTTCACATAAAGACACGTGGGCTCTAACCGGCGATTCACCTTGCTAAATGACACGTGCACTTTCGGACAGAAACGCTGTGGCCGCATGACTCGGCAAAAGCTGCCTCCTCTGCCCGAGGCCAGTCCTGCTATACTGGTTCTCGTGTTCGTTGGCCTGATCATGATTAGGCGGCCGAAGCTGGTAGCCTTGCCCATTTACGACCCACAAACATCTCTTATCCTGTTTTTCTATCTTCTGCACCTGGCTCTGCTCCTTTCCTTCTGGGCCTTTATTAGGGGGAGGTAACGAAATTTACGATGAGGCGGCCCGGCTCTTGAATGTAAAGATGACATGGGATTATGATGGAACAGTGGGAACCTCTCATTCGTAATGTTTTGACATCAGATATTTTGGACGATTCCTGTGTAACGCCAAATATTTATTGTTTAGGACATGAAGGTTTAGAAACGTACTAGTATGTGGAGAATGTTGCCCCCAGCCAAATATTCTGTATTTAAGGAGCAACCCCCTTAGTGCAAATCGAACAGGCTCCTAGAATCTGCCCGTGTGTAGTTTCGGTGACTTCTGTGTCCCTGCAGTAATAAACCTTTGGTCTTTGACGCCACCATCGAGAAGCCCGTGTTTCTGTTTATTTGTGCACCGAGACAGGTAGAACTCAGGGGTCTTCGGGTGTTGTCCCTGACACCTCTGGACAGTACCAGAAAGTCCAGAACTCCAGGGTTTACCCAATGGGATAACATCGGGATATCCACTGTGGGTGATATGTGGACGAAGGATGGGGTGGTTCCATTTGGGACCCTGAGAGAGCAATACAATCTAGGTGTTAATGAGACGTACTGATACATACAGATTAGACATGCATTAATGACTGCAATTGAAACAGGTACTAAGGTCCCGGAGTCTGCTCCGTTGGAAGACCGCCTACTCACAGACTACATGGAAGCCAGCGCCACTTCCCTCACATATCGCAAGCTGATAAACAATCTACGGACCCATTACAAAAACTGAAAGAAAAGTGGGAGGACGAGATAGGTGAGATGGATGAGACAAACTGAAATGCTGCAATGGCGTCGCCTAGAGAAGCTAGTATCTCGGCAAGATTTAGGCTAGTGCAGTTTAAAATATTACACTGAGTATACTACACGCGCACCACCCTACATAAAATTCAGAGGGCAGACCACCCTTACTGCCTGAGGAACTGCGGAGACGAAGGCACACTGTTTCACACACTATGGTCCTTTCCCAGCATGGTAGAATACTGGCGGCAGATACTACGCACTACTTCCCAGACTTTAGAAATCTCCATCACGCCTGACCCAAGATTGTGTTTGTTGAATATATGGGGCCCGAACAACCTGACGCCGCACGGACGGCAGTTGGTGGTTATCGGAATGATGCTGGCTAAGCGAGAGATTGCGCAAAAATGGGGGGCGTCAGAAGTACCAACCTTAGCGCAGTGGTGCAGGAACATGGATATGCTCATGATGGTGGAAAGAGCAGTATATCAACAGAGAGCTAACCCACGTAAGTGGAACAAAATATGGTCACCTTGGAGCACATATAGAGGGGATCTGTGTGAGCCACTGCCAGAGGAGGAAGATATAGATAGTTCGGGGGATGAGGATGAAACAGATTAGGTGAGAAGGGGGAGGTGGGGGTGAGAAACGACAGGAGAGGTTCCAGGACTTCCCATGCTCTCCCTGCATGGACAAGAGGCATGCGAACTGTGGGGAACAAGGACTTAACCGCTATACTGTTACAACTAAGCAAGGCAATATTTATATTGAATAATGCTGAATATCCAATCTATGAACCTAAGAATTGAATGTTTTACAAAATAGAAAAGTTGCGCTAGCCGTTGGATGTAGCTGAATGTTGACGCTTCACCGACGAGTGAATATTCCTTCTAATGTATTTGTCTTGATGCAACAATAAAAACAAATAAAAAAAAAAAAAAAGCAGAGAGAAGATCCGTACAAGACATAAATATATAAATATATAAATATATAAATAAGCAACATATAAGTATGCCCATCAACATATATATACATAGCCAGCTTTTACCGCAGATCAACCTGACCCTCCCTCCACTCTTTCAGGGGGGCCCATATTTTACAGCCAAAATCCCGTAGTTTCCTACCCTTATGCAAATACAGAGCAGATTCTATATTATGGATAGCGAGAAGCCTGGCCAGCCACATTAAAAAAGTCGGGGGATTTGGGTCTTTCCAGGCAGCTGACAGCAGAATACGTAGGACAGCAACAGCCAGGAAAATAAATGCCTCAGTTTCTCCGCTGCTGAGAGCCAGCTTACTATCGCTCCCGAGAATCATCACTGTCGGGGATAGACTGATCTTAGAGCCTAGCAGCCCCTCTTCAAATTTCTCGATCTCGGTTTTGATTACGGTAAGCTTTTTGGAGTAAAAGAACATATGCAGCAAGTCCCCTGGGCCTCTCTGACATCTGGGGCAATTACTATCCGTCCTCATACCCCAGTCATACAACTTGGATGGAGTGTAGTACAGATTAAAGAGAGTTTTTAAATGCTGTACCTTCAAATTTGAGGACCGAAGTATCTGCCTATCCAGATATAGAGCTTTGTCGAGATCTGCATCTGGATCTTGCAGTTTAGCTGCCCAGGCGGCCTCATGCTTTTCAAGATCATCGAGCACCTTTTCGATTTATTCCTGATATATAACCCGGATCCTATTCCCTCCTTTCAATAGATATTCAAGTGTGGGGCTGCAAGCGCCAAGAGCAGCGTCAAAGCCAACAGCCCTAAGCGTTTGCGAGACCTGGAGATACTTAAAGCTTTGGCCAGTCGGCAAGCCATACTTCTGCTGAATGGCATCAAGTGTCATAAGACTACCATTCAGCATTACGTCCCCCACTGTCTGAATACCCTACTGTTCCCAGCATTTCCAGGCCCCATCCGTGCTTAAATTCGGAAAGAAACCTGATTTCCACAATGGCATATGCGTGTTAATCCTAGGGATCTGTAATAGTTTCTGCAGTGTTTTCCACAGATCCCAAGCGCCAAGGGGGACCTTGTGCCGAGTTTTCTTAAAGAATCTGCGACCAGTTTTTCTCAGTAATGCGCCTACGGCCTCCTTTCCCATCAAAAGTTCATATATTGAAGGGAGGGCGTACAGATCGGAAGTCGGGTCCTGGGTATATTTTTCACTAGGTGTGGGTTCAAATAAGATAGACCTCTGGGTCAGCAAACAGGCCCAGTGATAGAATCTTACATTTGGAACTCCTAAACCTCTGTGTTCCTGGGGGAGAGTCATATATTTCACTGACCGCCTAGTCCTGCCATATTGCCACAGGAAGCTGTTAAAAATAGACTCCATTTGTTTATCACCCCCCTCCTCGATTAAATAGGGAATGGATCTAAATAGATAGAGAAGTTTGGGCAACATGGTCATTTTTAACACATTTGTCCTACCTATAAGGGACAGATGAAGTGCATCCATACGCTTCAAATCTGTCTCGATTCTTTTAAGGAGTGGATTAAAATTATCTTGGACGATTGAGCCTGTTGCTGCATTAATTATTACCCCGAGATAGGTCGCAGAGTTGACATACCGTTGATCGAGTTTGGCGATGTCCTTAGAGCATATTACCTGAGTTTTTGCCTCATTCAGGCGATACCCAGAGAGATATCCAAATTGCTTAGTGATTTCCACCAAAGTTCGCATAGTCTCAGCAGGCTTTGATGTAATAACTGCCAGATCATCAGCATACGCTAATATTTTACTCTCAAACCCGCTGGTTATTACCGGCTTAATACTATGATTCCCTAGTATCTGCCTGACCAGCGGGTCGATATATATTGCAAATAAAATAGGCGAGCCGGGACACCCCTGCCGGGTTCCTCTACTTATCATAATCTTGTCTGAGCTCTGACCCATCATCTGGATTTGCGCCACCGGGTCACAATGAAGTACCGAAAATTATTTACCACCTCCCAATTATAGTTATATTCACAAACAATCCCTTTCCCATTACCAATAATCAGTCGATTGGCAGTGTAGAAGGTCCAAGCATTTATTATAACAAACAAACTCTGCCAGAGGAGCTCCTTGCGACCTAACCCCACGAGGTCCGCCAAGAAGACTGCTGGCACACTATCAGGACATCACATATATACAGTTGCATTTGCAGAAACATGGCCCAAGATGGAAAAATACAAGCTGGTACAGTTTGGTACAGAAAGGAAAGGCCATATATGGCACACAAACGACTCTTGGTTTAGCTCATCCTAGATTAGCAAGGTCAGACGGGTGACTCCCTTCTGCCAGCTCTGAGACAGCCCGCCCCGCACCCCTTCCGGAATGTGCTCATCAGGCCTTCTCCTGCTACCTACAACCTTGACGGGCCTAATGAGCTGAAACAGCATTTCTGCAACAGTTGGGCTATTTCTCAGGAGAACAACTTTGGTGCACGGAATGAATGGGATCTGCTAATGTACGACTCGGATGAGGCCACAGAATGACGTCGGTCGAGTCAAGCGAGAGAAAATGCAGAAAGTGGTACAAGCTAGAAATCTAAAATACTGTAATACCGATTTATGCTAATGTGTGCGTGCATATGCTAAATCATTTAGATACATCAAGCTAATCTTAAGGTATCGATTATGTGTGTTGTATAACCGAAAATCGATTCCGGTTCCTCAAACCCTCCTTTTAGCGTGGTGTAGCTAAATACAAAAAGGCGGGCATTAGTCTTCAAAAATGTCTTCATTAATGGCCATTAATTAGTGGATCTCCTTTTGCAGCATTTGAAGTTTGGCAGGGGCTGGGGTAGGCACACACAGCGATGTGACTCGGGAGGCGCAATAAGAACAACAAGCCGGGCTACATTGCATCAGGACGCAGCAGGTGAAGATGATGCCAGCGGCACCTCCCAAAATCAATAACAACTTCCATCGCCAGGTGGACAGGAGCCCCCAGAACCAACCCGACAATGACCAGGACCCATTATCAGTGTGCATTTCGGAAGCAATGCGATGCAGTTTTTGAATGGCCAGGTGAACGGAGGGGGCGGAGTCTGGAATATATACGCAACAAGAACTGCTGATTACCACTATCCTGGACAATCTCCTTATTTCTCGGCTATTAAAGATGGGTCCCCAGAACGGCACTAAACCTTTGCTAAAATCCGTGAATTGCTGTAAGGAGGTGTCGGTCTGATCGACTTTGGTCTTGATAAGCTGGCTACGTAGTCTATTGGGTACCAGTGAGGGTGCTGGGCCCACGGGGCGTAATTGGTGCGTCCTGTGATAATCGGAAGGTGCTATATATACAGGTGGGTATAGGAAGGACATGTAACATCGCCCAGCCCAATTACGTGGTAACCAGGTATATGCGTTTCTTTAGACGATATGTGTAATTGCAGATGTTATCTCCAACCTGTATACGGCCTATTCTTTGCACACAGAATACTGAGGAAACATTCAAAATAGGAATGGGTACAACACGGTCTCTTGTAACATTTTGTTCGATAAAAAGCTGGAAATATTGAGAAGCATTGAAATTTCTAAAGTCATAAAGTTCTTCCTGCAACCAAGTATCGTTCCTAGCCACTATATACAGCTGCATGCATGCCTGTTGGTCTATTGTCCCCCGTCCCCCATTTCCCTTTTGGTCAAACCCATAGTGTGCCTCAATATAATCCATAACCATATTGTGTTCATTGATATCGAAATCTCTGCGAGTTTCACCCCAATGACGGTATATAGCTGAAAACAGTCTGAACCAGGCCTCACAGCTCCCTACATAGGACATAGGTAATGAGAGAAACAGATCGTGGTTATGCACCACCGATGGCAGAAGCCCACACACCCAGCAATTAGTAGTGTTGGTAACACTGTGTGTCTGATGAAGCATTTCAACGAATACATTTTTAGCATAGGTCTGGCGATGTCGTTCTTTGTGGGGTGCTAAAGTGTACAGCAAATGCTCAGAGGGGGCAACAGTGGACGGTAGAAAATTCTGCAAAGGGTATTGGTGTTCTAAATATACAAACAAGCCCATAACCACAGCAATTATAACAGCTATAACCACTACGAATGCTACTTTGACCTTCATGGTCGATGTGGAAAACATAGGCTCATAAAATGGGACGTGTCGTGGTGCAATTGGAAATTCTTCTTCTAAAACAATACGGCCAAAAGGATACCTTCCTAGCTAAAAGTCCAAAAATAAGCTCGGGCCTAGCAGTCCGTTCTGCCAGAGGGTTCTTCTCCCTGTGTCCGTCAGAGTTACACAGGCAGACTCCTATCGTTCATCTCAAGCAAACAAAAGAGTGGTGGTCAAATTTTATTCAGTTGTGCAACCTGGCCGTTGACAATAACCGATCTTCTTTCTGAACAGAGCACAGTGATCAAAGTTCCAGCTCTCAACGGGTTCAGTCCAGTGTCTCGCTCAGCACCTCAGACCGGCAAACTAGCAAACCCTATCTGTTCAATCAAGTCTTTCCCTATCTCCTAGCAGTGGGGTCTGAAGCACCGTTGTTAGTTTTCCTTGGCCGCAGGTTATACCGCACATGACCCGGAACTTCCTGATCAGAAAATAGTACTGCCGAAACTTTTCGAGCATGAGAACTTTCGCTTGCCGTGGTACTTAAAACAGGATTTAAAGAAATTGCAGATTCAGCAGAGACCAAGTCATCTGATCTCGTCACTCCCTCCTCTAGCCTTGGTTCAATCTCACAGGCGTCAGAGAAGGGTACGAATGCAGCACCTCTCTCAGTTTCCTGCTTCAGAATTCCCCCTGGGCGTTGCTGATCATAGGGAAGTGGAAGCGGCAGCCTCTTCAGATGGGAGATGTGAATCCAGTGTTTCCTCCCATCCACTTTAACTGCCGTCCGGGTAGCGAGCAGAATCTGTCGTGGCTCGGACCACCTTGGAGCCAAACTGGTGTCACGTTCAAACTTCTTGACCAGAACCCACTGGCCCGGTTGTAGACGATGTCCTGGGCCCTCTGGCAGCGGCTGCAGTACGGAGGCTACCTGCTGATGAACAGAACGAAGGTCTTTAGTCAAAGCATAAAGGTAATCGATCAACATAGGATATTCAATGTCAGAAAAAGATCGTGGTCTGGGTACCCACCATACGTTTGTGGGCCTACCAAAGATTATTTCATATGGGGAGAGACCAGATCGGGAGTGTGGGGTAACACGTATTGACATAAGGGCTAAAGGCAAGGCGTCAGGCCATTTCAACCCTGTGCTTTCCTGAATCTTGGCCATCTTTAATTTGAGAATACCGTTGTATTTCTCCACAAGCTCCGCTGATTGTGGGTGTCGGGCAGCGTGGAACTTCTGTTTAATCTGTAGGCCCTCACAGATATGCTTGACCAGGGCCCCATGGAAGTGCCCCCCATTGTCCGACCAGATCAAACGGGGCAAACCATAGCGGGGCACAAACTCTTTAAGAAGGGCCTTTGCTGTAGCCATGGCAGTATTTTCTTTAGTGGGGTAGGCCTCAACCCATTTGCTAAAAGCACAAACCACTACCAGGATGTATTTCAAGTTGTTGACACGCTCCATATGAATGTAATCCATTTGGAGTACCTCAAAAGGTAGCGTTGGGGGTGCAAAATTCCCACTCAGGACACTTTCTCCCTTCCCCGGATTGTGTTGTAGGCAGACCAGGCAGTATTGGACCAACCGGACAGCCGTCCTTTGGATATTAGGGTTGTTCCAAACTGGGTCCAGGAGCCCGCAAATACCTTTTGCTCCTATGTGTGTAGGGCCGTGTGCCATAGTCACAACGGCCTGTACTAGTGCATTGGGCAGTAACCATCTTTGCTTTTCTGTCAGATCAACCCAACAATTATTTTCATCCAGTCTTCCTATTTCCTTTTCCCATCTCTCTAGTTCTGCGGGTGTAGCTTCCTTCTGTAATACTCTCACACTCTCCATGGTGTTATCAAATAATTCAGATTCCTCCACCCACCTTGTAGAAGAATTCACAAACATAGTTGACATTAGGGACTGTGCTGTCTGTTTGGCCACCTGATCCGCGAAGGCATTTCCCTCCCCTACCTCATCCACTATTGCTTTGTGCGCGCTGCATTTGATGATGGCTAATTTCTTGGGCAGGGTGAGGGCGTCTAGCAGCCGCAAAACCAGGGGACCGTTTTGTATCTTCTGGCCATGGGAAGTAAGAAAACCCCACTCCCTCCACAGCCGCCGAAGGCGTATTGGCTGTCTGTGTAAATATTGACTTTGAGTCCTTCACTCAATTCGCAGGCTCGTAGTAAGGCCATTAGTTCAGCAGCTTGGGATGATCGGTGAGGTACTCGGAATGTTTTAACTACTGTTTTCAAAGTCGTAATTGCATATGCAGCTGTTGTTGTTCCATCTGCTAGTTTAAAACAAGATCCATCCACAAATAACTCCCCTTGAGGGTCCGTTAAAAGAGTATCAGTGAGATCGATCCTGCCCTTAGTTTCTTCTTCAATGCGATAAATGCAATCATGTGTGTCATCGGTAAGTTCACTCGGAGGGAGTGGTAACAATGTGGCAGGATTTAGTGTTAAACATAAGGTCTCTGTTACCAGATACCTGAGAGCCTTGCCGGTCACTATAAATCCATTCACAACACTCAATGGGGTTGGTCTGGAAGGTATAGTAGATAGAAAAGGAGAAATTGTTCTTTTTCTAGGTGTCCCCTCACTCACCAGGGTTGCCCCATGGTGACATGCTTCATCATTGGGGCCATCCCAGTCCTCTACGGGCTGGGGCGTGCTGCGACTTGCGAATTACGTAGGAGCACTTACAATTGACTATGTGTGGTGCGGGTGTGATAGTGGAGTGGACTAAGTGATGTGTTAAAAATACCTGCCCAGTAGGTTTTAAATAGACTTTATTCTTGCCTCTAGGTGGTAATATTAAAAATGGGGTGGAAAAATAGGGGCCCCTAAACGTAATGTGTTAAGGTGTACCTATCAACTCCTGTCAACATGTTTCGTGCATACCCCAAGCACTTCTTCGGGACTACACAGGGACCAGCCCTGTGTTCGCCACTCCTTAGCTCTGCAATGAGTTATTTTAATTAAATAAATGCTGCAATCTGTAATTAGTGCATGCAGTAATACCTACGTATTTATTCCAAACTCGTGGTTCCTGTAAAACAAAAGACAACTTGAAAAGTCAAGGGGTGTTACCCCCGAACATAGCACACATAGCACATATCTTTTGGATTGCACGTGGAAAACGTAATTACATTTCCCGTGGTCCTCACCAGGACGTTTTTTCTATGTAAAAACGTGATTGTTTTCATGCACAAAGAGTGGTAGTTCTCATGCATCAAAACGTGATAAAACACCTTACTGTGACACAACCAAACATTCATCTTACACACACACTCATACGTATTTACATACATGTAGTGGGACCTAACTGTGCCCCATGGACTCGGAGGGGTTCAGTATCCCAGCAAATCTAAGAAAGGTAGGAGAAATGGCACATCGTAAATTGCATCCACTGTTTCGTTAGGCTCAGCGATGGTTATTCAACCCTCAAGGTTGGAGAGTAAAGGCTCTTCGTTTTGCCCGATTTTATTCGCACACACTTACTTGCTTAAAGAATACCTCCCTCTTGCAGACACCTACTAGCGTCCCTCCGGTCCGGATGTTACTTGACCGGGGGCGCCGGGTTTGTTTTTAAAGATCTTCAAACGCCCGGTTACTTCCGCATGCGCGCCAAAGCTCAGTGAAGAGCTGGTGCGTGTCGGTTGTTTGAAACGGTCGCGGCTGGCGGCCATCTTAAGTGTATGGTGTACTTTTCCTTCGTTTGAAAAGTCAATATTTTTTGATTAGGATGGTCGTTATACCTATAATTTAATTTAGGCTTATTCCCATCACCCATTGTATATTATCAGCTAATTTGCCGCATTTTTTACAAAAATTGTATACTGGGATGGCCCCAATGATGAAGCATGTCACCATGGGGTAACCCTGGTGAGTGAGGGGACACCTAGAAAAAGAGCAATTTCTCCTTTTCTATCTACTATACCTTCCAGACCAACCCCATTGAGTGTTGTGAATGGATTTATAGTGACCGGCAAGGCTCTCAGGTATCTGGTAACAGAGACCTTATGTTGAATATAGTATTTGGAGGGTGAGCCTTAGCCTTTTTCCTCCCTCTAACTCCCTTCCTTTAGTATTGATAAGGATTTAGTGTTGCACATCGAGTGATCGTGATATGTGGTGCAAACAATGTTAGCTCATATCCAGTGAGGCGTGCACTTGTAAGATGCTGTGTTTTCGTCTTATTTAGTAATGTGTCCACAGCATGCGGCACCATCACTGTCAAATTGGAATTTAGAACGAGTCCTTCTGACTGCCGGATTGCCACTGCAATGGCTGCTGTGGCCCTCAGACAGCTAGGAAGTGCTCTGGCAACGTTATCCAGTGTGGCTGACAGATAAGCGCAAGGTCTTTGCTTACCACCAAAGTCCTGCGTTAACACCGAAAGGGAGCAACCGTCGACCTCATGCACGTATAGTACAAAAGGTTTACGGTAGTCAGGAGTGCATAAGACAGGAGCAGAACATAAAGCAGTTTTTAAAGAGTCAAAAGAGTGCTGACATTCATCCGCCCAGGGGAGGGGTTCATGCACTTCTTTAGTAGTCAGATGCAGCAGAGGTTTAGCAAGAAGGGAAAAATTAGGTATCCATTGGCGACAGTAAGAGGTAATGCCAAGAAAAGCGCGAACTTCGCGCTGCGTGCAGGGAACAGACATTTTAGAAATAGCAGTAATACGTTCAGGTGTTTGTCGTCTACCCTCCTTCGATAGTAGATGACCGAGGTAGGTCACCTCCTGTCGACAGTATTGGAATTTAGACAGTGATACCTTGTTACCTTTAGCCGCCAAGTGGTGCAACAATTTAACAGTGGCTGTTTTGCAGCCCTCTTCCGTGTCCGAGGCAATAAGCAGGTCATCCACATATTGCAAAAGGACGTTGCCCTCTGGCAAGTCCAAGTCGTCTAGTAAAGCTTTAAGGGCTTGGCTATATATACTCGAACTTTCAGTATAGCCCTGAGGTGCGCGACAGAAGCGGAAGCTTCGTCCAGATAACGAGAATCCGAAAATCTGTCTGCTATTGGGATGGATGGGGATGCTAAAGAAAGCATTTTTGAGGTCTATGACCGAAAAGTACCGGGCAGTCGGAGGAATCATCGTGAGGATGGTGGTGATGTCTGTCACCACGGGATACTGTGGTACCACAATCTTATTAACAGCCCTCAGGTCAATCACAAAAAAGTAAGCATCACCCTGCTCACCGGAATCAGAATTCCTTAAACATTGTTTTATGTGATCAGCGTAGGGTTGAATTGTTAAATAAACCCCATCAGCAGAGCAATGTATTGTCGCGTTTAATTTCTTCAGCATGTCTAAACCCAGCAAATTCTCCCCACAATGTGAGTTCAGCAAAAGAGGAGTGTCAACAGTAGCGGGACCGATCGTGAAAGAGAGAGGTTTTGAGATGGGACTTACAACTGGGACTCCTGAGAATCCCACTGAGACATTTTGCCCGGACAGAGCCGCCCCTGGAACCAATGATCGAGCAACAGAACTATTCATTGCTCCTGTGTCAATTAGGAAATTCTCAGAAGTCCCCATCACTTCCCCTTTTACATAAGGTCCCTTTTGATTGACCGGGATGGACACTTGGCCCCTACTCTGTCCCTGGCTGTCCTATGCTGTTACGTATGCATCTTGATCTTCGTATTCGTAATCATCGTGATAGTACTGTCTGCCTTGGTGACCATCAAAATGATTTCTTTCAGACTTGCCTGATCCTTCTTCTCTGCGCATATCACTCCGATCGGGGCCACCTCGTCCTCGCCCTCGCCCTCGGACTGCACCGTTCTGGGCAAGCAACAACGGACACTGTGCTTTCCAGTGCCCCTCCTCTCTACAATAGGAACACTGGTTTGGACCCACAGTTGGAGCCTCGCCCGTGCCTCGGCCTGTACCCGCCCCTCTGGACATTGTGCCTCTGCCTCCTCTCCCCCCTCCTTGTCCCCGGATTACCTGCTGCAGCAATACGCGTGTTTTAAGATCTTTTGCCTTCTTCTCCACTTTCTCTTTACTATCGTTCTCCCGATGTTCATAATACTGAGCCATGCTTAGAATTACAGAAGGGGTAGAGGTAGACCAGGTACTTTCCGCCGCCTCTAATCGTGCAGAAATTTCTGGAGCCAGGTTCGTAACAAATCTGTTCACGAACAATCTAGTTCCACCCTCTTTTGCCAAATCCTGTCCGCTAAAATCAATAAAAACTTCCTCGAACCTAGTGAAGCAGTCGTACACACTTTCATCCTTTTTCTGTCGGCAAGCGGTCAATTTATCCCAGTCAACCTTTCTTGGCGGTATCAGAGTATGCATAATGGTAATAATTTTTGCTGGTAAAGACGTTACTTCAACCCTTAGTTTGTCTCCCGGTTTGCGATCCCGGTGCCACCCTCTTAACTCATCCCACGTTCCCCCTAGCTCAACGGGATCACAGTTGTGCACCTGTCGCCATATATCAACAGGCACAAGTAACCCAAAGAATAGTTCAACATCTGCTAATTAAGTATGAGCGGAAAATCCGTTCCGCTCTCGGATTTTGCGAATTTTGGGTAAATTCGCGATCCGCAAACTCCCGCGAATTTACCGAGAATTCGCAAGTCCGCGAGCGGCGGATTATTCCGGGGGCAAAAGTTGAAGCCTGGCCTGTTGTAACTATTTTACGATGGCGCCGGCAAGCTGCCAGCGCATCCTAAAATAGTTACTAAGTTAGCTTCAACAGGAAGGTCTAATAGATAAAATAAAGCAGGTGCTCGATTTTATCTATTAGAGCTTCCTGTTGAAGCTAATTTAGTAAGTATTTTAGGATGGCGCTGGCAGCTTGCCGGCGCCATCGTAAAATATTTACAACATGCCCTTCATGTGACTCATTCATCAGCCCAAAAACAATTGTGAGCGTTGTCGAGGCAGGTGTGCCTTCTTCACAAATCTACAGTGGAAAATCAGCTGTGATGCTGGATAGAGGCTTTTGCATCCGTGACTTTCACGAGCGCAATACCCGTGCTGTTTCTGTGACCAGGAGCTTATTTCTCTTCATCTGCTGAACTGATCTTTCTCTGACCTTTTATACACACAAGAAGCATGTGTGAACTCGCATGGTAGCCCTGCCCGTTTGGCCCCGCCCACACACTCGCGGTTTGCACCGTCTTCCCGCCATTCACCCACTATGATGGACAGCTCACTCAAGGGACCCCTGCGCCCTTCGGGGCGATTGCATAGTAACACACACATGGTCGCTCGAACTAGTTGATGCTCAAATCCAGTGACTCATTCATTAGCCCAAAAACAATCGTGAGCGTCGTCGAGGCAGGTGTGCTTTCTTCACAAATCTACCGTGGAAAATCAGCTGTGATGCTGGATAGAGGCTTTTGCATCCGTGACTTTCACGAGCGCAATACCCGTGCTGTTTCTGTGACCAGGAGCTTATTTCTCTTCATCTGCTGAACTGATCTTTCTCTGACCTTTTATACACACAAGAAGCATGTGTGAACTCGCATGGTAGCCCTGCCCGTTTGGCCCCGCCCACACACTCGCGGTTTGCACCGTCTTCCCGCCATTCACCCACTATGATGGACAGCTCACTCAAGGGACCCCTGCGCCCTTCGGGCGATTGCATAGTAACACACACTTGGTCGCTCGAACTAGTTGATGCTCAAATTCAGTGACTCATTCATTAGCCCAAAAACAATCGTGAGCGTCGTCGAGGCTGGACAGGTGTGCCTTCTTCCCAACTCTACCGTGGAAAATCAGCTGTGATGCTGGATAGAGGCCTTTGCATCCTTGACTTTCACGAGCACAATACCAGTGCTGTTCTTGTGACCAGGGGTTTCTTTCTCTTCATCTGCTGAACTGATCTTTCTCAGACCTTTCACACACAAGAGGCATGTGCACTCGCATGGAAGCCCCGCCCCAAATCCGCGGATCCGCAAATCCGCAAAATCCGCGGATCGTGGATCCGCAAAATCCGCCCATGCTTACTGCTAATGTCATAACGGCAGAGGCCGCAGCTTCGGTCAATTCCTTGTAGTAGGCGGTAGGATTCTGTTGGGGGTCGGGCAGTTGGGATTTCAGAGCAAGGACCTCACTTCTTTTCCATGGAGTGTACACCCATTGCTCCTGAAACCGAGCGTCTATTCCTGCCCGGATGATCTGTTGGTTATCATCGCGTAGTTCGGGAACTTCGGGATGATAAATGGGATGGACCTCTCACATGGGATGCTGTGAAGTCCACTGAGGGCTCTTTAAGAATAACCTGTCTCGATACTGGATCAGGGTGACCACGTTTTTTTATACTTCCTCTGGGGTCAGATGGTATCTATGGGTCCAATCCGGAATGTCATACAGTATCTGGGAGCGGTTCCATTATCGAAGCTGACCTCCCAAGACCCAATGAGGAAATTAGACATCTGGAATATCACGTGTTGCTGCATGACTGGTTCTAAATCTTTTACTGTACTCCATATGTCAGTCACATTATCCATCTGATGGCCTGATCTGCCAACATTTCCTTCTCACCATATGCCACAGATGACCTGGTAAATAGTCTTTTACCTTCCAGCCCCCCGGATGCCCCTCTTGGAGTCTGTTCCGATGGACCGGGTGTGGTGCTGGCCGATTGAGACGCCCATGCGGGACTCGGGATGCATAATTGTGTGCGAGGGGATGTTAGAGTCTGTCTGGAGTCAGGGACGAGAGTGGCCAGGTTCCCTTCAGAGAAGAATAGAACACCGGCATCGCGGCCAGAGGTGGCAGAGCCCCGTTCCTCTGGCACGGACGCTTGCGGTGCAGCCGCCGTTTGAACGGAACTGCGGGATATATGCGTTGAGGGGCATATGGCGGGGGAGGTCTTTTGTCTAGCAGATCCTCTATCTCATCTTCAGCTTCATTTCGCGTAACATAGCTCTTATCAACATGCAGCCTAAACCGTCTATCCTCATTCTCAATACTCTTTTCTGTTCTATTCTTGTCATGCGCAATAGCTTCTGCGTTATAGTTTGCCCTTGCTGTATCTTAAGGAGTTTTTCTGACCGAATACGCCTTCTCTTTGCCTCCTTCTGCCATTTGTTAAGGGTGTCAAACATAGACTGTCGACTTCGTTTAACAAAGAGACGCTCTTGTAAATACTGAATCTTTTTCTCGTCAAAAGATCCAGTTTTCGGCCACTGTAGTTCAACATTATCTTTTGTATACTTGTGCCACAAGGAATTAAAAAGAAGGGGGCCAATACCGTGCTTACAATACATATCATGACTAGGCGTTCCCTCCGGGGGGGCTGGCTGACTTTCGTCTAACCTCACGCTTTCACGGTGGATACAGCCAAAGCATAATTTGCTAAAGCAAGGCATTTCCCCTTCTCTATTCTACTTAAGCTGAAAAGGAATCGAGTGTTATTTACAAAATACAGAATCAAGTATCATTAATCACAATTCTCTCATTCACATGGCCATGTTTTCATTCAAAGTCATACTCTTGTTGCAAAATAACCCTTCAATGTGACATAGAACGACAACACAAAGATTTCGTACACCACAAAACAGATAAAACAAAGAAAAACACCAATATGTTGCAAACAGAAGGTGGAGCCCGTCGACTCCCACCTATGGAGAACTCTTTCAAATATCCAAAGCTGCAAAGAACATCTTCCAATAACAGTCTTGTCCTTTGACTGCCTGGAGATAGCTACACAGGTTTTAAACCACAGACCAACCTACAGGCCATCCAACAGTATTCATGGTTCACCTCCCGGATTATGCTGGCTAAGCCCGCTTTTTCAAGCGCCGCTCCAGATCTGTCCGAGTGCTACCCAATCTCAACCATCGGCATTGCCGAGAGCAGTCCGGCTGAGCGAGAACCGCAGAACCCCAAAGGCGTATAGTCTCTATCTCCAGTTTTTCTACACAAAGCAAACAAGAGGCATCTGCACATGCAATTCCACCATTGCCCCGTCAGACCCTCTATTCAGAGTTTCTCCGTGACCACAGGTCACCAAATGCTGAGTACCAAATCCGGAATTGTAAACGTAATCCAACACAAAACGAGACAAAACACTCACCTGGTGCACACAGGTTAGTTTGCACCTTCTCCACTGCCACCCCTCGATATGGCCAACGTGGCTGGTTCTCGGGTCACACCCGAAGGACTCCGGCGTGGGGCCGCTAGCAGCTGAGGTCCTCGAGATCGGGAGGCCGGAGCAAACCCCAGATTCTCGCTGGTCTATTCTGCAACCCGATCGGGAGCACCCCTTTCAATGTCCCTTTTTTCATCTGAAATACAGAGGGACGACCCCAACGCGGAGTCCCGGCGGAGTCGCCAACTGAAGTACCGAAAATTATTTACCACCTCCCAATTATAGTTATATTCACAAACAATCCCTTTCCCATTACCAATAATCAGTCGGTTGGCAGTGTAGAAGGTCCAAGCATTTATTATAACAAACAAACTCTGCCAGAGGAGCTCCTTGCGACCTAACCCCACGAGGTCCGCCAAGAAGACTGCTGGCACACTATCAGGACATCACATATATACAGTTGCATTTGCAGAAACATGGCCCAAGATGGAAAAATACAAGCTGGTACAGTTTGGTACAGAAAGGAAAGGCCATATATGGCACACAAAGGACTCTTGGTTTAGCTCATCCTAGATTAGCAAGGTCGGACGGGTGACTCCCTTCTGCCAGCTCTGAGACAGCCCGCCCCACACCCCTTCTGGAATGTGCTTATCAGGCCTTCTCCTGCTACCTACAACCTTGATGGGCCTAACAAGCTGAAACAGCAGTTCTGCAACAATTGGGCTATTTCTCAGGAGAACAACTTTAGTGCACGGAATGAAGGGGATCTGCTAATGTACGACTCGGACGAGGCCACAAAATGGCGTCGGTCGAGTCAAGCGAGAAAAAATGCAGAAAGTGGTACAAGCTAGAAATCTAAAATACTGTAATACGGATTTATGCTAATGTGTGCGTGCATATGCTAAATCACTTAGATACATCAAGCTAATCTTAAGATATCGATTATGTGTGTTGTATAACCGAAAATCGATTCTGGTTCCTCAACAATACATGGCCTTTATAGCCGTGAGGATTTTTGGACCGAAACCTCTTTCCACAAGAACATCCCACAGATACTACCATCTAACGCGGTTGAACGCTTTTTCTGCGCCAAGGAGGATCATGGCGACCCCCTCCCCCCTGCAGCATGGGCCTCAAACAACGAGATTGCTCTTCTAATATGGTCCGTCGTTCCATGGCCAGGGATAAACCCATGCTGCCAGGGGGAGACGAGCCCACCAATGATCCTCCCCAACCATGTGGCCAGGATCTTCGCGTAGAGCTTGTTGTCTGAATTTATGAGGGAAATCGGCCTATAGGACCCTGGGCTTTTTCTTGGCTTTCCCTTTTTATGGAAGACCACTATATTAGTGTCCTTCCATGTTTCGGAGATTTTGCCCGTACCGATAATTCCATTAAATAAATCCAACAACATCGGAGCGACTTCAACCGATAGACATTTATACAGCTCCAAGGGAATGCTGTCAGGGCCGGCAGCCAGATTGAGTAATGCTTCCCGTACCTCATCGGCCGTTACATCGCTCTCTAAATTTTCTATCTCATGCGGTCCCAATTTGGGACCTAAGTCCGGGTAGCGGCCATCCGGGCATGCATCCCCTATTTCGTCCTTGTACAGGATTTGATAAAAATTTGCAAACACCGAGAGGATGTCCTGAGGCTCCACAAAATCCCGTCCATCCTCATGGATACTGGTTATTACATTTTTAACACTATCTTGCCTAATTCTCAATGCCAATGCGCCGGGACACCCCCTCTGGAGGTAGCCGTGCGCTCTATAAAATTCTAAATAAATAAATAAATATAAATGCCCTCCCAACCTGCTCCCCTGTCTCGTACATTTTCCTTCTATCCGTCCAGTATTCCGTAGCCGCCTTTTCGGCCAGATGTTTCTGCAATTCTGCTTTAATCAGACAGATACTGGTTAGACTCTCCCTGCCTTCCTTCCCTTGTGTCAAAGTCAAAGTCAAGTCAAAAGCCAGCTTTATTTGATTACTTAAAATCATAAAAGCAACAAGACAATACAGTTTATAAAATTAAAAAATTTTTTTTTACATATCATATAATTCATATGGTTAAAAACACTTTAAAAAAATCAGTTCCAACGATAATATAAATCCAGTCAGTAATTTAGACATTGGTACAAAAAACATACATTCGTAATGTAATAGTAAGAAGAATGATTGATTTAAAAATGTTAGCAGAATCTGCAATATAGTAAGGTCACCCTCCCAAGTGCTTCGGGGATAGCTTCCTGGTTTTTGTACGCATAGCTGCGACCAGAAAGCTAGCAACCCCGAAGATTATCCTGGTGCTACCTAGTAACTGTAAATAAAGTAGTGCTGGGCGTACTTGCATAAAACCTGCTTCCCTTAGAATAGGAACCAAGTACAGTTTTCTGCTCTTCTTAAAATGTTCACAAAACATTACAAAATGCATAAGGGACTGCTCTGAGAAGTTATCGCAGCTACATGGAATTGACTCATCTGGGACCCCCCATACAGGGAAGACTCCCAAAGAGTACTGTATAATGTTGAACCTAAATCTAATAAGTAGATGTAGATGGTATGGGCGGCTTACAATTATTAGATAAGGTTCAATCGAGGGCGTAGTCAGGAGGAGAAAATTGGCTCTAGCTCTAGGTTTGGTCAATTCTTCACTCTCCCGCTTTAGCGATGCCCTCCTCAGGAAGTTATCCTTAATCCATTTCACGTCCCCCTTGCAGATTGTGTTTGGGTGGCTGAAAAGGTTAGGCCTGCCAAGACTTCCCAGAGCGCCCTTTACGTAAGCCAACCACGGGATCTTTGAGACATTATCCAGAGCCATACAGTCCCTAAGGATGGTGTGGTTAAGTATAATATCGTTGTTCAGCCAGGTTTTGGCCCAACACACCAATGGTGCCAAGAGAAGCTGGTCAGTGATAAAACCTAAACCTAACTCAGAGTGTGAAGAAAAAACTGGTGTGGATTGTGGAACATTTAATAGGGATCTGAGAAACTGGTTTTCCACGATCTGCAAGTCAACAGTTGAGTAGTAACCCCACAGCGGTGCGCCGTAGGTGGATATGGATAAGCATTTCGTTTTATAGACTTTCAATAATGCCTCCATTGGTCGTGAGCCTAGTCGCTTTGCGAAACTTAGCAAAGCTGAGGTTGAACGGGTTACAGCTAGCGACTTTGCGCACACCTGTGGTTTCCATGAGCCTTTCTCCTCAAAGATCACACCCAGATAGGTAAAGACTTGTACCCCGGAAACCCCCTCGCCACAACAAGTAAAAGTTTTTAACTTTTTTCGGCCTATGCCGCCTCCCTGCCACCATGACATGTGATTTTTTATTATTGATCAGGAGGTCAAGCCTTGCCATAAAGTCACCAAACGCGTCCAGAAGTCTTTGTAGCCCCACTCCCGTACGGGCTAGGAGGACCGCGTCGTCCGCATATAGCAGAACAGGCACTGCGGAACCCCCCACATACGGGATGTCAGGTGTGGACCCCTCCAGGGCTTTATCCAGAGAGTTAATGTTTAAAGTAAACAGGAGCGGGGCTAAAATACAGCCCTGCCTCACACCTCTTCTGGATTTAAAAGGTCTGGTGGTGTTGCCATCATGGGTTATTCTGATGGATGCTGATAGGTCTTCATGGAGTGCGGCCAAGAAATCTATAAGAGGAGGATCAAACCCGATACCAGCCAATACGGCCCATAACTTGGCCCTATTGACCAAGTCAAAGGCCGAAGAGAGGTCCATAAATGCCAGGTATAAGTGACCCTCCTTCGCCATAGTATACTTACTGACCAGCATATGTAGATTCAGACACTGATCAATTGTGCCACGTTTCTCATGAAAGCCGTACTGGAGTTCAGAGAGCACCCCCTTCTCTTTAGTAATATTGCCCAATCTGGTTAAAATAACTCTACCAAGGATCTTAACAGCGGAGTCAATTAGCGATATCGGCCTATAGCAGGCTGGATCGTTTCTTGACCCCTTCTTATATATTGGGACAATAGTTGAGGTGGTCCAAGATTTAGGGAACCCCGCTGTGACCGTAGCATTAAAAACGTTAGTGAGTATTTTAGCCCACAGGAGTGGTCTTGAGCTATATGGATGCTGGAGACATATCACTGTTGTAGATTTTACTAAAATGATCAACCCATCGGTCTTCGGGAATTACACAGTCCATGACGGTGTTAGTTGATGTAGAAAAAAAGGGATGGTTTATAACCATCCAAAATTTGGAGCTGTCCTTCAAGACATTGGCCGATATTAGGCTGTCCCATGCCTCACTTTTTATTGACTTTTTACGACTCTCGGTGGCCTGTCTATATTTTTTCCTAAGCCCTGCCACCAGGTCCCTGTTTCTTGGCTGCTGTTTCAGGGCATGAAGTAAGTCATTGTGTGTCTTTGAGCATTCCTTGTCAAACCATCTTGGGATGGAAGGATCTACTTGCTTCCTAGTGCATGTTAAGTCCCTGTTGATGTTAGAACAGATAGTAGTAAAAGAACTGATAATGGCAATACCTTCGGATGTACTATCCATACAGATTGTCATATCGTCTTGGGACTTCAATACAAGATTCTCCATAAAAGTATCCGGCACAACCTTTGCCCAATTCAGTCTGCGGCCCTGATCCTTAGGAACAAGGGTATCGCCACGTCCCCCCAGACGCTCAACCTGGGTGACGTTGCGGCCCATGTTCAGGAGCAAGGCCACCGGGTTATGATCACTAAATGGGGTGGGAATCACTTCATAGGATACCACTATATCGATTATCCCTGGTGAAATAAAAATGTAATCAATGACCGTGCTAGCATCCCTGCCAACAAAGGTCGGTGTTCTCACATCCCCCCATGACCCGTGTGCCTCGTACAAATTTTGGTTAGCTAGTAGATTCTCCAATTCCGCCCCCTGTAGGGTGTGCTCAAAGTGAGTGCTCACAGCTCCTGGAGGTCCCAATTGCTCTTTGTTCTGACAACCCCAACTGCATGGGTGAACATTAAAATCTCCCAATAACAGGGTTTCGAATAAAGCAGATTGCTGTGACTTGTATGTTATTAAAAAGGAAGATAGGGAACTCAAGTGTGAACAGCTTCTATCCCTATTGGGTGCATTATAGAAATTGATTATCAAAATTAAAGGGGAGTTTGGCCTAGCCCACTCTATACCTAGTATATTTTCAGATGTGTGAGCAATTTTCCGTGTGGTACCCCTCAATTTTATAGAGAAAAGTATATACAGTCCGCCCTTATGTCTGCCACTCTCCCCAGGAGTAGCTTTTACCGAGAAGCTGCGGTACCCATCTATTAAGAAATCGTCACTGGAATCCCAAGTTTCCTGAAAACCCAGGATATCGTGTTGTGTAACTAGATTTAACCATCTATCATCAGAGACTTTCTTCTTTAGCCCAGCGATGTTCCAACTCATTGCAGTGACATGGCGACAGCTAGCTACTGTGGTGACATCCCGACGTGGTGAAACGGTGGGTGGTTGTCAATCATTAGTATCTAGCGTAGAAGTATTTAGGAGAGGATGGAACCTGTTGCTAAGTGCAATCCCTTGCCCCTGGCTGAGAGTATGCTGAGCTTGGGAGGCTGGTGCTACTGCTGTATTTGGTCTTGCCCGCAATAATGCCTGCTGGGTTTGATAGGATACATGAGGCTTCACTCTCAAGCCCTCCACTCTTCCTGAGGGAACTGGGATATACTGGTAATTTGTTTTGAATTGAGGATAGGTGGGGGGAGGATAGAAGTACCCTAGCGCAAGTGGTCTAATACCTACACCACCTAGATCAGAACCATCCCAAAGTAGGGAATCTGCTATGTTAGGTGTATTGAAATTAACAATCACACAATCTCCAGTGATGCATTTGGGCCTCCTCCCCACCCAGTCTACCCTTCATGCAGCTATGATATGTTTACCCACATCCCGGCTTCCACTGCTGAACTGCATACACCATCTCTTAGTTCTATTTAGTAAGTCTAGTTCCGATTCCCTCTGCTGTGGTTTAAGGCGCGGAATCCCAGTTAGAATAACAACTAGACTTGCTGCGTCCGGCGGGAGATCCACTGGTCGACTTAGTCTTTTACTGGGCTCGCTAAAGGGGTACTCCTGGGGTCTAGGGGTTGGTGACATATTAGCGGATCCTATCTCCTCGACCCCTGCTGTTTGTGGCCCCCGTGATAAATCAGATTTCTTATCAAGTGTTATAGGTACGGGTAAATGATGCGTGCTGTGCACTTCCCTTGGTGAACTAGGTGGTGCGTCAGTTGGTGTGTTAACCCTCCCTTGTTGCTCAGGGGCCACATTTCTCCTGGTATGGGGCTGACAATGTGGGCAATGTGAATTAGGCTCCGTAAGATATTTGTCAATCCTTTCACATTTTTTCATGATGTTATCTACACATAATTTAAGAGTGTCCACAATGTGTTTAGCTATGTTCACCAATAATGGTTCCAGTCGAGATTCGAATAGTCCCTCCACCACCTCAGCCAGATTGTCCTGAAGGCCCTGGAGTGATTCTTTATCCGCTTTAGCACTTCACGGGGTTTCTTGCCTTGTGTGTTTTTAGCCTTATGTGGCATATTTAAGGTGGAATCCAAATGTACAATATCGCTACCCAGGTCGTGTGAGGGGGTGATGACCCTGGGGGCGGAGGAGGCAGTAGGAGTCGTAACTTCTTTAATGGGTTCCAGTGGGATGTGTGATGCGAGCTCGGGAACCGATATATCTATTAAGTTCCTCGCCTCTGTGTCCGGATGATCAAGACCCAGTTCTTTTTCCGCGTTAGCAATTTCATTGTTTAAAGCCCCTACTGCAGATGTCAGATGAGAAGTGATAGACTCTGATTTCTTAGGGACTTTGGCCTTCTTACCTTCTCCGCCATTCGTAGCCAGCTTGCGTTTTCCCATTTCAAGGAGCAGAGTCTCTGGCCCTTCCCTGCCTCCTCCTGCCAACGACTGCCAAAGACTGTCCCACCCTTGTCCCGGGCTTCTCCCGGGCAGCTCCCGCGCGCGACTCGCGGGTGCGAGGGGCGTTCCGTGCTTTGAGGCGCCTCCGGGAGCTCGTGCGGCGTCACTCTCGCCGCCGGGGCACCTGGGGGTTGTGGTTTCTGCCGTCCCCGGTAGCGCTAGCCGTTCCCCTCACGGCGGAGCTAGGGCGCTGGAGCGCTGGAAAGCAGAGCACGCTGGCCGTTCACCTCACGGCTTGTGGTGTGTCAAATCAAGGCAGTGCTGTTCTTCTGCCTTGACTAAGTCTGCTAAGAGCTTATTTTTACCAGCCTGTAGTTTTTTCCTAGCCTGGGCAGTATAGCTGGTGACCTCCCCTCTTAGTGCTGCCTTAAATGAGTCCCAGACAGAGTTCCTCGAGGCACTGTATCGATTAGAGTTGAAGAACTCCCGAGCCCATTTCCGTAGATGTTCCACGAACGGAGAGTCAGCCAGAAGTTTCCGATTAAATGTCCAGGGCCTGCTTTTTCTGACCGACCCTAGACCACTATATCTGATTACCAGGGGGCTATGATCCGAGAACACCTTGGGGAGCTTCATAATGTTAACCTTACCAATTTCTACAGATGAAATTAAGAAATAATCCAATTTACTATACTTCCGATGAGGGCATGAAAAATATGTGAACCCTGGATCGTCTGGGTGCTTTGTCCCCCATATATTAGTTAAACCATGTGAATGCATCATTGAAAGAAGTGCCCTGGAGACCCTTGGCTTCCTACCCATATATGCTACTCTCTCAGTCAAATCAATTGAGATGTTAAAGTCACCACACACCAAAATGGGTACAGACCAGGTTGACAATTCCCCCTCCAGTATTTCAAATACTGCTGGGTCATCCTGATTTGATCCGTAAATCCCACAAATTGTTAAGCCACACTCCAGCTCCACCAGGGCCCATCTACCCAATGGATCCGACTTAGCTCGTTTAGCTCCCCCCAGCATTGCTTTACCTAAAATTACTACCCCCTTATTGTTGAAGTCTGAGAGGAGCATGACAAAACTTCAAATCCACCAACCTTTAGCAGCTGTCTTTTCGCCCAAGGTAGGTGGGTTTTCTGCAAACACAGGATATCAATGGGTTCAGATTTAATAAACTCCGCCAGTTTGGCTCTCTTTCTCCAGTCGTTCAGCCCCCCTATGTTAATCGAGTATATACTAAGACTCAACATCCTTATTTTTCTGCCGTCTCCTAATTCTTATTGCCAGAAATTGAATAAGGACAATTTCCACACCATATACATTATACCTCGCGAACACAGACTTTATACCATATATTCTCATTTTCTTTTTATGCTTTTCCCCCACCCTCACCCCACCACCCGTGGCCCCCAGCCCCCCCTTGGTACCCACCCCAGTCTCCCTTCCCCCGATCCCCTCCCTCTCCCACTGGAAGCGCTCAGACCGAGGTCTGTGCGTCTGATGGATGTGTGAAGCAGCGTGGTGCATGGGTGCAAGTACCATTTCAAAACAGAATGCACAAAAGAAAAATGTACCCTACCCCTAAACCCTACTCCCAACAGAAAAAAAAAAGAAACGCATAGCCGGAAACCATCCACCTGTGCTGAATACCCAATAACAAAAACAAAAAACATCAGTAGTTACAATAAAGCAGTTCAGAGAAAAAAAGGCCGGTTACAATTTGGACCCTTATGTCTCAACTCAATGATATCCAAGAGTCCCTGGGCACACCCAGCGCCCTACTAATTGCTCTCGTTTCTCTTCCTCTTTAGTTCACAGAGAGTCCAGGAACTCCTTTGCCTTCACCTCAGATGAAAAATATTGAATCCTGCCATCTCTCACTACCTTAAGTTGTGCTGGATTAACTAAATACACCTGCATATGCTTGTCCTGAAGAGGTTTGATCAGCTGTCGAAGTCTCCAACGCCTCTCGACCGTTGCGTGGCAAAAATCCGGTCTGACGAAGAAGGACAAGCCCTCGCTAGATCTTCTTGCATCAGGTCTAGCCTTGTCAGATATGATTTGCCTGAGAATGAAGTTCCCAATAAAGACTAAGACTGCCCTTAGCTTATCACCACCTGCCCCTGGGCACACTCTGAACGGGGTACGATGGACTCTCTGGATTTCTGATGACCAATCCCAGTCTGAGAGCTCCGGGAATGCATTCTTAAATAGATTAATCATAAAGGCCCTGATATCTGACCAGTCCGGAACCCCCAGTACCCGCAGGTTATTGCGCCTTAGCCTATTCTCCATATCCTCCAGCTTCCACTGGATATCGACAACCTGGGCGGCCTGGGAATCCACTTTAAGTGAGGCTGCAGCAGCTTCTGTTTCAGTCGCCACAATCCGTTCCTCTCGGTTAGTAACCCTGTCCCCAACATTAGCATATGCCTTAGACAGTTTTCTGACAACGCCCTGCAGCTTACGCATTGCTGCCTGTGATTTTCGAGTGTCCTGTCTCGCTTCTTCCCTATGAGTGAGGATAGTCTGGTAGATAACGTCTAGCAAGGGAGGGTGGGAAGCTAGAACTTCGGCATTAGGATTTCCCTGAAGTGGCATAGCTGAGGAATGATCCCCGGCCAAATCCCTGTGAGGTTGTACGTGAGCATTTTCCTGGGTGGCTGGTCTTTTAGCCGTACTAGAGGGGGTCTGTTCCAGGTCGCTATCGGACTCCAGGATGCTCCCCTCCTGAGAGGAGCTCCTCTCGTCATCAGACCACTCTGCCTCTTCAGACAGAGAGTAAAAGCATTCACTACTCTCCTTCTCCTTTTCCTACTCCCTCTCCCTGCAGTCCGTTAGAGTCATCAGGGCAAGAGGGGGGGATAACAGTGTAATATCTTTCTCCCTGCCATCATCTCCTGTCACCACCTCCTGTCCTGTAGCCACCTCTAATCGCTCATCATTCGCCAAACAAGGTATGCGCGCAGCTTGTAATGAGACTTCGACGATAGGATCATTGCTGAGTGTGGTCCCGTTAACTTGATCATCAGTCCCAGTACCAGTAAGCTCGGGGGGTCCATGAGCTATCCCTACCCCCCTGCATCGATCGAGGCGACAGACAGCCCAGCAGCCTCCTCCATTGTGTCTGTTATGCATTCTACATCTTCCGGCAGAGGAGTGCATGCGGCGCTTGTACTTGAATCTTTAGCGTCCTTCAGTGCTACCCTTGGCTGGTAAATAGGATGCTGCCGCTGCCGCGTTCTTATGCCCTTTACCGCTGCGAACAAGCAGTTCCGATATAGAGGCGGTCTGCCTTGGGCGCATTGCCGCCTGCTTCTCCTTTTTCGTTGGCTAAGGTGACTCTGTTTGTTCCATGGCAGGCACCCCCCCCCCCCACGGGGGAACCATCTCTGAAGCCTCTTCGTGTTGCTGCCCCACAGTTGACACCGCCCGATCATCCTGAGCCGCCTGGGCAGCCTGTGCCGCCTGGGCTTTCTTCTTTGCAGCCGCTGCTGCTTTTGCCGAGATTCCGGACGCCGTCTTGGGTGCCATGTCTACTGTAGTCCGCTTCGAGTGCCGACTCCGCAGCCGCCACCCAGATCCACTCCGGGAAGCCGCTGTCACTTCGGCCCGATCCGACACAGTACTCCGCCCACAGCGCCGCCGATGTCGATGCCGAGCCCTGAACGCCAGCACAGTAGTCAGCAACCTCAGAATCACGGCTGCTCCAGCGGACTGCTTCCCCCTGCAGGCTCCGGCAATACCTGCTACCTTGCCGCGACAGCAACAATCCAACATTGAAATAACACAGAATTCCACGACCATTCGGCAGGTAATCCCAAACGATTAGCGGCTACTCCTGTGGGGAGGGGAGGGTCTATGGAGCTATGTTGCACCGCATCCCACTGCTGCTCCGCGGCTCCTCTCACACAGCCGCCATCTTCCTCCACACGTGGGCTCTTCCTCCACGCAGACCCAGTTCCTATGGGATGTTTCTATTGTGTTGTCTTTATTATAATCTTGGCCTGAAAATAAAGATTTATCATTAAAACAACATTCTGCGAAACTTACTATGATTTTGTGTCTCATCTCCTGTCGGAGAGTGTCCGACGTACTTGCACTGGATCTAGCAGGTAGGTTATTTTCCCCTCATGGAGTATCATTCATTATATCCCAGAGAACTAAGACTATGTCACGTTCAATTGATTACCCTGCGTGTCCTCATAATGACAAACTATGCGTGGTGAAATGTTTAAATTCAAATGAACAGCGTACTTTATCACACAGAACAGATCATATAGGGCCTGTGCTTTTATCTATTCAAAAACCTTTTAGTCCTGTTTCAGCAGCGAGGTTAGCTCGCTAGGTTCGATGGATCATAGCTGAAGCTGGTATAGATATTTATGTATATGGTGCTCATTCAACAAGGGATTCAATGGCATCCAAAGCCTTTGCCATTGGATCAAGATTAGCAGATATTCTTAAGGCAGCTGATTAGTCGTCTGGCTCAATGTTTAAAATATTTTATTACAAACCGATTTTACATGTTTCTTCTGTTGTTGTTGGTCAGCTTTGAACCAGCATAATCTGAGCCTCCGATCCTGCCATAGAATAGAAAAGTTTCCATCTTATGCAACAAGAATTTTAGATTCTATTAAGGACACAGAGGCGAGGATTATCCCACCCGGTGGGACAGGTAAGAATGAGTTCTTAACTGCCATGATATCATAAGATATATTTGACATGTTGTTTTTTTCCTCCCTTGAGATAAGAAGGTTCTTGGGTTCTGTGATACTCAAACTTCTTTTTGATTTCAGGAACGGATTCCAAACAGAGTTGAATATGGAATTGATCGGACGGTATTTCACATCCCTATGGATAAGTTGCCTCTTTTGGAACCTGGTCTTTTGAATCTGGTGGAGCTGCATCCTGTTTTGATTCACTTTAAGGAAGAGTGTTTGTGCAAAGAAAGAGGAAGTAAGATGGTGCCTCACTATTTTGTAGACATTGGACTAATATGATTGGTGTTTGGAGGAGGCTTGGTTCAAAGCCTCATGGTATTTTTTGTGTTTTTATATGTTACTGTTTTTTTCATTGGCTGCTGTTTAATTATATAGTAAAGATTGAGAAGCATTATCTTCACCTCCGTGTCCTTAATAGAATTTAAAATTCTTCTTGCATATGCTGGAAAATGTTCTATTCATCTGTAGATTTAACGAGCGCGACTGCATTTATAACTAATTTTACACCTTGCAAACCCAGTAAAATTCACACAAATCTCGACGAGGTTCTTGACCATTGGTAAGATTTTTAAAGCTACACCATATTTCCAAGGTACTTGACAGCTGCATTTACACATGTATCACGGTGAGCTTTGAAACATTTTGTGTGATGACTTTGCATTATCTGTTTTGCTTAATTAGTTCACAAGAAGTTTCCGAAGATTGTTTTGTGTGTGCTATGGCTTCAGGTAATACATTTAATTTAACACCTCCTCAGCATTTTGCACCGTGTTCTCCCGATAATTCCTTAAAATGGTGAGGAGAGTATTTTCTTTTTTTTTTAGGTTTAATTTTGTTTTTATTGACATTCTCTAGCAGAGAAACATATCCCAGTGAATGCCTTTTAGGCCTCTGCGATATAATCCCCTGCAACGCCCCCCCCCCTGTAGATGCCTGGAATCAGGCTATTATACGACCCCCCTTTACGGGCCATCCCCACAGTGGGAAGGTGTTGTTAGAGTCTCTGTAAGGTCTGCTTGCAGAAGGAGCTTTGAGTATACAGCCATGTCAAACAACATGTTCAGAACGAAATCCAAACTCAAATACCCCCCTCCTTCGAATTGGTGTGTTTAGAACCCCTTTCCTTATCTGTACTTTGCCCCCTACATTAGCAAGGGTATTGGTGATTCTGACTTGGCTGACTCGGCTGGAGCTGTGAGTCGGAGAAGGCAGAGACACCATGGGCAAGTGACCTCATTCATCTCGGTCGCCAGCAGAGAGACTATCGGTTGCCAGACCTCATTAAAGTCTGCTATGGAGTTGGTAAGGGATGCTTGTATCCGTTCCATTCCCAGGACATACCACAGTCGATGTAATCACCCTGTGTGTGTCGGCCGCGTCTGTGTCCCCCAGTGCGATAAGATGTTTTGGAGTGCCGTCCCCAGTGCTAGTCCCATCTGTTTCCCCCTCTTGGATCGCAAAGGATATGTCAAGAGATTGGGGAGGCCGAGCACCACGTAGTTCGGAAATCTGGGGATTTGAGTATCAAATTGTCTGTACACATTGTCTAGGACAACCTCCCAGTAGCCTGACAGGTCCCTACACTCCAAAGTAGGTGTATTAGGGTGCCCTCCTCCCCACACCCCGCCAGCAAATCGGACTGCGGTCTGGATTCCCGTTATTTAAACGGACCGGTGTTAGATACCAGTACGTGGCTATCTTGACCACTGTTTCCCTACTCGCCTTGTTGCGTGCGGTGTGATTAGCCCTATAAGATAGGTCTTGCCATTCTTTTGCTGGGAGATCCTCTTCTGGCTCGCCATAGGGTCCGTGGGGGGCTGCGGACACAGCATACCATATATTTCAAAGATAATTTTCTTGTCCGTAATCTTTATCATTAGCCACCGCTCATTTTTGGTCAGTTTCCTGCTCACTTGTGGTCGCACCTCCGAATGGAGGAGCCAGTGGCATAGCTGTAAGTAGTGGAACCTCTCAGCTTCGGGAAGGCCATAGTCTAGTCGCAAGTCAGAAAATGGAATAATCTCCCCCCGTTCAAAGAATTGGCACGCTGCCTTGCACTCTTGTCTCTCACCTGCCACTAAACGCCTTTTCGTCCCACCCCTGTGTAAATTCCTTATTGTCCAGTAGAGGTCTCATAGGAGACGGGAAAGAGGAAAGACCTCTTTTCTCCACATACCCATCCCAAACATTAAGCAGTGTGTATGGTGTATGTTATGGGGGATCCCCAAAGATTCTCAGGTCTTTTTTTTCAGGAAGGGGTCTTTCCAAAGAGACAGCTTTGCTATCACCCTGTCTTATAGCAGCCACCTCTTTTCCGATTCCGGTCTGCTCCACTCTACAAGATATCAGAGTTGTGCTGCCTTAAAGTATTCCGTCATATTCGGGCTCCCCAAGCCCACCTCCTTTGGTCGCAACTAGCTGAGTTCCCTCTGCATTCTGGGACGCGCCCCTGCCCAGACAAACTGCTGTATTCCCTGCTGTAGTTTATGAAGGGTGTACTGAGGAGGCCACACTGGAATTGTCTGAAATTCAGCTTGACCGTCTGTGGAACCGATGAGGCAAGTTCAATGCCAAGATATGGAATGGAGGCCATGCCCTGTATCCCCGCGTAGGAGCCCCCTCCTGATTTAGGCGGTGTCTTGTGTTGATTTAGCCAGAGGATCATTGATTTACCAACATTAACTCGAAACCCGGAAACACTGCTGATGGTTTCCAGCTCCTTTAGAAAGGCCGGGATGGACCGTTTGGGGGATTCCAGAGAGGCAATGATATTATCCGCATAGAGGCTGATGGCGTGTCTCTCCCCTCCAAAGGGGATAGCGAGGATGTCCGGATTGTCTCTTTTTTTCTGTGCTAATGGTTCTATGTACAGAGCGAATAAGAGAGGTGAAAGCGGGCACCCTTGCCTAGTCCCCCTTTGGATCTCGAAGGAGTTGGATGACAACCCATTCACTCTGATGGTCGCTTCAGAAACACTGTAGCAGCTTGACACCCATGCCGTAAATCTCTCCCCTAGACCAAAATGGATCAGTGTCTTGTTCAGGAAATTCCAGTCCACCTGGTCGAATGCTTTTTCGGCATCCACTGACAGCATGAGAGCATTCATATTTGTACAGTAGGCCTTGTCAACAATATGAAAAATGCGTTTAGTGTTGTTGCTGCTCTGTCTACCGTAGATGAAGCCTGACTGGTCTGGTTCAATGATGCCCAGGATAAGTGGGCCTAGCCTTGCTGCCAGAACAACGATGAAGATCTTCAAGTCCACATTGAGGAGCAAAACTGGCCTGTAGGAATCGCATTGAGTCTTATCCTTGCCGGGTTTTGGCAGCACCACTATGAAGGCTGCCAGCATGTCCGGGGGTATCGCCCCAAGCCCCATGAAGGAACTGAAGAGTCGTGTGAGAAGTGGCGCCAAGGTCTGGCAATACGTCTTACAGAACGCAGCCGAGAAGCCGTTGGGTCGCGGGGATTTCAGAAGCTTGAGACATGAGATCGACCCTATCACTTCCTCCACCCTTATCGGAGACTCCAGCCACTCTGCACTTCCTGGAAATAATGCTTCTCTGTTTACACTCTTTAGGTAGCTGTCGATGCATGAACTCAGGAGGGGTGTCCCGGCAGTAAAGGTCAGCATAAAATGTTTGGAAGGCCTTCGCGATCCCCTCGTCATCTTCCACCGACTGCCCATCGCTGTTTTAGAGACTAAAACTTTGTGTATTGCCTGCTGGCTCTCAGCTTGCTTGCCAACATATGCCCCTTCTTGTCGCCCCGATGTAGTATGAGTGTTTGAGCCTGAGTGCTGCATATTCAGCTCTGTCGAGGTCAAGCCCTGCCAGCTTCCCTCGCGCTGCTTTTAGCTGATGCCAGACTCTGGGTGCCCTCGTTCTACTGTGTATCCTCTCTAATTCAAGAATGTTTGCCATTAGTTGTTCCTGTTTGGCTTGGCATTCCGTATTTTCGGCCGCTTAAATGGCTATCAGTTCCCATCATATTACAACATTCAGGGCCCCCCAGACGGTGGCAAGGGAGGCATTGGGCTGTCGTTTAGTTCTAAGTAATCCGTTATGCGCTTTTGTATCTGTTCCCTTACCTTTTCCCTCTAGAGCATATTCTCCCGCAGGCTCCAGCTCCGGGCTCGGCGCGAGATTGGGGCACCCCAAAGGTCACTGTCACTGTGTCGTGGTCGGAAAGGGCCACTGGGGTGATGTTTACATCTTGCACCAGGGCCTTCAATTCTGTTGTACCCAGCATGTGGTCAAGCACAGCGTATGTGCCGTGTTCGTGTAAATGGAAAGTGAATTAGAAGTGTGTGGACGGGCCTCTCGCCACAGGTCCACCACCCTGCTAGTTTGTAGCCATTGCTTCCCCTCCGCAGACATCTCCCCTGTTTGGGTGTACCGTTGACTCTATCTGTCAGGTGCTGTGTCCATCACTAAGTGTAGATCTCCCCCCACAAGCACTCACCTCTCTTGCGGCACTCAAAACCTTGGAGAGGGCTGTCGTCAGGAATATCTCTTGCCCAGAATTGTGTGCGTAGAGGGAACCCACTACCATTGGCGAGCCCCCTACCCATAACGTGTTTGCCAAGACTCGCCCCCTTAATTTCCACTACCTCTTCACCCACCCGTCCCCTAAAGCGCTTCGCTACTAGAATGGCCACCCCCGCTTTTTTATCCGTCGTGGACGAAAATAATTGTTGGGGAAATGCCTTGGACTTCATCCGGTGCCAATCCTTGGGGAGGAGATGGGTCTCCTGTAGGAGAACTGCTGGGGTATTTAGGATATTCTCAACGGATGGTAATCCAGTAGGTGTTGCAATAGGGTAAGTTCTCCTGAGTATGAGGATGATCAAGACGTGGTTGCACTCTCTTGGTGTAAGAGAGTGTCCCCCTCTTGCACTCAGTGAGAAAGTTCAATCTTTGATAGAGTAATTATTTGCTTCACAACGTTGTTTGCAGTGTACATCTTTTTAATTCTTAGGTTATCCAATGACACAATTATCCATAGAATCTTTAAGCCAACTTTGAATTCAACATTCATTCAAAGTTCCCAATGCATTTCAGGCCAGTGAGACCTTCATCAGGGGATAATACACTGCAAATAAGGAAACAAGGTATCAGCAAAAAACAGTGATGAATATTCATAATACAAATGAAGTTGAGTTGCGAAGGGTAAATACCAAACGTGTAATTAGCTGCCATAGTGATAACGTGTGGAAAACTCTGGGGAATTTAAGAATCCCTGATAAAAAGTGATTGCGTGATCGGTACCTGTCAGCCTGTATAAACTGTTAGGTCATGCCATGGAAACCAATGAATTATTGGCATTTAAAATTCTGATAGTGCTGGACATGATGGAAGGTACACATAAGTTATGACTAGAGACTGTAACGAAAAACGTGAAAAGGGGCATTTGCTCGTGCAATATTAGAAATACTGCAATGTTAATGCATTAACTCGAAAGATCGGTGAATTGAAAAAACAAGGCGAATAGAGAAAACGTGGTGACGCAAGTGGATGGATACTATGATAAACTTACACGTCTGTAGGAACAATGATATGAGTGTCTATGAAAACAAAAAGTAAGAGTGGCGCACTTCCACGCGTTTTCACTATGGCAGCTAATCACGCGTTTGGTATTTACCATTCGCGACTCAACTGCATTTGTATTATGAATATTCATCAGAATATTTTGCTGATACCTTGTTTCCTTATTTGCAGTATAAAATTCCCTGATGAAGGGCTCATTGGCCCGAAATGCATTGGGCACTTTGAATGAATGTTGAATTCAAAGTTGGCTTAAAGATTCTCTGGATAATTGTGTCATTGGATAACCTAAGAATTAAAAAGATATACACTACAAACAACGTTGTGAAGCAAATAATTACTCAATTGATCACAGATTGAACTTTCTCACTGAGTGCAAGAGGGGGATACTCTCTTACACCAAGAGAGTGCAACCACGTCTCCTGTAGGAGACACACATCTGCCCCCAGGTTCTCTAAGTAGGACAGTATGGATTTCCGTTAGTGTGGTCTGTTCAGTCCCTTTACATTAGGGGTGACCAGTTGCAGTGTGGGGTGTGTCATTGGAGTTGAACCCAGGCCGAATGTTGTGTTCGCGGAGGACTCAGCTCCCCGTCTGGTCGTTTCTCGTTCCAGCTCGCTCCTGGCCCTCCCTGTTGCCAGCTCACTCCGCGGTGTCCCTGATTGTAGCACACCAGTTCCCCTCCCAGCCCAACCCAAATGCCCAGCCTCTCCCTGCCCTGTACCCCCGAACCCCTTCTGAAGTACCCTCAACTCCCTCCCTCCTTACCCCAACTTACAATCCCTTAGCCCCCGTATTGTCCATTGCCCGCATGGCAATACCGCGTACCCCTGGAAAAGAAATGTAGTTGGGACATATCGTGGTCAATCAATCCCCGTCTCCCTGCTCCCGGCCAGCCCCCCGCACCCTGCACAGCCCTCAGGTTTGCAGCAACTCTCCAGAGATCATGGGCTGTCTTGTGATGCAGTGTCTTTGAGGACTGTCTCTATTGTGGCCTTCTGCTCCGGTGCCCTGCTCATGGAATCTGGCCCTGTGTTGTTCAGTGGCGGGCGCCGACGTCCGTTCCTCTGCCAACGCACCCTGTCCTGTCGGCGCTCCCGATCAATCGCCCCTCTGGGCTCCATTGGGTCAGACCTTGGATACTGCAGACCTCCTGGAAGGATTTCAGCTGGTGGAGCTTTCGTTCCCATTTGAATATCAGGCTAAATGGATGGCCCCAGGAATACGCTATTCCTTTATCCATAAGATGCGCAGTCGCTTCCCTAAACTCTCGTCGTTTCTGTAGTCTTGTAGGCGCTAAGTCTTGGTAAAGGCTTATGGAGTGACCCAAGTATTTCAGTGGTTGCTTCGACTTAGTCTCCCGGAGAATGCGCTCCTTGAGGGGGAAATCAGGCAAGAAGGCCAGGATGTCGCCTCACCCCCACCCTGTGCGCCCTGTCAATGCGGATCTCCAAGTCCGGTGGGGCTCCCAAAATGTCCCTGAACATCCCCTGCAGGTACAGAACAATGTCCACACCCTCCGCGTCCGATGGGGCTCCCCTCACTCATATGTTGTTCCGCCCGGAGCGGTTTTCGAGATCTTCCACATGTGCCTGGAGGTCTTTGTGTGGCTCTTTGAGGCGAAGCACCTCTTGTTGGAGTTGCGTTATCTCCTCGTCCCTGGCCTGATCCTGGTCCTCAATGCCTGCCACTCTCTCCCCCAGCTCATCCACATCACGCCGAATCTCTCATACTTCTCCTGCCACCTCCTCCTTTAGCGTTTGAAAGTCTTCTCTCAGTGTGTTGAAAAGTGCTTCTAGGAAGGAGCGGGTGATCAGGATCTTGTGCCCTCCGACCCTGGTTGGGACTGTTTTGGTGAGGAAGACCGTACATTCCACCCCCCGTGTGTTGGGGTTTGGAGAGCATGTCTTTTACTGATCTGTCCTTCTTCCCCCTCAGGGTGGACATATTGATGCCGTAGGGTGAAGTTGCAATGTCGGTGGTCCTTTGCCGTGCCTCCTTTGTCTCCTCTCTACGGCGACAGTCGCTCTCTCTGGCCGAGTCCCCACGGGATCGAAGCAGCCACAATGTGGCTCTGTCGACCCCTGCCGGTCCGTTGTGCCAATGAAGGCTTCCTGAATGGCCACGTTACTGTGTCAGTGCCTGGCTGGTGTCTCCCTGTGCTCCGGATTTAGGATCCCCGTGTCCTATGGTTCCATAGGTTCCCTGCTTGACAGCTTGTGGGGTATCTCCACCCCTGCGGCCCTGCTTATGGCTGCCCCGGCAGACCAGCGCCAGTCAAGGATTCTGCCCGATGTCGCCACCGGGCTGTCCATGTCTCTATGGCGTCTCCCTGCTCATGCCCAGTCCGCTCGGCCCCTGGGTGCTTGTATCATTCGCTGCCTCCCACTGCTTTGCTTCTCTTCACCCTCCCGCTGCACTCCAGTCCTGTACTGCTGGCTGAGCTTCTGCCTGTGAGTTGCTCAGGGTACTGTATATCTGTTGTGGTTCCAGCGCTCTTCCTCTGCTCCTGCCGTCAGAGGTGTGTTCACATACCCCAGTGAGGGCCCACAGGTCACAGATCACGCTGGTTTTCCTTCCAGCCCCTCTCACTGTCCGGGGGAGGTGTGAGGCTGTCTCTGCACCAAGGCCACCCACCGGTCAGCTTGTTGTCGGGCACTGAGCTCCACCACTGCCCGCAGCCTCCTCGCTCTACTTCCACGTCTCTCGGAGTGGCCACCCAGGGTGGGCCTCGGCGCAGCTCTATTTGCGGTCCCCATTTCGGCGAGCGCCAGTCAAAAGACTGACTCGATGCTCCACCGTACCAGGCCCTGACCGTCTATCTCTACTGCGCTCTCCCTGCCACCGACACGTAGGCCCCCACTCAGTCGCGGGACCTCGGGCCAGCCGGGGCCAAATTCACGTGTTTGCCTTGCCTGGCTGTATGCCCCCTCAGGCCGTGCGTGGCTTCGCGGGCGGCTCGGGCCTGCTCCACTTGAGTCTGGTCACTGCGCACCGCAGTAGGACACTCGTCGCTCCGCCAGGCCTCTCCTCTGCTCACCTGCCCGGCACCGCCACTGCTCCGTACTTTCCGCCTCTGTACTTGGCACGGAGCTCTCTGTGGGGGTCTACCCTCTTCAGCGCTGCTCTCGTGTGTCATGTGTGCACTCCTCCAGTACCGTCAGCGCTCCCCTAGCCGCGCTATTTGGTATTGTTATCGGCTTCCTCTCCGACTTCGGGCTCAGGTCGCAATTTTCTCTCTTCTACGCCTCGGCCTCTCGAGATGTGTTGTGGCGACAGTCCGCACTCCAGCCCTATTTCTGCTGCATTAGGTAGCGTTGTCGGTTCAATCTTGCTAATCTAGATTGCTACAAATTTCTTCAGCTTAAAGTAGGGCTTGCCAAAAAGAGTCTATCAGGTACTAATCATTTCATCACTACCCTCCTGAACCATCAATCCAAGGTAGGGAACCTGGCCTCGTGCATATACAAATTTCTCTTGCCGAACCAAAACAAAACTCTATCTCGTAATCAACGGAAATGGGAAGCTGATTCTATCAAGTTAAACATTGCCTTTAATTGGGCCGCCATTAACAAATCCCCTTTTCACATAAAATGTTGCCTATCCTTTCACAAACTAAATATATGTTAATAGATAGGACTTACTGGACTCCCGCAAGACTCTTCAAGGTAGGCCTTACAAAAGACCCCATCTGCTGGTGCTGCGGCAAGCATGATGGTTCCCTTGCGCACATGCTATTCGAGTGCCCCCTCCTCCAAGACTTTTGGGTTAAAGTGTTTGACTACATTACACATACTCTAAAGATTCTCCCCACTAGAGATTTCTCATACATTATACTGTGCCCTTTGGGTCCCCAACTCAATGAAAATAATGATCGGTTTCTTCTGGACTTAATGCTTACTCTAGCCTGCAAACTAATCCTAAACAACGCAAATGCCTTTATTCAGTCAGTCAAAAAAATCTTTATTCGATTTAGTTAAAAATCATACAAAGAGATAAAAACATTTCATACCATTTTAAAAACTATTTACAAGATTATACAAATCAGCATTAACATAAGTTTTATAAAAATGGGCAAATAAATTCATTTTGTGACAGAATTCAAATACAGTGATTAACACAATGTTTGGGAGCCCCATTGTTCTGATGCATCTTTTTAGTTCTGACAGCTGCCACCAAAAAGTTGGCCATGCAAAATGTAGTGCGTATGCTATCTAGGGATTGTAAGTATAGCAGGGCTGGCCTGACCCGTGGGAAGCCAGCCTCCTTCAGAACAGGGAACAGATGTTTTTTCCTGGGCTCTAAATAAAGCCCGCAAAACATAACAAAATGCATAGTGTCTTGAACAGAAAAGTGATCACAGTGACAAGGGGGGGCTAAATCAGGTTTTTCCCACATTTTAAAATTGCCCAAATAAAAATGTATCAAATTAAACCTGAACTTAGTGAGGAGGAATCTATGGAATGGGATCGTGACCAGGCTAAGGTAAGGTGCTAGTGCAAAAGAATTGAGAAGGAGATAGTGCCTCCTCACAGCTGTTTTCACAAGTTCTTTTTCCTCGCGTGAAGCTCTTGCCCTATCCATGAATTGTTTCTTAATTAGATCTATATCTTGAATCCTAATGTCCCGAGGAGATTAAATGAGTTCTGGTCGTCCCAGATCTGAAAACTCCTTCATCAGATACGCCATCCATGGCACCCTTTTGCAGTGGTCCAGCGACATAACGTCGGCCATGATCCTATGGTCGAGGGGCAGCTCCTCATTGAGCCAAGTCTTCAGCCAGAAGATCAGGGGTGCCATATTCAAACAGCCAGTGACGTAGTCTAACCCCACCTCCATATGTATTGAGAAAGTAGGTGAGGACTGAGGGACAGACAGGAGGGACCGGATGAATCTATTTTCTGCCTTCTGGATTGGGTCAAGGTTGACATATCCCCAGAGGGCTGATCCATAGGAAGCCAAAGCAACAGATTACTTTTATAGATCTTCAGAAGGGCTTCCATCGGCCTGGCACCCAACCTGTTCGCAAAACCCATAATGGCTGCTGAGGATCTTGTCACCGCCAGCCTCTTCGCCCTGACCTGGGGACCCCAAGATCCTCTCTGATCGAAAAGAACCCCCAAATATGGGAACGTGGAGACACGAGTGACACTCTCTCCCTTACATTTAAAGATTTTATATTTCCCTTTACTGGCTTGGCGCCCTACGACCATGGTATGGGATTTATTTATATTTATTTTTAGGTCCATAAGGTCCATAAATGTTCCGAATGCATCCAGGAGACGCTGCAGGCAGAGGCCAGTGCGGGCTATCAGCACAGCGTCGTCTGCCTTTATTTATAAACTGCCATGACTTCTCCCACAAGCAAATCCACCTCCCCTCAAATCTCTCCTTACACGCTGTATTTGACTCGCCCATGCAACTTCAACTTCAACTTCAACTTCATATACACTAGGCCCTACAGCCATCCGCACCACAGTCTTCCCACAATCATGCGAGACAAAATCCTTTTATTCACTCCTGTGCATTCAGATATGTCATAGGTGTCAAGGTAAATAACTGCCTGTTTTTAACCTGCCTGTTTCTAACCCTCATGGTCATATAAATAGTGTTGTTTAACATGTATGTACTTTATTGTAGCTCACACCATACGAAATGTAATGACATGCGACGCAACCTTGATGGTATTCATTACTACATGCCTATGAATTATCCCTTGTGCAATGTACCGATCAACTCCTACTGTAGAGTGTTTACTATATCATTTTATGTACAGCCTCCACTTGGTGTTTCCTAACCTTTCTACTGTATATTTATTTTGTTTACCACTGTCTATCTCTGGTTGCAAAATGTGATAAAATACTTTGAACTAAAAAAAAGAAATGCTCTGCATGCAGGCTAATAGGGCATTAACAGAAGGTATGTAAGAAAAAAGTGGGATATATGCATCAGTTAAAGTTTTTGAGGAGAAAACACATTCTATTGACTCTGTATCGTCAGCATATAGTAATACAGGTACTAAATTACCTGTATTACTATATGCTGACGATACAGTGCTGCTGTCGAGGACTCCCATAGGTTTGCAACGCCTCCTAAACTCCTTTGGGAATTTTATGCAAAACCTGGACCTTGTAATTAATGTTGAGAAATCGCATGTGATGTTTGTGGGGAAAGGAAGGAATAATACCAAGACCCTCTCGTGTAATGGTTCAGTAATATCAAAAGTAAAAATCTTCACATACCTTGGTGTAGTGTTTGATGACCTTGGCAGCTGGGCCCCCCAAGTGGCTAATAAAAAAGTAGCAGTGAAAAAGTCATCGGCTGCAATCCTTGGCTTTGCAAAAAGACTGGGTGGGAAACCCCCTGAAGCCATTTTGGCGATTTACAGAGCCAAAACTTTGGCCATAGCCAGGTATGGGGCAGCAATTTGGGGTTATAAAGATCTATCTCTGATCCAGAGAGAGGAAAATACATTTTTGCGATCCCTCTTGGGTCTTCCCCATTCCACTTCATCTTTTGCGGTCCATGCTGAGTTGGGTATGGGTTATATTGCGGACATGTTAAACATGGCACCGCTTTTATTATGGATCAGAACTTGGCTTAACCCCAAACTTACACTGAATCACAAAATCATTAAGGATTGTTTGGGGCGGGATAGAGTGGCTGATATCAAATGGTTGGCATACATCAAAACATCCACTGCACTTCTGGGTCGACCAGAACTATATTCAAACCCGGAAAATTTGAATAAAGATGATATTAATTGGGTAAAACAAAATTTTATTAGGACCCGAGAAATGGATAGAGAGTCGATTGAAATCTCTAAACCAACAGTAAGATCACATTTCATGCTGATTAACTCAATGTCAATGCAACCGTATCTGACTGTTGTTACACGTCCTTATCATCGTTGGTTGCTAACTAAATTCAGATTTAACCAGGCACACTTTCTGTTGGGTAACTATGAGAACTAGTGCACGCCAATGGAAAATGCACCATGTGAATGTGATAATTTTTCCGATCAGGATTTGATGCATTTTATCTTTTTCTGTCCCTTCTTTTCGGAAGGTAGGGCAAAGTATATTAAGCCTCTCTTGAAGGAAATGGGGTTCTTACAGATAAAACCAGCATTGTTGTTTTTACAATTAATGGAAAATCATCGGGTGATGTTCTGTGTAGCCAATTTTTTGATTGCATCTATCCGTGCTAAACGGAAGAGACCCCACAGGTGTATAGATGGAGTTAATGTAAATGTTTGCCCTATACTTGGTAGCATGAATTAATTTCTAGGCTCTGGTCCAATTCAGATATATTTTTATAAAGGAATATGAATTATTTCCCGATAAAAGTGTAATTCCTGTGTGTTTGATTACTCTATATGTATTTGTTAATGAATTTTAAAATGTACAGTATTTTTTAAACTTTTGTATGATGTTTTTATGTATTTGTATAGCATACTTTTATGATTTTTATTTAATCGAATAAAGTGCTTTTGACTTGACTTGACTCTGAAAATTCCCCAGAGTTTTCAGAAATTCTGGGAGGAAATCGTAAGAAACTAAAATATGATATAAGTATAGGAGGAGTTACTCAGACTGCAGACCATTCTATACTCTTGTAAATGAAAGGACATGGAAGAATCAATTTGTACCTGTTTGGGGATGTGATCTTGAATCACCTGATATTTCTCCTACAAGCTTCACTGGGGAACCTATTGAACTTATTGGTTATAGAGTAGTATTGTTTGCATTTAAAAACAGAAAGGCAGATTGAAAAATATACATAGCTAAAATTGGACCCTTGGTTTTAGGATGGTGGGAACAGGGGGAACTAGGAATCATTCTCAACCCCAACAATCCTGAACCGGTTTTGTTAATAAGGAGGAGTTGAAAGAGACAAGGAAATTTTAAAAGATTTTCATAGCGTTTTTTTTTGTTTTTTTGTTTTTTTGAAAAACCTTTATTGCAGCATTCATAAAATACAAGTATGGGCCTACAACCGCAGGGGCCGGCCGCTAAACATAAATAGGACCCATTATATCACGGTACGACACAGCTCATCAGCTGACAACCCTGAGGTCCGGCAGCGATTCAGGATAGAACTTGTATTAGAACGCATTAATAAGTCACAGGATGTAATAGAGGTTTTATTTTATCTATACTACTATAATAAAGGAAGAACGTTCAGCCTTTGAGGTGGGTGAACTCGGGAACCACAGTGCCAATCCACGCACCCGATACACCGTTGGAATCGTCAGGGTGTGTAGATGGTTATAGGCTATATAAATTAAAAAAAACGTTATTTATAAAATGTACAGTAAAAAAAAAAGTAGTCCCTCCGAAGTAGCGCCGGCCCGACGTGCGTGCTCACGTCAGGAGCGCGGGGAGGAGTGGCGTCCAGGAGTGCGACGAGGAGCGGCGGACATGGCGCGGGGAGGAGCGGTGACGTGAGGAGCAGCGGCGGTGTGAGCAGCGGACAGGCTGGAAGAGCGGCGGCTGAGGTAAGGGAGCGGCGGACATGGCACGGGGGAGGAGCGGTGACGTGAGGAGCAGCAGACAGGCCAGCGGCGGTGCGAGCAGCGGACAGGCGGTAGGAGCGGCGGCTGAGGTAAAGGGACCCATGTCGGGGCTGGCGGGGGACGGGCTGGGCGGGGGCCCGGGCTGCAGGAGAAAAGAGAATGATCCCGTGTTTTTATGGTAAAACAGCAATCATTAACACACCTCTAGGCCAAAAAGATTAGCTATGATGTAAGCTTTCCCAGCCAATGTACACTCTGTAGAACGGATTTGTCAGCTGTACACCTCTGCAAAGAAGAACAGACATATTTAAAGCAGTATATCAGCAGGGGACAGGCGGAGGAGGAGCAGCGGCTGAGGTAAGGGGACCCATGTCGGGGCAGGCGGGGGTCGGGGCAGGCGGGGGACGGGCCGGGCGGGGGCCCGGGCTGCTGGACAATGTCGGGGTGGGCGGGGGTCGGGGAAGCCTGTTGCTTCCGGACAAGGTCGGGACGGGCTGCTAGTATTATCTAAATAAACGGATCAGGTGCCATACAATCAGACAAAAGAATACGGGGGACAGGCCAGGAGACAGGATATGCACCTAGGAACAGTTATAATTGGAACTCTGGCGCCAAGCATATGAATCGGGGTAAACAACAATACAATATACATTTTCATAAGCGCCAGTTCTCGGGGCCTGCCCGCCCGGAAATCCGGATGACGTAAAAAGCATGAGCACTAAACTCCAGAACACAGTAAAAATCAGAATAATTTGGGAGCTATACTGATCCTAAAGGAAAGAAAGGGAAGGGAAAAAAAGGCCATAGAAAATAAAAAAGGCAAAATAAAAAACCACTCCAACCCCCCACCCTGCACCCCTGCAGATGGCTACAGCCTAACCTCACTAGCAGCGTGCCTGTCGCCCCAAGTAACTAAAACCCTAAAAGAAGGAAAAAGAATGGAGGAGGGCCTATTCGTATGTGCTCCCAGCCCCTTTAGTCCCCCCCGCCAGAAATAGATACCCCCTGTCGCAAAAAGACCGATATAGAACGACCCTTACAAAAGAAATTAGGGGGCACCGTGATACACCGCCCAGCCTCTTAAATCAAACAATTGCAGATCGAACATCCATAATAGCACTCCAAACTATCCCGATCTAATTGATCTTAACCTTGACCCTTTCGAACCAGCACACAAACCCCCCCCCAGCGAGACCCAAAAGCACACAAAGGAGTCATAGAGGAGAAGGAAGTCATCGAGAGTCAATCCGTTACCACTCGTAGATAAGTCCATGAGAACTTCAGACGCAGAGAGTCTCCTTCTCCTAGATGGACAGTCCCGATGCATCTTGCCCCGGAGTCGTAAGATCTCCAAGAAGGGAGAAGACGACCACAAGATAAGAGAAGAGTCTACAACACAAGTCTCCGGGGGGGGAACACCTTTTGATACCTCCAAAGTCAATAATGATGGAAGGTGCGGTGGTACACTCACGATCTCGGGAACACCATCTTCCAGGGCACCATCCGATGGTTCCAATACTCGCTTCCCCACGGGGTCCTCGCACAGAGTCAAAATGGCCACGGCTTGAATGGCTGCAGATTGCTGTTCCAACAGTGGGGCAGGGTCCGGTACCACAAGCAGCATCTCAGATAGGCTTCCATACAGTTTGTTCAATAAAACATCCACTTGTGAGTGAAACACCCACATTTCTGCCAATATTGACCTCAGCGATGGATCAGGCACTGTTCGATCCATAGTCTCACGCCCGATACCAATCACAATCACCTCCCCGGGTGAATCTGGCATCACCGGGGGGGGACAAACAGGATCACGAAAGGGCAATCGTGGAGGGTGATCCGTCGTTCTCTGCAGCCACGTTCACCCGGCTTAACGCCACTGGCCGGGGCCCGACTCACCGAACCCCGGCAGGGACCAACACCGGGTCCGCGGGACGGGGACCCCCACCCACAGTCAGTAGCAAGCAAAGTCACTCCTCCATCAATGCTGAGCAAAGAAAGCAATCGCCGCCATATTCGGGCGTAAAAGAAGCCTCAACTACGATTGACTGGAACCTGCCTGGGTCTCTCAGCCGATGTTGTTGCACTGCAGCCTGGCTTTGCAGATACTCGAGGCCCCGGTTTCACCACTGGAGTAGGCCACAATCTTCAACTCGATGTAACTTCGTCAAACCAGCCGATAAAAAATGTTGGATTCCTAGCGTTTTTTTAAGGAGACATTGGGCAACTCAAAGGGTTCCAACACAAGATAATTTTAAAAGGCAATGATGTACCATGTATACATAAAGCCTGTAATATTCCAATGGCCATAAGGGATGAAGCGTCCAAAGAGTTAGACAAGTTGCAGGGATAACAGAGGCAACTAAGTCTTCAGATTGGGTTTCTCCGTTGTTGGTCGTTAGACAAGCCAATCGGAAACTTTGGTTAGGTGTAGACTTAAGAGAGCTTAACAAAAATATTTTTGTAGACCAGTTTCCTTAACTAAAGATTGCTTAGCTTTTGTCAGTTACCAAGGACATGAAATGGTTTACTACATTAGATTTGACTGCGGCATATGACCAGGTACCCTTGCACCCTGACTGTTGCAGATCAACAGCTTTTATAACGTTTGGATGTTTTCAGTTTGTAGGGGTCACTTTTGGTCTGGCATCTGCTGCTGCGATGTTCCAGAGATTGATGTTACAACTTTTTAAGGGAGTCAAATATGTTCTATTTTTTCAGGACAACATTCTTGTGATGGGAAAAACAGAGAGGGGACATGATTCCAACTCAGAAAAGTGATGGGGCTTTTACAAGATCACTATTTGACTACAGTGTATGCCAATTGTAAATAAAAAAACACTGTTACATATCTGGGACAAGAGATTAGTTGGAAGTTGGAACACTCTGCCATTGCCCCTTCGCTTGCAACCAGACCTTCTCTCTTTCCGTAGATCCCTTAAAACATGGCCTTTCAGCCAATAGGTTTCTCCTCCCTTTGCTGTTTCCTTGATGGCGCCGGGAAACCCTTGTGGGTAGCTCTGCGCTGGTATATAAATTTAAATAAATAAATAAAATAAATAAGGGAGTAGAACCAGAGGCTATTTTGGTTGATGCAATAATGAATGTCCTGGTACTGGTTAACAAAGACTAAATAAGAGCTTTTTTGGACATGGAGGAATATTATTCCAAGTATGGTATGAATTTTTCACGTAAGACTTTTCCCATTAGGAATTTTTTGAAAAACGATTTGCGAGTTTAATTGATCAGGTGAATGCCAGAATGGTTTCCAGTTAATCAAAAATATTTGCAATGCACCCGTGTTGCAAGGGTTTGACCCAGAGGTAAACAGTGGGATAACCACTGATGCTAGTTGTAAGGGATTAGGAGCAGTTCTGACGCAACTGGTAAAGAATGTGCCATTACATTTGCTTCACGCTCTAACCCCCACAGAGGAAAAATACTCTGTAATCAAGAAGGAAGCACTAGCGTGTGTGTGTGGGGAGAGGATTTTAAGGCATATGTATGGGGTCAAAAATAATTCTTCACAGTGATCATAAACCTTTAACTATAGCTTCAACCACTAAAGGTTAAAGCTTCTCCCAGATTGGCTTGCGTGTCCATTAAGTTATTGGATTTCAATTACCAGGCAATTTTTTAATCTTATCTGAGAACACAAAACCACTTTCTGCCCGCTGAAAATGGTGCTGTTGAGCGTTTTAACAGGGTGTTAAACTTGAAAAGGGTGAATTTGTCATGAATAAAGTAAGTTTGGAGCAGGGTTTTAAGTTATCGCATTACACCGTGTCGATCAACAGGGCTCAGTCCTTTTCAGATAATGAGGGGACACACACCTCTCCGGAAGGCAAATGCAGGTATGATTTCAAAGTCAAAGATGAGTGAATGGGCACCTTTGGAAGTAAGGAAACATTTGTCAGTTACTCAGAAGAAGAGCAAGAAGTATTATGACAGGAAACACAATTGTAAAAAAGTTGTTACAGGTAGGAGATTGGGAAAGGGTAAGAAACCGGGTGTGTACAAGAAAGTGGAAGGAAGGTTTTTACAGCCTTTAAAAGTAAAAAAATATATATTTTGCAATTATGTTTTGTTGAGTGATGGTAAAGTGTGGAACATCAGTCACATATCCAAATGTAAAGCAATGAATAGCATGGGAACAGAAGTGCTGAGAGGCACGAGTCCGTAAACTGATATGGACAGTGGATAAAAAATGAAACAATAGTTGTGGAAACGGATCCTTTCGTTGTCGGAGGCTCATACCTGCCCATTGCTGCTGTGACGGAGGGAGCATTCCTGATTGTCGGCTGACATTGACTAGGCGCAGGACTGCGAGGACCAGCCGGCTCCGGGATATCGCAGCTGGTTCCTCTTCCCGCAGTCTCCTCCTCCTGCCCAGAGCCCCTAACTGTTCGCGGCCCCCGCTTCATGGGAGCCGCTCATACCTGCCCATTGCTGCTGTGACGGAGGGTGCATTCCTGATTGCCGGCTGACATTGACTAGGCGTGGGACTGCGAGGACCAGCAGGCTCCTGGATATCGCAGCTGGTTCCTCTTCCGGCAGTCTCCGCCTCCTGCTCGGAGCCCTTAACTGTTCGTCCCTCCTCCCGCGTCGCGGGACGCGCGCGGGCCAAGCCTGGGCCAAGCCCAGGCCCATTGTAGCCTGTTAGAGACTAGAGGTGACCGGAACGGGCCCCCCCTCTTTCGCCATCCATGGGAATTGTTGCCGCCTTAAACATCTTGTAAGTACTTTTTCTGCTTGAATTAAAATCCCTTTTGGAATCCTTTTCTCAGAATCATGACTGCACGGGAGAGTAGGAACAAAGCTCCTAATGGTAATTTAACAGGAACCCTGGACAATTTCATATTGAGAGCCAACTCTGTGATTGACCAGGGCATTGTTTTGATGGATCGCAGGGTGTCTCAGGATCTTGCCATGGCCAAGAGATCATCAATGGGACACTTTGCAAATGCTCGTACACCAGAGGTTACTAGGGGCTCAAACACTGTTATTTCTCAAATGACTGTGTATAATCAATCTTCTGCGCTGGATTTGGATGCAAATTCCCCCCTTGGTCATTTGAGTCTGCAGGGTTCCCCTGTGATTTCGGGTGTCTCAACGCCGTCTAAGACCGCGGATAGACCTAATACTCGTCAGCTTCGGGGAAAAGGTATGGGTGCGATACCTAAGAAGAAGAACCCCACAACCAGCATTGTAGGAGCCAGGAAAGTTAAACCACCTAAAGGCTGCAGCAATAATGTACCGCTAATAAGCTCCAAGGATGCTGCGGCACGTAGGCCATGTGTTATACCTGACTCACCCTTGCAACCAGCAGGTACTGGGGGTGGTATTGCGCATGGTACTGGTGCATCAACGGATGAATCATCATCAGGGGAGGATTCTCTATGCTTGAAACTTACTGCACTTCTGTGTGTTTCACTCCGCCCGCTGGAAGAGAGACTTGCCCGCATTGAAAGACAACTCTCCAAGTTTGAGTATGTAACACTGGGAACTCTAAATAGTATTGCTAACAACGCACTAGACCGGGGCAATCCAAATTTGATTACTACAGCTGGGGGGGTTGAGACGCATGACAATCCTGTTATCTCTGTGACATATCCAACTGATGGCAATCATACCATATCCCAGGAGGGAGCTGCCGCAGACCCAAACCCATTGCTTAACAAATCGGGAGCGGGCCCTATGGCAGTCCAGCATATAGTGCCCAATAGTACAGGAGTGCTCCACACTGACACTATCACACACGATGGGCGGGTCCCCACAGATGCGGGCACAATAGAGAAATCCAGAACTAAGCTTAGAATTGATTTACCACCAGAGGTGAGCCCATACTTGGTTGTTTTAATAGGGGTCCCTGAAATAAGTGCGTTGAATGTTAAACCATACAACACCCTGAAAAATAAAGCCACTCATTGGTTCAACATGTATAGACCACTCCCACCTCATATCACAAGCGAAATATTAATGGTTCGAAGGGTGGGATGGGTGGGTCGCACTCCCAAAACTTTTAACTGGCGACTGTGTGCTGGTCAACTTCAGGGACCCCCACACTGTAGATTACATCTACAACTGGAGTGCATTTAGCCCAGGCACAAAAATTGAAGCTAGGGCTTGTAATGGTCGGATGCCCTCCGATATCCCGTCAGAGGGCACCTTTAACAAGTGGGGCCAAGAATCACGATTGGATTTCATTATGGTGGAGACACGCCTCTGGCCGAAGGTTGTCGACTTTGAGGTAATATCCAGGGCTGACAGCGACCATAACTCATTGAGTCTGAGGATGGACCTCCCATGCCCTAGGGCAAATGAGAAGGAAGTTGCCCCTGATATGGTTGATGGGTTGATAATAACCAACAATAGACGTAGGGTCAAGTGGGGGAAATTGGTGGCATCTCGAGATGCACTACCTAAACTATATAGTGCAATTCTACCCCTCCTCACGAAGGTCAGTGGTTTAATGGCCCAGCCCTTGGAATCAGATTTTAATGGCAATATGCAGAGAGTGTATCAGGACTTAGTAGACTGTTTAGCCGAACTCTTTAATCCGCCTAGCTCGCAGGAAGAGTAGGGTGCCTGTATCCTCCTGGTACAATGCTTCTTGTAGGAAGGCAAAAACGGAGCTCATTGGGGTTATAAAAGATGGGAGAGATAAACCAAAAATCCGCTCCTTAAGGTTGCTATACAAAGAAACAATGAATCATGCCAAGAAAGAGTGGGACATAGAAAGATGGCTTAATCTCTCTTCTTCCCTAGACTCGAAAGATGCGCGTAGATTCTGGGAAATAGTCAACACAGGGTCTGGTGAGCTCATATCTGCGATTGAACCCAATATTGAGGCCGGGGTCTGGGACCTCCACTTTAAGACCCTATACGCAGCAGTTCCAGGCCTAGAAAGCACACAGGTACTTACACCACCAATTGCAGAGCTAGATGAACTTTAATTAACACTAGAGGAGTGTGAGAAGTTGGCCTGATATATGATATCTCCAATTCTGGGGGCACCTTGTATCAGTCCAAACAATCCCTTATGGTGTCTGGTTGTAAGTCAACCTTATAGACAAGCTATCCTAAAGGTAGCATGGACTAAGCAGCCTTAAAGGCTTAACTCAAGAGGTCGTGTTAAGCAAGCTGTTTTATCAATCACAATCCTGTAATATCAAATGAAAAGACACCACACAAGTTATATATTATAAAAATATATGTATTCATTACTAGAATAATCATCTATACTCTTTATGAGTCTAGAAGCACAAACGTTTAAACAAAAGCACAGTTAAACATACAAAGTTGCACAATTATGGATGAGGGCGGGTGGCCACTCAAACCATATCCTAAAATAGTGGTATAAGAACCACCAATCGAACAGTGGTTAGGCCTAGGGCCTAGAGAATCGCTAGAACCAATCGGGACTAGCAATGCTGAAGTCGGGAAAAGCCTGCAGGAATCGGGTGCAGCGCTTAAAGCACACACATGCACCAATGCAAAGTCAATGGTGCGTAAAAGTTACAAAGTTACTGTTAAAGGAACCTTCCGACTGACCTAGAAGGACAAAACTTTAGACATATACACTAGAGGTGTGTACCAGTACAGGACCACCGACGTTCCTGAGGTGCCTCACCCACAGGAAGCGGGTGCACAGGTGCAAAGTAGTGTCAGGTTTCGTCACGCAGGTCGATGGTGCCTGAAAATGAAGATGATGCAGGCGTCGAGAAGGGAAGTGTCCGGTGTGATCCAAGGGTGGATCGAAGATGTAGAGGACCTGAAAGCAGAGGGGACAGAGTCTGGGTCACTCAGCAGTGACCAGGGTGGAACCAGGAAGGAACCAGGCAATGTCGGGCGCAATCAGGTCGCTGTCGAGAAGCTTCTCTCCGCTGCCACGTGGACTCTGGGGCACCGAGGATGTCCAGGAGTGGATCACGAGCTGTCCCACGAAGGCTCTCGCTGTCGGCGGTGTCAGCTTCCGGATTGGAGCAAACAACCCTTGGCAAGCGCAACCCACGCAGGATTCGAAGATTGCTTAGTACTCGGACCAGGAAGGTCAGAGCGGGTGCTCCTTTTCAGGGGAGCGAGGGCCAGTCCAGAGCAACCGGACTGGCTAGTCAAATTCAAAGGTTCGTCGGTACTGGGGCCGCAAGCCAATGGGCAAGCGACCGGACCAATACGTTGAGCCAAAAAGTACAGAAGGGCCCGACGCAGCACTCGTGAGTGTAGAGGGGTGAGCTTCGGTGCAGGAGTAGCTCAGGGCTGGGGCTTCTCAAACCCCAATGCACAGCTTCGAGGGAGCCTCGGAAGCTGCACGGTCAGCGCCTCGTGGTCTTTCCAAGATGGCCGGCCCCACGCTTCAGGTCGCCTCCACGGGTCTCAGCTCTGCAGGGACTGTGGATCGGGCTGTTAGAAGGCAGGAACGCTGGGTCTTGTCGAACTCTGTCGCTCGAGTTCCGGCGGGAACTGCAACAAAGCAAACGTTAAGGTGCTGGATGGTGCCTGCTTGCACAGGGTGGTCACTCCTTGACCACAAGGGAGATTCTTCAGTCTTCTACATCGAGTAGGATGTCGAAGGGTCCAGAGTTTCATTTCATAAGTTTCAGTCAGGATAATCTGAGTGAGTTGGCACTGCTCCCACCTATATACCAATCTAGTGGGCTGGATTACCTGCTCGGTCCCTCCTATGGGTGGGACCCAGGAAGGGGGTGGTTACACCCCTTTCCCTTTGTCCAGGGTCGCGCTGGGACTGGGGCTGGTGTGCCCCAGAACCGGTTTGACCCAGGCAGTGTCTGGTTTCTTTCAAACCTCCCTGCTACAATCCACTATCTCCTGTCTGGGGTGGTGTGACACCTCCCCGCGACAGGAAACCCTTTGTCCAGGCCTCCTCTGCCAAGTTTCGGTCAGCAGCAGGAGGTCAGATTCGTGTCTGTGGCAGAAGCGTCCATTTTGTGATGCTGAGTTTTTTTTTAAAATCAACCGCGTTTTAGTAAAGTAACATGTCTTCTCCCTCTAGAGGGGTGGAATGCTATGCCCGTCGACAGGACTGTCGAGGGGATAGTATTCCAAATCGTATGACACCTTACACAACATGTTTTGATAAAGCCAAACCTAAGTTAGCATATAACCGCGATGGATTATAATGCACTTAAGAGTATATGGTATGGCATTATCCCGGAACAGCTTAGGGAATTGGTCCCGACAGCTGCAGACAGGCTCAGCTCATGCTAGAGCACCATCTCACATAAAACCACACACTCTGCCTCCAGGATTGTTAAGGCCTGCCATAGGAGTGACTTATAGGTATATATGTGTCCAGATATAGGTTTAGATATAGGTATACTATATCTAAACAAGGGGTGATTACACCACCTTGCCCCAGCTGAGTGATCAGCCAGTTGTGCCAATTTAAGAACCAGCCAGGGGTGGCAAAAGATATGCTGCAGCCCCTGGTAGGCCTAGGATGTACCTATGCCCTGGGCACCTATAGTTCACTTGTACAGGGGCTGATAAGGTGTCCAGTATCAGATTGGGTATGCACCTAGGGTGCATGGAGTCCATTTTACAGAGAGAGCAGATAGCCTGGGGCCCTGATTAGCAGGGAACCAGGCCAACTAAGTCGAAAACCAGCTAAACACAAGGCAAAAAATCTGGGGTAACCATAGTCAGGTATCCACCTTCCTACAAGGGGGTTCATAATGCCATAGGGAAATTGGCTATGGGAAAGGCTCCCCGGCGACCTATTTAAGGACCAATCGAGGATTTGGGCCCCTTACCTGCATACCCTTTTTAATGCAGTCCTGGGAGGCATGGAGGTGCCGGGTACATGGCTGGGAGCAGAGATGGTCCCAATCTTTAAGAAGGGCTCTCCTCTGCTCCCAGCCAACTACAGGCCCATCAGCCTCATCGATGTCCCCCCAAAAATCTTCCCACAACTAATTTTAGATTGTTTGCAGGAGTGGATGGAGGAGTATGATATCCTCAGTCCCTATCAGGCCGGATTTAGGAGACACACATCTACCATGGATCAGATTTTCCGTCTTATTCTGTTATACTGGAAGACAGTAACAATAGAGGGTGGCAGCCTCTACATGGTGTTTGTGGACCTTCGGTCCGCGTTTGATTTGGTACCCAGGGGGAAATTGTGGCCGTTGCTCTTGGATATGGGAGTTCCACATGCAATATTGGGGGTTTTGATGTGGTTGCTTGTACGGAACTTCGCACAGGTTAGATGCGGGAGGAATGGGGCGTTGTCATCCAGGTTTCCAGTTTGCAGGGGGGTCAGACAGGGGTGTGTTCTGGCACCAACCCTGTTATGCATTTACGTGAATAGCGTAATAACGCACCTGGATGCGGTCCCCAACAATGAGGCACCCAGATTGGCAGGCAGGAGGGTGCCGGCGATAATGTTTGCTGATGACACCCTCCTGCTTTCCAAATCCACTATGGGGATCCAACGCGTACTGGACGGCTTCACGGATTTTTGCCAATGCCGTGGTCTGGAAATCAACGCAGATAAAACAAAATGTATGATTTTTAATCCCCAGCATCCACCCGCCCAACACCCACTCTGGGTTCGGTTATACTGGAGAGAGTACAGACCTTTCAATATCTAGGGGTTACGATAAACGAAAATCTTTCTTGGGGCCTCCAACAGGTCAAGTCCCAACTCAAACTGTCTCAATTAGTGGGGGGCATCCTTAAGATGTCAAATACATCGACATATAAGCCAGTGAGCCCCGCACTTGAGATTTACAAAGTCAAGGCGAGGGCATCGGCTCTCTACAGTGGGGAACTTTGGTGGCACTTGTGCGGGCCTGAAATCCCTAACCTGGAGAACAAATTTATGCGGCAATTATTGGCACTTCCCCAAAGCACACCACTCCTACCATTAAGGTTAGATCTAGGACTGAGCTCTATCCAGGATGAGCTAGCCCTGAAACTTCTCAGGTTCTGGCGCAGGCTCTGGATAACTCCAGAACTTTCAAATTATAGGCTTGAACTGAAGGATGTATTGAGCCTTAGGAAAGCAGCAAAAATCTCTTGGCTTGTATTTGTGAAACAGGAATTGGAGAAAATGGGACTATTTGCCCTGTGGTATGAACCAGAACGGGCGTGTAGGGAGGTTTCAGGTAAATCCCTCACGAAGTCCTTTATGGATCACAAACGTAACACATGGCTGCATGATTCTCGAGCAGGCTCCCTCATACAAGTGTTTTTAACTATCAAGACTTCATATGTCTTTGAGGCATTCCTGAACGTCATTTATCCAGTAGGAGCAAGGAAGCTCAATATCCAATGGAGGCATGGAACACTACCACTTAGGGCTTTCACAAGCAAATGGCCTTCCCCTGCGAATAAATTCTGCCTGGGGTGCAGTGCCAGTCAAGAGGATGAACTCCACATACTCTTTTTCTGTCCTGATTATAGCAAAGCTAGGAAGTACTGGTTAGTACCCTTGTGCAGGAACATGGGCTTTGACAAATGCTCGGTTGCAGTGAGAATCTTAAGACTGATACCTCGGGGCATATTGTCTTTGCACTTTCAAAGTTCTTGACAGCCATGTGGTGGTCTAAGAGATGTTTTTAATTGCAAACAGTAGCTAGGGGTGATTGAATATTCCTGATTTTATAAAATTTCTACTGTATACTATGTATTGATTATTGTATATTATGTGTTGAAATATACGTTTTAATTGCAATCTTTTATGGCTGAAAAAATGTCGAAATAAAAATTAAATAAATGAATGTTGTCGGAGGGGGGGGGGTGAATAAATGAAGAGAAAGAGAGGCACAGACTTCAAGAAATGGAATCTGGGGAAGAAAATCTACAGAACGATAACCAATGTCTAAATCAGTTTGTAAAAATGAGACTGAGAAGGAGAATAACAGAACCTAAATAAAATTCTCAGATTATGAAAGTATCATATTGTATATTGCATAAATTCGTCTCACCTTATTAAATGCTATAGTATTTAAGAGGTTTTGCTTATACTATAAGACTTGTGATAATCAGTTACACACTTGTTAGGAGGGTAAAGTGCTGTGGTGTAAATTGTCAGTGTGCATTTTTGATCCTATAGTCCTTTGTGGCTTATAGTTTGCCAGGGCATTATGATGTCATTTCGAATACTTGCATTAAGGCTGTGATGAGCTGGAGGTAGGAGCCTACCATTTTATCTGATTAAATCTGGGGTAACTTTATTTAATAAAGAACTTATTAATAATTCTTCTACTTGTGAACAGCATTACTACATGGGGTCGGTAGAAACCAAACAAAAGGCTAGTTATGGCCTCAAGGTTCTAACCGGCCCTGGCGCTGAGCCAGCCTTCAGGCTCGAGCTTTCAGTGGTTCGCCAACCTCTCCTATCTGATCATACATCCTCTTGCTTCCTTCTGTTCCCTTTCCCTCGTCTGCCTTTTTTTGCGCTCCACGGTACACGCCATAGCCCAAATCTCCAGAACCTTTAATTATATTTCGAGTACCCTCCTTAGACGCTAGTATATTCCTCCCTGGAGAAGCTCCCGTCTAGCCCGCTCAGGTGGGCTCTGCCTTTCCGGCACTGTTCCTCTTTCAAGAGGTCGCACTATTTTGCAACGCTGGTGCTGACTCTGAAAACAGACTTTGAACGAACGATTCTTGTTCAGACCGGAAGTTGAATATCTGCCCGGGCTTGTTGCGGAATTCGTGGGCGGAAGAGGAGAAAGGGGGCGTGAAGCTAAGCTAAGCCTGACACGAGGCGGTCTTCTGGGAAAGGAAGAGGCGGGGATTGGAGAGCGCGAGAAGAGGATCCAGCGGGAAAGTGGTGCACAGCTATCGTTAGTCCCGCCTCTAAACCGGACAGCCTCTTGTTGGTATTTGGTCTCAATAGGTTCCCGCCGGCACGTAACGCTTCAGTGCTGCATGCTCTGGCGGTTTGGGTGCCTTCTGTCCTCTATCCCGGGACAGGATTGTGTGTTCGGGGCCAACGCTGTTATCACAATTTTGGTGAGTAGGGGGCGGGTCCGTCCGTATTGTCTTGACTCACAATTCTATTACAGGACCGGAGGCCGTGTCCTTAATAGAATTGAACATTCTTGGCGCGAATGCTAGCAAATTTTTGATTGAGCAACCAGCCCACTGCAACTGCAGCTTATGTGCCCCCAAAGAGACTATTCCACTTCTTTTTACAGGTGGAATAAAGCTTTGTCACCTCACCTGCAGTGTGTTTATATCCCCATATCTGGAGGATCCCACAGGTTCATGTGGGAAGCAGGCAACAATCACAAAGACGTTTAGAAGGTTTATTTAGATAAGGAGATCTGTTCAGTATGGATGGACATGTCCAAGAAGCGAAAGTTGCATATCTTGGATCTAATGGAAATTCTAACTTTATTGTATTGGACTCTTAACTACCTTCTGATTGAAGCTTTCTGTGTGCTGTCTATTTCTACAGTGGGAGCGTCGTAGGGTGCTCTACTGCGGAGTTGTTGGTGGATGATCATTGTGCCAACATGAGCAGTGGCGAGAATCAGAATTACGACTTCCACGGCAGATGTGATGCCGACCCACTGGGTATCCCATATATCGCAGATATTCCTTGCCATTAGGCTTAATGAAAACCCATAATGGGTTGCCCCCCCCCCTTTCCATGCCTCGGTGTCCGCTTCCATCAAGTTTTATAGGGCCCTGGTGAAAAACTGCTTGAGGGCGTTCTCCTTTATCTTGTCACAAAATGTTTCGAGCATCAATACACTGTTTTGTTGTAAAGCTAATTGATACAGTGTCACTGGTACACTGTTGAGAATACTTACACCTTTACACAGAACTGGCAGTTAGCTTTATTCTTTCAAAAATTGTTTACGTAAGCCTTAGCCACAATAAAGCTCCAGACCGATGGGTCAAGATGTAGGGGAGGTGAAGATAGAAATCAGATGTAATTGAACATTCCCCACAGTGAAGTTAACTCCCCACTCAACGTTCCAACCCATACATTACCATGCCAAAAAATTACTGTAATGAAGCGATTGAGTCGCCAAGGAGTAACCTTTTTTAGAGTTTATTTAAGTGTCACTGTCAAGGCCCACAGATGAGGAGAACAACACGTCCAGCCATCACCAGATCCAATCGCTTCTCACTGCACATTTCAAATGACAGCAATCATGACTTAGCCTCCGTTCTAAAAGTGACGTCTAACATGACACAGCCCCCATTCCATTATAACACACAATAATTTATAATCCATACAACATGCCCCCTGTTTAAAAAAAATGCTTCACAAGAAAGAACTAAATAATGTTAAGCATAATAGAATCACAATAAAAAAATGGATGCAATACCATTACAAAATACGAGACAATAGGAAAAAAAAAGAACACAATATTACATACCTTACACAGGCCTCTATAAAATACAAACGTTACCAGACCTGCAGTTCTAGTAACTTACATTTTTATATATATATATATATATATATATATATATATATATATATATATATACACAATTCCTTCCAGAGAGGTAAAAACGGGCCGCACTCCCAGAGTGAAGATTTTACACTTTTTTTATTGTAAAATTTTCATTAAATGAGGGCTTAATGATCGTGTCAGATCGACGCGTTTCGATGTTACCAAACACCTTGTTCACGATCAACTGGCCCCTCAGTAGGACTTCCTTAAAAGTATTCAGGATACAATGACGTTATTTCCTGTTTTCTTTATAGGTGGCCCTTTGCATTTTGATAGTTGTTGTTTTCAATACTGATTTTAATTTCTTCGAGGTCTGTGTTACATCCAATTGACTAATGTCATACACTTGTATTAGTTCCTAATTGCTAATGCTCTGTTCAAGTTTTATTTCAGACATTTTTGATTTTCTTATATATGTCGTCTTGTGTGTGTATATATATGTGTGTGTATATATATATATATATATATCACAATGGCAATTTTATTGATCACTGTTTTTTTTGTGTGTATTTCTCTCATTTCCTCCCCACCAGTGGGGTGAATCAAAAATCTGTTTTGTGTGTATTGTTCAGCTGTGTTTACTCCGGGTTTGTCGGCGGGCAGATCCTTTTTATAGATGAATATACATCTCCTCTGATTTATTTAATCCATCTGGGTGTAATGTTCTTAAATTTAGGATGTAGCGCGATTCCTTTTGGCGGAGAGTCTTTTCTCGGTCACCACCACGGTCTTTCCTCAGAATTGTCTCCATTCAGTAGAAATTGTGGGCACGGACATTCCACTACATAAACTGTGTACTGTGTTTTTACAAGTGATTAGTTGTCGTATTTCCCACACTTTGTTATTGGCCAATTTGATTTCTTTTGTCGGTTTCGCAATTTGGCACATTTTACAGTGTGCCATTTGACAAATCCTTTGGTTTTCAGCCATGTATCATCTTTTTTCTTTCTTCCTTGGAAATGACTGAATCATATGATCTTTACGATTTTTAGCTCTTCTGTAGGTCACTGTGGGATGATTTTCCACGATTTCCTTTACAGTTGCATCCAATTGGAGAATTTTCCAATTCTTCCTCAAGATTTTTTCTATTTGATGGCTTTCTTGGACATAGTCTGTTATCATCCGTATTTGTTCTGCGTTTTTCTTTTCTTCTGGTTTTTTCACCGCTAGACAGTCTTCTCGTGTTCTTTGGTTGGTCCTCTCCCAGCATTTTGTTACCACATTTGGTTTGTATTTTCTTTTGGCGAAGCGTTTTGCTGTATTTTGACTTTGTCTCACTCATTCATCTTCTTCGCTGCAAATTCTGCGCACTCTTAAGAATTCCCCGTATGGGATGCTGGCTATTAGGGAGCTCTGGTGGAAGCTGGTCGCTTCTAGGGTGGCATTTGTTGCGATGGATTTTCTGTGTAGCTTTGTATGGATCTGATTATCCTTCATGTATATTTCTGTATCCAGGAATATGACTTTCTTTACTTATTGTGTATGTAAATTGCAGATTTTTAGTGCAATTATTGATGATTTGAAAGTATTCCTGGAATTCTGCAACTGTTCCATCCTAGATTATTAACAAATCGTCAATAAATCTTTTCCAACTAACAATATTGTTTGTCACTTGATCGTTCATTATGTTCCATGCTCTTTCTTCCCACCAACCCATCGTTAAACAAGCATAATTGGGACTAAAGGAAAATCCCATTGCGGTTCCACTGTTCTGGCGGAATAGTTACTCTCCAAAAGTAAATACATTGTTGTCCAAGACAATTGAAATCAGATCGAACAACATTGTTGTGATCACTATATTCCAAATTTCTATCTTGCAGGAAGTAGTTACAGGCTTGTTTTCCCATGTCATTCCCAATGTTCGTGTAAAGGGCAATGACGTCCATCGTTGCCAAATGATATGAAGTCTGCCACGGGGTGTTTTGCAATCCTCTCAACAAATCACTTGTGTCCTGTATGTAGGAGCTTAGTTGGGCTACATACGGTCTTAAAAAATGTTCTATGTAGTCTGCCTATGGTTCCAGTAAGGACCCCTTTGCGGACAGGATTGGTCTTCCTGGTGGTTTCTTTTGATCTTTATGGAGCTTAGGTAAAAAGTACATAGTTGCCATTATTGGATGTGTGACTGTTAAGAATTTTCTTTCCCCTTAATCAATCATTTGTTTGATCTCCATCACTGGGTTAGTCATCAATTTTTCATAGTATTGGGTATCCAGTAGTTGGCGATGTGCCTCTGTAACATACTACTTCCTGAAAGATAGAAATTTGGAATATAGTGATCACAACAAAATATTGTTGGATCTGATTTCAATTGTCTTGGACAACAATGTATTTACTTTTGGAGATTAACTATTCCGCCAGAACTGTGGAACCGCAATGGAATTTTCCTTTAGTCCCAATTATGCGTGTTTAACGATGGGTTGGTGGGAGCAAGAAAGAGCATGGAACATAATGAACGATCAAGTGACAAACAAAATCGTTAGTGGGAAAAGATTTATTGACGATTTGTTAATAATCTGGGATTGAACAGCAGCAGAATTCCAGGAATACTTTCAATTCATCAATAATTGCACTAAAAATCATAAATTTACGTACACAATAAGTAAAGAAAAGCGGCATATTCCTGGATACAGAAATATACATTAAGGATAATCAGATCCATACAATGCTACACAGAAAATCCACCGCAACAAATGCCACCCTAGAAGCGACCAGCTTCCACCAGAGCTCCCTAATAGCCAGAATCCCATACGGGGAAATCCTTAAGAGTGCGCAGAATTTGAAGCAAAGAAGATGAATGGGTGAGACAAAGTCAAAATACAGCAAAACGCTTCATCAAAAGAAAATACAAACCAAATGTGGTAACAAAATGCTGGGAGAGGACCAACCAAAGAACACGAGAAGGCTGTCTAGCGGTGAAAAAACCAGAAGAAAAGAAAAACGCAGAACAAATACGGATGATAACAGACTATGCCCAAGAAAGCCATCAAATAGAAACAAGCATTTGCAATGCAATAGGTCTCGCATTAGGAAAGTTTGAGCTATTGGTATTGTAAATGACAAATTTTTTATTTGTGTTGGTTTTGAAAGTCGCAAAATTATTAACTTTGTCATTTACAATGCCAATACTTTTAACTTTTGCACATGTGACGCCTATAGCATTTGTAATGCAATATGTGTTGTATTTACGTGACTAAGATGTATTGATATTACAAATAACAATGGCTTTTAATTTTTTAAAATAATTAATACTCAAATAAAAGTAGAGGGAGGGCGATAGATAGAGGGAGGGCGAGGTAAATTGGGTAAATGCGGACCCAGGGGATATTTTAAGATGTTCTTATATGCATATGAGCCGTTTGAATGTGGTGCAGCATAGGTAGTACATTATATGATCATCGTTGGTAGCCATGGGATAAGCATGTGGCCAGCCAAAGGGTAATGCGGTCAGATTTCCTTTACCCTAATGATAATGAAGTGCGATGCCCTTTAAGCAAAATAAGAGGTGAAATAACTAGATAGTAGTACTGTCCCCACTAATGTCTGAAAGTACTAATGCATGCATGACATGGCAAACAAAACCTATTCTGTGGTAGGAATACATTCATCTTTCTTGTTTTTTCCAAAAAGCATATTTAATGCACCTTTACTATGCCGCTCTGGACACGGAGGCTGAGATTTAGAGTGGCTTGGGGCACTAGAATAAGCACCAATGAGCCACGGTTTAAGTGAGGGAGTTCTAGTTTCTGAAAAGCAGAAGAAATCCACTGGTGTATTCTTGTGAGGCAGGCCTACAAAGTGGCAATTAATAACAGATGGGTGTAATCCACACAAATAGTGAACTACAACACAGTGAGAGGTGACAGTGAGGTGAAAGCTCACAGAGATGTCTTGCACAGGGTTAAATAGCACTGATGATGGGGTGGTACCTTTAACAATCCTGCAAGTAAGGGGCTGGGGGGAGGGTCGTAGTTTCAATGAATATAAATTGAGATCTTTCCAAAGGGAAAAAAGAAAGCCAGTGTAGTATTTCCCTGAAATAAAAAAAATATATAGCCTATGTGGCGAGAAGTGCTTTATTGCGGACGTTATCATAGGTCGCTGAGATACCAAGAAATGCCAGAAGGCAGATGGTGTTACATTCCTTTACGAAGCGAAGGGCGTTATCCAGCACCTGGAAGGCCATCCGCATCGCTACATGTTTTATTAGTAATAGCCAAAATTAGCTCCAATGGGGCAAAGTCACCCTGTTCATAAATATCACAAAAAGGAATGCATCACATTACACATATCAAAACAAACTGTTTCCAGTAACAGAACAGTCTGTTCATGTGAGATGATTTATTGCACTGATAAAAATCAGAAGGCCGCCCTTCATGAAAATAAGAAATGCTAATGCATTTCATATGTACACAAAATGAACAATGTCTTCACATTTTTTTCCACGGGTAAATCAACAGCCTCCTATATGGACATCACGGCTGCAGACATGTTTTATACACATTTTCTATGTTTATATTTTAATACCTTTCAGTCTCGAGAACAAAAAGTTATCAAACCAACATATTCAACCGATTTTGTGTATTATATATTATGTACAACTTTTTTAAATGCTAAAAAATGCATTTTCAACCGCTATTCGCAGTTATTTTGAAGTAATTAATATTAAATAAATATCCACTGAGGGTAAATGAAAGCCAGAGTCCTGTATGCTGGGCCGCTTTATCGCTTTGCTTAAAAAACATAATTTTATGCTGTTTCTATCAGGCTGCTGCGGCAGATGTTGGCTGTTAAACTGTGCAGACGACATAGTTCATGACTTCTCGGGAGACGGCTGTGTGCCACATCTGTAGCTTATGAAACAGAGTGCAGAAGTGTGGCAGACTAGAAGAAAGTGCGAGAGAGACAGACACAGCTCGGGCCAAGTAAATTGTCTTCAACGCCGTGCTAAACTAGAAGTAAACCTCTTCTAAAATGAAAATAGGTACCGTGGTGAAACAAAGTACGGTGCCCTTCATTAAAACATTTGAACATTCAGCAAGTAAGTAATTATGCCCACAAACATCAAAAACGCTCTACACACACTAACCTGCCATTCAGTATGAGTGCTGGTGCCCAAAGCTCTGCTCCGAAACCTGCAGGCTATGAACTAAAACACCCGGGGCTGCGAGAAGAGAGCACGGCACCCGTCTACATAAAAAGTATGTGCGTGGCGGCCCGTGGTGAATACATGGAAAAATACATTCTGTGGTCCAGCTGTGAGTGTTGGTGACCGTAGAGCTTGCGAGAAGCAGGAAACAAAAACAAGTTGCCGTGTGGAAGGACTTGATAAACAGCTGCACTGACAGCGATGTTGAGCTCGGTAGTGAAAAACAAGCCGCAGCGTGGGCCTGCGGCCGGAAGTTATAAAACTGCCTTTTCGCCTGCCCATGTCAACACGCGTGAACCTCTCAGCATATTCCCTAAACATACCCGACCTGCTTCCTTGTGCTCTTGTGTTTTTTTGTGGTTTGTCGGCTGAAATGTGGCTGTGCACTTTGTGTGCTCTCTGAAGGGAGGGGGGAGTGTAGCAAAAGAAACAAGTCAAGTCTAAGCACCTCAAATATGGACGCCATTCCTGAAGCACTACACCTTTCTTGGCGTACTTATGCCGCAACACGGATCCCTCCCCCCACCTCTCATTGCAACCAGAGTGTACCATCGCCTTGTTACTACGGTAGTGGCTTCCTCCTTCCTACCTTCTTTTTGAATGCCTGCCATGGGCTGTTCTTATTAGTTACACTCATGCTTTGTAAACCAGAATTTCGGGTGCGGTCACGCCTGTCGTGGTGCGGGACTTCCGCCCCAGGACAGGTGTGACGGGAGCTGTATTGACGCTGGGCTCCCATGCCTGAGGGAGAACCCCTCGTGTGCCAGGTGATGCGGCGGAGTGACGGAGCCTGTAGCAGCGCAGCAAAAAAGAGCCCGGGGGGGGGGGGGGAGTGGTGGTGGGGGGGCAGGTGCGTGAGCATGTGCGCGATTGCGAGAGTCTGACATGCTCTGGAACTTGGACAGATGTGCACGGCGCATGGCTGTACGTGCACGCACACATCCTGAATTCGCCGACGGCCCTGCGCGTGCCCATCCCCTGTCCCACATTCCCAGCAACTCGATAACAATAGAGTGGACCAGCAGCGCTTCAGCTGCTTACACCAGCTCAACCTAAAAATCTTGAGGAAGAATTGGAAAATTCTCCAATTGGATGCAACTGTGAAGGAAATAGTGGGAAATCATCCCACAGTGACCTACAGAAGAGCTAAAAATCTTAAAGATCATATGATTCACAGTCATTTCCAAAGAAAAATGATGATACAAGGCCGAAAACCAAAGGATTTGTCGAATGTCACACGTGTAAAATGTGCCAAATTGCAAAACCGACACAAGAAATCAAATTGGCAAATAACAAAGTGTGGGAAATACGACAACTAATCACTTGTAAAACGCAGTACACAGTTTATGTAGTGGAATGTCCGTGCCCACAGAGGTACATTGGAAGCTCAATCTGTGAGTTGAAAAAAAGAATAATGGTACAGGTAAGGGCAACGATTCGTAAAGATCGAGCAAATGCAATTTCTAAACATATGGAACAATTCCATTAAGGAGACTGGAAGCAATTGAAATTCTACGGAATAGAGACAATTCGGAGGAAAGACCGTGATGGTGACCAAGAAAAGACTCTCCGCCGAAAGGAATCTCGCTACATCCTAAATTTAAGAACATTACACCCACATGGATTAAATCAATCAGAGGAGATGTATATTCATCTATAAAAAGATCTGCCCGCCGACAAATCCGGAGTAAACCCAGCTGAACAATACACACAAAACAGATTTTTGATTCCCCCCACTGGTGGGGAGGAAATGAGAGATTGTTTAAAAAAAAAATACACAAAAAAACAGTGATCAATAAAGTTGCCATTGTGAAAATATATATAAAAAAAAGAAAACAAAAGAAACGACCAATATAAGAAATTCCAGTGTCTGAAATAAAACTTGAACGGAGCATTAGCAATTAAGAACTAATACAAGTGTATGAAATTAGTCAATTGGATGTAACACAGACCTCGAAGAAATTAAAATCAGTATTGAAAACAACTACCACCAAAATGCAAAGGGCCACCTATAAAGAAAACAGGAAATAACGTAATTGTATCCTGAATACTTTTAAGGAAGTCATACTGAGGGGCCAGTTGATCGTGAACAAGGTGTTTGGTAACATCGAAACGCGCCAATCTGACACGCTTATTAAGCCCTTATTTAATGAAAATTGTAAAATAAAATAAGTGTAAATCTTCACTCTGGGAGTGCGGCCCGTTTTTTGCTCTCAGGAAGGAATTGTGTGCCAATACGAAGTGGTGTTGTTCTGCCGCGGGAGATGGCACCCACGCTGATCGCTGCATCGAGCCGGGAACCAAGTTGTGGAAATATATATATCGAACCTAATTGTAATTCTCTTGACTATAAAACTGGTTTCAAATTATGTGATTGTGGGAAAATATTTTAATTGAGCTGCCATTGTCATTATCGCATATGTTATGTTATGTTATTAAATTATTTATTAAGCGCACTAACACTGATTAGTTTCTTGGCGCTTCAAATGGGAGAGTTCAGCATGTCTGCTGTACAAAAACCTATTTTGTTTGATTTAATAGACTAAACTTTTGCTCCATATATAATGCAAATCTAGCCACATATAGGATACATACGAGTCCTTGACTTGCTTCTTAGTTAATTAACAGCATTGTCATCAGGGTGGGGGCAGAAATGTTTCTCAAATCATGTTTAAAACTATCACTTATAATAAATACATAACTAAAGCTTGAAGTGGTAGCACACTGTAATTTGCAGTCAGCAGATTTTACATTGTAAAGGCCTCAATTTCCCACTGACGTGGTTTTACTAATAAAACTATAAAGTGTACAATATTCAGAAATAGTTACTTCAAATGTGTGTGATTTGCACATGACCAAGTAAAGTGTTCTGATTTTCTTTTGCTCCCATTTAAAAAAATAAATAAATAAAACATCGATTTGCTCATTACAAAGATGCCTTTTTATGATAGTTGTTGTTTGAAAGATGATGAATTGGTATTTCGTGTGGGTGCCTTTCTGTCAACTGCTGTCTGCGCACACAAAATGATGATCACTGTACAACTGACATTTATATCTGCGTATGTTTTATATTTTTATGATCATTATGAACTTGTGTGTTTTATGTATTATTGTGTGACTTGATCTTTTACGGATATGTTTTATCCGAATAAAGTAATTGAATTGAAACTTTGTTTGCATCACACCTCTTAATTAAAAAAAAAATTAGGTTTTTGTAATTCCGGATATATTATGAAATATTTGTAATCTTCAGTGTAATGCTATTTATTTAAATGTTCTGTGGTTGGAGAGGAACACATGACTTCAGACAGCCCACTTGACAAAAGCCTCTAATTGTAGTAATAGAAAGAAAACTAAACTCAATTTTCCAAGCAGCAAGTAGTAAAAAGACAAACTGACATTTGGCCTCTTTCCTTGAACAAACAGCAAATGTGTCAAGATGAACAAGATTTAATGGCATCTTTATTGCTCATTCACTTTCTGAATGAATAGAACACCTCTTCCTGGGCCAGATAACCCTAGAATTTCACCAAGAGTGTAGTTTGAAACTTCTGAGATCGTGTGTAAGTGCTGATTTTTGTGCTTAGTACCTAATCCAATAGTGATCTTATTTATCCAAATGTGAGTTGGGGGCGGGAGTAGTTTTAGCTATAAAGCCCTGACGAAGTCTGCTGTTTTTGGGACAGCAATAGAAGAAACACGTGTTGGCAAAGGGGCGTGTCTAATATGATTGGAATGAAAGACCATTGAAACCACGATCTCGCCTTTGGATTTCTCTGTGCTTGGAGACGTCTTTACTTGTACATTTTGAGCAGCAGCTTAGATTAGCAAAATAGAGTCTGAATAAACAGTCTCAATTGCACATCCAGGGCGAGCACATAATGTAGTGGACAAAGCCTGCTTTGAATTACTGTCAATCTATCTGAAGCTCTCCTTACATCACAGGCAACTGCTGCATTCAGGAATTAGTAAAACACTTTACTAAGTGGGTATGCCTGAAAGCTTGGTTCTCCTTGGCAATTTAAAGGTTGAAATACTCTCTAGTTGGCAATGTTTCAATTATTTCAATAAGTCATTCAAACACATTGCGAACTTAGTCTGAGCTCACCCGGTCACCCACAGTACCACACACAGCCTGTTTAGGCCAAGGCCATTATGTATTCACTCTAATAAAAGAGAGAGGGACCCAGCAACCGAAGGGATGGAGTACCACAATAGACTTTTAGTCAGGCAGAAATTCCCTTTGGGTCACCTTATTGTTATAGCAAATCTTCACAAAGACAGAATAGACAGAAATATACACTAACAAAATACTGTACTAGTGAGGGAAAATGCAAACGCAAATAAAATTATGAAAAATACTGAACAGTTTATTCATTACACAATATAATGTTAAAAATGATTCAAAAATAATTTAAAAAGAAGGGAATAGACTTTAAAAATAAGGAAACAATAGATTCCTATTGGTAAAAAGGAGATGTAGACAGAGAAATGAATTCAGCGAAAACGTCAATTATTTTCCAGTAAATTTAGGACACAATCCTCCTTTCTCTTATGCGACGCGTTTCGGTGGATCATCTAATGGGACCACCTTCATTAGGAATACATATGTCTTCCCAGAATTTTCTCAAGGACTAGTTCCTAGACGTAATATCTCGGGGTGAATACCTCCTATATCTTTAAAAACATCTCTCGTCACTCGACTCCTAGTCACCGGCAATCTTACTCGGTGCTTATAACCACAGTGTAGTAAATGGACTCTAACAGTCTCACCGGTACTACAGCAATAGGCTGATGCAGGTACGAAGTTAAAATCTAAATATTTATATAGGTCCTTCGGTAACACACGGTGACGAGAGAAACATTATAGATCTCTGCGGGACTTCAACACCCTCAGTCACACTCGTAAAAAGACGGTCTAATACTGCAACAGGTTGGTTCCTTCGTAAATTTTCTTTGGATACCACCGGAGTTGTCAGAATACCAGCGTCCCGTGTGTTGTCAGAATACCAGCCTCTGTCAGCCTCCTCCAGCCTTTCGGCTTTATGTATTCACATCTGAATTTCTGCTGAACTGTAATAAGGAGGGAAACGGGTGAAGGTCTTTCTGCCACATCATAGACTTGACGTAGAAAAAATTATAGATGGGCTGTTGAATGTTGTTAAATGCTTTCAGCATCTCTAATACCATAATGTCATGCCGCTTTGTATTTACCCACATTAGATGGATACTTGTGCTTGATAAAGTTAATGTTGCGCACTTCTTTGTAACAGGAAGTTCCAATAAAGGCTAGAAGGAACCACTAACTGGAAGATTTCAGACTCAACCTTGACCTACAGGTCTTCCGAAAATACTTCAAACAGACTATACTTAGAGGCTGGTATACCCAAATCCATTCTTTCATCATAGGCCTAATTCTTTCATCCTTCATTTTACTATGTTGCATGTTTTTATCATGGAGCGGGCAGTGGCGCACTTCACACATTTCTTTAACGTTATGATTAAAATTGTACTCCTAGACTGGACTGATTGGCTTGCACCTCAGACATTTCCTCATAATTGTAGTTGTTGGTAGTTTTGAGGTAAATTTATAACTGACTGGTGCCATCCTGCACTATGGGGACATATTTAAGATGGGTTTGATGTTTGACTTAATTTGATCAGAAACACTATTACTTGGAAGGTACAAGCAGATGTTCACTCTAGCTGGATCATCATGATATATATTGGGGATCTCACTCATTCAAGTTTTTGTTGTTGTTGCCCCCCCCCCTTTTTCCCCTCTTGTTTCATTTTGCAGTTGCTGCTGCTGCGTCCTGCTTTGAGGCAGGATGCCAAAGCCCAGCCAGCTTCCACTCTCCCTATCAGATTGCCTCTGCCCTATTTGCAGGGAAATCTTGCTTGAACCGGTCACCTTACCCTGTAGCCACACTCTCTGCACTCCATGCTTTCAGATGACAGTGGAGAAAGCTAGCCTCTCTTGCCCAATGTGCCGTCGCCGGGTTGCCACCTGGGCCCGGCTTCATGCCCGTTCCAAGACTCTAGTGAATGTCGAGCTGTGGGAGAGGATACAGAGAGAATTCCCAGTTGAATGTCAGCGGCGAGCCAATGGACAAGACTCCGACCTAGAGGAAAGTGAGTACTAATATTAATAGCATTGGATTAGAAGAAAATATGCCTTCATTGTTTTGCCTCTAAGTAAGAGTATTTACAGATGTGTCTGCCTTAAAGCATTCACAATATCTAATGTTATTGCATGCTTGTTTGACTGTGACCCTGTTCTCCTGTCATAAACAACGTCACTTAGACTGACCCAGAGCAAGCCTGATTGAAAACATTGTGACTAACATAGAGCAAGTACACCGAGCCTTTCAGCTGTATGGCTATATGGTTATGAGGATTAGTGCCAGGAATCGGCTCTCTGTGTGCAGGGCTCTGTATCTTCAGAGTTCAGTGCAGGGGTGGATGGCTTTCTGCTTCAAGGGTTCGTTTGTACTAGAGTTGGCACCTAGTATACAAATGTTGTCATCTCTGTGAGGGACTTCATTGATGTTAGCACAGAAACACATACTTCCAAAATCTAGAGCTGGTCTATTTGGAGACTGGCACAGAGAAATAGGGTATTGTCCGTATGGGACTGCCTTATGTGGTGATTGGCGCAGCCACTGAGCCTTCTGCTGGTAGGCCTGGCTTTTATGCAGGGTTGGCACATGTATACACTGCTTTCTGCATCTGTGAGTGGCAAACTTGTAGAGTTGCTACCGGAATATTGAACCTTCTGTTTAAAAGACTGGCTATCTTAGAGCTTATTGGGGGCAGGAATAGATATTGTAGTACCCGTGGTTCTCTGGGTAAAAGATTAGCTGCAGATGGATTGGCACAGAATACAGTTGTTTTACATTTAGTCATCCATATTTAGGAAACAATTGCCAGCGGCATTGACACGATTATTATGCCTTACACTGCTGTGAGGCGCACAAAGAGTGCACTGGAGAAGTGAAACACATTTTCCTGTCTTGCTGGAGATGGGCAGGGAATGGTGCATGGCAAATTGTAGGGACACAGGACAAGCCTACCAGTTTAAGAATAAGAATGTGACCTTGTATTGACTTACGGCTTGTGTAAAGGGAGTTGGTGGTTTGGGTACAATCCTGCCCTTGGCATCAGTTGGTGCTTGAAGTTTAATTTTTGTTAAAGCCCCAGCAAAAATGGGAAGTATGGAATCAGTATTTTTGGTATTGCCTGAAATCCGCGCTATTTCATACCTTGTGAATGTTCATATATTCATGAACCTAAAAGCAGTGGTGTTTTACAATGTGTTTAATTGATTTTTATTTTCTGCAGTGAACAGCGAGTCATTCTTATTCCTAGAGGTGGTTTCTCCAGGGTCGGCATAGACATTTTATTTGTGTGTGTGTGTGTGTGTGTGAAGTCTGCTTCTTTTGACTGTAGACAATCCACCAATCCACTGAATTTTAATGGACATGAACTACTGAACTGTTTCTTCGCCTTTGCAGATGTTTGTCGTAGAGATGGCCCTAGAAGAGAACTATGTTTTGTCTGCTCTCCCCTCTTGTAATTAATATTCTTAAAAGCAGCAACAACCTGAGTAGACTGTACCAGTACCTCCGCCATATAAACACATGCTTCTTAAAAACTGAGTTTGCAGAGCTCACAGTAAATCACTTTTGTTTAAAGGAGAATTGTCTTTTCCCCTACACATAGTGTGCATGTCTTATCCAGCCCCTCTTGTGAGCAAACCTGGGGAGTTGAGGCAAGAGTACGAACAAGAAGTGAGCAAGGTGAGTGTCTGTATTATGTTTTCCATTCGCTTTTTAAAAAGTTTTTTTCACAATCTTGTTAGTTTGGCAGTCACTTGCATGCTCGCATTGGGCTCTGTTTTGTTTGTACACTGTAAAAATGCTTGGACTACCTTTTGATCCTGCAGTTATTGGAGTCCACTTTCAAATTTGTTTGCTATTTTTTTTTTAAAGTTTGCTTTCTCTGTGCACTAATAGAATGCAATAATTAAAGAGGCAAAACCTTACAACGATGAGCAATCCTAATCTTATAATTAAAATAAATTGTTGAAATGTACTTAAGTGAAAGTAATTCAGTAATCTATTTCAAAGTAGGGTAATTACAGACCGAAGTAACTAATAACAATTAAGAGCGTTTGAAACAAAGTCCAAACTGAAGAGATGCAGCTGTAATAACTTTCATACAGAGAGTGGGTCTCAAAGGCATTTCACATAGAAAAAGCGAATTTCACAGTCCAGGAATGTTTGCGTAAAGTCTGAACAGAATAATATCCATATTCGAACCTGCCCACTATTTTATTACAGAAGGCTGGGTTCTAAAACTGATGGGTTGCTTTTACGTTGTAAGAAATGCTTTACTGCCGCTATCATTGCTACTTTGAACTAAACAATCCAGTTTTTATTTGCCATGTTAGAGATTTTGAATTGTTTTAATACAGCTCTTCTTGAGCATTTTAACACTTTTTTTTACCTTTTTGATTTTCAGTGTTCGAATATTTTGTGAGTCTCTTATTATCGCCCATACTGTTTTTGGGCTTCTGTCAAAGTCCGATTGGTGTATTTCTTTCAGTCTCTACTCACTAGGTCCCATCTAAAGGATTACTAGTGTACTTGTATTCTGTTGCGGTCTAATTTACAACCGTCAACTTGGATAGAAGCATGGGCCTAGCTTGTCTGCACGCAGCGGGCCCACTGACGCATTGATACAGACAAACCTATCTGCATCTGTTTACTTCTGGACTGGGCCCAGGGCCAGGAACACTGCCATTGTTGTCAGAGAATAACGTTTAACTTCTTGTGATATGCCATCATGTTGCACGCCTCATCCTGACCTAAAAATGTTTTTCGGTAAGTACTGTTTTCTGAAAACAAATCAAGCCTGTACCACCAACAGGCTAAAAACAAATCCGATAACCACTGCCAGTAAAGCCAATGGTTGCTGCTCCACACAGATTCCAACACTACAATATGCACTGATAAATGCAAGTTAATCCAAGTTATGCATTACGATTAAATACATGATTTAGTTGTGAAGCATGGTTTAGACTGCCTATTTATTACTGTAACCAGGCTAAACACTGCCTTAGCTCCTGAGATCTCTTTGGAGTTTCCATTGAGATACTGCATAAAGCACATGGACAAAGTTCAGAAATGTGAATATTGTGTGTATCTTTTTTGGACTGCCTTGAGGTCTTCCCATTCAATATTGCTCCGTTTACAGAGGCTGAATACCTAGCTCTTCATTAAAATCTCACCTGTGCTGCATCCTAATTTTCAGACCCCGCAACCCTGTGGTCTCTAGTATCCCCTATTTCTTCGAATCTATGACCTCCTTCCTTCTAAACATTAACAATCCTGGTGGTGGTTTCAATATTCATGTTGATAAAATCTGATCTAGAAGCTCAAGCTTTTAGTAATATCCGGGATGAAATGAAGCTAGATAGCCCCCCTATAGGCCCTACTTGTGTAGCTGGCCACTCGCTCAACTTCTAAATTCAGCCCTTTTTATTTTGTTCACGGACTCCTTTCAGCTACTCTCCACTGACCCATCTCTTATCACTTTTAATACCCTATTTTTAGACCGAGTTGAGCACGATGTCACTAACCTAAACTGTCTGCTAGACCTTGTTTCCTGAATTGTGAGCGACAACGCTGAATGCCACATGCCTAACTTTTCAGATAAAGACCCCTTACTTCAGGTCTAGCAACTTCCTGGATATCATTCTTTTTGGATAAGATCAACCCTGATAGAAAAACGTAAAAGAAGATCCCTTTCGGTTCCATGGTTTTACAAGGATCTAAAAATGCTGATAAACAAGTGTAGAACACTCAAAAGTAAGTGAAGGAGAAACTATAACTCAGCAGATAAACTTACATATAAAATTGAATTTACCCTTTATTGCAAGCAAGTTAAATTTTTTTTAAAAACAAACTATGCTCAAAATTGTATTCTTGGGTTAAACACACCCTTCCAAGGAGGTACTTCTTCTGTATTAAAAAAATATGGCCTATCCCCAGGTTGAGGGCATTACTGTTACGCCTTCTTAAGAACTATGCCTTAAGCTATGTGAAATTATTTACACAAAAATTGCTTGCTTGAAAATTATTCATTGGTAACTAGCAGTAATGCTCGATCTCTGTGAAACTCGACCACTGAAGCTATATTATCCACTTTTGAACCAGTCTCAGTACAGCAGGTCTTTGATACTAGGAGTACTATAACCTCTTCCTCTTCTCTCTGTGTGATCTGTAAAACAGCTGAAAACAGTTGCAAAGTTCCTCTCTCCCTGACTGACCGTCTTTGCAATTCCTTGTTAACATCTGAAATGTTGCAGAAGACTTGGAACTCTGCCATCATTTCTCCACATGTGAAGAAATCCTCATTTAAACCCTAATGAGTTGTCCAACTATGGACCAATATAATTATTGTCTTTATCTGCAAATTTTAACAGCAATCCAAACAGCTGAGCCAGTTCCTGGAAGCACATTGTGCAGTTTTGGCTTCTGTAAAGCCCTCTATCAAGTCAAGAGATACTTTATTTTGGCCTTATAAGGCCATAAAAGCACAGGTAAAACATAAAAATGCAGTACAATCGATACAGCAATTTCAATATAAAAATTGTGTACACGTTAAAAGGTTTGATCATTAAAAAGTGTAGTAAATATCCTTAGAAGGCTCCAAGTATCACAGATATGTAATGCGGTCACTGGGTCTTTTCCTTGCCAGAATCTTAGTTCTGATCGGGCCTCCGAGCCCTCGCCTGCCCCAGACCCCCCGCATGAGTCGACTGCCGGGGGCCTGGGGATCCGGGGTCTCAAACTCCCGTATCTGTACACCCCGAGACCCCCTGCACGAGTGTCGACTGCAGGGGGCTCCGGGTTTAGGGACTTCCCTTTGTAGAACCCATGGCTCCAATCGAGCTTCCGAGCCCCCTATGGCCCCAGACCCCCCGCATGAGTGCAGACTGCCGGAGGCCTTGGACCCTGGACTCGGACCCTGTCCTGCAATAGTGGAAAAAGGTGCCCCTACTGGAGCCCCCACTTACTGTCCAGATATCACACTCAGGGAAGTTGAACTGGCAATTGAGAAATTGCTCCCGAATAAGGCCCCGGGCCTGGATAAGCTCCCTGGAGATCTTTTTAGATCTCAGCCAAAGATCTGGGCCCCATACTTGTTGGTTCTGTTTAATGCTGTCCTACGGGGCTCCCCAGTCCCTGAGACCTGGCTAGGGGCTGAGATTGTTCCAATATTTAAAAAGGGTTGTCCGCTTGCTCCATCAATCAATAGACCAATTAGTCTACTCGATACTACTCAGGAATTGATGGGCCGAATTCTGCTGGAGAGGCTATTGGGCTGGATGGATGAAAACAAAATTTTGACCACCCTCCAAGCTGGTTTTAGATCAGGGGTCTCGACCTTGGACCAGATCTTTCGACTCCAGGTCCTATACTGGAAAACTGCAAGAGTAGAGGGTGGCAGCCTCTACCTTGTTTTTGTGGACCTGCGGGCCGCATTCGATCTGGTCCCGAGGGAGAGGCTCTGGACGGTGCTGGAGGAACTTGGTCTCCCTCCTTACTCACTAGACTCCATAACCCGGCTCCACACTGGGAATTATGCCCAGGTGAGATGTGGGAAGAATGGGGAATTATCTGATCGTTTCCCTGTCACACGAGGAGTACACCAAGGCTGCGTACTAGCCCCTACCCTCTTTAGCTTATATGTCAATGGCCTGATAGACAAACTTAATTGTGTCAAGGACAATGATGCACCACGCCTGGTCACTGGCAGGGTGCCCGCTCTGATGTTTGCGGACGACACTTTGCTGTTGTCGCGGACATCAGCGGATTTTGGATGGGTTTCTTTCTTTTTGCGCCTCGCGGGGTTTGGAGATCAACTTGGAGAAAACCAAGTTTATGATCTTCAACCCCCCCGAGGCACACCCGCCCCAACCCCACATTGAATGGAACCCCCCCTTGAGAGAGTCAAGACCTTCACATACTTGGGAGTGATTCTGACAGAACAATTCACATGGGACCAGCAAGTCTCTAAATCCTCCCTTAGACTTGCACAGATAATGGGTGGCATAGGCAGATTTTGCAGCGCCTTATCCTTTAAACCGGTTACCCCATGCCCTAGAGATATATAAAACACAGGTCAGGTCTGCAGCCTTATATGCTGCTGAACTCTGGGGACACACCAACACATGTAACCTAACGAAAGTGGAACATTCCTTCATGCGGCATTTGTTTGATCTCCCGCAAAGTACGCCTCTGCTCCCATTACGCTTGGACCTGGGCCTGGAACCTATTACTGAGCTGGCGGCAGCCCGACCTCTGCTCTATTGGAGAAGACTCTGGTCTGTCCCGGAGCTGGAACCGTTTAGAGCAGAATTCAAAACCATTTGGGGACAGTTAAAGACCAAGAACATACCATGGCTGGCACATGTTAAGTCTCTTTTTTATCAAATCGGCCTTCCCCAACTTTGGGATACACCGGAGGATAGCTGTTTGAGGATCCAAAGGACTGTCCTGGTGGCAGCTGTAAAAGCGCACAACCTCAAATTGCTACATTGCTCAAATTCCCTGGGCAGACTGTCCAATGAGTTCCTCACAACCAAAGTTGAATTCAGGATGGAGGCGTTCCTGGACCAGGTGCAACCTCCACTGGCAAGAAAGCTATACATTCAACTGAGACACAGCTCTCTACCAGTCGGGGAATTCACTTCAAGATGGGCAAAAGCGACGAAGGCTAACTGCCCTGCCTGCAATCATGCCAGGGAAGACATTATACATATCCTCTTTTTCTGCCCAGCATATGGTGAAATTCGGAAGTGCTGGATCATCCCACTTTGCAAGGGGGCGTGGCTTGGATGCCGAGGAGGTAGGCAGCGTGAGCTCGGAGCTCCGTGCCCGATCCCGGAAAATATCCTGAAAATTCATTCGAACCCCGAGATAAAGGGCATTATCCGATACTGGACGGTACTGCGGAGGGTCCGGGACCCGCGGAGGACGACACCGAGCCTTCCCGCAGCAGTATCTTAACTTTGAACGCTGAACTCGGCCGAGAAGTCGCGGACCCCAAAATGGCGGCGATGGCATGAGATTGCTTGTGACGGAGACATCTGCCCGGAGACCCACTGAAGACCGCTCCCGGATACGCTAGAGGTGCTGGCGGCCGCGTCGCGCCTCTCCCCAGGTGCTGGAAGAACTTTGGGCGCGCCCTTGGGCGGTGGTTGAGAACCGTCTCCTGATTGGGGCGACAACGGTACGACAGTGACTCGGAGACGAGGACCCCGGATCTCAGGCGCAACTGGCGCTGGCCGGGCCACGACCGCTCGGTGCTTCCTGCCTCTTGGTGACATTTCTGGGCCTGAGAACCCGGCCGGAGGACGGTGCCCGGCGACGCTCGGAGGGCGACCAGGAACACATTTGAGGATCACCGCCCATCCCGGCCCAGATGGGGAAGCCGAAGGGGAAGGGAGATGGCGCGACCGACACTGAGGCGGCGGAAGGAGCGGAGAGAGACCAAGCGGCGTTACAGCGGATGCAGGATCGTATCCTGGAAGCCATCGCCACCACAAAGGATGCCCTGCAGCAAGATATAGCTCAGGTGGCAACGGGCTTGGGCCTCCTGAAGGCCGACCACGATAAACTTAAGGACAGGGTGAAATCCGTGGAGACCACGGTTAAGGACTTAGCCCCGGCCCAAGCAACGGTGAAGGCCCAGATGGCCGACGTGATGGACCGTCTGAAGGTACTGGAAAGAAGGGCCGAGGATGCTGAAAACAGGAACAGGCGCAACAACGTACGCCTAGTGGGCCTGCCGGAGAAAATTGAAGGCGACGACATGGTGGGCTACTTGGATAACTGGCTGCGGACGGAGGTGGCACCTGAAGGTCTGTCCCCCTTCTTCTCCCTGGAGCGGGCACATAGAGTTCCGGCGTGTCCGCCTGCCTTGGGCCTTCCTCCTCGCCCGGTGGTGTTCAAGTTGCTCCATTACCGGGACAGAGACTGGCTTTTACAGAGGGCGAGAGAGGCAGGGCCCTTTCAAGTGGAAAACAACAGAGTCACCATGTTCCCGGACTACACGTTTGAGACTCAGCGACTTCGGGCAAACTTCTTGTCCCTCAAGCGAGAGCTCCGCCAGGAAGGCATCAAGTACTCCCTGTTGTTTCCTGCCAAGCTAAGAGTGGTGGTGGACGAAAAGACTTTATTCTTCACGACTTCCGCGGATGCATGGGACTGGTGGGACACTTATAAGGCAGGAACGGACGGTGCTAAGGCCAGGGAGGAAGAGGCCAAGGTGGAAAAGCCGATCAGGCAGTCCCAACGGATCAGAAAGAATCGCAGGAGGACCGGGAAACCCTCGATGTCGCAGACGGAGGCGGAGAGGCAGGCGGCCCTACAGGCGGTGGTGGACTTATCTAGAGCCGCCAGGACTCAGTCTGGGAAGGGCACGGATTCGGAGGCCCCGGGAACGGGCTCAGAGACAGGTCTATCGGAATTTGGTGGAGCCCGGGGCCCTATTGTGACGCCGCAGACCTCGGGAGAGATACTGGAGGCGTGTTGAACTGGTTTGGCGGAATGGACTCGCTGGTTGGACACCGGGGCGATGGACCCACAGCAGTGGAAAGATATTGATTGAGGTTTTGGGGATCTGTAATGTGGGGATTGTGGGGTGGAGCGCACGGGGCTGATTTGTTGGAGGTCTTATAGCATTGAGCCGCGCCTTACTGGCCCCTAAGGTCATCGCAGTGGGGACTGCGAATATTACCACCTTTCCTTGAGGGGTGGTCGGGAGTGTTGGTTTGGATGGGGGTACTTCCAGTTGCGGGGGGGCCTGTCCTGGGGGGGTGGGAGTTGCGAGCAGTTGGGGTTGCTCAAGGGGTTGTAGTTGTTGGAGGGGTTTGGCTTCCTGTTTGGAGAGGGTGGGGGGGAGGGCCCGTGGTCGCGAGACTTAGGCGAACACTGTTCTTTGCTGTATGGTCCGGTTGTGTAGGGGGGAATGGCTAGTACTGGAGCGTTGAAATGTGTGACCTGGAATGTGCGGGGCATGCAGTCCATGACGCGCAGACATAAGGTTCAGGCGTACCTCAAGCGTAGGGGGGTTCACATAGCGTTCCTGCAGGAGACGCACCTAAATAAGCAGGAAGGGGCGGCTCTACAAAGGCGCTGGAGGGGGCAGTTATTCTACACGACATTTTCAGCATTTGCGAGGGGGACATTGATTTGGATACGGGCGGGGGTCCCCTTCCAAGTTTCGAAGTCGTCGATAGACCCAGAGGGCAGATATGTGGCGGTGGAAGGAAGGCTGAGAGGCAGGATGATATCGCTCTGCAATGTGTATGCTCCTAATGTAGACCTGCCCGCTTTCTTGTCTAATGTCTCGGGCAAATTGGCGGGTTACTTGGCAGGACCGGTCCTCCTGGGGGGGGACTTCAACTCGGTTGAGGATGTGCTACTAGATAGGTCCCATCCCCCGCTACGCGCGTCCCCAGCACATAGGATCGCCAAGCGTAGATTAGAATGGCAGGAGAGCTGGGCCCTCACGGATGCATGGAGGGCGTTGCACCCCACCACTAGGGACTACTCCCTTCACTCGCACCTGCATGATTTACATGTGAGGCTGGATGCGTTTCTTTGTTCGGAATGTGTGCTCCCTGCGGTGGGAGGGGCGGAATACTTGGCAAGGACGATATCGGACCACAACCCCTTGTTGATGTCTCTGGAATGGATGGTGACTGTTAACTGCGTGCCAACATGGCGCCTGCAACCTGACACCCTGGATGACTTGTTGTTCAGGGAGGCCCTGAGTGAACGTATCGAGAGGTATTTTGAGGAGAACAGTGGCTCGGCTTCCACGAGGGCGGTTGAATGGGATGCTTTCAAGGTGGTGGTGCGGGGACACTGTATTGGGCACACGGCAGGGGCACGGAAGACTTTGTTGGATGACTTAGATAAGGCTGAGACACGGCTGAGGGATCTAGAGAAGAGGCGCCCGAATCACCCAGAACTGCAGGAGGGGCTTAGTGGGGCGCGGGAGGGGCTGGCGGTAGAGCTAGAGCGGCTGCGTAGCTTCGACCACAAGGCGTACGTGACGAGGGCGCATGCGGAAGGTGATAAGGCGGGGGCGATGTTGGCTTGGCTTGCTAACCCTATCCGGGGGGGAGGGCCGATCATGAGGATCCAGGAGCCAGGGGAGGAGTCTTGCCACTCCCAACCCGGGATCCTGAACAAGTTCCGAGCCTATTATGAAGGGCTCTATCTGAGTGGGGATACGGGAGGGACGGAGGAGCTTGAGGAGTTCTTGGATGGGCTAGAGTTGCCGCGCGTGGAGGACTCGGAGGCAGAAGAGTTAGGGCGGCCCATCTCCCTCGGAGAAATAGGTTGCGCTGTAAAACAGATGGCTAGAAACAAGACCCCGGGCCTTGACGGTCTACCGATCGAATTTTATGGCAAATACCTAGAGCATCTTGCTCCGCGGCTGCGCGAGGTATACAATGAGGCGCAGGAGAAGGGCCGACTCCCGGGCTCTATGTGCGAGGCCCTTATGATCCCACTCTTGAAGCAGGGCAGAGAGGGTACGGCGCTGTCCTCGTACCGTCCGTTATCTATGTTGACGACGGATTATAAAATCCTCAGTAAAATTCTGGCCAACAGATTGCTAGTGCACATGACGAGCCTGGTTCATGGTGACCAGTGCGGTTTCATACCGACACGCAACACCACTCATAACATCCGCAGACTCACGAGACTGATGGGTGTGGACTGGCCAGACACCGTCTCCCCATTTGTCCTGTCCATCGACATTGAGAAGGCATTTGACAGCCTCGAATGGGGATACCTGTATGAGGTGATGCGTCGCTTCGGGTTGGGAGACGGATATATACAGTGGACCAAGGTCCTCTATACTGAGGCGGTAGCGAGGGTCCGGGTGGGTGCGCTGATCTCGAGACAATACCCGATCAGGCGTGGAACTAGACAGGGTTGTTCCCTATCCCCGCTACTGTTTGCGTTAGCAATGGAACCCTTCGCTGCGGTAGCCAGACTGGGCCGCCACTACGCAGGTTTGCCTTTTAGGGGGAGGCCGCACCTCATCTCCCTTTATGCGGATGACTTGTTGATGTTTTTGGCCAATGCCGGCGCCGAACTTCAGGGGGCGCGGAGGCTACTGGAGCAGTTCGGCAGGTTATCGGGCCTGAAGGTCAACTGGCCTAAATCCTGTCTGTTTCCCCTGAGGTCGGGGGAGTCGTGCCCACTCACTGCTCAGGAACTCCGGTGGGAACCGCGCTGCCTCCACTATCTAGGGGTCTATGTTTACCACACCCCGTCCGACCTGCTGGATGGCAACGTAACTCGCTGTATTAACGCCCTGCGTGGATCTATGGACTTCTGGGCGACTCTACCGCTCTCTCTGGCTGGTAGGATTTCCCTGCTTAAAATGATAGCCCTGCCCAGGCTTTTGTACTATTTTAGGACACTGCCGGTATGGGTCCCGGGTTCGGTTTTCAAACGCCTGAGGTCACTGATCATAGCGTTCCTGTGGGGCACGGGTAGGAGACGCATAGCGCTCGACACGCTGTTACGCCCCAAAGATGAGGGAGGCATGGCAGTGCCGGACTTCGAAGGATATTACCTCGCTGCCCAGCTGCAGACTTTTACTCAGGAGGTGGCGAGAGTATATAGAGGTCCCGAGGACGCGAGAGTCGAAGGCACCCCGCGACACGTTCTGGCTTATATCACGCTGCACCAGAAACTCCGAGTGGGAGACCTGACGGTCGAGGAGCAGACTTTCCGTCTATGTTGGGACCGGGCCCGTAAGCGGGCGGGTGTCCGCCTTATGTACGCCCCCGAAATACCGCTGGGGATGGTCACTGCCCTCCCACATGGAGGTGACTGGTCACGCTTGCTAGGGTGGGAGGAGGCGGGAGTACACGTGCTGGGTGACCTCTACGAAGATGGGGTGTTGCTGCCGTTTCGGGACCTGCAAGAGAGATTTGACCTACCGAGGGGTGACTATCTGCTGCACGCGGCAGTCACAGGGGCCATGCGAGCCCACTGGGGGGAAGGGCTGCAGGAACCAGGTACCTCGATGGCCTGCCAGTACGCCATGATGGCGGCGAGAACCTTTAAGGCCGTCACGTGCCTGTACTCGAGGATGCAGCGGGAGGCCTTGCAACCTTTGGCAGCCCTGAAGGCCAAGTGGGAGCTGGACCTCCAGGTGGAGATACCAGACACGACCTGGGGCCAACTGCTGAGGAGGGCGCGGAAGAGCTCGAGGAATGCCAGGTTCCAATTGATCCACTTTTATGTTATCCACAGGGCATACCTCACGCCCGGGAAAATCCAACAGTACTTTGGGGCGACCGACGCTGCTTGCCCCAGATGTAATACAGCGGGGGCGGATCTGTGTCATATGCTGTGGGATTACCCTTCTTTAGGCGACTATTGGCAGGAAGTTGGGCGGGCCCTTAACGGTGCGACGGACCGGGATATCCAGTATACTAAAGCAGTTGGCATCCTTCACTGGTTCCCGCACACACCTAGAAATACGATGTCGAGTAAATTTATAGACTTAGGGCTTATCTTGGCCAAGCGGGAGATCACACGAAATTGGAAGTCCAGAGTGGGGCCCACGTATAAAAGATGGTATGGGGAGTGTCTGAGATGGGCCGCGTGTGATAGTACCCTACGATACCAGATGGCCTGGAGGTCGAATGACGAGAAAGCACTAGAAAGGGCGACAGCATGGGAGGTGATGGTGCAGGCGCTCAGGGATGTGGACGATGAGGGGCAGGAAGGCGAGAGCGAACTAGCCGGAGCAGACCCTAACACTATACAGGAGAACACACCTTAGCGATTGTTTGCTTCCTCCTGCAACACACCAGGCACTGATACACGGTTACTCAAGCGCAGCGCGACCACGGGGGAGGGAGGGTAGGAAGCTGGTTTGGAGGGATGTTGGGGTACCGAAATTTGGGGAGGGGGAGGGGCGTAAACCACAAAAGCATTCCAGGGTTATGTGCAAAATGAAGCGGCCAGACAATGTAAGAAGTACGAGACCGAGACGGAGATGAAGCTACCCGCATCACGAGCGGGGGAAGCCCCCCGGACGAAACACGAGTGTCATCAATTGAACTGGTCCATGTCATACTAATTTTGTTGAATATCTTGTCTGTACATTTATATTGGTGATGCAATAAAAATGATGTTAAAAAAAAAAAAAAAATCATCCCACTTTGCAAAAACTTGGGCTTTAGGCACTGTGCTCTTGCCTGTAGAGTCTTAACCTATGACACTACCCCTCCCATTGTCTTTGCTGTTTCCCGGTTTCTTGTCGGTATGTGGAGGAGAAGATCCGCAATAATCCATAAGGTCTAAGGGACCATTGCTTTCAATTTTAACTACTCCTTTGATATCTATTGTTTAATAACTTTTTAACTCAATGTATTTATATTTTAATACTGTGCTTGTATATATTTTATTGCATCTTATGGTCTTTGACCGAAATAAAGTTATCAAAGTAATGCAAGTTCATAAGTTAAAAGGCGGAGTTGAGAAGCAGAGTCCCAGGTCATGATGGTGACATATGGTGGGTAGTTAGGGCTTGCTCTTTCTTTAAAACTGCTCGGCGTACATACCACATTGAAAACAGATAACGGGACACTGAGAAAACAATTGACGTCCTGCTGTCATATTTTAGGATCCTATAGGCCTGCGAGCAATGGGAAGTTCCAGGGTTCCTACTTAACTGTCGTAGCCAGCGAAGACTTATTACCTTATATGTTGGGCAAAAAAACAGTACATGTAGGTCTGTCTCCATACAATTTGTGCAAGTTGGACAATCTTTAGTGGAAATGTCCGCCCCCCCCATCCCCCACACCCCCCCCCCACCCCCACCCCACCTCAACTTGTGAGTAGGAGCACATAAGGGAAGTGTACCGTGCCTAACCAGCAAATAACGTTTTTTGGCAAGGGAAGGTTTTATATCATCTATGCTAGATTCTAAACTATATTGCTGTTTGTCTTCAAGAAAGGCTATTGTGAATGGGCCTGTCCTGGGGCCCCTTAATAGTAGATTAAGATTGTAGTTCTTTCAAATTCTTAATCAAAGCCTTCCTAGGTGTTAACGGGCATCTATCTTCAGCACTCTTCCACAAATCTCCCATTCCAATGGATGACGAGGAGTTCTTGATGTAAGTGAGCCAAGAAATTTGACTTGCATCATTGAGGTTTGCCACGTCCCTCAGTTCCTCTCTATACATAGATAATTCTGGGGTGCTCCATAAACGTCGCCAGTATAACAGAGGTCTGAGGGCAACCTCCAGTGCCATTGGGCTTACTCCAAGATCCATTTGGAGCGGGGTTAGTGGTGTACTTTTTGGAAGTCCCAAAAGTTGTCTGAGAAATAAATTTTCAGTCTTAACAAGTTCATGTGACAGATGACCCCATATTTCTGCCTCATATGCTCCTCTGGCTTGCGCCTTATATATTTCCAGCACAGTCCCCAGGAACTTGTGTACACACTTCCTCTGTTGCGCTAGCCCCCCTGTTGTTTGAGACCATTTAAGACAAGCCTTCTTGATTTGAACGCCCTATTCCATTTTTCTAATTAAGGGACAATCCCAGATACTCTCATACAGGGACCTTCTCTAGATATTCCCCAGCTAATGTTGGATTGGGTCGTGTTGAACGCCCTGCCTTGAAAACCATGTATTTTGTTTTCTGGGTAATAATTTCCAGACCCTATTCTTGCAAAATAAGTAAAAGATGTCTAAGACCCTTTGGATGCACATCGGTGACCTCGATAGCAGGAGGGTATCATCTGCGAACATCAACGCAGGTATCTTGCGGCCCGCTAACTTAGGAGCATCTATGTACCCTCCCGCTCTAAGGGCTCCTACTAAGCCATTGATGAAGATACAAAAGAGGGTCGGAGCCAAAACACACCCTTTCCGTACACCTCTCTCTAGAGCAGAGGTCTTCAAACTTTTTGATCCCGAGACCCCCTTGTAAACCCATTTTAGGCGTAAGGACCCCCTTCCGACAAAAGTTTCTAGAAACTGGTACTCCTCATCAACTTTTGACAACCATAAATGCGCCTGTTAGACCTCATCACATCCCTCCATTATGCATCCACCCACACTTTCACACACCATCCATCCATCCACCCTTTCATCCTTCCATCCATACATCCATCCTTCTTCTATCCACCCTTTCATCCTTCCATCCATACATCCATCCTTTACCCATCCACCCTTCCTTCCAACCTTTTCACACATTCATCCATCATTCATGCAACCTTTTATCCATTCATACATCCATCCACCCTTTCATCTTCCCATCCATACATCCATCCTTCATCCATCCACCCTTTCATCCATCATCCGTCCACCCTTTCATTCTTCCATCCATACATCTATCCTTCACCAATCTATCCTTCCATCCACCCTTTCATTCATCCATCCACCCTTTCATTCATCCATCCACCCTTTCATTCATCCATCCACTCATCATTCATCCACCCACCTTTTCACACATCCATCCATTCACTCATCCTTTACCCATCCACCCTTCCTTCCATCCACCCATCATTCGTCCCCCCACCTTTTCACACATCCATCCATCCATCATCCATGCAACCTTTTATCCATCCATACATACATCCACCTTTTCATCCTCCCATCCATACATACATCCATCCTTCATCCATCATCCATCCACCCTTTCATCCTCCTATCCATCCATACATCCTTCATCCATCCACCCTTTCATCCTTTCATCCATACATCCATCCTTTACCCATCCACCCTTCCTTCCATCCACCCATCCAACATTTCATCCTTCCATCCATACATCCATCCTTTACCCATCCACCCACCCTTCCATCCACCCATAATTCATCCACCCACCTTTTCACACATTCATCCGTCATTCATCCATGCAAACTTTTATCCATTCATACATCCACCCTTTCATCTTCCCATCCATCCATCCTTCATCCATCCACCCTTTCATCCATCCATCATCCGTCCACCCTTTCATTCTTCCATCCATACATCTATCCTTCACCAATCTATCCTTCATCCATCCACCCTTCCATCTATATATCCGTCATTCATCCATCCACCCTTTCATTCATCCATCCATACATCCATCCATTCACCCATCCTTTACCCATCCACCCTTCCTTCCATCCGCCCATCATTCGTCCACCCACCTTTTCACACATCCATCATTCATCCATGCAACCATTTATCCATCCATACATCCATCCTTTCATCCTCCCATCCATACATCCATCCTCCCATCCATCCATCCACCCTTTCATCCTCCCATCCATACATCCATCCACCCTTTCATCCATACATCCACCCACCCTTTCATCCATCCATCCACCCATCATTCGTCCCCCCACTTTTTCACACATCCATCCATCATTCATCCATGCAACCTTTTATCCATCCATACATCCATCCACCCTTTCATCCTCCCATCCATCCTTCATCCATCCACCCTTTCATCCTCTCATCCATACATACATCCATCCTTCATCCATCCACCTTTTCATCCTCCCATCCATCCATATATCCATCCATCCATCCATCCTTCCTTCATCCATCCATACATCCATCCTTCATCCATCCACCCTTTCATCCTCCCATCCATCCTTCATCCATCCTTTCATCCTTCCATCCATCCACCCATCATTCATCCACCCATCTTTTTACACATCCATCCATCCATCATTCATCCATCCACCCTTTCATTCTTCCATCCATACATCCATCCACCCTTTCATTCATCCATCCACTCATTCATCCACCCACCTTTTCTGTGCCTTTCTCATGGGGGGGGGGGATCAGTATCTCTCTGCGTCGTCTTCCTTCTCCTTTCCCGCTCATGGGAGGGCATCTCTGTGTCTCCCTGCTGTGGGCATGGGACGTGTCACGGGACCCACAGCTCCAGGTGCGCAACATCCATGGAACTCAAAGGGCTACACTACAGCCACTCCCACAGCCCCCCCGCCCCCCCCAGCTCCCCCCAGCTAGTGTATGTGAGCCCGCTGTAACAGCTTCAGGGACACACACACAGTCACACCCAAGTACTTGACAGGTCTTTAAAAGACCTTTTACTTGTTAATGAGGCGTTGATGTTTTTCACACCTCGGTGTGAATTAGGCCTCCGCCGTGAGCACCCTAGATCAGCCCAATGCCAGGAACTGCACTCTGCAGAATCTGCGACCCCCTTCCCAGGACTCCACGACCCCCCCTTCCCAGGACTCCACGACCCCCCTGGGGGTTGCGCCCCACAGATTGAAGACCGCTGCTCTAGAGGTATACGATCGGTGAGGTCCCCGTTTTTCCCGTATCTGATTTGAGCGAAATTTTGGCCATGGAATCTTTTCAGGATGTAGCATAAGTACGGGGGCGCTCCCAAGTATAATAAAATAGCCCATAGTTTCTCCCTGGGAACTAAATCGAAAGCAGATTTTAAGTACACAAAGATCATGTAGAGGCTGCCACCCTCCAGGATTACTGCTTTCTAGTGCAGTAGATGTAACCTGAAGACTTGATCGATTGTGGACATTTTTCTTCTGAAACCGGCCTGGTAAGGACTGAGAATGGAAAATTCCTCCATCCAGTTCTGTAATCGGTCCAGAAGCACTCTGGCAAAGATTTTTTTGTGCAACTTCAAGAAGGTTAATGGGCTGATAATTCGCCGGATGGAGGGGTGAACCCATATTAAAGATCGGAATGATTTCCGCACTTAACCATGTTATAGGAATCTCCATTTCCCTGAGTAATGGTGTTGAATGTGCTCCATAGGTATGGAGCCCAAACGCTAGGTTCAGTGTAATAAAGGTCTCCAGGGATCTTATCTAGCCTTTGCGGGGATTACTCGGAAAATTGCAACCGTTTCCTGTTTTAGGGAAATTACGGGGGTATCCAGATGGACTGGGTGTGGCTGTGGGCAATGAGTTGCTATTTGCCCTGCATCGCCCTCCACCTTAGAATAAAGTGACTGGAAGTGAGCCCTCCAAACCTCCGTCCCTAAATTCGGTTTGAATGCTTGTTTGCCCTCTTTGGAATCTGTACTTATTATTTTCCAGAAAGTCCTCATGTTTCTACTGTTTAGGGCATGCCTCAGACTCTCCCACCTTTCTTCTTCCCAGTCTTTTTTAGCTAGCTTAATTGTATTTTTATTACCAGCTTGTCATTAGATTTTATAGCTGATAGTAGGGTTTTCTTAGCCTTTCGGCAATTGCCATTATACCAGGGGTGCACTGCCTTCTTTTGATCGTGATACATATGGAAAGCCATCAGCCAGGGCCACCATTAGGCCTTGGTGGTTTTCTGCAAATTCATGGAGTGGACGACGAGAAGAGTCTCCAAGCTCACTCAATTGATTTGCAACCTCCAAATATGGTATGAGTATTTGATAAAGAACCCCAATCTATCTTGAGATTCGCATAGAGTACCCCATCTTACTCTCCTCCTACAGCCAGTTAGGGTATGCCCTAATGTTTTCGACGATTGGCCGTTTACGACATCCCCAATGTATGGAGAGTCCAATTCTACAATCAGGGCATTATGATCACTGTCATATCTGGGGGCAATCTTAAAATCAATCATCCAGTGCCAAGACTTAGTGTTCACCAGACTATAGTCTAGGATCAAGGGGCAGCCCGGTCTGTTATAAGGAAAATTAGCTGGACAGTCAGATTTTGGAGTGCCCATTACACGCCCTGAGCGAATGATTCAAGGCAAGGGTGTTCATCTGTATAACTAATGATGTCCAGGCCCGAGTTGGCGTTGCATTAACCATTGGAATAGCCCAGTGCAGGTCCTCCTCATTTGGGTCACCTGCCTACATGTCCTTCAGTGGTTCGTACTGACAGTTTAGATTGCCACCCAGGATAACTGTCATTGTCAATAACTGTGGGTAGAAATGACGATAATTTTTCAAGGGTGGGAGGTTCTTGGCCATACCCTACTGGCCGCGAGTAGGCATTGATAAACACTATTCTAATTCTGGATGGGAAACTCAAAATTACATCGAGGATGTTACTAAGAGATGTCTCTACCTGCTTCACTGAGCAACCTAGATGTGTTGCAATCCAAATACAGAGACCCCCAGATGGTCTACCCATCCCCCCCAGATGTGGCTGGTAAATTAAAAGTTGCATAGCCTAGTCTATATATGTCCTCCCTGGCCCAGGTTTCCTGGAACACACATATGTCCTTATATAACTTTGAACCCTCCTGAGGCCGGAAGGACACAGAGAGTCCGCCTCCCCCCGTTCAGATCTGAAGCCACCGAAGTCATCTGCGGCGTCCCTCAAGGCTCCTCGCTCAGTCCAACCCTCTTCAACATCTACATGAGCCCCCTCGCAGACATCGCACGCCAGCACAACCTCAACATCATCTCCTACGCAGACGACACCCAGCTGATCCTCTCCCTTACCAACGACCCCGCCACCGCCAGAGCCAGCCTTCACGAAGGGATGAAAGAGGTAGCCGAATGGATGAAGAACAGCCGCCTGAAACTGAACTCGGACAAGACGGAAGTCCTCATCCTGGGATCCTCACCCTCCGCCTGGGATGACTCCTGGTGGCCCCCCGCCCTAGGCAGCGCACCCAAAACAGACCACGCACGCAACCTGGGCTTCATCCTGGACTCCTCCCTCCCCATGACCAGACAAGTCCACGCCGTCTCCTCGTCGTGCTTCAATATCCTGCGCATGCTACGTAAGATCTTCCGGTGGATCCCCACCGAGACCAGGAAGACGGTCACCCAGGCCCTCGTCACCAGCCGTCTGGACTACGGCAACACCCTCTACGCCGGAACCACTGCCAAACTCCAGAAGAGACTCCAGCGAATCCAGAACGCCTCAGCACGACTCATCCTGGACATCCCCCGTCGCAGCCACATCTCCGGACACCTGAGAGATCTGCATTGGCTCACGGTCAACAAGAGAATCACCTTCCGTCTCCTCACCCACGCACACAAAGCCCTACACAGCCAAGGCCCAGGATACCTCAACAGCAGCCTCAACTTCTACGCTCCCAAACGCCAGCTCGGTTCGACCAGCCACGCCCTCGCCTCCGTCCCCTGCATCCGCAGAGCCACCACAGGGGGACGGTCCTTCTCCTACCTCGCCGCCAAGACCTGGAACTCCCTCCCCACCCACCTCCGCCTGACCCAGGACCACCTCGCCTTCAGGAAGCAACTCAAGACCTGGCTGTTCGAGCAGTAGCGGATTCCCCCCCCCCCCCCAGCGCCTTGAGACCCTCTGGGTAAGTAGTGCGCTATATAAATACGATGATTGATTGATTGATTGATTGAGGCACAGCTGGGAGTAGTAGAAAGATCGAGCATTTTCTTGTTTAAAAAATTGTAAATTTTCACTTTGTTTTTAAACCCACTTACCTTCCCTGTCACACGATTACTGTGTGCAGGCACCCTTTCTCGCTGAAAAACGAGCGCTGGTAAGGGCGAAATCGCCGGTTTCCTGCCAACTCTACTCCCCTCGCCCTGATTGGGACACGTCCACTCGAGGCCATGCCCTCTTTTTCAAAGGTATAAAAAAACGCGCCGAGCCACTAGCGCGCAGATAACTTTGAACCCTCCTGAGGCACAGCCAGGAGTAGTAGAAAGATCGAGCATTTTCTTGTTTAAAAAATTGTAAATTATCACTTTGTTTTTAAACCCACTCACCTTCCCTGTCACACGATTACTGTGTGCAGGCACCCTTTATCGCTGAAAAACGAGCGCTGGTAAGGGCGAAATCACCGTTTTCCCGCCAACTCTACTCCCCTCGCCCTGACTGGGACACGCCCACTCGAGGCCACGCCCCCTGCATTGTCCCCTCTCTACAAACATGTGCATGTTCCGGAAGTGCAGCGGACGCGACGATTGCGCGCCGAAGGTGCGCATAAGGCAAGCTTGTCTGCGCTCGTCCGCACCGAGTCCGGGCCCTGGGCCACCCCCCCTGCATCTCAGCCTCTACAGCACAGATGCTACAACATGGAAACCCTCTATGGACTAAGGCCTTCTGCCAGTGTCTGCACCCGGCATATTTATCTAGCCGAGGCCCTGCCGCAAACCTGCCCCACCTGTCTCCTCCCTCTCAAGCCCAAACCTAGCCCTGAGCCCACACACGACTTTCGCATGTTCCTACTAAACTGCCGCTCCCTGCCAAAGCACAGCGCTGAAATGGCACTTCTGTTAGAGGAATACACCCCTGATATACGTTTCCTGACGAAAACCTGGCTCACCTCAGAGTCCGATCCCGCGGTAGTAGATGCTCTCCCGTCTGGTTTCCAAATCACACGGCAAGACCGACCTAAAGGGAGAGGAGGAGGCCTGGCTATCATCTATACAGAACAATATCACTGCCGAGTCACCTCTGAAACCATCCCGGACTGCAAGAGTCTTGGCTTTAACATCGAACTCTCACCCAACAGTTGCTTCTCTGGTACTCAAGTTTCAAGTTTCAAAAGACCTTTATTCGAATTTGTTAAAATTCATAAAAGTACCGAACACATCAAAGAACATATACATTCACATAATACAAAACAGTTAAATAATTTACATTTCATAATAACAAAGCAAATCATACAGCGATTAGACAATACATTTCATTAAGTTAAAAGGTTTTAGCAGTAGTATCTTCGACTGAATCTGATTTCAAGGACTTTCCATAGTCTTGCGTGCACGTATGGCTAGTCTTAGAAAAGTGCTAGTGCGAAATGTCACTTCATCATTGTCCAGGGTGAGCAGCAGCAAATAGGAATCCTGAAGTGTAAGAGGTCTAAGTTTTCTAAAATATGGGGTTAAAAGCCATTTGGTATATCTCACATAAAATTTGCAGAAAAACAGAAAGTGCAAATCGTCTTGAGTGCTTGTACCGTCACAAGGGCAGGGGGTAAAGTCAGTATGGTGTTGATACCCCAGAGGAAAAGAGAGCAAAAATTTCACAGTTCCTGCCCTTAGACGAAATAGTAGAGATCGTTCCCAATTTGACATAGGCAGTGATAGATAGGGTGGCATGATTTGCATACAAAAACCATTACCGATGTATTTTTTAACCCCTGATTTCTGCAGTTCAATTCCAAGCCGTTCATTACGGTAAAGTGCATACAGTGCCTTTTGGACCTCATATTTGTCCTTTGATTCTATAGCCGTTGGCTCAGTAAACAAAATACCTCTACCAATTTCATTAAATATTTTAAAAACTTCTTTAAACCAGGGGATCTGCATGCCATTTTCACTATTAAGGCAGTCCCTGATGATGTTTTGCGTAAGGGCAGCAGCCTCATTCCTCCAGATTCTGATCCAGAAGAGTGCTGGTCTTGCTTTAATAAAGTCGTTTATAAAAGGGAGGTTAAGTTCATTATGACAGATGAAATTGGAAGAGGAAATTGGTGCTCCCAGCAATTTCCTGCAGAAACGGTTTTCCTCTCTTTGAATACCAATGCTGCTGGCCGGTCCCCACACTTCGGCTCCATACGTAGCAACAGGGGAACACTGTAGTTTAAAAATTTTAAGAATAGCTTTAGTGGCACCGATTTTCTTTGGGCGGGGGAGACTCAGGACAGAGTTGTTGGCTTTCGAGAACTTGCTCGTGGCGTGGGCCACATGCCCACTCCAAGAGCCGTTCGCAGCGAAAACCAACCCCAGATAAGGGAACTTATGGACAGATTCAAGTTTATCTGTTCCAATTTGGATAGTACCGAGTTTCCTTTTGCCCGGCCCACAGGACATGATAAAAGACTTTTTAAAATTAACTTTCAAATCCAGTCCCTCCATAAAATTTACAAAACTATGTACAAGCAGACGTAGAGCATTAGGTGTACGTGCCATAAGGACAGCGTCGTCTGCATATAAAAGTACGGGCAAGGGATTTCCTAAAATAGTTGGGACATCAGGGGTAGCTTTCTTTAAACAGTTGGACAAGCCATTAATATAGATAATAAACAGCAGGGGTGCTAAAACGCACCCCTGTCTCACCCCCCTCCCTATCTTGATGGCTCCCGACACCTCTCCGCCCATCCCAACACGTACCCGAGCTTTCAAGTCAGTGTGGAGATAGGCTAAGAAGTTAACAAGAGCGGCATCGAGACCGTTTGACAGGAGGGTTAACCATAGCTTGGATCTATTCACAAGATCGAATGCGGATGAAAGATCCATAAAAGCTAGGTAAACGGGGGATGAGCGAGCAATGCAGTATTTATCTATTATCAATTTTAAGTTTAGGCATTGCTCGACGGTTCCTACCCCACTCCTAAACCCCATCTGGCAGGGGTCTAGAAAGTCAGAATCAGACGCCCATTCCAGTACCCTGTTATAGATTATTCGTCCTAGTATTTTTAGAGTATTATCCAGGAGGGAGATGGGACGATAGTTTACTGGGTCAGATCTGTCTCCCTTTTTGTAGATGGGGACAATAATACTTGTAGCCCAGGTGGCGGGCATGGCTACATGTGGGAGACTGTTAAAAATGTTTAAAAGTATTGGTGTCCAAAGATCAACATTAAATTTGATAATATCAATAGGGAGGCCGTCCGGCCCGGGCGCCTTATTACCTAGGCTTTCTTTGATAGCTTTCCTGACTTCTAAGTCCGAGATCTCTAAGCCTTCTGTTTGGTTCAGATTAGGGAGAGGTTGCTCATCAAAGGGGGCGGCATAAATATTAGAAAAATGGGTCTCCCAGGCTGAGCTGGTTATATTGCAGCTAATTTTTGTAAGCTCTTTGCCCATTTCCCTCGTTCTCCTAACTGCCGTCCAAAAAGGGCCACTGCCACCCAGATTGGCGCTGATAACCAGCTTATCCCAGTGATCACAGAGCAAATCTGCCTTCCTTTTCGATGTTTTGTCTTTATAGTTTTTCCTGGCAGCTCGAACAACGTCCTTACACCTGGGATTGGCAGAGAGAGCCTTTCTTAGCTCTCTGTTGGCCACGGAGCAAGATGTATCGAACCACCGTGGCTCTTTGTGGACAGCAGAGTGTGGGGCTGACAAGAGATTTTTTATATTGGTGCATAAAGCTTCAAAATCAGTAATCAGTTCTTCATTATTTGTACTTGGGGAGGAGAGGCATTTCAATAAATCCGGATGTGCCTCCCGAATCGTATCTATAATGGCCCCACAATCAATTCCTCTCCATTTAAGGCGAAGGCCGTCAATTGAGGGTGTGATATCCCTTGCTCCATTTAAATTCATAAAAATCGGACTGGGTGCAAGGTTAAAAATAGCAAACAGAGGATTATGATCGCTGAAAGACGTTTGCACCACAGTGGATTTGATTAAACAGTCCGTTAGCACAGGCGATGTAAAAATGTAGTCGATAATTGAACCGTTATCCCTGTCCTTAAACGTAGGGGCATAGGGAAAATTCATATCATACCCTACACTCATTACATCAGCAAGATTAAAATCAGAGAGTATGCTAATCAGTTCCAAACCCCTGCGGTCATTACAGTGATCAAAATTAGTGGATCCATAGTTATCTATAAGTTTCACATTAAAATCTCCCCCGATCAGAATACTAGTCTTAGTGTCTACTGACAGAGAGCAATCAATCATGTTTAAAACCTTAGATAAAGCAACAAAATTTTTGTTCGGTACACCATTAAAATCATTATTGTAAAAGTTAATTAAATAAATTGTGGTCTTTGATTTCAATTTATATTCCAGAATTTGAATGTTGGAATTAGCAAGGTTATCCGACTTCAAAACATTAATTATACCGCCTGCCAAAATTCTAATCCCCGTGAAGAGTCCACCCACCGCTCGGCCAAAACTAGGTTTTGGAGATGTCAGGCTGAAGCAGTGGTAGCCTTCAATATGCAGGTTATCAACAGCCCAAGTCTCTTGGAACATAAGTATGTCTATGTCATTAATTAGTTCGGTCCATGCAGGGTCAGAGAGCTTAGATTCTAAACCTGCGACATTCCAGCTTAGTATTGATAGGCCGTGTTTGAACCCCTGGTTAATAATTGTGTGCCTAGTATTGCCATTATCATGAATAGTTGGTTCGTTTGAAATGGCCGGAATGCTATCCGACAATATAGTTTCTGGAACTGCCGTTTTAACATGGAGCGATGCAGGTGAAATTATAATTGTGGCATCCTCTTGGTTACAGGTTTTTACATTGTTGCTTAATTCTTTATTTAGGGGTGTAGTCAGTCAATCCTGTTCGTCTAATGATGATAGATAGTCGAACCGATTGAAAGTTGGGATATTGTACATTGGCCTAGCTTGTGTCATCTGTGCAAACTGGAATGGGTTGGGGATTGAGTAGGACCTATCCCTATGATTGCTCAGGTGCATAGTTGGGGCTTGAAAGTACTGCGAATGGTTGGGGGTAAAAATTGGCATTGGAGGTTGTGGGTGCCAATTGAGGTTGTTGGAAAAGGCGGCATTTAAGTTCTGGTTTTGGGCAAAAAGGGGTGATTTGACCCTTGCACCAAAATTCATCTCTGGGTGTGAATTAGTGGGGAAATTGTTGGGAAAGTTAACCGTAGCTTGTTCTGGGGGTATCAGGTGTCGGTAAAAATATCCCAAGGGAAGGAGCGTGGTGTTAAATTCCAATGGCGATGGTAGAGGGGCGTTAGCTAATGTCTTCTCTGCCCAGTGTGGTTTTCTAAAACTAATAGTGACACAGTCACCCTCAAATTTTTTCCTAAGTGGTCCAATCCAACCCACCCTCTGTGTGTTAATAATCTCCCTTGCACCATCAATCGGGTAATTGCAGTTGGTAATTAGCCAGTGCAGGGTTTTATTTTTGAGTGATGTGGGATTTTCATCCTGATCCTCTCTTAGTTTGGTAACGTTTACTAACACTAGTACATATGCACCGCATTCCGGGGGAAGATTAATGCGGGCAGGAACTTGTCTGGATGTTTTTGGGGTGGGTTGGGTCAAGATAGGATTGCTTGTTGAAACTGAGGGGTGACCTGTGGTGCTCGCAATTGGGAGTGTAGTATTCGTGGTGGTATTGGTGCCAGGATCCTTCCTTTTGTCTGTAGATTTACTATTAGTATGGGGTGTTGCTGTTTTTTGTTTAGTAATTGGGCCATTGGCCGGCGCAACAGGTGCGACTTTATCTACGTTATTTGGGACGGCTGGGGGTACTTGTAATATAGTTGTTTTGGGACCTGCTATATTGGTAGGGTTACTATTTTTTGTGCTAGCTGCAGGACCTCCCTTTAGGAAAGTCTTAAGAGGGTTGCTCAATTCGTCTAGCTGTTTTTCTAATCGAGCAAGCCTATTTTCGATTGGGGATAGGTAAACACTTAATAAATCCCCCAGTCTTTCCAACAGGGGGTCATATGATTTGTCTATGTTTCCATTAGTGTTTGTTGTTCTACCCTGCTGTACAGTTTCGCTATCATCCCTCTGGGGAATTACCATAACCTTAGTCGCGTTATGATTATTGTCAGGGACGAAGTTGGTATTTTTCCCAGGTTTCCTTTGTGCCCGGCCATATTTCCTGATCGTAGTGACCCGGGGCTTGGGTGCGTGTGACTTCAGTTTTTGAACTGCCCCCTCTCGCCTACCTCTAGCATGCCTGGTGTTATCAGCAGATTTTGCTTTGGGAGAGGGGTTAATTAGTAAGTCAGGCGTTTTTTCCAGGTCTGTGCTGGTGTCGGTGTCTGTGTCTAACAGGGGAATGGAGGCTGAGAGGTTAACCTCGCGGGAATTGTGTGTATGTCAGCACAAACATCAAGTAGGGGTCTGATGTTGTTAGGCATAGTTTGTGCAGGTGTAGTGGCGGTGGCAATAAGGCCAAGCGAGGAACGTTTGGCATGCGCCAGGTCTTGTGATACCCTGCGTTCTAATAGGTTAATGCCCTGATTGATGGCATCATTGGCCTTAGAAATAAAAAGGTCAATGGGGCCAGTCACAGCGGCAGCAGTTTTGCTGCGGGTGCCTCTTGGGGACATGCTGGCAAATACTAACCCCTGTTCTGCGGTTTGGGTGGTTGCGCAGGGCTACAGATGCAGGTGTCAATGACACATAGCAAACACAATATTTAAACAAATAATAATAGCAGATAGTCCCGGAAAAGATAGCAGTACCCACAGTTCCCAAATGAGAAATGGCCAGTGGACCAAAGAACAGAGAACAGTACCTTCAAATCGTAACGAACGGGTAAATATAAAGGGAGTGGCCCCGTCCCGACCTCCTCGTGCCTCTGAGGGCCACAGAGGGCCCGCCCTTTGCCCGGGCTTAGCCCGGCGCGGCCCCGCGCGCTCCCGCGACGCGGGAGGGACAGCTGGAATTTAAGCGCCTCCAGGCGCGGAAGTCCGGGGACCACGGAGGTCGGCGTCCCAGGGGATCCTGGGTAGTGTAGTTCAACCCGGCGGACGCGTTTTGCCTGCGGCGGCGGGGAACCAGACACACTACCAGTTTGCTCCAAAGTGCCCCCGAAGGTCAGTAGAATACCCCGCTCCACCGGAGGGACAGCTGGAATTTAAGCGCCTCCAGGCGCGGAAGTCCGGGGACCACGGAGGTCGGCGTCCCAGGGGATCCTGGGTAGTGTAGTTCAACCCGGCGGCCGCGTTTTGCCTGCGGCGGCGGGGAACCAGACACACTACCAGTTTGCTCCAAAGTGCCCCCGAAGGTCAGTAGAATACCCCGCTCCACCGGAGGGACAGCTGGAATTTAAGCGCCTCCAGGCGCGGAAGTCCGGGGACCACGGAGGTCGGCGTCCCAGGGGATCCTGGGTAGTGTAGTTCAACCCGGCGGCCGCGTTTTGCCTGCGGCGGCGGGGAACCAGACACACTACCAGTTTGCTCCAAAGTGCCCCCGAAGGTCAGTAGAATACCCCTCTCACCCAACAGTTGCTTCTCTGGTACTCTTATTTACCACCCTCCCGGCCCTTCCAAGCAGTTCCATGAAAAACTACCATCCAGTGTGGCCGATAGTCAGCACCACCTCTAATTTTACCTTGCTAGGCGATCTTAATTTTCATTTCGACTCCCTTTCTGACCACACAGCCGCCACCTTGACAGACGATCTAGCGGCCCTGCAACTCACCCAACGTGTCACTACCCCTACTCACGCCAAAGGCCACTTACTGGACCCTGTCTTCAGTAACTGCCCCGACCTCTTAGTTGGCCCATCAATCCCCCTGCCCTGGACAGACCACCTTCTGGTCCCCTTCAGCTGGACATCGCTCAAACCACCGTCACCCGCCCCTACTTCAAGGCTCAGGCGAGCCTGGTCGCGCCTCGAGGTTGACAACTGGTCTATCAAACTTGCCAGCTCTCAACCCAGTGATCAGGAGGATCCTGTCCTAGCAAATCAGGCCTATGTCAACTGGATCACTCAAACCCTTGACGCTACTCTCCCTATGAGCAAGACTATGCTTAAGCGCTCTCACAAAACTGCCCCTTGGTACACGCAGGCTCTCAGGGACGAGAAACGTCTATGTAGAAGGTCTGAAAGACGCTGGCGTTTAGATGACTCGGCAGACAACAAAACTCGCTACCGAGAATCTATCGGCGAGTATAAAGCTCAAATCAAAGCAGCCCAGGCCACCTATTTCGCCAATAAAATTCTGCAGGCCAAGCCTAAACCTAAGGAGATTTTCCAGATCGTTAAAAAGTTAACGAACCCCCCCCCCCCACCCCCCCCCCCCCTGCGTTGCATGTCGAGAAATCCGTCACTCATTGCAATAATGAGTTCTTTTCTCAGAAAGTAAACACTATTTATTCAGCCTCCCCCCCAAATCAATTCATCAATCCAACAACCCCCGCCCCCCCCCCCTCTCTATCTCAACATACCCTGACCCATTTTCCCCCACTAGACCTCACCACCCTTGAATCACTAGCTCACAGTGTCAAATCCGGATTGCCGGACGATCCTGCTCCACCTGACATATTAATGGCTGCCTCCCAGATCACCCTGCCTATTATTAGGGAGGTACTAAAAACATCCGTCACCTCCAGCACTGTACCAACCGTCTGGAAACAGGCCATGGTCAGGTCGCTACTCAAGAAACCCAATTTAGACCGGTCTGACTTGGCCAACTATCGTCCCATCTCCCTGCTCCCATGGGTGAGCAAGGTCTTAGAAAAATATATTAATCAACAGCTAGTGAACTTCCTGGAAAATCATCACGTACTAGATCCCACCCAGACGGGCTTCAGACCGAAACACGGGACTGAGACCGCTCTCCTCATGGTCACCGAGGAAGCTAGAAAAATCCTGGATCAAGGAGGATCAGTGGCAGTGATCCTCCTTGATCTAAGCGCGGCATTTGACACGGTCAGTCATGACACCCTACTGGATCGTCTGTCCTGCGCCAGGATTAAAGACCAAGCCTGGGCATGGTTTAAATCCTTTCTGGAGAACAGATCCTTTTGAGTCTTTGAAGGTGAGTCGGTGTACTCTAGTAGACCTCTAAAGTGCGGAGTTCCTCAGGGCTCCTCTCTGAGCCCCGCACTCTTCAACCTGTGTAGGAGGCCACTGGCTGATGTCGTCCGCCCATTCGGGGTTAAGATCATCTCTTATGCGGACGACACGCAGTTGGTGGTCTCACTGGCGCAAACCGGCCTCGGCCAGGTGGGCTTAGAGAATGCCTAGAGGAGGTGAAGACCTGGATGTCTTCATCATCCCTCAAGTTGAATGGGGACTAAACAGCTGATGCTCCTAGGCCCCTCAGATTTTGGCCTCCCCCCCCCCCCCCCCTCCTTGTGGCCTCCTTGTCTGGGATCCCCCCACCCCCCCTCCCCAGCCCCCAAAAACAATATTAAGAGCCTTGGAGTGTGGCTGGACAGATCTCTGTCCTTCAATGTTCAAGCCACAAAACTATCAGCTACCTGTTTTGGCATCATGAGGATGTTAAATAAAATCTTCCCCCTCCTTCCCATGGAAGCCAAACAGGTGGCCATACAAGGGCTCATACACTCACGCCTTGATTTCAACAATGTGCTCTATCTCGGCGCCCCAGAGTACACTCTGCGCAGACTGCAGATAGTGAGATAGTGCAGAACTGCGCAGCGTGCTTACTGCTCAAGATCCCTCGTAGACAATCAGTGAGGGCCGGACTGGCTAGCCTTCACTGGCTACCGGTTCGGCAGAGAGTTCTTTTTAAAGCAATGTGCATAGCCCACCAAGCATTCTGGGACACAGGCCCCAGCATCGCCCGTGACTTAGTTACCTACTACATTCCCAACCGAAGCCTTCGCTCCAGCCATACCTTTTTAGCAGTGGCGCCAAGAATAAAAAGATCCAGATCAGGCGGAAGGACGTTCGCCTACAATGCGTCCAGAACCTGGAACACTCTGCCACTACATCTCAGAGTCAATCCCAACCTCACTGTGTTTCGTAAACAATTAAAGACTTTCCTGTTCAATTCCCCCCCCACTAACGCCTAGCTTCCTCCTCCTCTACTCATCGGTAGGTTCTGGTTACCCTAGCGCTTGAACGCCTCTGGGCAGCAAATCGCGCTCTACAAGTTTACAAGTCTTGGGTAAAAGCACCCCACTCCGGGTTGTCTACTTTGGATCAGAGTCCTGCAATGTTCCAGGTTAGTATTTATAGCTTCGGTGAGTCATTTGACGGCTTGCTAAGGTCTCCGGGGTCCTTATCTAAAGGCCAATGGCCGTTCCTAGCTGAGGGCTGGTTGACTTCTATGGTTGTCAGTGATACATTCACTGACTGATGGACAATTATAAGTCTGCAGCTATGGCTCTACATTATTGTAGAGGAAAGGTACTCCCAGTATCTCATCTCTTTCAACTCTTCTAACTTCCCCGGCCTCTACTTGTCCTTGCATTTGAGGCATGGGGTTACCAGCGGGGGGGGTGGGGGTGGGGGGGGGTGAGGGGGGTACCTGGTCTATTGTCAACGGCTTAGTTGTACCTCATCGATTGGCCATGTGGTTAGACTCCGTAAAATTTACAGGTGACACCCTCGGATTTGGCAAAAGCAGGGGCTTTGGAACTCCAGACTCGTGTTCAGCCATACGAGGACTAGTTCATTTGAGTTGTCGCAAGCCTCTTGTAGCGACCCTCCTATCAATTAACTCAACAGTCGGTGTCTAGTCAGTCATTGTCCTCCTAGGACTGCATAGTAATTATGTCATTATTCACTGGTATATTATATCTGGGTTGATTCCACCCCCAACGTCTGTCCAACCCTTGTAAAGGCTGCATATAGCCAGATGGCTTATAAAAGTACCCAAATGGCAATATATGTATCCCTGTTTGCTCTACAGTCCAGTTTCCCGCACTGTCAAATAATGTTTGGACGAGATTAGGTGACCCAAAAGATAGCACCACGCAATCACCCCCTAGGAACTTTTCGGATCTACCTATCCAACCAACCATTTTGAATTCTGTAAAAAGTGGGGATTTTAAGGGATGTCAAATGTTCCCTGGTTCCGTCGGGCAGCATGGGGACACTGGCCAACACAATTGTGTGGGGGGTTGCTTCAGGTGGAAGCTGCCGGATGTTTATATCCGATAGGCCTCTTGCTGACTGTGGTACTTTATGTTGGGCATTTTTTAATGGGGCTTCCCTTCTACTTTCACATCCTAGGTGTAGGAAGGTGGATATCTGACTATATGGTTACCCCAACTTTTTGCCTAGTGTTCAGCTGGTTTTCCACTTAGCCTGGGGCCCTGATTAGCAGGATCCCAGGCCAACTATCTGCTCTCACTGTAAAATGGACTCCATGTACTTTAGGTACATCTCCAATTGGATATTGGGTCACCTTATGAGCCCCTGTATAGTGTACCGTAGGTACCCAGGGCATAGGTGCATCCAAGGCCTACCAGGGGCTGCAGCATGTATTATGCCACCCCTGGCTGGCCATCCACATTGACACAACTGGCTGATCACTCAGCTGGGGCATGGTCGTGTAATCACCCCTTGCTTAGGTATGGTATCCCTATACCTACCATTACATATAGACACATATATACCTATAAGGCACTCCTATGGCAGGCCTTGACAATCCTGAAGGCAGAGTGCTTGGTTTTATGTGAGATGGTGCTCGAGCTGAGCCTGTATGCAGCTTTTGGAACCATGTCCTTATAGCTGTTCTATGATATAGCCATACCATATACTCTCAAGTGCATTATAATCCTCGCGGTTAATGCTAACTTTGGTTTGGCTTTATCGAAACATGTTGTGTAAGGTGTCATACGCTTTGGAATACTACCGCACACCCCCCCCCCCCCTTTGCCAGTCCTGGTGGCGGGGGTAGCATTCTACCCTTCTAGAGGGAGAAGACATGTAGTTGTAGCTTTACCCGATTAAAGTAAAACAGAGCCTCAGCATCACAAAATGGATGCTGCTGCCACAGACACAAGTCTGACCTCCTGCAGCTGGGAGCCCTTCCAACAAGGGAGGCCTGGACAATAGGTTTCCTGCCTAGGGAGGTGCTAGCACCTCCCCAGACAGGCTATAGTGTATTGTGGCAGGGTGGGTTGAATGAAATGAGACCCTGCCTGGGGCACACAAGGTGCTCCATGCATAGCCCGGTTCAAACCAGTTGCTGGGGCACTTCAGCCCCAGCTCTGGCGCAAAACTGGACAATGGGAAAGGGGTGTAACCACCCCCTTCCCTGGTCGCACCCATAGGAGGGACCTAGCAGGTAATCCAGCCCCTTTAATCAGTATAAAGCTAGGAACTGAGTCTAGAGATTTTAGGTTATCCTGAACTGAAACAAAACTCTGGACATCCGACATTCTACTGCAACTAGAAGACTGAAGAATCTCCCTTGTGGTCAAGGAGTGACCACCCTGTGCAAACAGGTACCACCTAGCGAATTGCCAGTTTGCTTTGTCGACGCTCCAGAAGGATCCTGATGACTCTGCTTCACAGGACTGGACTTCCAGACTTCTCCGACCTACACCTCCAGCAAAGCTGAGACCCGTGGCAGACACGAGAGACGTGGGACCGGACATTTGGTCATTTTGCTCTTTGCTAAACTGTGCAGCTTCTGAGGCGTCCTCTAAGTTGTGCATTGGGACTTGAGAAGCCCCAACCCCGAGTCGTAAGTGCACCGAAGCTCAGCCCTCCACACTCCACGCGTGCCCCGTGGGGCCTGCTCTTGCATTTCCTCTAGACGCGTCTTCGCGGTTGCTAGCCTGCTGGCTAGTGGCCATCTTGAAGACTCCATTTTGAAACAACGCTGGTTGCTCTCTGCTTGCTCTTGCTTTCCTGTAAAGGGGAAGCTCCACAGACCTTGCTGGTCTGTACAAGAAGCCGATCTTCACTTCCTGCGGGAGTTGCCTTTGCCAAGGCTGGTTGACTCCAATCCGGAAGCCGACACCGCCAACAGCGAGAGCCTTTGTGGGACATTCCGTATCCAGCTCCTGGTCCTCGTCGACGCCTCCTGGTCCACGTGGCTGCAGAGACCAGCTTCACTTCTTCACCTGTATGCAGCTCGACATCTCCTAGTTCCTTCCTGGTCACTGGCTAGTGACCCAGACTCTGTCCCCTCTGCTTTCAGGTTCTTCACTTCTCCGATCCACCCTTGGATCCATCCGGACATCTTCCTCCTGGTCGCCTGCAGCATCTTCTTGCAGCTCTCCATAGGAATAGACGACGAAACCAGACACGACTTCACACCAATGCACCCGACTTCCCTGGGTGAGGTAACTCGAGTACTCCGGTTCTCCCGTGGGTAATACCTATCCACGTGTCCTGTTTTAACTGGGTTTCCCCGTAAGTCCACCCGGACTGTCCGAAATCAACTAGTTTCTAACTTTTATCTTCCCATTGAAAGTCTGAGAACTTGCATGTGGTTCTTATACCAGTTATTTAGTATATGGTTTGTGAGGCCCCTAGGGCAGAATTGTATTTGTGCAACTTATAGTATGCCTATTGAGTCACTTGTGCTGTATCTCGAACGCTGACCTCATAAAGAGTGCAGAGGGGTTGTGTTAGGAATAAATACATATATATTTTATATATACCTTGTGTGGTGTCCTTTCATTTGGTATTCAAGGGGTTATTATTGGTAAAACAATTGGCTTCACATGCTCTCTGAAGTATTAGCCTAAGACTGCTTTGTCCATGCTACCACTAGGATAGCTGGTCTATAAGGTTGACTTTACAACCATCACCATAAGGGTTGTTTGGACTAATACAGGGTGCCCACTACAATAGTGGACATCACATATCAGGCCAACTTCTCACACTAGGTCTGCTAGGAGAGAGGGATCGTTTTGGATATTTATTAATTGTTTTTGAATGGTACTTGGGACCTGTGACTTGTGGTGAATATTGGGCATACCTGCCGTGTTCTGGGACATAGACTGCATATCAAATTGTGCTATTTAAGGAGCTATCGCTGGACCAAGTCCAGAGGATCCTGATTGTGCAGGCAAAAGCCTGTCGCCCCTATTGATTTGGGTGTTCTTTGTGTTACAATGGCAAGGATTGATCGATTGGGGCTGGCTAATCTGAGTACCTGACAGGCTCGACAGGGGCCGCTGCATCGTATGTGCATTACTGGTCATTGATTCAAGTTCATCAATACTAGTTTCTATTTGAACTAATTTTTGCAATATAGGTTCTAATAGTTGTTACCAACCCACCAATTTTTGCCCATAACTGCATGCTTTTAATGCCCTTTATGGAAGTTGGGGAACTTCTAGGGGGCACTTTATTAACAGGACTAGTTGCGGGCGAATGTCCTTGAACCTCCTCCTCCACCATCTCCACTATATTTTTACTTTTGCGTCCTCTTTGATGCAGGGTGTGTTGGCTTGTTGGGGCCCTCACCCTTTCTTTTTCTGGATAGGGTTGGAGAACTACTCCCCAGATTGGTTTTCCTTTTCTGACCCCTAGGTTTTACAATAGCGGCCCTTGACTTAGTACTGTTGTTCACTTCAGTGGTATAACTAATCGGTGTCCTGGAGAAATACTCTGAAAATCTGTGTTATTTGGGGGCTCTAGCAAGTCAAGCTCTGCTAAAGCAATTTTCATGGATGAGAGCTGACTCAGTGCGTAACAAAAAAGCATCCAAGGTCCCCATCGCTCCCTGTGCTGTAACTGATTTTCTTTTGTTCATTTTGTCGATACTCGGGGGCAGCAATCTATTGCAGATGCTAAACGCAAATTATCAACTGATAACGATAAAAACCCCATAGTCCGCATACAATGACCCCCCTCCCCCTTGCAAAGTCAATAGTCCATATAAATGTAAGGCACAGAATATTAATAAGATGGCCCTGGCTGGCCTCTTGCTGTCTCTGACTGACACAGACTCGACTGCCCTTGGCCCGGGTTTTGCCCGGGAGCGGCCCTCGTGCATCCAGCGCTATGGGAGGACTGGCGTGGTTTTATGCGCCTCATAGCGCTTTTGGCGTTGTGTCCGGTACGTGTGCCCCAGTGAGTGCTGGGAAGTGTAGACGTGCTACACGCGGCGCCCGCCCCCCCCCCCTCTCCAAGCAGGAGCCAAAGCCTAGTGGCGGTGGCATGTCGGGCAGCCCAACAGTGAATAATCACTCCCTTCAAAGGCACTTCAATTGTCCCCTCCAAAGCCCTCTATCCTAAAACAATACTTGCCAAAGCAACTGATGACATCATGTTCATACTGAATGAAGGGAGAGGGGCAGCCCTGATTTTAGTAGTTCAGCAGTTATCAATACAATCTCCAACTGCGGCTAGCCCTTGGTGGCATATCAGGCACAGTACTTGAATAGTCTGTTTCTTTTCTCCAAGATCAGGCTGAGACGGTTGTTATGCTTAACTTTAAATCCATTGCCAGTACAACCTCCACCAGTGTTCCCCCAGGGATCCGTTTTGATTCTTACCCCGGTTTAATCTTTACCTGGCCCTCCTGGTCAACCTCATCGACACACAATAGTTAATCTAGATAGTAACTTGGAGGAAATAGCGCTGAGACTCAGACAGTGCCTTAATGATGTATCCAACTGGATGAGTGTGAACTCCTTGTTTCTCAACAGCAGCAAAACGGAAACCATTATGTTCGGACTATCAAACGAACAACTGGCGGCTGGACACTCTGGGTAGTCTTCCCCAAACACCTCCTCCAAGGCCCCCCTACCCCCCTTTTAGACGAGAAATTTTGTAGTCCTCTTTGCTGATGACCTATCACTAACATTTGCAAAATGCATTTGTTCTGCTTATTTCCGCCTTGTTAAGGATTATCAGAAAAAATTCTCCTTTTTGCCAAGTCTTTCTTGAGGTAAGACTTGATGCAATCGCTCATCCTGGCTAGAATTGATTATTTTAACTCCTTGCTGGTAGACTCGCCAAACCCCTCCGCCAGAAATGGCAAATACTCAAGAACACAGTAACACACATACTTTTAGGACTGTAGAGATGTTCTGCTACCTCTAATCAGCTCCACAAACATCACTGGTTCTGTGACATAAGGTCGTATGAAACCATGGTCATGTCCTTTAAATTTCATCTCTGTATTCCTGGTATCAACCATCTCAGGCCCTAAGATTGAAACTTTCTTTCCTTGTAAAAATGCCAAAGTTCAAAAAGGTTTCAATGGGAGGCCGCTCAACATCTGTGGTAATCATGAAAGCATGGCTTTTCTTGCCTCTTACCTTTCGTGGTAAATCCAGTTTAAAAATATTCAGGAAAATTCTAAAAATCTACCTATTTACTAACCTTATATGAATACTTCTGTGTTGGCTGTTCTCTCTCTTTTTCTTTTTTTTCTTTTTCACCTCATGATGTTTCTCTCACCCGCTTCCCTCGCCTCCAGGGTATCAAAACCTTCACCTCCCTTTTAGTGGGTGGACACTTCTTCCCAAAGTAGTTGCAGAGCTCTACAAATAGTTTAATTCATTTTACATAATCACATTGTCGTCCTGTCAGAGCACTTAGGTTAACATGGTCCATTTGACAACTTACCATGCCCTAAACCCAACATAAAAATAAAAATGTGCAACTAAAAGTTGATCACATAATATCAATTTAATAAGAGCAATACTAAATGATTTCTTAATTTTACAGATACCTTTAGAAACTTCCCCACCATAAGCCAAACCAAAGGAGTCGAGTATGAGGGATAAAATAAGGCGGACTGGGAGGTTCTAAACTTAGTTTACCTTATGAATGGGACAGGATACTGTTTAAATTCTTTATCTTAAAATGTAAAAAAAAAACATGGAAAACACATTGAGGTTTACAGAGACACATTGTCACAACAGAAAGGATTCAACACTGAAGGGAAACTATGCCCATCAGTAACTGTTCGAGAGGAATGTGCTCAAATATAAATTTAGTCAGTAAGGTTCTTTCATAATCGTGTTCAACTCATGATAGATAGGGATCCATATACATTGTGATTTTCAAAAGAAAGTGACACTTCCCTATCTGTTTAGTCAATAGGAATTGATCCCTTTTCATGTCTTTCTCATCATAAGTATAATAGTGAAGGTATCCTGGCTCAATTGTCTAAATCCCAACAGTCTGACAACATATACCTATTACAATATAGTGCTGGGTTTCCCCCAAACTGAAAACCACAGTAACAAGCATTTTTCAGTGCAATCTATCTCGCATTTTCTAGAGTTTGAGCTATTGGCCTTGTAAATGAGACTGCCTTTTATTTGTGTTTTGAAAATCTGCAAGCATTGCACAAGCACGCACTTTGTACTTATAGTTGTTACTTACGAGAAGCAAGGCTGACAGTAACTGCTCATCTTTTTCTGCCAGCCTTGCTTCTGTAAGCAAGGACTTTAAGTACAAAGTTCTTGTTTACACACCGCTTGCAGGTTTTCAAAATCCATAAATAAAAAGCATTGTCATTTACAATGCCAATAGCTTAAACTCTTGCAAATGCAAGACATATTCTATTGCAAATACTTGTTACTATATTGTCTTTTACAACTAGAACAAATCTTTTGGTGTGAAATACTCGGTCTATTGGGTCTTGTCTGTGTTATATAAGCCTGTTAAAGACATAAATAATATGCACCCACTTTTCACTACATTAAGGCCACTGCAGTAGCTGCCTCGTGGCTTTCATACAAGAGGGTGCCAGATCGCATCAATGGCCACAGACAAGGCATTGTCGCTAGGTCAAAGGGCGCTCCAAAAATAAAAATCCATTCTATGAATATCAGTAAATATTATTCATGAATATCATTAATTTGTGATTTCGAAAACCCTTGGACTGGCCCTGCGGATATCTATTCCTGAAATCTGACAGAGCATCTAAACGTTATTTAACTGGAAACTAAGACAGGTGGTCACACGGCTCGAGATGACTTAGATAAACACAAGTCACATTCTAGGAAGCCGTTGACACACTTCATCCCAGACGCGACCGCCTACTATGCAATTACTGACAAGGCAGACAACAGAACTCTGACTGTGAACAACTCAGCAGTCTTAACCTATTCAGTTATTTCGATCCAGCCTTGTCTCCACCAAGCGCCCCCTCCCCCTACTGGTTATGCAGCAGCCATGTGAAAATGGGCCCAGATGCTGGAACATGATTCTTATTAAAGCATGAGCTTAAATTAACACATAAAGGAGGAGGTGATTTCAGACATTTTTTTCCCTGTAATTATGATAGTTACAACGGCCATAATAACTACCTGATTTGCTCCACTGTTTACTCACGTGGAAGGTTGAGGGTTGGTGTGGCGATCTATTTGAAAGCTGGTCTACTAAGCGATTCCACCTTTGATGTGCTTCTAATGCTCTTTGCTTTTACCAACGCCTAATAGAGTAATCCCTTGTGAGTTTTCAAAATTTCTCAACACCAAAATAAACAGACTACCAAAATAAACCCGGTAATGAATTCCAAGACAAGGCAGGAAGTGTACCATAAATGTCGACCCTTTGTTACCACTCACACAGAACCACGATACTTAATGTTTGGGAAGTATTGCATCAGAGTGAAAAGTTCAAAGAAAACAAGCCCGGTGAGTGATTGCAAGATAGGGCAGAGAGAGCAGGAAAAAGACAATGACAGCAAAATCAGGTCAGCGCTCGTGAAACTGGAGCTGCGCTGATAAAGTATGTTCAGTTATTAAACAAGCGGGGTGAGGGCGCGAGGAAAGTGCATGGAATAAACCAGGCGCACAGCAGATAAGAGAAAGTCCTTTCAGAAAATAGTGCAACAGGCTGTTAATAAAACCTACAGAGTAACAACACCAGTAAATAAGCGAGTAACTAATGTAGACAAGGCGATACTAAAGAGGGACTACTAAGCCTATTATTGAACCAAAGCAACTATTTAGAAAGGACACTAACTGGATCCAATTGAAGAAGATGGGCGGAGCGTCAAGTCCCTACTTGTATACAGCATGTTACGCAGAGCAGGGCATGCACTGCCCAGGCTTGACCTAAAAAGGGCGTCGTTTTTCATTATAGAAAACACGAAGGTCTGTACACTATTATTATAACTAACCAAACAAGCAGAATAGATTATATTTTGTTAGATGTACAGCTGTGGAAAGATATGATAGATATGGCAATTCAATTCAACAAAGTCTTTATTGCGATTATTCATCTTAAAAGACTAGGAATAAATATAAAATACACATTTCATCTATTACACCATAAAACATTGATATAAGATGAAATTTTCAAGGTAAAAATATAAATACCAATATTTACATTATAAAACGCTTCATAAGACCGGATTAAATATATCGCCTACTAAGACTTTTCAATATAATAAACATAACTTAAAAGACAATAACTGTCCATTCATACCATGCCAATATCAGGCGTAATTATCACCATCTATAAAGACAACCTATTTTTCTCGCGTATGGCCCAAGACCAACTCAAAAATGTAGCGACCCCAATCACTGCGATATCATTGCAGCCAATTTTCAATAGCCTCTTGGCGCACAGCAGAGCTGGTTCCTAGGGATCGGCATAGGGGTTTAAGCCGCACGCTGTGTGGTTGCTGGTAGGCAGGGCAGACATAAAGGAGATGTTCGATATTTTCAATGAGCTCAGGACAAAACGGACATTTATCTCCTGTACCAGTTGCCCACTTGCATGTGAATTTCCTTAGGGGAAGGGTCTCGACTTGGAACTGATGGTAAAGCTTGCGATCTCTAGGTTTCGTTATTAGATACCAGTAGCTTTCCATACAGGGTTCATCTTTAAACTCACAAAAATCACTAGTCAGGGAAGAGCTGGACAAGGCGGAATACCTCCTGATTTTAATGAGGTTCCAGTATGCTGCTCTAAGGGTTGGTTTGGATGGAAATTCGGCAGTCACTGGACTATCCCACAAATCCCTCCTCCCCATATCAATGAGCAAAGTTTTAATACTAGTGAGCCATGTAATTTTGTTAGAGCCGTCCAACCCCTAACTTCTGTCAATCCCCTTGCAAATAAGTGTAATTCAGGAGTAATCCAAAGCCTTCTCCAGAAGGCCAACATTCAATACCGTGCAACATCCTCTATAGCATAACAACCAAGATTTAACAAAAAGGGGGTACGTGGGGTGGATTTGGGGAGGCCCATGATTGATCTTAGGAATTTACTTGGGGCTAGTGCTAGTTGGAACAAATTTCTAGCTCCCCTTATCTCAGCCCCATAAAGGATTGCGGGGATTATTTTAGTGGAGTACACTTAAACAGCAGGGGCTATGGGCTTAGTGAGTGACTGCCTATGTTCCTTGATCAGTGCGCCTGCTAGTTGCGAGTGTTTAAGCGCCAATAGCTTCTGTGGCGACCAACTCAATTTATCGCCGAACGTGACCCCCAGGTAGGTGAAGACATTTGTCTGCTCCAAGAGCCTTCCGCTCTTGAAGACTCTCGAAGTTACGGGCCTAGCCCCGTGTAAAACCATAAACGTAGTCTTCTCGACATTAACCACCAGGTCATGATCGCAGCAGAACTCCTCAAAACGAGTCAGAGCAGACTGTAACCCCTGTCTCGTCTTAGATAAAATCAGGGTATTGTCTGCGAACATGAGCAGGGGGACCCTTTGGCCGGCTAGCAGAGGCGCATCCGTAGGATGATTGTCAAAATACTGCACAACCCCATTAATAAAAAAGGCGACTAGAGTGGGGGCCAGCACGCACCCTTGGCGGCCGCCCTTCTCCACTGCAAATTTCTCGGTAACTTCCCCTGGCTTCCCCCAGCGGACCTGAGCAAAATTAGAGCAGTGGAGCCTTACCACTAGGGAAATCAATTCCTTAGGCATCCCCAAACCTAGCAAAACTTCCCACAATTTGGATATGGGGATTAAATCAAAGGTGGATTTTTAATCCACGAAAGCAGCAAAGATCATGCCCTTTCCCAGAAGGACCTTTTTCCAATTTAACAAAACGAATCTAAAAACTTGATCTAGGGTCCCCATGTGGGCCCGAAACCCTGCCTGCAACAGGGTGAGGATGTTTTCTTCAAGCATCCACGACTGGATCCTACCCAGTATAACTCTTGCTACAATTTTCTGGATGGCATCAATAAGGCTTATAGCCCTATAGTTGGCCGGCGCCGAACAATCGCCCTTCTTATGAATTGGAATAATTTCCGCGCCGCACCAAGATGCAGGTATTGGGGCTCCCCCTGCTAGCGTATTAATTAGATTCGTAATATATGGAATCCAAAGATCGGGGTCCTGTTTAAACACGTCAGCTGGGATGCAGTCGGGGCCCAGGAGCCTTGCCATTTGGGATAGTCTTTAAAACTCCCTCAACCTCTTTAGTACTAAATATCAGGGATGTATCTAAGATAATAAATGGGGCTGGAACCTCACTACCTATGCCCTTCTTAAATTGTGATTCGAAATAGGCAACCCACTGCTGCGGTTCCGCATTATTATTATTAGGGATGATAGACCTTGGCCCGTTTCCCCACTTTATCAAATCACAAAATTGAGTCCTATTCCTACCTTTACATGCTACCAGCAGGTCCTGCCAGCGCCCCTCATCCCAATCTTTCTTTGCCTTTCGTATGGTAGATTTATAAGCTATTCAAGACTGTTTGATGGAAGTATAATTCCTTAGTTTAATGGCTTCCATTAAAACCTTATGTGCGGACCTACAAGATTCAATGTACCATGTGTTAGGTTTGTGGTTGGGGTTCTTCCTTATTGGCTTAGTATTAATAAAGTAGTTTTTCAGTCCTGTAAAGAGCTCATTGTGGATCCTAGGTAAATTAACATTAAGAACCTCTTGGTTGCCACATTCATTTAGTTCCTTTAATGACCCCGAGACTAAAACCCTAATCCCCTGCACTTTACTTTCATCAAGGGCAACTGTAGCCCAACGAACCCTTTGCAAATCATTTGCCAAAACTATTTGGGTGGGGCATATAGCAGCCCCCGTAGTAAATTTACTACTGAGTCTCCTATCATTCCAAGTAAGGACCAACGGGTTATGGTCACTTTCGGGGCGTCTTTGAACTTCCATGTCTAAAACTAGTGGCCACAGCTCCACACTTACTAAAATATAGTCAATATGACTTTTGGAGCGCCCGTTATCAAATGTCGCTGCACCCTGTGTGTCACCCACTGTCCTGCCATTCACTGCCCTAAGGCCCCATTCCAAACACAGCCCCTTCAATTGGAGGGCAGCCTCCGTCCATTTCTTAATAAGCTGAAGGGCCAATTGGGGCACACCACAATGCTTATCCACCTCATCGCTGAGACTACCGTCTTCCGCATCCAGGGGCTCAAAGCAGGTGTTGAAATCACCTGCTATAATAATATTAGCAGTATATGCTCCTTCTACTAAAAAAGCCTCCAGGGCAGCAACTACTTGTGAGCACCTACAAACCAGTCGCCCCCTTGCATAAACATTAAACAATAATAAATCGAGACCGTTAGATGATTTGATTCTAATGACCATGATATCTGGGCTGTAAAAATAAACTTCCTCTACTGTAATTCCCCTCGTGTTAAACCACCCACTGATCTCCCCCTTAGCCCCCTGATCGCTGGTTTAGTGAAATTTAAATAACCAGTGTGAAACACAGGCTCAATTGACCATGTTTCTTGGAATGCTCAAACATCAACACCTTCAATAAAACGTCAACACCTACAATAAAGAGCGACTAGTCGACTGAACCAGCCTTAGACTCCAAGCACGCTATATTCCATGAAGAAATAACCATGGAGATCTTCTGTGGGGCGGGGTCGGGTCGCCCAGTGGTATGAGCTTTTACCACATGGTGTTTATCGAGCGCCATAACCTCAAACTAAGAGGACAGTTAAAACTTTGCAATCTACTTGGGTATAGCAGTCAGGCATCAGTGTAACCCCTTCAAATTCAACCCTGTCACTACTCTCTAAACCTCCCTGTTCATTTGTCCCCATGCAATCGATTTCTTAGATTGTGGAAAGAGCCTCCTAGCGATTACTAAGCTGAATGGAACGATCCGGCCTAAGAGAATCTCCCTGTAATCCTCGAGCATCCCTCAATCTAGATAAAAATTGTCGTTTGTAGAAGTTGCCGAGGGGAAGGATACCAATGGTTACCTTATCGAACCAATCTTGACTGGCCACCTCAAGTATATGGCAAACCAGGCCTGTAGACCTGAAGATATGGCAATTGTTTAACGAAAGAACAGTGAACTCAATGCCCTCCACCGAACTAAGAAGGGCTAAGAAAATGACCCAATTGTAAGTAGGGATTTAGTTGTATCTAACAATAAACAAGCCATCAAAAGGCCCTCTGTACAAAAACAACTGGAGCAGATGGAACATCTCTACAGACAAGTGGTAATGGGGATTGCATGCCTAGTGCAAACAATAATCAATCCAGCTTCTGATAAATGTCCTATTTGTAAACACGAAGAGGGAACCGTGACACATGTACAGGTTGTTTGGAACGACAATATACTCGCCCCACAGCAAAAGGATTATGGTCATCTGCTGTTGGATTGGAGCATTCCAATGTGAAAAAGACAAACCGCTGTTAGAAAACTAAGATCGGATTACGAGAAAACAATAGTTTTAGCTTACCCTGGTTTTCTGATTCAGAAAAGGGGGTGGTGATGAACAGAGTGTCTGAATTAAGCAGCCAGGTTCTGAGCTGGGATGGGGCAGTGAGATAAATAACGGTGATGGATCAAGCCCTGATCTTTAGACTGGGTAAGAGTGGTCTGCTTAATTCAGACACTCTGTTCATCACCACCCCCTTTTCTGAATCGTACCCTGGTTTTCTGACCAAGCCAACCATCCTAGACCTCAATAACATAATGGACTCCCCCCCTCACTTTGACCTTCAGGAATGATGGTTATCTGACTGTCAACCCCCTGCGTCTCTCTCCCCTCACTGGATACATAAATATTATGTCTTTGCTTATATCTTTATGCATCCTTATTTCCTGCGATGTTATGCAATTTTTCTTTTCCTTTGTGTATGTAAAGCGCTCTGATACCTACGGGTCTTGCTAGCGCTATATAAAACTTTATAAATAAATAAAATAAAACTGAGGCTGGCAGAGGAAGCCTTCCGATATTAAACAGAATATTTTTGGCGTCATCTTGGCTGGTATCCCTTGCATATCCTCAGATACCATACTCCATGAGTGCATAAAGAGTGGCAGTGCATTAAAGGTGAATGAATAAAGGTGCAAAAGATTTGACAAAATGTAAAAAAACTTGGTATACACACAAGTTTTTAGTTAATGATTGTATCATATAGTTACTGAATTCCAACCACAACAGATTTTTTTTAAAGCTTGTTAGTGCTAATAATAAGTTCTGCAGTCCATGTAGTAAAACATTAGAAAGTTGATGTTTCAACCCTAACGGTTAAAATTGACCAGGGTCACCATCAGGATAATTGTCCAGAGATACTTGAAATGAAAAACAATCCAAAAGAATGCCACCGGGATCCAATATGAACAATTATGGTACAACCTCCAGCACCCAAGGAGAAGCCAAACTGGAACAAGGCAAAAAAAACATCCCACTGAAAGGGACGTCCATCTTGTGAAACAGAATACCTTACAGGATTAAATAAACCCCCTAAAAAAAGTATCAGGACCTACTCTTAATTGTGTACGGCTCAAGGGCCATCACATAGGATTTCAGTTATCCGTGCATCAAACATGTCCTCAGCAATTGCGGACCATCAACAGTTCTTGATATTAGGGGTGCATTAAAAGCACATAGCGGCAACAAAATTAGTTTTTTTCCTACTCCTGCGAGAGTTGTGTACACAGCCCTCAAAGCATCAGCTACATGGTAACAATACAAAATAAACTGAAAAGAGGAAGGCACCCAGGACGGGATCTAAATTAACTCTAACACAAGGTTTTTCACACACCTGTTTCAATTAGATTATAATAGCTGGATCTATACCCATATCCGCAATAATGGATCTTGTTGCCCTTGACTGACAGTTGAAGGCAAGAGCGTAGGTACATAATTACAGAGTGAATCAATCCTTCTTAACATTAACATACATAGATACTATTAATACAGATTTAGGTATTCATCTTTCCCCAAGACTTATCAAAATCCTTTTTGCAAATCGGTAATAATTCTTGTAACCTATGCCCAGTCTCGGAGTTGATTATTTTAGTTGCTGACTCCATTATAGAGATTAGTCAAATATTCTTTGCATCATTTTTGCCATCCTGTTGAAGTATTGGAATCATTATTGGTACATGATCTTTATTGTAATTATTATTCTGTAGTAGGGGATCTCTGTGTATAGTCATAATCTAGTGAATAGTCCCGCCCATGTGCGTGGACCCCGGCAATCAAAAAATAATCTCTTAAGTTGTCAAAATAATGCAGAAACTGCAAAGACACTTAAGAGAGAATTTAAAGACAAATAATGCAGCCTATATCCACAGGCTACACTGTCCAGTACTTCAACTAGAAATTCCACCAAAAATCACCACACACAGCCCAGCCTGCTAGTTTCTACCATAGAGAAACCTGCCTCCCCCAGTCAAAGACTCAGGAATGATAGAGAGGAAGGTAGGGACAGACAAGCCCCATAGGCTGCCATTATGTGGCTTAAATAGGATACTGTGCCTTTAAGAGAACTTTCCAGACTTCTCCCAGTATCCCAGAATGCATAGCAGGTCCAACTACTTTCAGTTCTTTTTTCCGGCTCCTGCTTACAGGACCCTGGCATTGAGCTCTCCCTTTTTCAAGGGTTTATTGAATTTGTTTTTGCACTTTTGACTTTTAAAAGTGTTGCAGTTACTGCTTGGTGTTCTCTTCTCACTTTTGTGCTGTTTTTTAGGCGTTTTGGGGCTCCGAAATGCCTGGCCTTTTTGTTAAGTGCCCAGCATGTGAGAGGAAGAAGGCCAATAGCGACCCCCATGATGTCTGCATCGTGTGCCTTCCAGTAGATCATGGCCCTGAGGAGTGTGTTATCTGCCAGCAACTTTCTGCTCGGACCCTCAGGGACAGATTGAAGATCAGGCTGGCTGGCCTGGAGGATAGGCGTCTACGAGCTGCAGGTGGGTCTGGGCAGCCTGGGAGGGATCCCTCTGCCTCTGCTGAGGCCCCTGGGGGGCTCCCCGGGGGCAGGAAGTCCAGCAAACGATCCCATTCTCCGTCGACGTCGAGGGCTTCGACGACGACGTCGAGAGGGATGACGACGGCGTGCTCCCCTTCTCCCCGGGGCTCCGGGTCGAGACGGCGTGACGGCTCGACGGCGAAGGAGAAGCCGACGTCGAAGCCGACGTCGACGTCATCGTCTTCGTCGACGTCTTCATACCGACGCCGAAGGCGCAGGGACGTGTATCGACGCTCGCCGTCGAAGCGGCACCGACGCTCGCCGTCGAGGCGACACCGCCGATCGACGTCGAGGGGCTCCTCGACGTCGGGAACATCGAGACGACGGCGGCGGTCGACGTCGAGAGGGCGACGTGAGAGGTCGCGCAAGAGGAGGTCGACGTTCGACGCCGAGGATGAGAGGGTCGACGTCGAGGGGATGACGTTCGACGCCGGAGTCCAGGAAGCGCCATTCGACGCCGGAGAAGCGTCGTTCTGCGTCCAGCAGACAGCGGTCAGCGTCGAGGAGTAGGTCACCCTCTCCAAAACGACACAGAGGGGGCTCTAGCCCCAGGAGTCACGCCGCTTCCAGTGGACGCAAGAGGAAGCGGTCGCCTGCGGATGGGGATGGATCTCCGCACCCGTCCCCTAAAGGGTCACCGGGGTCGGTGTACTCGGAAGTGTACACTCCATCTCGGCCCAGGACTCCTACTCCTCCACCCGTACCTAAGGAGGACCCTCCGCCCATACCACCACTGCCTTCGGGGATCCTTCTCCACCTCCGGTCCCTCCGCATGGGCCCACCCCGCAGCCGAAGGTTCCTCCGCCGAGGTCCACTTCACTGCCGTCCCTGCCTGCTCCTCCCAAGGGGACCCCGAAACCGAAACCCCGGGAGGATCCGAAGAGACCCCGTGAGGAACCACGGAAGACCCCTCCTCGCAAACCGAAGGAGCGCCCAAGAGCTGGCAGGTCTCGTTCTCGCTCTAGGCGCAGATCTTCCACGAGGTCGAGACACCGCCATAGGAGGCGCGAATCTCGCTCTCTCACGAGATCATCTGGGACCAGGGACTATTCCCCTACGCTATCGGGGTCGCCGGACACCAGAGTGTCCCCGATAGATGACCTGGTTGCCTTTCAGGACGTCCTGTTGAGGGGCGCGGCGAAGCTAGGCATTACACTGACAGTGCCTACTCCGAAGACGTCCGTCATTTTCGAGACTCTACATCAGAGGCACATGTCTCGTCCTCTCCTGCCCTTGGTGCCGGGCCTGGAAGAACCGGCTATGGCTCTGTTTCTCACCCCGGCGGTGACGAGAGCGGCCCCGTCCAGATTACTAAAGAAGTACCGGGCTCCCGACTCGGATCCGGCCTTTTTGAGAGCGGAGCCTCCGCCTGACTCCGTCATCGTCACGGCGGCCCGCAAGCAGCATGCCACCACTCCGACCTCCACGGTTCCCCTGGACAAGGAGTCTAGGTGGATGGACTCGGCGGGGCGAAAAGTCTGTGGAACTTCCGCGACATCCATGAAAGCGGCGAGTGCCACGGCTCTGTTGGGACGTTACGACCGCGCCCTCTGGGACTCCCTCGAGCGCTTTGCGGAGCATTTGCCTCGGGAGCAGCGTGAAGACTTCATGGAAGTCCTGAGTGAGGGGATGCTGGTGGCCAACCAGATAATCAGCGCGGCTGCGGACTCTTCCCTGTTGGCTGCTCACGGATTCTGCCACGGGATCAACCAACGGCGCCACGCATGGCTCCGGCTGACGTCCCTGAAACCGGACGCACAGCAGAGGGTGGCCAATCTGCCGTTTTCCGGTGAGACCCTCTTCGGGAAGCACGCGGATGATGAAATGGCCCGCATGAAGGCAGAGGCCGAAACGCTGACGGCTGTGGGCCTGGAAAAGCCCAAGGAGACCAAGAAGCAGTACCGCCCTTTCCAACGGCGGTTCGGAGGACAAGGCCGAGGACGGGGACAGGCTTCGGGGCACTCTCAACAGCAGCAGCCGTTCCGTAAGCCGTTCCAGAAGCGGCAGAAGGGCAGAGGAGGCCAGCAGTCGGCTCCGGCGCCCAAGGGCCAGGCGGGGTCTAGGCCCTAGGAACTTACTTCCCCCGGATCCGTTACCCACTCCGGTAGGGGGAAGCATCCAACTTTTTCTGGCAGAGTGGAGAAAAATTACTCAGGACAAGTGGGTGCTGAATATTGTTTGCAATGGATACAGTCTTCGGTTCACCAGCCCTCCTCCCAGCGATTCCCCCGGTCAGCTCGCAGTTTCAGCTGCGCGAGCTTCAGGCGGAAGCGGATATCCTGTTAAGGAAAAGGGCGATAGAAGACGTACCTCTGTCTCAGAGAGGAAGAGGTCTGTACTCCCGGTTCTTTCTGGTTCGCAAGAAGGACAAGAACGAGTTCAGGCCCATTCTGGATTTGCGACAGGCAAACAAGTGGATTCGCAGAGAAAAGTTCCGCATGCTGTCGTTGCACCAGATCTACCCTCAGTTGCAACAGGGAGACTGGCTTTGCGCTATAGACCTACAGGATGCTTACTTCCATGTGCCCATTGCACACAAACACAGGAAGTTCCTGCGGTTCCAAGTTGGCACCAATCACTATCAATACACAGTACTCCCATTCGGACTGAAGTCTGCGCCAAGGACATTCTCGAAGTGCATGGCGGTGGTAGCGGCACACCTGAGGAAGAACAAGGTGTTCGTCTACCCTTACTTGGACGATTGGTTGATCAAGGCATCCTCCTTCTCGGAAACGCGAGCACACTTCCAGAAGACGTGCGTTCTCTTGAACAAGCTTGGGTTGCACATCAACATGGCCAAGTCTGTCCCGACTCCGGTCCAATGCATACAGTACTTGGGAGCCTCCATCAATACGCTGTCAGCAAGCGTGTCTCCTTCGGAAGAGCGACGATTATCACTCCTTCGGAAGGCTCAGGCTCTTATAACGACTCCATCTACAACAGTGAGGACGGTGTCTTCTCTACTGGGATCGATGGCCTCTTGTATCTTCCTGACGCCACACGCACGGCTGCACATGAGACCGTTGCAGGAGTGCTTGGAGGACCAGTGGGATCAGAGGAAAGGATCTTGGGACGACAAGATTCGCCTATTGCTGCATGCTCTTCAGTCCCTGAAGTGGTGGTGTTCGGCGGAGAATCTCCTCAGAGGGGTTCCCTTTCACAAGGACATTCCCACGCAGACTGTCGTGACGGATGCGTCTCTTCTGGGATGGGGAGCGCACTCCGGGACTCTACAGATTCAAGGCACGTGGTCACCGATGGAGGCCACGTATCACATCAATTTCCTGGAACTCAGGGCTGTTCACTTGGCACTGAAGGCCTTTCTTCCGTCCTTCCGGACCAACTCTCTGCTTGTACAGACGGACAATACCACCACGATGTATTACCTCAACAAGCAGGGGGGGGTCGAGATCGCGCACTCTGTCACAGGAGGCGCAGACGATCTGGCACTGGCTCCTGGCCAGAGGACTGACGATAACGGCCACCCATCTACCAGGTGTGCAGAATGTTCAGGCAGACGCACTGAGCAGACTGCTTCAGGAAAACCACGAATGGGTCATAAACGACGAAGTACTAGGAGAAGTCTTCGCAAGGTGGGGAACTCCAGACGTAGATTTGTTCGCCACCGCCGAAAACAGCAAGTGCAGAGACTTCGGCTCCAGGTACTTCCAGCAAGGGACGCTGGGGAATGCGTTATGGATCGACTGGACGAACAACTTTCTGTACGCCTTTCCTCCCATTCCCCTGATTCCGGCGGTGCTCATCAAGCTGGCCCGGTCCAGGCCTCGGATGATACTCATCGCCCCGGAGTGGCCCAGGCAGTGGTGGTTCACGGACCTACTTCACCGGTCTCTCCTTCCTCACATTCGGTTGCCGTGCAGGCCGGACCTTCTCACGAAGTTCGGGGGACGGATGTTACACCCCAACCTCTCGTCTTTGAGTTTGGCGGCATGGCTCCTGAGATAGTGCAGTATGGCCATCTTAATCTGCCCGATGATTGCATGGACATTCTGAAGGAGTCCAAGAGACCTTCCACTAGGACTTCATATGCTTACAAGTGGATGAGGTTTTGTATCTGGTGCCAGTCTAAGAACCATGATCCTACGACCTGTAAGGAGGATGTCATCCTTCCTTACCTTTTACATTTGGCGCAGTCTGGCCTTATTGTGCATTCCATTAAGGTTCATCTGGCTGCATTGACTGCCTACAGGAAATGCCCTTCACAGACTTCCTTTTTCCAGATCCCCGTGATCAAAGATTTTCTGGAAGGATTGAAGAAAGTATTCCCTCCTGTCAGGCTTCCCTCGCCTTCATGGGAATTGAATGTGGTGCTGTCCAGATTGATGAAGGAACCTTTTGAACCTATTCATAAGGCTTCGCTGCAGCACCTGTCCTGGAAGGCGGCGTTCCTCGTGGCCATTACATCGGCCCGCAGGGTGAGTGAAATTCAGGCGTTGTGTTGTAATGAACCTTATACTGTATTTCATGCTGCTAAGGTTGTTATGCGTGCTCACCCTAAATTTCTTCCCAAGGTTATTTCTGACTTTCATGTCAACCAGACTATAACTTTACCTACGTTCTTTCAGAACCCTTCATCCCCAGCGGAGAGGTCTCTCCATTCTCTGGATGTTAGGAGGGTGTTGAAATTTTATCTGGATAAAACCAAAGATATTCGTAGGTCTGACCAGTTGTTTATCAATTATGGATCGGTCAGGACAGGTCTTGCGACCTCTAAGCAGTCCATCTCTAGGTGGATTGTGTCCTGCATACAATTGTGTTATCAGAAGGCTAATAAGACCTTAGGAGGTAAGCCTAAGGCTCATTCCACCAGGGGCAAAGCTGCCACGACGGCTCTGCTCCGTAACGTGCCGATTGCTGAAATCTGCAAGGCAGCCACTTGGAAGTCGGTTCATACCTTTGCTAAGCATTACTGCCTGGACACTGACGCCAGGGCAGACGCTCAGGTTGGACAGGCTTCGCTGCGGAATTTGTTCGCACAATAGTGGCATTGTGTATTTACTCTCCACCGCCGCTTAGTTGTGGGGATGGGCTTGCCATTCTATTCACTAGATTATGACTATACACAGAGATCCCCTACTACAGAAGGAGTAGTTTCTGTCCTGTAACTCCAGTTCTGTAGTAGGGGTATCTGTTATAGTCATAAGCGCCTGCCCGCCTCCCCGGTGGAGAATTCTTCATGTAAACAATGCTACAGGTCTGGCGTTTTATACGCCTTCAAAAAGAACTGAAAGTAGTTGGACCTGCTATGCATTCTGGGATACTGGGAGAAGTCTGGAAAGTTCTCTTAAAGGCACAGTATCCTATTTAAGCCACATAATGGCAGCCTATGGGGCTTGTCTGTCCCTACCTTCCTCTCTATCATTCCTGAGTCTTTGACTGGGGGAGGCAGGTTTCTCTATGGTAGAAACTAGCAGGCTGGGCTGTGTGTGGTGATTTTTGGTGGAATTTCTAGTTGAAGTACTGGACAGTGTAGCCTGTGGATATAGGCTGCATTATTTGTCTTTAAATTCTCTCTTAAGTGTCTTTGCAGTTTCTGCATTATTTTGACAACTTAAGAGATTATTTTTTGATTGCCGGGGTCCACGCACATGGGCGGGACTATTCACTAGATTATGACTATAACAGAGATACCCCTACTACAGAACTGGAGTTACAGGACAGAAACTACTGCCTATATGGCCTGGTATATGGAAAGACATTTTCTGTACTGTTACTTAATACCACAGATGACAAAGGCCCCTAAAACTCCACATTATACTTAAAAAGGCCCGTTGTGATGCAATCTGAGCCAGTAACCATATTATTTTGACTTGAAACAATTGCCTTACCTACTACTTCAATGAGAAAAACAGTATATTAGATTGAGGGGATATATCTGATGCTTGGCCTGCATAGATGACGATGTAGACAACTCCAAAAAAAATGGGCACTCAAGTGACTGCCTGTATATTTGTATATACACCCTAATGTGTTGGAGACCTTGAGGCGAGTTATTAAAGATTTTCCAAAGAGTCAGTATCCGTCCAACTAGAACCTTCTAATAATTTGTCCCTCATTTCATTTTGTAATTCCGTTTTCGTGTCAATAAGGCACCATTTTATAACATTTCCTCATACTGCATATTACTGCTGGTATTCCTTAGGAGCATTTCCAGTCGCATTTCCAAGAAGTATCACTGCATTCTAAAGGTGTACAAATTAAGATTTTGCTTATTATTACAAAGAGCAGCGAGTGCAACCGGTCATCTGGTCACTAGTTTTTAAAAACAGACTTTCCCTTATTTCCAATGGTGTCCTGGAGAGATTAATGTTGATTCCTTCTTAACACTAATCGCAAAAGTCAAGTCAGGCTCCCCCCTTGACTGCTGCCCACCCCACATTCTACGTGAATTCTTCCGCGCTTGCCCCGATTCTTCCCCCCCCCCCCCCCCCCCCCCTCCCCCCATAGCTCTTCTCAATACATCTCTCAGAACTGGTACTGTTCCCAACTCTTTAAAAAATGCGGAAATTCTAGCCATCCTGAAGAAACCCGGCGCCGACCCTCAAGTATTGAGTAATTATCGCCCCATATCTCTTCTGCCATACCTGAGCAAAATCTTGGACGCACATGTGGCTTGCTGTATCAGCTCCTTAATAGGAGTCATTGTTTCTTGACCCTCACCAGGCTGGTTTTAGACCAGCTCATTCAACAGAAGCTGTCATTTTGTACAGGGGCTGACAATGACTCTTCCCCCCCCATACCTCCCCCCTCCCCTCCCCCAGGCTCTGATCCTCCTGGACCTGTCTGCGGCTTTCGACACGGTCGATCACAATATTTTGATCGACAGTGTCCGCTGCGCAGTCATTCAAGACCCAGCGTTAGGTTGGATACAGTCCTTTCTCAAGGACAGATATCAATCGGTCCGCCTAGGTAATTTCAGCTCAACAAAAGGGAAACTCCAATGTGGAGTTCTACAGGGATCCTCTTTGACCCCCTTCTATTCAATTTGTACATGCAGCCTCTAATCCGCGCTCTGAAAGAAATGGAAGTCTTGACGTTCAACTATGCAGACGATCTACAACTAGTATTTAACATTCAACCTACTAGATCGTCTGAGCTAAACTTACAATCCATAATGACATTAATTAGTAATTGGATAAACTGAACTAGTCCTGACCGGAGGCCTTTCAAACCCCTGGAACACAAACTTCTGGCCCTCATCCCTGGACTCTTTCCCCCCCCCCCCCCCCCACTCCGGCGTCCGCTGTAAAAAGCTTGGGGATCATGATAAGTAGTGACTTATCGATAGTCAGATCAACTCCGTGGTCTCGGCTTGCTTTTTCTTTCTACGTAAAATTAAGAAAATCAGAAGATTCTTATTATCAGAAGCTCTCACCTTGGTTGTTTTGACGGTCATCATATCACGTTTAGACTACGCCAATTCCCACTATGCTGGCATCCCCGCGTACCAAGCGCAGCATTTGAAATTAATCCAGAACCACGCTGCCAGGCTAATCTTCCAACTCCCTGCTCGTCAACATGTGAAGCCTCTGTTGAAACAACTTCATTGACTCCCGGTGGCTCAGCGCAGCGCATTTTAAATTTGGATGCATAACACACAAGGCGCTGTTAAAAAAAGGACCAAAGTTCATTGCCTAAAAAATCCAGAAGTACATTTCCCCCTCGTACCCTTCGATCATCCAGCCATAACCATCTGATCATTCCCAGGTTTAAATGAATCAAACACGGGGGACTTGGGTTCTCTTCGTTAGCTCCTAAAATCTGGAATTACACCCCCCCATCAATACGCACCACTGACACTCATTTTCAGTTTAGAAAACAACTGAAAACCTGGTTATTCTTAAAAGCTTAAGATGAATAGACCACTGACTTAGCTCAGATCTGTTGTGTTCCTGAAGCACCAAGAAACCAATCCGGTGAACGTTGCGCTATATAAGCACTTTTAACATAACATTTCCAAATGGCAAAATACTCAAACATTTAGTCCAAAACATCTGCTTACTCATTTTTAAGCAACTACTAACAATCCGTTATGTATGGTTGTTCTGTATGTTATTTGTTAGTTCTGAGAGGTTACACATGCAACAGGAAAGTTAAGCTAAATTTGGTGTGCAGCCCTACTCTCTTCAGCCTCCTGCTGTACTTTCAGTGATGCAATGCACTGACCCGTGAACTATAGTGCCTCCGAGTTAGGCTTGCCCTGTCTGCTCCTTGCTTTGTTTCAGAAATCGGATAGACAAACAAGCTTTTTTTCTGCTGTCTTTCCTATTGTGCATGGATTGAGCAAAACAAGGACCCCCTGAACACTGGTGTCAATGAACTCCTAGGGCAGAGATAATAATGTGTGAACAAAAACTGCCTAGGGTTTTTGTTCACACACACTTTCCAATTGTGCATGCCAGTGGCAAACATTATTCGCGAAGGACCATATTGCATGATGTATTTGGTATATTTCTTACTTTCAAAATATTTGGAGCAAAAGAACTTGGAATATTTATTTTGAGGTGTTAAATGCTTTTAGACGTGGACATAATCTAACTTTTATTTTCATTTTGGAAGATGTTTTAAGTTGACGTAGGCGGTCCTGTCATTGTGTGCTGCTTCGTGGAAGGGGAATGTGTCAAAAGATTAAATTGTTTGCTTTTATAAGGTTTTTGCCATCTCCTCTATCTAGACCTTGAGGGTTCCTTTTTTTGGTCTTTTAGGTTGAAGCAGAACGGCGAGCCCGTGAGGAAGAGGAAATCAAGGCAAGTGAGGCACTGATTCAGAGGCTTTTAGCAGAGGAAGAGGCAGAAACGGTCCTGATGGAATTAAGGAGACAAGAGCAAGAGGAGCAGTTGAGGCGTGATGAACAGTTAGCTCAAATGCTCAGTGGTGATCTGGTGAGTCCGGGACTGATCTCTGTGTACATACAGAAAAAGAATTGTGAGAGCCTGGCCTGCCAGTCATTACATCCTCTAAGCTTATGACAATATGCTAGTCAAACTCAGACTTGGTGCTCAGAAAAGTGATCCAAAGAATGAGACCACCTGCTTTTGTTATGCTGAAGGGATTCTGAAGAGACCTCCCTCTCCTATTTTTTTTAACCTATGTTGATGAAGGTTACTGCCTTTGAAACTGCCTTGGAAAAGACTTCTAATTATGCTGTTTGTACATGAACACACACTCTCCACCCACCCCCTCCTCTCAAGTCTTCAGCATGCAATGTACATTGGGTGCAAAATGAGAGACGGAAACATGACTTTTTTTACCATTGTTTACTGCATCTTCGTTGGAACCCTACTTCCCTTTGTTAGTTATGCCTGCCTCTTTCTAAATTACATTGAACTGTATGTGTTGGAAAAAAATGTGAACATTCTTGGATACAGAAACTCCATATCAGAATGGTCATCTGGCATTAATTTCCTGCATCTATTGACCTCTATAAAATACCCTCTGCTCTTAGCGCAGGGACTTTGGAGCACTTTAATATCTGAGAGACTACTTCCTACTGATGATCCCCCCCCCCCTGCCAGTGTATTTGAAGTTAATAAAAAATGACTGTAGGTGTGCCATTTTCATTTTTTTTGTATTTTGTATCGTAAATCAGTTTTGCACTTTCTTTTCAAAGCATTTGAATGTATCACTGAGTCGAGGTGTCTTAGTGCAGTTTCAAGAGCATGTTTAAAAGTTGAATGGAAAATATTTTCCAAACCTTCCTGCCCAACTACCCTCCTGCTACTTCAGTGTTGTAGATGGACAGTTGTCTATCTGATTGCTTTGTATGCAGAAGTAGCTGCCTTTCTTCCTTTTTTTATTTTTAAAATTATCTTTTATTAACTTGACTACAAAGGTTTTTACAAGATTCAGTTGAATACCTTTAACAGTGACAACCAACAATAAGCATGTGGTTCAACTCTGAAATCATGGAACGATTACTTAATTAAATTGAATTTAAATTTAATTTAGAATTCAGCGCCTTGAGACCCTAACGGGTGAGTAGTCCCACTTTACAAGAACACTGATTGATTGAATTTATCCTATGAACTTGAGGGGTATACAAAGTGTGTCCTCATTGTGAACATTGGACTGCTCTCCTTTCTCAAGGTATCCTGTAAAGCAGTGGCAGATTACTGTGTTTTGTGAGTCAGTAGTGTGACTAGACCTTCTTTATTTCTGGGAGAGGCAACCCTACTATCTCCTCTCATGAAAAAAATTCACACTCACTGCTTTTCTTCTCTGGGGCATTCCGCATTCTACCTGCTGCTGGGCCACTCAAACTGCTGCTGCCACAGTCCTCCCGCCGCTGCATTCCCAACGCCAGCGGCCCCAGAGAGGAGGACTACGCCTCCCATGGTGCATAGCAGCAGAAGCCGCCCTTGTCATCTCCCGCGCCCGGAGGCGCTTTAAATAGCGCGGATTCCCGGTGGAGCGGGTGTCACTGCTTTTCTTCTCTGGGGCATTCCGCATTCTACCTGCTGCTGGGCCCCTCGAACTGCTGCTGCCACAGTCCTCCCGCCGCCGCATTCCCAACGCCAGCGGTCGCATAGAGGAGGACTACGCCTCCCATGGTGCATAGCGGCAGAAGCCGCCCTTGTCATCTCCCGCACCCGGAGGCGTTTTAAATAACGCGGACTCCCCGAGTCGCGCGCGGGCTACGCCTGGGCAAAGGGCGGGCCGTCCGAGGACGTACAAGGACAGGACGGGCCACCCCCCTTTCATCTGCCGAGGACAACTTCAAGGTGAAGGCAACCCATAAAAAGGTACTGTTACTTGGATTCAATTCCCCCGGGCTAAAAACGCACTACAATAGCAGTTTACTCTGCAACTTTGAGGGAGTTAGACTATTTGATTGGGACCTTGTTTCTTAATTCTATCCCTACCCAGTATTATCGTCTACCTCAGAATTAGTAAAGTGGGGAAGAAAACATACCCCCCGGCAGCTACACGACCAAACACTAGACTGCAAGCAGCAGTTCCACAGCCTCTTCCCAGCTTAACAGCAATCGATAAGATGCTACAAAAAAACTATTGGGGTTGTGGTCACTGCAATCGAAAATACTGAGAGCAGGTTATCAATTACACCCACTCTGTCTGCAAAACCAGGAGGGTGACTGTTCAGTTATTGCAACCGATGTCCCGGATCAAAACTCCTACTTAACATAGTCTTATGTACAACTACCCTGTGCACAGGTGTCTACAGAGACCCCTGTAGTTGTAGAGGACTCACCTATTGTTTTGACTCCCTCCTTCCCTAGGGAAACCCTTATAGTAGACCAACCACGTCCCAGGAGAAAGAAAGAGAGCCTTCCAAAAAAATCAGGGTAAAAGAAAGTGGCCAATCACAACCTGGTGACCCCAATTGTTAGTATGTTGCATCCGAACTCAGGAATTCCGTGCTGGGTCACGAATATGGTGGCTGACTTACAAGCATGCCTGGAGCGGACTATGTTACCCACATTAAACCCTTGGTGTCAAAGCTTGATAGATTATCCTCTATGCTAAATAATAAGGGGGTAGGGATAACAAAGTCAGTAAATCTCATGGGAAACTCTGCATCCTCATCTGATTCTGATTGTGGTGGCACACCCAAAAGTATATCCAGTGACAGGGTAGCTTTGTCAAAAAATCCCTCAAAACAGACGAAAAATCCAGTAACACCAATAACAAATAATGAGTCTGCACAAGTTCTACCCCCCTCCCTCCTAATAGTAACACACACTGCCAAACCCACTTGGCAGTGGGAAATTCCACTGCCAACTCTGATAAAACTGATTCGAAGCCGAAGGAGGGTATACAAATGAAAGCAAACTAGTACTCTAACGACCAGGAATGTACCACCTAAAGCTTCTTCCTGCCAGCTACCAACCATTATTTTACCCCCGGAAGCACTACCATACGTGGTAGCCCTTACAGGAGTTCCAGTCTTAAGTGATGTGAAAAGTAGATTGACCTAAAAAAATAAGTGCATCCAATGGTTAAGCACAAACAGACCCCTACCTCCAAATGTCTCAGGGGAAATACTGGCAGTTAGAAGAATAGACTGGATAGGGAGGGGACCTAAAACAGTGTCAGGAGATGTTGTAATAATACATTTTAGGGACACCTCCGCTGTGGATTACATCTGTAATGCCCCCTTTCGTAGATCAAATTCCCAAATATGCCCACTACACCTGTCATTCTTTTACCCTACTCCCAATTTGAGATTAACCCACCCTAATGGGACTCACTATAATAGCGGAATTTACCTGCCATCAAGTAGAATGCAATACAGGCCGACATTTGGGAAGGACTTGTTCCCACATAATTCTACACACCTCCTCCTACCCCATTGGAACAGGTTTAGTATGCTGGAGGAGGTAGATTGACTTATATCGAAGGGAAACTCCCCACCACAAACCACCAATGAAGAGCCCATTAGGAGACGGGCTTTAGAGGAAAAGGTTACATCTACCTCCATCGGGGACGACTCAATATTTCCCTCTTTGAGGAGGGAGGGGACTAGAGAAAAGGGGAACCTGGATACCCCCTTGCAAATGGAGGAGGGGATGCACAAGATTCTGATAAAGCAGTGAAAGGTTGTCTAAAAATAATTTCCTGGAACATAGCCGGGCTAAAAAACAAACTGCTCACACCAGAGTGGGATTCCTTCATGGCTGCTCACGATATCTGCCTGATGCAGGAGACCTGGGCAATGGAGGAGAGCAAAAGTCCGGCCTTTGCAACTTACGATATCCTTGCAGTATCTACAGGCAGAGGCCGCCCTTCGGGCGGACTATCAATATGGATAGGCACTCATTTGGGCATCCAGGCAAAACAAATGCAAACAAATTCCCTAGACGTCTAGTGTGTCCTATTAACACCTCAAACTAAACCACAAGTAGCTATAATAAATATCTACTCACGGTCAGTTAAGAAGGGACAGGAATCAAACACAATTAAAGCACTCGACCATTTTATCCAGGGATTGGACCCGTCCATCGCGATAATTTTGGGTGGGGATTTTAACTGCCAGTTCGAGCCTCTGGGTAGTGTGGAGTTCTGTGAACAAGACGAGGTAGACTCACTCTGGCGTATCCCAGACCCCAAGATCACTCCAGTGAGGGCATGGACACCGTTGGTGCTCCAGATAAAATCTTTCTCCCTTGCAACGTCTCTGCGGGCGTGCAATGGGAGATTGGATCCCGACTGTCCAGGGCTAGTCACCTAATAATAGGGCAAACCAAACCTCCATCATTGATTACATCATGATGGAGGCAAAATATTGGGATAGGCTGAAAGAATTCAGGGTTGTACCAAGGCATGATAGTGACCATAACGCCTTGGTCTTAACCCTTAAGCCTGGGCCTTTGGCCTAACCAATCCAGTCACAAATCCTGCCAGGGTGATGACACCTCTCATGGTAACAAACAATAGCAAAAGGATTAAATGGCCCCACTTTGCGAATTCCCTCACCAGGCTTGCAAAAATATACCAGATTGCAATTCCCCGCATAAGCGAGATGGGCGAACCGGCCCTTTGCCGGCAACCCGTAGAAATACATACGCAACTAGCCATGACACTAGGGGAGGTGCTCTACCCAGTAAGTAGAAACAAACGAACCACACCTAGGTCGCACCCTGGTTCGATTGTAACTGTAAGATTGTAAAGAGGGATCGCCTTGCAGCAATCAAATCCAAAGATAACGCAAAAGTTAGGGCAACTAGACTGCTGTACAAAAAGGAGATTATCAGGGGCAAGAGAGAGTGGGAGGAAGCCAGGTGGGAAGACCTGAGACAAGCACTCCTCTTAAAGGATGCCAAATCATTTTGGGCTATAATTAATGCTGGTATAAAAGAGGGGGGGGGGGAGAGGTTGATTTCCCGAACATAGCTCCCTCAGTATGGGAGGCACACTTTGCAGCCCTTTATACAAGGCCCGAGACTGGCGCCTACGTGTATCAACGGCAGGCCCAGATGCCAGGAGTAGATAGGATCCTTCGGACTTCCCCGGCCCTAGACCCCCTGCACGAGCATCGACGGCCGGGGGCCTCGGGCTTGGGTCGTCGGAGGGGCCCGCTGGATGATCAGGAGATGACTTCCTCTCAAAACCTTGAGAGTATTTCTCTCAAGGAAGTGGAGTCTGCTATTGAAAGATTGCTCCCAAACAAAGCCCCAGGCCTTGATAAATTACCTGGTGACCTCTTCGCTCCCAGCCCAAAATTTGGACCCCGTATCTTGTAGTTTTGTTTTATGCGATCCTCGGGGGTTCCAAGTTACCGGAAACCTGGTTGGGAGCTGAGATCGTCCCCATTTACAAGAAGGGCTGCCCGTTATCTCCATCCAACTACAGGCCCATTAATCTTTTAGACACTATGCAAAAACTAATAGGCCGGATCTTACTGGACAGAATACTGGGATGGATAGAGGAACATAACATACTGTCCACTCTCCAAGCCGGATTTAGATCTGGCATCTCGACCCTGGACCAGATTTTTAGGCTGCAGGTCCTTTTTTGGAAGACTGCAAGAGTAGAGGGTGGCAGCCTCTACCTTGTTTTTGTGGACCTGCGGGCCGCCTTTGATCTTGTGCCCAGGGAGAAATTATGGAGGGTACTGGAAGAACTAGGCCTCCCGTCCTACTTATTAGATGTATTGATCCGATTCTATGCGGAAAATTACGCCCAGGTGAGGTGCGGAAGGAATGGAGAACTTTCGGCCCGATTCCCAGTAACCAGGGGTGTACGCCAGGGTTGCGCCCTGGCCCCCTACACTCTTTAGTCTTTATGTTAACTGCTTGGTAGATGAATTAGATGAAGTCAGGGATAATGATTCCCCGAGGTTGGCTACTGGACGGGTGCCCGCTCTGATGTTCGCGGATGACACCTTGCTGTTATCCCGAACATCAACGGGCATCCAGCGGGTTCTGGATGGGTTTGCAACCTCTGTGCCTCGAGGGGATTGGAGGTAAGCTTGGATAAAACAGAGTCCATGGTTTTCAATCCCCCAAGGCACACCCGCCCGAACCCTGTCTTGAATGGCACTCCGCTTGAGCGGGTGAAAACCTTTGTTTACCTCCGTGTCACGCTAACCGAAGATTTTGACTGGGGTCTCCAGGTGTCTAGATCCGCCCTGAGACTTTCACAGATTATAGGGGGTATTGGGAAATTTCACAAAACATCACAATTTAAACCAGTTGCCCCAGTTCTTGAAACCTATAGAACTCAGACCAGGTCAGCAGCTATGTACGGTGCAGAACTCTGGGGACACAAGAACTCATTGAGTCTTCTAAAGGTTGAGCAGGCTTTTATGAGAAATCTGGTAGGCCTACCCCAAAGCACCCCTCTCACACCGTTGCGGCTAGATATGGGCCTTGAGTCCATTAACCCCTTCCACGCTCATGACGAGCTGGGCTCGTCATGGCGTAGCCTCCTCGCACGCTGATGACGAGCCCAGCTCGTCACGTAAAGTGCGGTTTTAAAAAACTCAGCACAGGAGCGGAATTGCGCTAGCGCGCATGCGGTTAAAGATCTGATAGCCGCACGACCCCAGCTCTACTGGAGAAGGCTCTGGACTGTACCGGAGCTTGTTGATTACAGAGCGGAATTCTCTGCAGTATGGGGGCAGGTCAAGAACAAAAACATACCCTGGCTATCCCACATCAAGGTTCTCTTTTACCAAATTGGCTTGCCTCAATTGTGGGATTCCCCGGGGGGGAGCTGTCCAAGGTTACAGAGGTCATAGCTGTTGGCTATTTTGAGAAACCGTAGCCTTAACATGTTACACTGCTCGACAACTCTGGGTAGGCTATCAACTGAATTTTTGCAGGTGAAAATTGCACCCAAGAGGGAGGAATTTCTAGATCTAGTGCAGCCTCCTCTTGCGAGAAAACTATATACCCAATTGAGACATGGCTGCTTGCCCATTAGGGTGCTGACCTCTAAATGGTCTATCTCAAATGAGGGAACTTGCCCAGCCTGCTATAATAGCATAGCAGATATTATGCATGTCCTGTTTTTCTGCCCGGCGTATAGCAAAATACGGAAGTACTGGCTGTCTCCACTGTGCAGAAACTTGGGACTCAGACAATGCACACAGGCTTGTAGAGTTTTAACATATGATACCTCCCCTCCTATTGTTTTCTCGGCTTTCCGCTTCCTATATGGTATGTGGCGCAGAAGGACCACCTTTCTGACCAGGATCTAACTGGGGTAATCCCCCTTTTTCTTCTTTTTTGATAACTCGCTGTTTAATAACTTTTTAACTGCTCGTATTTATGGATTTTATTAGTGTGCTAGTATGTATTTTATCTGCACTTTTATGGTCACGGACCGAAATAAAGTTATCAAATGAATGAAAAAAAAATTCTGTTATGGGAAGCCCAGAACCTTGTGCTAACATCTTGTGTGCTTGTATGTGCAGTGAGTATGTCCCATATATGTTAGTAGTACATTGTATTATGCCGAGTCTGAGTACGGGGACCAATGAGCTCCATTTTAGATGCCCCTGGTTTACCCATTGCACAAAATGGAGGATGGGGACCGCTTCACCAGACAGTTGAAGTATATTGTTTATATTCATGTGGCTGGAGGGTAGAGACCCAGTACCTTAAATGATGGAGGATGGAGACCCGGCTATATTTAGAAAGTGGGAGAGGTGTGGCGCCGTGGCTAGGGCGACTGCCTCCGGAATCTGTGGATCACGGTTCGATCCCCGGCACCGGCGGCAGATTAGCCCAGCACCATGTGACTCTGGGCAATAGCTTGCTTAATCTTCCCGACGGCCCCCAGCGCCTAGAGACCCTTTCGGGTGATTGTGCGCTTTACAAATGTGGATTATTATTAATTAGCAAGGGGCCGCTCATTACTTCCTCATGTGCACTGCCATTTGGTAAATGGTATGGTTGATGGGAGGAATTGCAGATTCTGATCAAGTTAAGAATTTTTTTAGGCAAGGTCTGCCCTTTTGTTTGTCCCGGATTGTTGCTTCAGGAAGGCTGGTGGCACCCAGGTACCAAGACCTCACTCTTTGTTGTGCCCCTGATTTGGATACTTCTGTAGGATTGGAGCTAGCCCCATGGCTACCTCCTGTTAGTCATCACTTTGCACAAAAATTGTCTGAGGATCACTCTGAAACATTCATGTGAAAGAGCCCAGCCAAGCCGGTTCTGAAGCTTCAGACAGTGGAACCACATGCACTGTCTAGAAAATATATATAGAAGTAGAAAAACTACCAGTCTTGATTCAAGTCCAAAGTTATCTTGAGCAAGAAAGTGGGTACGTCACAGAGTACTTGAAGAGCTGCTGTGCAACCAGGGCTGATGTCTGTCTTCCATCCAATCTCCTAGAGGTGAGGACATTATACCTGAAGTTGGTACTCTGCTTGAGGAGCTGACGGTCTGCATGAGGTGCTTAGCCACTTGTCTGCATGCTGAGCAAGCCACTTGTCTGCATGCTGAGCAAGGGAAGAAGTGTGCCTGGCCCAGCAAGAAGAGAGACCCTCCAGGAAGAGAAGACCAGCATGTCCTGGCAAGAGCACCCACAGAAAGCAGTCTGTTGTAAAGAGTGAATCCAGGAGCGAACAGTCCTGTGAAGGGGTTCCTTTGACTTGCTCTGTGTGGTTTTTGTTTGAGACACACTAACTTTACTACATAGCAAGTACCGCTGTAATGCTGGTAGTGTACTGAGAGCTCGAAAGACTGGTGCTACAGCTTCTGACATGGCAGAGGAATGCCATGTCTGACAAGGCAGGTAGCCCTAATTGGACCAGAGGCTGCAACTGCAGAAAGTTCTCCACCACAAATGGTTCTGCCAGGATCTAAAACCCTACCTTTATCCAGTAGAAAATGCTGCTGCTGCTGAAGTTGCAGGTTTATGCACAGAAATGCATCACTGATGTCATCCCATGGACACTGTCTTAAGGTGAAGTTGCCTTCGCTGCAGACCCCCACCCTCGGTCTCCACCACCCCCTACCCCATTGATAGAGTATAGCACATCACAATGCGATGCATTAAATTGCGTGCTTTTACAACGCAGTTGTTACAACGACCGCGTTGTTAGTACGTGATGCATTTACATCGCAAGTCATTACGACTTGCATTAAGGGGCTGGGCTGGATTTAGGATTAGTATAATTTACTATTCCTACTCCAGTTTGCGCAACAGTAGGAAAGGTGTTGGAATTAATTTCCAATACCTCAGTGCACCCTACAGCAAGTCGTTGTAATGACTTGCAATGTAAATGCATTGTGTACTAACAACGTGGTTGTTTAACAACCACGTTGTAATAGTACTGCGATGTAATAACAGCCTTGTAAACGCGGTGTCCCCGAATGATCAGGTAAATGAGAGCTTAGCTTCCACCTGGGACAGGAGATCAATGCACGCAGATATGTCTGCTGCACACACTTAAGACTTTTGCCAAAGGATAAGACATTGAACTTAGTTACATTTGAATTTTGAGAGAATTGGAGTCTGAAGTTATAGAATATTCACTAAGCTCATGTACATGCTGAGGGCACAAGTGAGAGAAAAACAACAAAAACGAGGAATCAAGATTTAAAAAAACTAAGTTTCCGGTTTCTTTCTGAAACCGGAAAGGTAAGTGATAGAATGCAGTTCAAGAGGCAATAAATTCCATTGATGGGCTTCTAAAAAAGAGAAAGCTCAGCCACCAGTCCACACCTTCCTAATGTGAGGCACCCTTAATGGATTAGTATTCTCTGAGCAGAGAGTCTGCGGGGATGGTATCAATGAAAACACACACTTAGGAAATGAAGGGTGAATCCAAACGGACATTTACATATAATACACATTAAAGTAAACTAGATCAGTTGACGAATAAGAAGCCAGGGAACCTTGGCCAGAATTAAACTAGATGAGGCAAACGGAGGGCTTCCACAACCACCCCAGCTGCCTCATTTGTGGACAGGCTGTATTCTGCTGAGTTGTTATTTGGTTACCTAACCAAATAACTAGTTCTAGTATTCTGGTCAAGACCCAATAAGAGTGAAAATCTCTCTTCGAGTGTCTAGTGAGAATAGAGGCAGAACAGGCTTATGTCTCCTTAAGGTTATGAGGCAGGCTGAAACAGAAGAGATTTTAGGATTTAACTTCAGTTCATCAAAGTTCACCTCCAGATTTTTTACACTTGACCTAGGGTAGGACATTCACTAAGATTTTCAGGCAATGAGACCGCCTGCCAAGAAGAGATTGTTTGCTACTATGAGAACTTCAGTCTTGTCCAAGTTTAATCTTAAGCCTATTGCTGATCACCAATCTTCTGATGTTATACACTCGGGTGAAGCGGAAAGGGATTGATCTACCTTAAACCTGAAAGATCTACTGGTTGTTATCGGCGTAGAAATATAGCAAGCATCCTAATCTTCTAGAAATAGGTTTCAAAGGACTACTTTAAAGGTTTAAAACAAACAGAGATAATATTGAGTCTTCTGGTACTCCAGTGTGTTCTGCAGGCGGTCTGGTAATCAAACTCCCTAGTGAGACTATCTGGGTTCTTTCGATGAGTAAAAATTCTAACCACTCAATCGCCACTGTCTCAGTAACGCATTCAGCCAGGCGGATAATGAGAAGTTTGTGGTCAACTGTTTCGAAGGCCGCTGATACACTGAGCATAATTAACTCACTTGTGATATTCCCTGCACCATCTCTTAGGTCGTTCTGTACTCCAAGCAGGGCCGAATCTGTGCTACGGAACAATCTAAAACCTCGTATTGCTTAATTCATTAGTCTAATAGGTGCTGAGGAAGCTCCTGCCTTGATCCTGCGACACGCGTATAATCTTTTGGCTCTGCGAAATTAATACCAGCTTGGAACTTCAGAAGCTTCTGTTAAAAATAAATACATAACTGCAGAATTCCTGTAATATAACCATTTCAGCCACCAGGAGGAAATTACCTGCAGTTCCAGAGGACCTTAAAAATGTCTGAGTTACCATCTCTAGATGTATGGTCATGGTAATATATTGAACTCACTTTCTTTATGGCTGCTTTCTATACGTGCAGCATTTGCATGTAAACAGTGATGGATCAAGTAAGACGTTTGGTGGTATGTGGGTCTTTGGGTGTGTCTAAATGTGAATTAAAATTTCCCAGAATAATGGCCATCGACTGAGCCAAGGCGAATTCATTACAAATATCCACAAATTCCTGAAAAATCTTCGGGAGGGGAAGTGTGTTGGCCAACCAACATTATGTGAATCTGGGATGAGATGGGGGGGTGCATAATGCTAGAAGCAAGGTGTTATATAGTGCCTTTGAGGAGAACATTTTAACATTGGACGTTAAAAGAAAGTGCATAATATGGCATTGAAAGGAACATTTCAGAGAAGGCAAGGATGTCTAAATTAAAGATATGCATGTTTGACCCAGGAAAGGGCAATTATGTAGCCCGCCTTCAGGTGCCTTACTGCCACAGAACTAACAGAAAATTTGGTTCATGGCTTGGAGATCTGATCACAAGCAATATCACACAGCCTAGGAAGGTATCGAAGATAATCCTCATTAGATTTATTTAGCTTTTTTGTAAAGCTGGGAAGCTGAGTGCCTTATTATTGCTGATGCCTACTGCTGCTTGTCGTCCCCAGCATAGTGGCCTGTCCCTGTCCCTGGCTGGACACACCCCTACCCGCCTTTGGCATGACCACTTCATAGACCTGCTAATGCCCTGCTATTATTGGAAACTATACACTTGGGACTAGCCAACTAGAGCGCTACCCGCTACTGAAGATGGTTGCCTAAACTAGCCAACCAGGGACTGGGACCAATCTGGTGGGATGTGCGCAGGGTGCACCAGTGAGCGAAGCCTCTTAAGACCCAGTTCCCAGTATAGCTAGTGAGGCAATGGTCACAAACTCCACAAGATAAGGGCAAGGTAGATTAAAAAAAAAAAAACTCCTCCGTAAAATTTGTCTCTTTAATTAATACAATTCTTTAAGTACAGCCATACAGAGTAAAATTGTATCAGTCAAACAGTGCCAAATCACTAACATAAAGATACATATCCATTTTCTTGGACTTCCTGGACACATTAATGTTCTTTTCGTATAGGAAACTATCGGCAGTCTGCACCTGAATGATTCCTAAACCCTAGTGTATTGGACACTGTAGGCCTAGAATCCAGACCCTAGCACGGAGAGAGAGGACATGGCATGTAGGGTGTTGTAGCATCTTACATTTTAAACACAACTTGGATTGCAACCCTGTATTATGTTCCCAGTGAATTGTGTAGTATTGAGTTCTGCTGTGAGATTAAAAGTACTGTCTGTTTATATAAACGGTAAGTACTGGGCTGGATATTATATTTTTTGTTGATTGGCTGTTGTCTGAACTTTTGTCACCCACTCTGAATCCCTGGAAAGTCTTTGCTTGCCCTCGCTACAGTTCAGTGCAAGAAAGTTGTAGTTGGACCAGTTTGAAGAGCTGTAGGAAGATAGGTTGCCAGGACATAAGTTGCAAAGAACCTCAACAATCGCGGTTGGACCCATTAGCCCTTGTCTAACCTGTGGGCATTCCCCTATCTCCTGTTGTGGCTATACTTGGCAAACTCTTATGAAGGACTTGCATCCCCACCTGAGGAGCGGAGATATTTGGGTGATGATTTTTATGTGTCTGACTCAATTACGATCCTAGTCTTACACTTATTAGACCTCATGACCTCACACATCCTGTGGGTGCCTCACACTTGATGGCAGATGAGCTATCCATTGTTGCCTGAAGAGGCAGTGACTGCAACACCAAGTAAGTCTCTTTACTCAAGTGCAAACATTCCAGTCTGTGCATCAAGATCTGCACTGCTGGATAGATTTCTTCAGCCATTTGAGGGGTTGCATATTTGGCATGCTGCATGTTCTCCCAACAACCCCCCAGTATACAGCTATCAGGGTCACGAATGCCTCCTTGTTTGGTTTGGGAGCTTATCTGGGTGACATGACGGCACGTGGCCTTTGGTCTAGGACGGAGCAGCATCAGCAAATAAATGTACTTAAACTGCAGGTATCTGTCTTCAGCCCCTTCTGTCTCAGGTAACCACTTGCAATTTCTGTCAAAGAACATCGCTATTGTACAATATATCAACACAATGGACGGTGTAGTGTCATAGACCCTTTGTTGGGAAGTGAAGTATTTCACCTGTGGAAGTTATCACAGCAACTCAAAGCTTCCCTCTAGGGGCTTGCCTAGCATGCTCATTCAACATAATGGTGAACATTCTCCGTCTGATCTCTGAAGAACCTTGATCAGAAGCTACCTCGAGTGACACCACACACCAAATGAGGAAGTATCGTTGGGATTGTCATTCACTTCCCACATAATGTTTCCCTGGAAAATACCTTAAGGTTCCGTTGATCGTGGAGCCCACTGCAAGCTTTTCTGCCAATCTCACGTCTACCAAAAGTCCCGTGGAAGTTAGGAGGGAAAAGCACAGCTGATTCTGATCGCCCCAGCCCGGGCAAGGAAGATTTGTATGGCACTCTGAATTTGTCTGCTTCTGGACAGCGCAGACCTGCCCTTGAAGCAGGGTGGTTGGATCATCCTCACCTATTAGCAAATGATGCGGCTGCACATATGGAGATTAAGCTGTGCTTTTGCCTTCTTGTTGTGGTCCCAGACATAATCTTGGATGCTAATAAATTTATGTAAACAGCCGCTGAACTGAGTTTGTTCAGTGGTGTGAGCTAGAAGGAATCCACCTCTTGAATCTCGCCTTACAAGCATATTGCAAATTGTGTTGTCCTTCATTCAGTAGAGCCTAGTGGTGGCTACACTATAGGCTTTCTGGTGGCCTTGTCTGCTTTCGTTGTCAGCCTGATCATCCTTCCATTGTTAGATTGCTAATAGGGGTGAATTTTCTGAAAGGTTTGCTTTTGGCATATGATAGTTTTACTTTTGGATGAGTCACTTGTTCCTTGTCACTCGGTGGGATTTAAAGTTTCTTTTGGCTTTCTTGATTGCATGGAATACACACAAGGAGGGCTAGGAGGAGATTTAAGGATCTGCATGGGCAACCTCCCCAATCGTAATAACTATTACAAAAGATCCCACGGGTCCAGGGTAAAGGTCTGAGGCGCAAGTGGGTTTTTCCAACTATGTGGTGGAGGGGAATCCTTTTTTAGGTCTTGCACCTGGCGAAAGCGCTGTCGCCTGCGAGACCTATAGTTGTCGAGTCTGCTTCAAGGATTTATTTATTTATTTATTTGATTTGTAAAGCGCTACAGCTACCCAAAAAGGGTTTCCCGGGGCACGCGCAGGCTGCAGGCCGGACTGGGGCACGTGCGCGTTCACCACGTACAGTTACGCGCTGTGCCCATCTACTGTCTCCTCGCATGCAGTAATGGCCAACACACACACGAACTCACACATACAGAGACACACACGCACGCGCACACCACCACCCCCACCACAAATAAGCCCCACTCACCGCATTGGCGTCACTCCTGACTTCTGCAGCCTCCGCGGGGCTCTCCCTCCGGCATGGGAGCCCCGCGTCACCACTGCTCCTCTGGGCCAGCAACTCCGTGGGCGCAGGCTTCCCGCAGAAGACGGAAGTCCCGCCCCACAACAGGCGTGACGCTCCTGAACTTCCGGTTTTGGGATGTTCACGCTCACGGCTTGTCTTTTTTTTCCTTTGGGTGAGGACTTGTTTTTATTGCAACCTAATCTTCCCTCAGCCCCCCAAATCGCAGGCCTAAACCATGGATGGGGGAGTTTGCTGCCAGCCAGGCAATCCGTTCGAATCCAATCTCCAGAGCTCATTTGGGATTCGCAGGCGGGCGCTTTTGATGGAGTCTGGCTCTGAAGGGACGGCAGCCGCCGCGGTTTCAATGTATCTCGCAACGAGACATCAAACACGCCCAGGCTTTGCACTCATGTCAACGTTCACATTCTGAAAGCACCGGTTGTTTTTGTGTAGGTCCAAACGTGGTTGTTTTTGTGTAGGCCCGATGCTAGAGTCAGACACTACTGGACAACTTGCGCGCCTCACGCAGGTGTGTACTGTTGTCGAGACACTGACGTTTCCAAAATGGCAGTCTATTCCGGCGCTCAGTTTTCCTGGCCCATGATTGAGTAGCTCATCCAATCCAGGCGTTTTCCCCGTGTATTGTCGGACTTGTAGCCTTGATTTTAGAAGGGCTTAAACCGAAACGGGACTACAACTTCTAGAATACAAACGAAAAAAACCTGGACTGGACGGGCCACTAGCCTGGACCTGGGAAACAGGAGACCTCTGTTCTGTAAGGGGACTCGGAGCGGTGTAGCAGTCTGCACCAATCAATCAATCTTTGTATGCAGGGGTCCTGTCGGGATGTCAGGCTAGCCACCATATAAATAAGCTTTAAAATCACTACATATAAATGTGTTTTACACGGATATCTTACAGAAACCGGCATGTAACCAGCACTCCGGACATTAGCCTTGATACCTCTGCATACCCATGTAACACAGATTTACACACAGTAAATGTAGCTAAATCTTACTTATATACTCAGAGGTTACCCTGCAAATACTGCTGTGGGCACGTCTGGTGCTGAGGAACCAATTTCCACAGGAGAACGGGGACAGGCATAATGCGCTTTTACAAAGTGTTAGTGTTACCCATTTGGTCAATAGATCATTGCTCTTAACCCCCCCCCCCCACCCCCCGTCCTCCTCTGAAATACTGTTTCTAAAGATATTCTACCTACACAAACAAGGCAGAGCCTTCTTGGCAACACAAGAGGGTGCAGAGGGTGCTGTGAACCATAGCACATAACCTACCTTAGCTAAAGGAAGGGTGGTAAGTGACCCTGCCCAACCATACCAGCTCCCTTACCCCACCCAGAGGCTCACATAGGCACCAAGGGAACAGAAGAGGTACTTACTGTCACGAGACGCACAGGCAGTTTACAGGCTACAAATTTGAGGGGAGGAGGTAGGTGTGAGGAGAGGGCACCTTGCCTGTGACTGGATGACACCTTGTGACGCAGACTGAGCAGTACGCGTCATTGCGTCACGTCTCAGCATGTCTTCGGCGTTTTCCTGCTCCCTGTTAGATTTAGGATGCAACACCCTTCCTCGCTAGAGAGCTGCAAATAAATCACGTGGAGAAGGTGCATGTCACTTCTGCTCATCATGTAAGTGTGCTGCGTCAGTAACTTTAATTAATAAGCAGAATAAAAAATAGACATTATCGCACGTGACCAGGATTAAAAGGGGAAAACTAGACCACCTGCTCCCCCATTGACGTCTAGCACTGGACACCCCTGGGCACAGAAGCCTCAATGAGGACAAGCATGGTCACCTTCTGCAGTCCAGCTGAAAGGTGAAGCCGGCCTACTAGACACAATGGAGCTCCTATGCAGGAAGGAGGGGTTGAGTTGCCCCAGAATGAGGAGAAAAGTAAATGTGGAGCAGTTCCTAAACAAGCATACGCTGCAGTGTAAAGCTGCGGCGTTAGTCGACCAGTGTGTCCAGCCCTCAGATCCATCTTCCGGCATTACCAGTGCTTCTGAGCAGGATCACGGTGCGGGCAGCTAAGGATAGGCTTGGACCTGCACAGCTTTGGAACCTAATCTGCAATAGACACCTATGTGGCTTAAGCAGTGTTGAGGCCAAAACTAGATGTATTGTATTGCATTTACATAGCGCTTACTACCCTTGACGAGGCGTTGAAGCGCTAGATGTGCTGCTTGGATGAGACGGGAGATTACTTGCATCGTCATTATTCAGCACACATACCAGAGTGACGTAATTTGTGGACGTAGACTCCTCGCTTTGCTACTGCTAGGACTTCCTGGGAGCATCATGAATTTTTTCACAAAAACATCTTAAGTTCCCAGATCTATCACACTAGCCGTTAGCACCAGGGAAATCTTAAGGATTTTGGGGGCCCTGGGCCAACCATCACTCGTCGCCACCACAACATCACTCAGCGCCACCACAGCATCAATCTGTGCAACCATTCAACAACAACTGGTTCAAATATGTTCTCTCAATGTTTCAAGCTTTATTACAAATGTCACAAAAAGATGTTAATATTTCACTTCTGTTCTTGGATTTTCGTCACAATAAAATACACTGAACATAATCTTCACAAAAGTTATTTACAAAAGTTTAAGCTATTGCCATTATAAATTACAATGCCTTTTATTTAAGTAATTAATTATTTTAAAAAATGAAAAGCAATTATTTCTAATATCAATACATTTAAGTCACGTAAATACAAAACATGTTGCATTACAAATGCTATAGGTGTCACATTTGCAAAAGTTAAAAGTATTGGCATTGTAAATGACAAAGCTATTAATTTCGCTACTTTCAAAACCAACACCTAAATAAAAAAAATCTTTCCCACTGTTGCTGTAAGAATGCAAAGAAGGGTTCCATTGGGAAGTAAAGCTGTCTTGGTAGCACAGACCACCAAAATAACTGTATTACATTTTATATCCTTACTTTGTGTTTTCCCCGACCATCCACTCTTAACATATAATCAAGTATGGATGATATGTGATTGCTACACCTTAGAGCTCTCCTTGTGTTTTGTAATATTTCCTGTCCATTGAATTACACACTTGTATGATTTATTGTGCCCCGCGTGTGATGTTAAGTGCTCTTACACATTATACTGGGATAGATAGGGCTAGAAAAGAAGTAAATTAAAAACAATGATACCAATATTTCTTTCAAATATTGCATTCTTACAGTGTAAGCACATCTATTACATGAGGGAGGGGGGAGTTTGAGCAATGTTAAAACAAGCATTTACAATGCAATAGGTCTCGCATTATTAAAGTTTGAGCTACTGCCATTGCAAATGACAATGCCTTTTATTCATTTGCATCGGTGCGGAAACAAGCACTTTGTACTTATAGCCATGCTTATGAGAAGCAAGGCTGCCATCTCTTTTACTGCCAGCCTTGCTCATCGTAAGCAAGGACTATACGTTAAAAGTGCGTGTTTATTCACTGATGCAAATGAATGAAAGGCATTGTCATTTACAATGGCAATAGCTCAAACTTTAATAATGCGGGACCTATTGCATTGTAAATGCTTGTTTAGGACCGTTTCCCTCACACGCCAGAGGTGTCATGCTTGATCATAGGCGTACCTCCTCACATAAAGAACATAGTCTAGACACGGTCTACAACCCTCTCGCTGGGAGGAGCACAGGGATGTTTTATGTTGGGAAGGAGGGTTAATCTAAAACCCTATGTGAGCGTGGTGTGGTCAGAGTGAAGTGCAGTGCTAAAGTGAAAGTGGTTAAAACCGGCTACAAGGTTAGCAATATGGCAAGCTTAATTCAGCTACCTTGTGACTGGATTAAAAACAGATAGTTAATAAGGCAGCCACCGTCATTGGAGACAACAGCATTAGTGTATGATCAACATGTTTCGGCCTTTGGACCGGTCAACGTATTGTGGCCTTCATCAGGATCAACATAAAGCTACTGCAACAAGTGAAGTACATGCACCTATATAAAGGTGTGTAAAATAACGGTGTATTATACTGAACCAGTGGTCCTGTAGTTCAGTAGGTTCACCGATGACACCTACATAGGATAGAAAGTTTGCCGCATCTGTCCTGGCATATTAGCCAAAGGTACATACGCCGATCCAACTGCTCAACTTGAGCCTGGAGTCCAAGGTCATATGTCCTTGCGACAAGGCAAACAACCTTGGACTCCAGGCTCACATTGAGCGGTCAATCCTGATGAAGGCCACAATACTTAGACCGGTCCAAAGGCCGAAACATTTTGGTCATACACTAATGCAGTTGTCTCTAATGACGGTGGCTGCACTATTAGTGTGAGAAGTTGGCCTGATATGTGATGTCCACTATTCTAGTGGGCACCCTGTATCAGCCCAAACAATCCTTATGGTGATGGTTGTAAAGTCAACCTTATAGACCAGCTATCCTAGTGGTAGCATGGACAAAGTAGTCTTATGCTAATACTTCAGAGAGCATGTGAAGCCAATTGTTTTACTAATTATAATCCCTTGAATACCAAATGAAAAGACACCACACAAGGTATATATCAAATATATATATATTTATTACTAACACAACCCCTCTGCACTCTTTATGAGGTCAGAGTTCGAGATACAGCACAGGTTACTCAATAAGCATACTATAAGTTGCACAAATACAATTCTGCCATAGGGCCCTCACGAACCATATACTAAGTAAGTGGTATAAGAACCACCTCAGGAAAGGTGAGTAGGCCTAGGAAATCGCTGGGGCTACACTGATCAACCAAAGGTTCGGAAGTAGGAGTCCCACAGAATACGTGTGCAGTGTCTAAACACACATGTGTGTTACCATAGGCTTTCAATGGGAACGTAAAAGTTACAAAGTAGTAGATTTCAGACACTTCCGGGTGGACTACGGGAAAACCCAGTTAAACTAGGACACTTGGATAGTTTAGTACTACGGTGCTCCCGTGGGTAATGAGTTACCTCACCCAGGGAAGCCGGGTGCATAGGTGTTCTTTTGTGTCTGCTTTCGTCGATCAATCCTATGGAGAGCTGCAAGAAAGTGCTGCAAGCGACCAGGAGGAAAGTGTCCGGATGGATCCAAGGGTGGATCAGAGCAGTAAAGAACCTGAAAGCAGAGGGGACAGAGTCTGGGTCACTAGCCAGTGACCAGGAAGGAACCAGGTGATGTCGAGATGCAATCAGGTGGAGAAGTGAAGCTTGTCTCTGCAGCCACGTGGACCAGGAGGCGTCGACTATGACCAGGAGCTGGATACGGACTGTCCCATGAAGGATCTAGCTGTTGGCGGTGTCGGCTTCCGGATCAGTCAACCAGCCTTGGCAAAGGCAATCCACGCAGGAAGGGAAGATCGGCTTCTGTTCAGACCAGCAAGGTCTGGGGAGCTTTCCCTTTACAGGAAAGCAGGAGCAAGCCCAGAGCAACCAGGCAAGCGGCGTTGTTTCAATAGGATTTAAGTCAGGATGGCTTCAGGAGGGCCACTAGCCAACGGGCTAGCAACCACGAAGACGCGTCGAGGAGAAGTGCAGGCGCAGGCCCCACGCGGCCCTCGTGGAGTGTGGGGCCTGCTGAGCTTCGGTGCACCTACGGCTCTGGGTTGGGGCTTCTCAAACCCCAATGCAAAACTTTGAGGACGCCTCAGAAGCTGCACAATTAGCAAAAAGCAGGTACTGCAGGTTGTCTGGTCCCACGTCTCTCGTGTCCGCCACGGGTCTCAACTTGGCTGTGGATGTGGGTCGAGTCAGAAGTCTGGAAATACAGAGGCTAAGTCTTCGGGTTCCGGCGGGAGCGTCGACAAAGCAAACCGGCAAGTTACTGGTGGTGCCTGTTTGCACAGGGTGGTCACTCCTTGACCACGAGGGAGATGTCTTCAGTCTTCCAGTCGAAATGGAACGTCGAAGGTCCAAGAGTTTGTTTCAGAGTTTCTTCCAGGATAATCTAATGTTTCTAGACACAGCTCCTAACTTTATACTGATCTAAGGGGCTGGATTACCTGCTAGGTCCCTCCTATGGGTGGAACCTGGGAAGGGGGTGGTTACACCCCTTTCCCTTTGTCCAGTTTCGCGCCAGAGCTGGGGCTGGAGTGCCCCAGCAACTGGTTTGAACCGGGCTATGCATGGAGCACTTTGTGTGCCCCAGGCAGTGTAGAATTTCTTTCAACCCACCCTGCCCCAATACACTATAGCCTGTCTGGGGAGGTGCTCGCACCTCCTAAGGCAGGAAACCTATTCTCCAGGCCTCCCCTGCCGAGTTGCGTCCAGCAGCAGGAGGTCAGACCCGTGTCTGTGGCAGCAGCATCCATTTTGTGATGCTGAGGCTCTGTTTAACTTTCACCGGGTAAAAATACAACTACATGTCTTCTCCCTCTAGAAGGGTGGAATGCTACCCCCGCCACCAGGACTGGCGAGGGGGGTGGGGGAGGGGGGTAGTATTCCAAAGCTTATGACACCTTACACGACCTGTTTTGATAAAGCCAAACCAAAGTTAGCATTAACCACGAGGATTATAATGCACTTAGGAGTATATGGTATGGCAGTAGTCTAGAACAGCTATAAGTACATGGTTCCAAAAGCTGCAGACCGGCTCAGCTCATGCTAGAGCACCATCTCCCAAAAAACCAAGCACTCTGCCTTCAGTATTAAGGCCTGCCATAGGACTGACTTATAGTTATATATGTGTCTATATATAATGGTAGGTAAAGCAATACTATACCTAAGCAAGGGGTGATAACATGACCTTGCCCCGCCTGAGTGATCAGCCAGTGGTGTCGGTTTGGATGGCCAGCCAGGGGTGGCTTAATACATGCTGCAGCCCCTGATAGGCCTTGGATGCACCTATGCCCTGGGTACCTATGGTACACTATACAGGGGCTCATAAGGTGACCCAATACCCAATTGGATATGCACCTAAAGTACATGGTCCATTTTACAGTGAGAGCAGATAGCCTGGGGCCCTGATTAGCAGGATCCCAGGCCAACTAAGTCGAAAACCAGCTAAAAACTGGGCAAAAAGTTGGGGTAACCATATAGTCAGATATCCACCTTCCTACAATTAGCTATCTGTTTCTAATCCTGTCACAAGGTATCTGAATAAAGCTTCAAAATCGGGGGGGGTTTTCAAATGCACACCTGCATCTTCTTTTGTTTATATTCTCGAACATTTAACCATTTTTCAATCTTTCAGCGTGCAGCCTGGTGACGTAGTCTGCCTAAATACTGCGTATTGAATAAACACTACAAGAACCGAAGCGTAATGACACTCCAACCAGACACACAGATTGCTCCTTGCTTAATAGCTAACAGTATTTTCACATCTAGTCCATATTTAATCAGAACTTTTTATTCAGTGTACTCCAAAACATTAATTTCATGAAATCTTTTTCTGTCACATGTGAGGCACTTTATGTATTTGAAGTTTTCTAATGTTCAAGATATGCCAATTCAAGCCTTTCTCGAACATGACATATACATAAACCATCCTCTATAGTGGATCATTTTAACCCAATGCATTTCGGGCATTTGAAAAGCCCTTCCTCAGGGGTTTACTGGTAGTATTACGACATAGATATTAGTGTACATTTTTAGACTTCTGTGCATTTAATTTAAACATAGCTGCAAACAATCAATTTCATGTTGTACTAACTGAAGTTTTTTCCCTCTAAATGCGCCGAAAGCTTGTGGCCCATGGAGCATTTCCCAACAGCCATGATTCTCCCACGCTTAACCTCTGATCATAAAACAACCGCCCTGATCGTTCCCATTGCCTAATATTCCACATTTCTCAAGACTGAATTATGCCTATCGTTAAAAGCTTCATAAACAATCGCCTGTACCTTTTAACGTTAAACAGATTAATCTCCTTTTCAGCAGGTTTCTCTCCTTGTGCTAAACAGTGTTTTACCCCTTCTTGCTGTTTTCCCACTCAAATATGAACGATTGACCCCACCCCTCAGCCATTTGCGTCAGATAAGCCACGCCCTTCCACAACCTATAACTCCAAATCCCATAAGGCACTACTCTGAATACCTCATTCCCAACACTCCTCTTCATTAGAATCTCCACAGGTCACACCCTAAAATACCCCGCCCTCCCAAAGATGTATAACAAACGTCAATTCTGAACAAATATTTCAAGGAGTAAGCTGTGCGTCTGGTTGGAGTGTCATTACGCTTCAGTTCTTGCAGAGCTGAATAAAGCTTGCCATATAGCTAACCTTGTAGCCAGTTTTAACCACTTTCACTTTAGCACTGCACTTCACTCTGATCACACCACGCTCGCAAAGGGTTTTAGATTAGCCCTCCTTTCCAACATAAAACATCCTGTGCTCCTCCCTCGCAGCGAGGTTGTTGGAGCCTGTGCCTAGACGAGGTTTTTTATGCAAGGGGACACCCCTATGATGAAGCATGACCTCTCTGGTGTGTGAGGGGAACCGTCCTTTAAAAGGCTTAACCCTCTAGCACATGGTTGATAAAACCCACTTGCGCCTCAGACCTGTACCCTGGACCCGTGGGTTCTTTTGTGAAGTTTTCTTGATTGCTTCTCTGGTCCATCTGATACATGATTGCCTGCTTCAACTGTCTACTCAGAACCTAAAGCCCTTTTTGTTAATAGACTCTTGAGCTTTCTGCCCAGGTAAGTTAGTCCTTCACACCTGCATCCTTCTTACCAAAGGTCGTGTCTGCATTTCATTTGGGCCAATCTATTACCCTGCCATCTTTTATCCCTCCTCCATTTCCATACCAAACCAAAAGGAGTAACCTCTGTATTGGCTTGACTGTAGTCAGGCGGTGCCGAGCTATTTGGGCCACAAGCAACAGCTCTTTGTGGGCTTCATTGCAGATAAAAAGAGCAGGGTTGTGAATAAATGTATCATTCCAGGTAAGGTCACCCTTTGTATTGGGATTTGCTGTTCCATGGTAAAAAAGTCCTCCATAGGGCATTCATGGTCACTTCATCAGGGCCGTGTCTTCTTCCACACCTCTTTCTAGATTTGTCCTGTTTACTGACAACTGACCGATAGCTATTTGGTTGTCCTTGTACACGCTTTCAAAACACTATTGGCATATGTCACATGCATGGATCCTGTGACCGGTACTGTGCCCAGAGGTATGTTGCATGATTCACTTCGTTAGCTGGCATGTCCCAATCCTGTCTCCAAGGGAAGTTCTGCTTAGGGACTCGTTATTAAAGTGAGGAATCTTCAGGAAGATTTATCCGTCCGAAGAAAATTTACATTCTATACCAATATGTTTGTAGAATGTCTTGTAAGTACACATGCTCTGCATACTCCTGCCATCCAATGTAGACCTCTGATGTTAGCAAATGTTTTTTCTTTTTTTAATTTTATTATAAAAGTCTTGAGTCACAAGATGCACTATGACTCCTCCATTAGTGGGCAATGCGCATTGGCCCAGACTCCATGTTAGATTTTTTTTTTTTCCTCCATCGGTTTCGGACTTATACTGCTGGAGTTCTGAATTTTGACATGGTCTCCATGCTTCCTCTCGGCCCAGATAGTGTACTCCAATTCCGATCCTCAGGAAAAGCATTTGTTGTCGACATTCCTGTCTGTGACAATCTCCGGAGATGGACTTAATATCGACTCTTCAGGCTGCTCATTTCTTGTTTACTGGGGATTTTTCTGCAGAATGTAGCCATGAAACTAATGCCATTCCCATGCTTTCCCCAGAAACAGAGCAAATATCTGTGGTCCGATCACCACAAAGTTTGTAACCTCTCTCCTGACCACGACAGAGGTCAGGCCTGTCTACTCTTCTGTTTGAAGAAGACCCTTTGGTATCGACGAGAGAGAAGATAGGTCCATTAGAAGATGCATCTGCAGGTCTCCACCTCACCCGCCGACTTCTTCGGAGAACACCTTATGAAGAAATATCGAGTTTATTATTACCAAGAATTTATTTTTATGAAAAAAATAAATTTAAAAATCCATGCCATTATCTTTGTCATTGAAAACGCAATATGGATTTTCATCAGAAGTTTTATTTTATTGATCATTCATTATTTAACACTGTTGACATCCCAAATAGGCTCTGGTATGTTTATCAGTGTCTTTTAAACAATATGAGGTATGTTTATTTACTACAGTTTTTCTAGTAATTAATTAAAGACAAAGGAGCTACTTTTTTCTGCAGTGAATGATCCCAAGGAAAGTTGAGCAGTTGATTTATGGGCCTATCTCCCAAGAAGAGTAGAAACATTGCTGTGAACAGATAAAGCAGGTCTCCATTATTGTGTACTACATTGACAGTACCAAGCCCTTTTGCAAAACTGACTGGTTGTTCTTAGCCTTTGCTAAACCCACACAAGGGCCAGCCAATCTCTAAAACAGGCACTGCCAGGTGAAAAGTCAGGTGTATCTAAACTTGTCATTTGAAAGCTAAAATGTTCCCTGTTACCCGGTGGGTGCAATCTACACGCAGCAACCATGGCTTTTCTGGGCAATATTTCATTAGCTGACGTATGCAAAGCAGCTACTTGATCCATCCCATATACCTTTACTAAACATTGTTTGGATATCTTAGTTGCACAACGGGCACTGGTTTGCCAACTGGTCCTCAGGACACTATTTCAGACATCTGCATTGTCTACGTTCTAGCCACCGTTTGTAGAGTGCTACTGCCTAATATTTCATGCAGAGCATGTGTATGTACATCAAGACATGCTACAAATGGAAAATGTTACACTGTAAGCTTCTGTTCATAGCATGTAGTATTGTATATTCACATGCGCCCACCCTCCACCCCAGAGGCATGTGGCTGTGATCACAGATCTTTCTCTTTACTAAATAACTTCCTTTAAACGTGCACATATCCACCATACTTTCTTTACTCACCAATCCATCCTACCTTCACCCACTGTATGAAAAACAATCTAACATGGCGTTGGTGCCCTTGCACATTTCCTACTAAGGGTGGAGTCAGGTCCTCTTGTGACATGAAAGACTCTTTGAAGACAAACTTGCAATTATCTGGGCCCAACACTAGATGGCAGCCGTATGCAAAGCATGTGAATCGACGGCACTACACGCTATGAATAGATGCTTACAGGTTACATAACAATTTTCTTCTGGTGGATACTTAATCTTCCCTCATTCCCCAACACTCTACCTCCTCACCAATGAGCTAGTAGCATGAATATTAAGATCCCAAGATTGTAGACATGCCTTATGGTGTATTTGTTGCTGTCAGTTCTCCTCTGCATGCTACTTTTTGGCAAGAGATCAATATCAACTGACACTAATCTGCCTGTTGGTGCTTAAAATCCCCAGTAATGTCACGTCTGCAAACAGTCGCAGCTGGAGCAGTATTGGGCCACTTGGCTTTGCTTGAGAATCACTGCTGAGGAAAGGTTTTCTGGATGAGTGTGAAGCATTGAGGGAGTATTCATAAGATGGGAAATATGCAATAATATTATGCATATTATGCATAAGTCCAAAACATAGTTATCAAAGGCAAAGTCACATTCTTTTGTAAATTGTATTTCGTGCCCTTAGGCTGAGAAGAGTTACCCTTAAATGGACCCATAAAAGCTTCCCCGGAGAAAATCTGAGACGGTGGCACCAGATATATCTTGAACCTCCTTTCCAACCATTGGCAGTTTCCTTTTTCTCGAAGTACTAAGTGTTTGAATACTTGCGTGGTGAATCTTTTATTTATTAAACTGAGTTGAGGCCATGGCCCTCTAGCCATAATTTGAATTGAAAAATTGATAACATTAAAAATGAATTGCGTCCATAACTGGCTTTACAATACAGCCGTAGCAGAACAATGTTACAAGGTCTAACTTGGCACTGCTGACAAGAAGACCACTGTGTACTGAAAATGTAATTTTGGTTGGGAGTGTTAATCCCTCTACTTATTATTTTCCTTCTTTGTAGGCTTCCAGTGGAGAGTCCAGCTGCAGGTCTCCTGAAAAGGGCACACCTGTCCCCAGTCCTGCCAGAGCTGCATCATCCAAGTCCTGTAGGGAAACAAAAAACCAAAGCAAGCATACTGGAGATATACAAAGGTGAGGAGTTTACCAAGTCATATAATGAGAAATTCATGTGCCTCTGAGGAAACTGCTGTTCACCGATGTGCTCCTTGTGATCTTTCTCTCTTTAGGAAACCTTTAAACGAATAAAAAAAGAAAGATAAGCCTCTGGTTCAAAAATGTACATGTGAACTGTCTGGTACTTTTGCACCACACCTGAGGAAGTTGTGTGCTTATTTCTTGTTAATAACTTTTAAGCTTTGATTGAAAAATGCTTTTGAAATTGTAAATCGGGCTTTTTTTCGGGGATAAGAGAGCATGTTTGCTTACCACTCAGTTGGTTACAATTGGAGGCTGAGCGGCTGTACGACGCAGCCCACCTAACCGTCTCGTCATGTGCTCAGTCTCTTCCTCCTTCCTTACCGTCTGTCTGATTATAGAGCAAGGAGTTATCATTGTCTAAATGCCTGGCCTCTTCCACCTAGTTTTTAAGTCGAGCTATTTATATCTCCGAACTATTGTAGTTGAAACAACCCTCTGGAACAAGCGGATTTCTCCCAATGCATGTTGTCTACTGAAGCGTGAAGCTTCGCCAGGCGCGCGCTTGGCCTCTCGCACACCAACATTTGTCTCTCACCACCAGACATCAAAGGCTGCTGCTCCCCGCCCACCCACCCTCCACAGCAACGCCTCCTGTCTCTCCCTCCCTCTCTCACGCTCTCTTCTTAACTCCTCATTTACTCTCCCTCACACACTCGCTTATGTTTACTCTCCCTCCTTCCCCCCCCCCCTCCCTCCCATATCCTCTCCCTCCAAGCCCGTGGCCTCTCATTAATGCCCACTTTTCTTCCCTTGGCCTGCTGCTTCTTAATCGAGTGCACTTAATTTACCTCTGATTTTTCTCTCACTCGCCCTTTCTCTCACTCGCCCTTTCTCTCTCTCTCTCTCTCTCTCTCTCCCCCTCGTCACAGCCCTCTCTCTCATTAATCTTCCACTGTCTCTGTCTTGTTAATAAGACATGCTGCTGTTTTCTTTCTACCCTACTTTTCTCTTCTCATTTTCTTCTCCCCTTCTATGTTTTCTCTCCCTTGCTAGTAGCTACGCCCTTCCCCACCTTTCTTTTTTTCCTTCATCTCAACTTTCATTCTCTGTCTCGTTATCTTTCCCTCATCTCTTTCCTTCCCCTTGTGTAATTTCCTCCGGTTTCTTTCGGTCTTGTTTGTGTTTGTTTTTTAGACTCTGAAAAATGAAGTGATTTGCCCAGAAACACAGGGTGCTGCTCTGTTTAAAAATCCGCAGCTCTGGTGTAAGACATCCTACGCTTTTATGCAAGAGAGCAGAATCTACTACAGATTAGACAGGGACTCTTTCCACTTCGCTATGATTTCTGTTGCTCGCTTTCCATTTTATTCTCCCATGCAATTCAATTTGAGAATGCTTTATTGACAATGCCAGAGCGTTTAAAATTCACAAATAAGGGTATACTTCGCATCCGATTTTAACACCTTCGACGCTCATGACGAGCTCAGCTCGTCATGAGGTACACCTCTCGTACACTCATGCCGAGCTGAGCTCGTCATGACTAGTGGGAATTACAGATTTTCAGCGCAGCGCAAGGGGGGGGGAGAAACCATAAGTGTTGATGGTGTTAACAGCCCTTTTGATGGTGCTTCAAACTTGAAGGTATTTCACCTCTTCCTGCCTCCCTTGAGTTCTTATCAAGAAGTAGACTGCTTTGGATTTACGAAAGTGAAGGCTGGTGTCCCCGTTCTGCTGTTACTCGGACAGGATGTTGAGACGCCTTCCGGGCAGCTCTCTCTCTCTCTTTCTCTCTCTCTTTCTCTCTCTCTTTCTCTCTCTCTCTTTTCTCTCTCTCTTTCTCTCTCTCTTTCTCTCTCTCTCTCTCTCTCT